>NC_089516.1:53790592-54399327 GCF_036850995.1 Saccopteryx leptura
ATGTCCTCTGCATCTGGTCCTCCTGGTGGTTTTTCCAGAATATCCAATTACCGGATTGATATCCCTGGCTTTAAACTTCTTCCTTACAACATGGTATATCTATGTCTATCTTTTCACTCTTCATCTATTTCTGCTTTCATGTTTAAAGTCAGTTTCTTGTAGACAGCATATACTTAGGTCTTGATATTAGTTTACCTAATCTGACAATCTAATCTCTTTTTAAATTTAGACCATTTACATTTAACTTACTCATTGTTAAATTGACAACTAAGTCTGTGAAGGTTTTTTTGTTTCTATTTGTTTCCTCTCTTTCTCTTCTGTTTTTCTTTTGTTCCTGTGAGTTACTTGTATATTTCATAGGATTACATTGTGTTTTATTTTTAGTGTTTTTTAATATATATGTATCTTTATTTAATTAATTGTGTTTACATAGATTCTAGGGCAGGGGTCCCCAAACTACGGCCCGCGGGCCGCGTGCAGCACCCTGAGGCCATTTATCCAGCCCCCGCCGCACTCCCGGAAGGGGCACCTCTTTCATTGGTGGTCAGTGAGAGGAGCATAGTTCCCATTGAAATACTGGTCAGTTTGTTGATTTAAGTTTACTTGTTCTCTATTTTAAATATTGTATTCGTTCCCATTTTGTTTTTTTTACTTTAAAATAAGATACGTGTAGTGTGCATAGGGATTTGTTCATAGTTTTTTTATAGTCCGGCCCTCCAACGGTCTGAGGGACAGTGAACTGGCCCCCTGTGTAAAAAGTTTGGGGACCCCTGTTCTAGGGTAACCCCGAATGTCTACCCTTTCCCCCCTATTCCCCTCAACATCTCCTTTGTCCCCTCCTTAAAGCGCCCTCCCCCTTCCCTTCAGGTTTATCCCATCCTATCATCCCTTTTCCCTCTGTTCTCTTTTCCTCTGGTCCCTTTGATTCCTTCTCTGTCTCAATTTTGTTCCTCAGTTCTCATTATTCCTTGGATTCCTCAAATGAGTGAGGTCATATGATATTTTTCTTTCTCTGCCTGGCTTATTTCACTCAACATAATAGTTTCCAGGTCCCTCCATATTGTTGCAAAAGGTAATATTTCCTTCTTTTTCATAGCCCCATAGTATTTCATTGTATATATGTACCACTGCTTTTTAATCCACTCGTCCACTGACAGACACTTGGGCTGTTTCCAGATCTTTGGTATTGTGAACAATGCTGCCATAAACATGGGGGTGCATTTCTTTTTTTCACTCGATGATATGGTGGTCTTGGGATATATTCCTATAAGTGGAATGGCTTGGTCAAGGGCAGTTCCATTTCTAATTTTTTGAGGAATCTCCATACTGTTTTCCACAGTGGCTGCACCAGTCTGCATTCTCACCAGCAGTGCAGGAGGGTTCCCCTTTTTCCACATCCTCGCCAGCACCTATCATGTATTGTTTTGTCAATGAGTGCCATTCTGACTGGTGTGAGGTGGTATCTCATTGTGCTTTTAATTTGTGTTTCTGTAATGCTTAGTGATGTTGAAAATTTTTTTCATTTGTCTACTGGCCATCTGTATGTCCTCTTTGGAGAAGTGTCTGTTCATTTCTTGTGCCCATTTTTTGACTGGATTGTTTGTCTTCCTGGTGTTGAGTTTTACAAGTTCTTTATAAATTTTGGTTATTAACCCCTTGTCAGATGTATTGTCGAATATGTTCTCCCATTGTGTGGTTTGTCTTTTTATTCTGTTCTTTAGCTGTGCAAAAGCTTTTTAATTTGATATAGTCGCATTTGTTTATCCTGTCTTTTATTTCATTTGCCTGTGGAGATAATTCAGAAAAGATATTGCTGCGATAGGTGTCAGTGAGCTTACTGCCTGAGTTTTCTTCTAGGATACTTATGGTTTCATGATTTACATTTAAGTCCTTTATCCCTTCTGAGTTTATTTTTGTGCATGGTGTAAGATGGTGGTCTAGTTTCATTTTTTTTTTGCAGGTAGCTGTCCCGTTTTCCCAACACCATTTGTTAAAGAGATTGTCTTTACTCCACTGTATGCTCTTACCTCCTTTGTCAAATATCAGTTGTCCATAAAGATGTGGGTTTATTTCTGGGTTCTCTGTTATGTTCCATTGATCTATATGTCTGTTCTTATGCCAGTACAAGGCTGTTTTGAGTACAATGTCCTTGTAGTATAACTTGATATAGGGAAGTGTGATACCTCCCACTTTATTCTTCTTTTTCAAGATTGCTGAGGATATTCCTGTTCTTTTTTGGTTCTATATAAATTTATGGAATATGTGTTCTATATCTTTGAAGTATGTCATCGGTATTTTAATTGCTATTGCATTGAATTTATAAATTGCTTTGGGTAATATAGACATTTTAATTATGTTTATTATTCCTAACCATAAGCACGGTATATGCCTCCATTTGTTTGTGTCTTCCTTGATTTCTCTTATCAATGTTTTATAATTTTCTGAGTACAAGTCCTTAACCTCCTTGGTTAAATTTATTCCTAGGTACTTTATTTTATTTCTGTTGCAATAGCGAAGGGGGTTGTTTCCTTAATTTCTTTTTCTGACAGTTTATTGTTGGTGTATAAAAATGCCTCTGATTTCTGTGTATTAATTTTATATCCTGCCACCTTGCTAAATTCGTTTATTAGGTCCAGTAGTGTTTTGACTGAGACTTTCGGGTTTTCTATATACAGTATCATGTCATCTGCAAATAATGATAACTTGATTTCTTCCTTTCCAATTTGGATGTCTTTTATTTCTTCTTCTTGTTTGATTGCTGTAGCTAGGACTTCCAGGACTATGTTGAATAAGAGTGGTGAAAGGGGGTACCCCTGCCATGTTCCTGATTTCAGGAGAATTGCTTTTAATTTTTGTCCATTAAGTATAACGTTGGCTGTGGGTTAGTCATAGATGGCCTTTATCACGTTGAGGTGTGTTCCCTGTATTCCCACTTTGCTAAGAGTTTTGATCATAAATGAGTGCTGGATTTTATCAAATGCTTTTCTGCATCTATTGAAATTATCATGTGGTTTTTCTCCTTCTTTTGTTTATGTGATGAATCACATCAATTGATTTACGAATGTTGTACCATCCTTGCCTCCCCAGAATAAATCCCACTTGATCATGATGTATGATTTTTTTCATGTATTGCTGGATCCAGTTTGCTAATATTTTGTTGAAGATTTTAGCATCTAAATTCATCAGGGATATTGGCATATAATTTTCTTTCTTTGTGTTGTCTTTGCCTGATTTTGGAATCAGAATTATGCTCACCTCATAAAAGGAACTTGGAAGTGTTCCTTCCTCCTGAATTTCTTGAAATAGCTTGAGAAGGATAGGAGTTAGTTCTTCTTTGAATGTTTGGTAGAATTCACCAGTGAAGCCATCGGGCACAGGAGTTTTGTTTTTTGGGAACTTTTTGATAACTGTTTTGATTTCTTTTGTTGTAATCAGTCTGTTTAGGTTTTCTCATTCTTCCTGATTGATTTTTGGAAGATGATATCTTTCAAGGAATTTGTCCATTTCACCTAGGTTGTCTAATATTTTGGCATACAGTTCTTCATAGTATTTTCTTACAATATTTTGTTTTTCAATTGTGTTGGTTGTTATTTCTCCACTCTCATTTCTAATTTTATTTATTTGAATCCTCTCTCTACCTTTCTTGGTTAGTCTTGTTAAAGGTTTGTCGATCTTGTTTACCCTTTCAAAGAACCAGCTTTTGGTTTCATTGATCCTCCATATTGTTTCTTTAGCTTCTATGTCATTTATTTCTGCTCTGATCTTTATTATCTCCTTCCTTCTATTACCTCTGTACCTTATTTGCTGTTCTTTTTCTAGTTCTTTTAGATGAAGGGTTAGGTTTTTAATTTGAGATTTTTCAAGCTTCTTAAGGAATGCCTGTAGTGCTATGAACTTCCCTCTCAGGACTGCTTTTGCCATGTCCCACAAATTTTGAGGTGTTGTTTGCTCATTATTACTTGTTTCTAGGAATTTTTTTAATTTCTTCTTTGATTTTATTGTTAACCCATACATCATTTAAAACATGCTATTTAGTTTGCATGTGTTTGAGTATTTTTCAGTTTTTTTTGTGGTTGATTTCTAGTTTCATGGCACTGTTATCAGAGAAAATGCTTGATATGATTTCAATCTTCTTAAATTTGTTGAGGCTGCTTTTGTGTCCTAACATGGTCTATCATAGAGAATGTACCATTAGCACTTAAAAAGAATGTATATTCTGCTGCCTTAGGGTGAAAAGTTCTAAAGATATATATTAAATCAGGTTGATCTAGTGTGTCCTTTAAGTCTGCTGTTTCTTTGTTAATTTTATTTTTTGAGGATCTATCTAGTGATGTTAGTGGGGTATTGACATCTCCTACTATTATGTTATTGTTGTTAATCTCGCCATTTATATCCATCAAAGTCTGCTTTATATATTTAGGTGCTCCTATATTAGGTGCATAGATATTTATGATGGTTATATCCTCCAGTTGGATTGGTCCCTTTATCATTATGTAGTGATCTTCTTTATCTCTTACTATAGACTTTGTTTTAAAGTCCATATTGTCTGATATAAGCATTGCTTCCTCAGCTTTTTTTTCATTTCTATTTGCATTAAATGTTTTTTTTTCCATTCTTTTACCTTCAGTCTATATGCATCTTTTGTTTTAAGTTCTGTCTCTTGTAACAGCATATGTATGGGTCCTGTTTTCTTATCCAAGCAGCTACACTATGTCTTTCGATTGGGTCATTTAATTCATTTACATTTAAGGTTATTATTGATATGTAGTTATTTATTGTCATTTTATTCTTTAAAGCTGTATTCCTTTTTTGCTATATTCTTTTCCCACTTTGATCTGATTACAACAGGCCCCTTAACATTTCCTTCAGCATTGGTTTCGTTGTAGTGAATTTCTTGAATTTTTTTTTTTTTTTTTGGTCTGGGAAGCTTTTTATTTCTCCTTTAATTTTAAATGATAGCCTTGCTGGATAAAGTAGTCTTGGATGTAGGCTCTTGTTCTGCATTACTTTGAATATTTCTTGCCATTCCCTTCTGGCCTCAAGTGTTCCTGTTCAGAAGTATGATGTCATCCTTATGGGGACTCCTTTGTAGGTGATAGCCTTCTTTTCTCTAGCAGCTTTTAATATTTTTTCTTTATCACTTAGCTTTGGTATTTTAATTATGATGTGTCTTGGTGTAGATTTCTTTGGGTTTCTCTTTAATAGAGTTCTCTGTGCTTCTTGAACTTGTGAGACCTTTTCTTGCATCACTTTAGGGAAGTTTTCAGCTATGATTTGATTGAGTAAAGTTTCTATCCTTTGTTCTTTCTCTTTTTCTTCAGGAACCCCTATGATGTGGATGTTATTGTCACAGGGCTCTCTCAGAGTTTCCTCAGACTTTTTGAATCCCTTTTCTTTTTTCTGCTCTACTTTCATGCCTTTATTCATCTTGTCCTCCAACTCGCTGATTTGATCCTCAGCTTCATCCATCCTGCTTTTAATTCCTTCCATTCTGGTCTTCATTTCTGATATTGTATTTGTCACCTCCGACTGATTCTTTTTTTATATTTCAATATCTTTTTTTATACTTGCTATCTCTTTATTTAGGTGTTCATAATGACCATCCATTGTTGTTCTAATATCCCTAAGCATCCTAACAATCATTATTCTGAACTCTGCATCTGGCAGTTTGGTTATTTCCATATCACTCAGTTTGTTTTCTGGAGATTTCTCTTGTGGTTTCATTTGGATTGTACTTCTCTGTCTTCTCATTATGTCTGTGTGTTTGGGTGTGTTGTTTGTAGGGCTGTTTGAGTCTTGTTGTTGTCTGTCTCCAATTTTCAATTGTGTTATTTCTTGGTCTTCTTCGGTTGGCCTCAGCTGTTATTTGTAATCCACTTTCGGATTTGGGCTGCTTTGAAGTCTCAATTTGTTTGTTTTCTTCTCACTTGTAGTCTTGTTTACTGATCTCAGCAGGGTGCTTATTTGAAACTGTATTCAGGAATGCGGTGTGTGTAATCTGAGACTCTGAAGGCCTGATCTGCCAGTTACTCTCTCTGGTGATGGGTTGCTTTCTCTGCTTCTGTAGGGGAAGATGTATCTCTGATATCCATGAACATCTGAGTTACTGCCCCTCCTCCCCACTTCTTGTTTTCAACTGTGTCTTGGTGCACTAATTGGAGCTGGAGAGATTTCTGGAGATGTATGATTCGGAAGCACTTTAACCTTGTGTTATGTGGAAGGATCAACCCCTCCCCCAGCTACGGCTACCCCCAGCACTGGATGAGTCAGTTTCGCAGGTCCTCCCATGCATTCCTCAGCCAGTCACCGTCTGTCTCTCTCTCCCCCCTTTCCTTTTGGAAGATAAGCCAGCCCTTTCAACACTCCTCATTCCCAGGTCCCTAGGCAAGTGGCTGTGAGCAATATTTACTATCCTTTTTCTTGGATGAGAGCTTTTCTGAGCTCTCAGCCTCACATCCTCTTTGTTCCTGTAAGCAGGGGAGACTTACCACTCTTTGGCGCTCCCTACCAGGCTCAGTGTGGCTTCTTCTTTGCTCCTTGGTTTTTGAGAGCTGCTCTTGTAGTCTAGAGTTGGTTTTTCATGCTGATTGTTTCTAAATTAATTTGTAATCCAGTTTGCTGGTGTGAGCTGGGAGTCTGTGCATCTGCCTACTCCACTGCCATCTTCAGGTCTCCTTTATTTTTAGTGTTTTTGAGCAAATGTCTTCATTTAGTGTTTTGGGGAGTGGCTATAAGTACTACTTATAGACGTGTTTCGTCAACTGCATTAGCATGCATGGTGTAAGTGGTCTTGGTCTTATTGTGTTTATGGAACAGTCATAAAATCTAGAAACACAGGGTATGGATTCCAATATAGCCACAATCTACTGAATCATGGCTATCCCTTTTAGATGAGAGATGTCTAGTTTACTCTAGTTTCTACTACTGTATTGGTCCACAAACTAAATTCAGTGTCATTTGTATTTGTCACTTTACATATAGTCTGCTTCTAATTTAGGCTATTTTCTGATACCTGTGTATGTAATCAGTTTGTGACTATGGATTCTACTTTAACTTAAAAATATCAATAAAATTATTCAAAAGGTTGGTTCAGGGAAGTTTTATATTTTCTTCACATGCTAGCAACCTAAATATCTTTTTGCTTCACTGTCAAACTTCATGAAATTGTTGTTTGCACCCACTTTCTCTAATTCTTCATTTCTCATTGACTTCTTTTTAGAAATTTATTATCTTTTTTATTTATTTAAATTTATTGTGTTTACATAGATTCAAGTCAAGTGTCCCACTGAATACATCCCCTCCAGCCCCGTGTTCCCCTCAACATCCCCCTTACCCCCCTCCCCCCTTCCCTCCAGGATTTGCTTTTCTGCTCTCTATAATGTTGTATTATATATATAATTTCACCAATCTCTTTCCCTTCTCTGATCCCTTCCTCTCATCCCCTTTCCCTGTGTCTGCTTTGCCTCTTGTCCCTTTGATCCCACCTCTGCCTCTATTACAATAGCCAAGATCTGGAAACAACCCAAGTGTCCATCAATGGATGAGTGGATTAAAAAGCTGTGGTATATATACACAATGGAATACTATGGGGCCATGAAAAAGAAGGAAATCTTACCTTTTGTGACAACACGAATGGACCTGGCAACTACTATGTTAAGTGAAATAAGCCAGGCAGAGAAAGAAAAATATCATATGACCTCACTCATTTGAGAAATCTAATGAACAATGTGAACTCATTTACTTCTTTTTTTTGTGGCAGAGACAGAGAGAGTCAGACAGAAGGACAGATAGGGACAGAGAGACAGGAAGGGAAAGAGATAAGAAACATCAATTCTTTGTTGCGGTTCCTTAGCTGTCCATTGATTGATTTCTCATATGTGCCTTGACCGGGGGGGGGGGGCTACAGCAGACTGAGTGATCCCTTGCTTGAGCCAGTGACCTTGGGCTTAAGCTGGTGAGCCTTGCTCAAACCCGTTGAGCCCGCACTTAAGCTAGTGACCTCGTGGTCTCAGTCCTGGGTCCTCTGCATCCTAGTCCAACACTCTATCCACTGCACCACTGCCTGGTCAGGCTCATTTACTTCTTAATCCAAGCTCCCCCTTCCTTGCCCCACCCAATATCATTGCAGAGTGAAGGAGAGTTTGCCAAGGAGCTACATGTGGCTAAATTGAGTGAATTTAGAATCGATTGAATCATTGTCTTGCAAAGCATTTGGCATTGTTGATGCCATAGTTGTGAAATTCTTTTCCTTTTGTTTTCACGATACCACATTCCTGGTTTTCCAGTCTTTTTTGCAAACATTTTGCCTTTCCTCATACATCAAATGCTGTTGTTTTCAGGAATTGGTCCTCCTTTCTCCATCTACACAATGACTTTGAGTCACTTTACAAATGTTTTCTAGGAACACACAGATATTCACTCAGACTTTTTTTTTTTCTTTTTCCAAATAAAGAAGAAAGAAAAATAAGAGAACATAGTATTTTTCAGTATGTTTTAAGGTTTTTATTAATACATCATGGATATATTTCTATGTCAGTACTTATAAATCTTATTACATGAATGACCCCATAGTATCTCATAATACAGATGCAACATAATTTAACTATTTACCTACTGATGTATGTTTTGTATGTTGACAGTATTACTGAGAATGTCACATTTATAATCTTATATATCTCTAAAAACATGTAAATATAACTGTAAGATAGATTTCTTGAAGTGAAAAATATAGGTAAAAATAAACACACATTTAAAATTTTGCTAGGTACTACTTAATTGCCATGCAGAAAAGCTTTTGGTTTACATTCCTACTAAGAGTAAGAAGGAATTCTCATTTCTCTACATCATCACTACTGCTGAATATTCTCAATTTTGTAAAATTATTATCAATTGAATGTTTTATTTTCTTATTTTCCTGATTACTAGTAAATTTGTGCTGTTTTTAATAAATTTATTGTCCATTTGGATATCTTTTATAAATTACCTGTTATTATTTACCTGTTTTGAAAGAAGGTGTTTTGAAACAATAATTTTGGCACAAATATACTGTAAATATCTCTCCCAGTCTGCTTAATATTTTGTTGTGTTTTTTGCTCTCTAGGTAAGTATATATTAATTTTCCAGTATTTTATTATATATTTAAGCCATCTGGAATTTATTTTGGGGTGTAAAATGAGGTAGGTCATTAACTTTAACTTGTTCTAAGTGAATGGCCAATTTTACCTCCAGTATTAGTAAATATTAATAGTTCATCTTTTCCCCACTTGTCTGAAGTGCCAGCTTCATCATACATTAAATTTCCAAGTGGATTTATTCCAACACAGACTTTTCCATTTGATATCAGTAATAAAGTGACAGGTAAACATAGTGGTTAAGATCTAAGGCTTTGGTTAATGTTCCAGGTCTACAATTTATTAACTGTATAACATTGAATAAATCACTTAAGCTCTCAGTTCCTTAATTTCTAATTATGTAGGTGTGATAAAGGATTGTTTTTAAGATTAAATGTAACATGAAACATCAGGACATTGCCTTGAACATACTCAGTAATTTACCATCATTATTGTTTTTGCCTTAATTCTGTTTATTTTCTTTTTTAATTTTATTGGCTCTATTGAATGACAAAGGTTAATAAAATTAAATAGGTTTCAAATGTACAATTCTATAATATAGCATCTGTATATTGTATTGTATGTTTATCATCCTAAGTCAAGTCTCCTTCTGTGACTAGTTATGCACCCTTATCCTCCTCTTCCTGCCCCCAACCCCTTTTCCATCTGGTAATCACCATAAAGTTGTCTATGTGTATGAGTTGTTTTTTTAATTTTTTGCTTAATTTCTCTATATTTTCACCCAGTCACCCAAACCTTATTCCTTCTTATAGCTGTCAGTCCGTTCTCTGTATCTATAAATCTGTTTTTATTTTGTTTGATTCCACATATCAGTGAAATTATATGGTACTTGTCTTTCTCCAATTTTTTTATTTTATGTAGCGTGATCGTCTCTAGGTCCGTCCATGCTGTCAAAAAAGGTAAAATTTCCTTCTTCTTTTTTTTTTTTTTTAAACCGAGTAGTACTCCATTGTGTAAATGTACCACAGCATTTTTATCCACTTATTTTCTGATAGACATTTGGGCTGCTTCCAAATATTGGCTATTATAAGTAAGACTGCAATGAACATAAGGGTGCATATACTCTTTTGAATTAGTATTTTGAATTTCTTTATGTATATTTCAATAAATGGAATTACTGGGTCATAAGGCAGTTTCATTTTTAGGGAAACTCCATACTGTTTTTCACAGTTGCACAAATTTGCATTCCTACCAAGATTGCAGAGGGGTTCCCTTTTCTCCACATACTTGTCAACACTTGTTTGTTAATTTATTGACAAATGAACATTCTGAAAGGTGTTAAGTGATATCTCTTGGTGTTTTTTCTTTTTTTTGAATTTGTTCTGGTGAAACTGATTAAAAAAATTATACAGGTTTCAGGTGTACAATTTCACAACACATCATCTTTACACTGCATTGTGTTAACCACCCCAAGTCAAGTCTCTATCCATCAACATTTTTTTTAATTTTAATTTTATTTTATTTATTCATTTTAGAAAGGAGAGAGAGGGGGGAGAGAGAGAGAGAGAAGAGAGAGAGAGAGAGAGAGAAGGGGGGAGGAGCAGGAAGCATCAACTCCCATATGTGCCTTGCCCAGGGTTTCGAACCAGCGACCTCAGCATTTCCAGGTCAACACTTTATCCACTGTGCCACCACAGGTCAGGCCTATCCATCAACATTTATCCTTCTTGCACCCATTTCTACTTCTCCTCTTCTGCCTTCCCTTGGTAAGCACCATATTGTTGTTTGTGTCCATTAGATTTTCTGTCTTTTTTGCTCAACCCCTCCACCCCTAGCTACCCAAACTTCCCCCCTCCAGATGCTGACAGCCTGCTCTCTATGAGTCTGTCTGTTATGCTTCTGATACTTAGTGATGTTGAGCATATTTTCATATGTCTATTGTCCATTTGTATCTGAAGTATCTATTCAGGTCCCTTGTTCATTTTTAACTTTTTTTTTATTTTGAGTTTTATATGTACTTTATAAATTTTGAAATTACCCCTTTATCAGATGGATCTTTGGTGAATATGTTCTTCCATTCAGTGGGTTGTCTTTTCCCTTTCTTGTCTTTATTATTTTTCTTCCTTCCTTCCTTCCTTCCTTCCTTCCTTCCTTCCTTCCTTCCTTCCTTCCTTCCTTCCTTCCTTCCTTCCTTCCTTCCTTCCTTCCTTCCTTCCTTTCTTCCCTCCTTCTTCCCTTCTTCTCTCCCTTCCTCCCTCCCTTTATTCCTTCCTTCTTCTTTTCTTTTTTTTTTTTTAGAGAGAGACAGAAAGACAGAGACAGAAAGATGAAAAGCATCAACTCATAATTGTGGCACTTTAATTGTTCATTGATTTCTTCTCTTATGTGCCTTGACTGGAGGCCTCCAGCCAAGCCAGTGACCTCTTACTCAAGCGAGCAACCTTGGGATCAAACCAACAACCTTTGGTCTCAAGGCAGCAACTATGGATCATGTCTATAATCCCACCCTCAAGTCAGTGTCCCTGTGCCCAAGCTGGTAAACCTGCACTCAAACTGGTGATCTTGGGGCTTGAACATGGGACCTTAGCATCCAGGTCGACACTCTATCCACTGTAGCACCACTGGTCAGACAGAGTTGTCTTTTCACTTTGTTGGTGGTTTCCTTTGCTGTGCAAAACTTTTTATTTTGATGCAGCCCCATTTATTTATTTTTTTTCCCTTGCCTGAGACAATATATAAGAACAAAAATACTGCTACAAGAAATGTCTGAGACATTGCTGCCTATGTTTTTTTCTACAATTTATACGTTTTTCAGTCTAAAATTTAAGTATTTAATTTACATTGAATTTACTCTTGTATATGGTGTAAAAAGTTTGTCTAGTTCAAATTTTTGCATGTAGCCATGCAGTTTTCTAGTACCATTTGTTAAATATATGGTGTTTATTTGCCCACTGTATGTTCTATCCTACATTGTCAAATATTAATTGACCATATAGGCATGGGTTTATTTCTGAACTATCTATTCTTTCATATGTCTCTTTATAACAGAACCATTCTGTTTTTTTTTTTAATTTTTATTCATTTTAATGGGGTGACATGAATAAATCAAGGTACATGTGTTCAAAGAAAACATGTCCAGGTTATCTTGTCAATCAATTATGTTGCATGTCCATCACCCAAAGTCAGATTGTCCTCCGTCACCTTCTATTTAGTTTTCTTTGTGTGCCTCCTGCTCCCCCTTCCCCTCTCCCTCCCTCACTGCCCCCCCCAACCACCACACTCTGGTGGATGACTCTTAGTTTCGTTTTTATGTCCCACCTACTTATGGAATCATGCAGTTCTTGGTTTTTCCTGATTTACTTATTTCACTCCGTATAATGTTATCAAGATCCCACCATTTTGTTGTAAATGATCCAATGTCATCATTTCTTATGGCTGAGTAGCATTACATAGTGTATATGTGCCACATCTTCTTTATCTAGTCATCTATTGAAGGGCTTTTTGGTTGTTTCCATGTCTTGGCCACTGTGAACAATGCTGCAATGAACATGGGGCTGCACGTGTCTTTACGTATCAATGTTTCTGAGTTTTGAGGATATATACCCAGTAGAGGGATTGCTGAGTCATAAGGTAGTTCTATTTTCAGTTTTTTGAGGAACCACCATACTTTCCTCCATAATGGTTGTACTACTTTACATTCCCACCAACAGTGAATGAGGGTTCCTTTTTCTCCACAGCCTCTCCAACATTTGCTATTACCTGTCTTGTTAATATAGCTAATCTAACAGGTGTGAGGTGGTATCTCATTGCAGTTTTGATTTGCATTTCTCTAATAACTAATGAAGAGGAGCATCTTTTCACATATCTGTTGGCCATTTGTATTTCTTCCTGGGAGAAGTGTCTGTTCATGTCCTCTTCCCATTTTTTAATTGGATTGTTTGTTTGTTCGTTGTTGAGTTTTATGAGTTCTTTGTATATTTTGGATATTAGGCCTTATCTGAGCTGTAGTTTGAAAATATCATTTCCCATTTAGTTGGCTGGCTGCTTATTTTGTTGTCAGTTTCTCTTGCTGAGTAAAAATTCTTAGTCTGATGTAGTCCCATTCATTTATTTTTGCCTTCACTTCCCTTGACTTTGGAGTCAAATTCATAAAATGCTCTTTAAAACCAAGGTCCATGAGTTTAGAACCTATGTCTTCTTCTATGTACTTTATTGTTTCAGGTCTTACATTTAGGTCTTTGATCCATTTTGAATTAATTTTAGTACAAGGGGACAAACTGGAGTAGAGCTTTATTCTTTTGCATGTGGCTTTCCAGTTTTCGCAGCACCATTTGTTGAAGAGGCATTCTTTTCTCCATTGTGTGTTTTTGGCCCCTTTATCAAAAATTATTTGACCATGTATATGTGATTTTATTTCTGGACTTTCTATTCTGTTCCATTGGTCTGAGTGTGTATTTTTCTGCCAATACCATGCTGTTTTGCTTGTCGTGGCTCTATAATATAGTTTGAAGTCAGGTATTGTAATGCCCCCAGCTTCATTCTTTTTCATTAGGATTACTTTGGCTATTTGGGGTTTTTTATAGTTCCATATAAATCTGATGATTTTTTGTTTCATTTCTTTAAAAAATGTGACTGGAATTTTGATGGGAATTGCATTAAATTTGTATATTGCTTTGGGTAATATGGCCATTTTGATTATATTTATTCTTCCTATCCAAGAACAAGGAATATTCTTCCATCTCATTGTATCTTTTTCGATTTCCCTTAACAATGCTTTGTAGTTTTCATTATATGGGTCCTTTACATTCTTTGTTATGTTTATTTCTAGGTATTTTATTTTTTTTTTGTTGCAATAGTAAAGGGGATTATTTTTTTGAGTTCGTTCTCAAAAGTTTCATTGTTGGCATTAAGAAAGGCTATGGACTTTTGTATGTTAATTTTGTATCCTGTGACCTTTCTGTATTGGCTAATTGTTTCTAGTAGTCTTTTTGTAGATTCTTTGGGGTTTTCTATGTATAGGATCATATCATCTGCAAAACGTGATACCTTTACTTCTTCTTTTCTGATATGGATGCCTTTTATTTCTTTATCTTGTCTGATTGCTCTGGCTAGAAACTATAGCACCACATTAAATAAGAGTGTAGGGAGTGGACAACCCTGTCTTGCTCTTGATTTAAGGGGGAAGGCCTTCAGTTTTGTGCCATTTAATATGATATTATCTGATGGTTTACCATATATGGCCTTTATCATGTTGAGATATTTTCCTTCTATACCCATTTTGTTGAGTGTCTTAAACATAAAATTGTATTGCATTTTATCGAATGCCTTTTCTGCATCTATTGATAAGATCATGTGGTTTTTGTTCTTTGTTTTGTTGATATGGTGTATTACGTTAACTGTTTTACGTATGTTGAACCATACTTGAGATTCTGTGATGAATCCCACTTGATCATGATGTATTATTTTTTAATTTGTTGTTGTATTCGATTTGCTAGTATTTTGTTTAGTATTTTAGCATCTGTATTCATTAGAGATATTGGTCTGTAGTATTCTTTTTGTGTGCTGTCCTTGCCTGGTTTCAGTATGAGGATTATGTTCACCTCATAAAATCTGTTTGCAAGTATTGCTTCATTTTCAATTTTTGGGAAGACTTTGAGTAGAATAGGAACCAAGTCTTCTTTGAATGTTTGATAGAATTCACTAGTATAGCCGTCTGTGCCTGGACTTTTATTTTCAGGGATGTTTTTAAATAGTTTTTCTATTTCTTCCCTTCTAATTGGTCTGTTTAGGCTTTCTGCTTCTTCTTGACTCAGTCTAGGAATTTTGTATTGTCCTAGGAATTTATCCATTTCTTCTAGATTGTTGAATTTAGTGACATATAGTTTTTCATAGTATTCTACAATAATTCTTTGTATATCTATGATATCCGTGGTGATTTCTCCTCTTTCATTTTGGATTTTGTTTATATGAGTCCTTTTTATTTTTTCCTTGGTGAGTCTTGCCAAGGGTTTGTCAATTTTGTTGATCTTTTCAAAGAAGCAGCTCCGTGTTCTATTATTTTTTCTATAGGTTTTCTGTTTTCTATTTCATTTATTTCTGCTCTGATTTTTATTATCTCCTTTCTTCGGCTGGTTTTGGGTTGTTTTTGTTCTTCTTTTTCCAGTTCCTTAAGGTGTGAAGTTAAGTGGTTAAATTGGGCTCTCTCTTGTTTGTTCATATAAGCCTGAAGTGATATGAACTTCCCTATTATCACTGCTTTTGCTACATCTCATAGATTCTGATATGTTATATTGTCATTTTCATTTGTCTGTATATATCTTTTGATCTCTGCACTTATTTCTTCTTTGACCCATTCATTTTTTAAAGGTATGTTGTTTAGTTTCCACATTTTTGTGAGTTTTTTTCCCTCTTTTTTGCAGTTGAATTCTCATTTCAAGGCTTTATGTTCAGAAAATATGCTTGGTACAATTTTGATTTTTCTGAATTTGCTGATGTTCTTTTTGTGGCCCAACATATGGTGAATTCTTGAGAATGTTTTATGTACACTAGAGAAAAGTGTATACTCTGTCACTTTGGGATGAAATGTCCTGTAGATGTCTATCATATCCAGGTGCTCTGGTGCTTTGTTTAAGGCCAAGATATCTTTATTGATTCTCTGTTTGGATGTATGATTTAGAGCCGTCAGCAGTGTATTGAGGTCTCCAAGTATGATTGTATTTTTGTCAGTTTTTGTTTTAAGGTCAATAACTAGCTGTCATATATTTTGGTGCTCCTTGGTTTGGTGCATATATATTAAGAATTGTTATGTCTTCTTGATTCAGTGTCCCCTTAGCGATTATGAAATGACCATTTTTGTCTCTGAGTACTTTTGCTGTCTTGTAGTCAGCATTATTAGATATGAGTATTGCTACGCCTGCTTTTGTTTGGGTGTTATTTGCTTGGAGTATTGTTTTCCAGCCTTTCACTTTGAATTTGTTTTTATCCTTGTTGCTTAGATGTGTTTCTTGTAGGCAGCATACTGTTGGGTTTTCTTTTTTAAACCATTCTGCTACTCTGTGTCTTTTTATTGGTGACTTTAATCTGTTTATATTTAGTGTAATTATTGACACTTGTGGGTTCCCTATTGCCATTTTATACATTGCTTTCTGTTAGTTTTGTATCTTCTTTGATTCTTCTCTTTTACTATCCTTTGTTTTTGTTTGTTTGTATTCCATACTTCTTTCCTCTGTTGCTATCTTTTTTAAGTCATGTACTTCTGTGGTGGGTTTTTCAAGGGTGGTTACCATTAAGTAATGAAAAAGGTTCCTACCCTGTTCATTGTAGTAAACTATTTTGTGAGTACTTCTGCACTCCATCGTCCTTTGCTACTGTTAATCTCTGTCTTCTCCACTTTTTTTTTGTTGTTGTTGTTGTCACAGTTTAAATTTGGTTTTATTGTGTTCTTGCTAAAGCTTTTACTTGTGGTTTTGTTTTGTTCTTTGTATCTGGATGGATACCCCTCTTTAGTAATTCCTGTAGTGGGGGGTTTTCAGATGATCAATTTCCTCATGGTTTCTGTATTTGTGAATGTTTTTATTTCTCCTTCGTATTTGAAGGATAGCTTTGATGGGTATACTATTCTTGGCTGAAAGTTGCTCTTATTCGGGACTCTAAATATTGGGGTCCAGTCTTTTCTAGCTTGTAGAGTTTCTGTTGAGAAATCTGATGATAATTTAATAGGCCTTCCTTTATACATTGTATACTTCTTTTTTCTGGCTACCTTGAGAATTTTTTTTCTTTGTCATTGGTTTGTGCCAATTTCATTATGATGTGCCTTGGAGTAGGTTTGTTGGGGTTAAGAAAAGTTGGTGTTCTGTTTGCTTCTTGAATTTGAGGCTTTAGTTTTTTCCACAGGCTTTGGAAGTTCTCATCTATTATTTGTTTGAATATATTCTCCATTCCATTTTCTCTCTCTTCTCCCTCTGATATACCTATTATTCATATGTTAGTCTTTTTGATGGAGTCAGACAATTCCTGTAGGGATTTCTCATTTTTTAAAATTTTGAGTCTCTTTCTTCTTCTCTCTGTTGTGCCTCAAGTTGTTTGTCTTCTATTTCACTAATCCTACCTTCTATCTGGCCTGTTCTATTAGCTAAGCTTGTTACGTCATTTTTCAGTTCGTGAATTGAGTTTTTCATCTCTGTTTGATTCATTTTCATAGTTCCAATTTCCTTGGTAATATATTCTTTGTGTTCATTGAGTTGTTTGCTGAGCTCCCTACATTGCCTTTCTGTGTTTTCTTGTATATCTCTGAGTATTTTTAGGATTTCTATTTTAAATTCTCCAAGGTTTCCAATATATTAAATTTTTTCTTCATATATTTTTCCTCATCTATCTGTGTTAACTCTCTGTCTTTTGTATCCATGATATTCTATTTCCTTTTCCTTAATAACATCTGAGGGTGGTTTTGTTGATAGTACTAATGAGAATTAATAAAGAATAAAAAGTAAAAAAATATATTATTTCCCTTTTTTTCTCTCCTCTCTTCTCCCCTCCTTCTTGAGAAAAAATTGTGATGAACTGTGAATTATATTGTGGTAAATAGAACAAAAACTACCTATAACGGAGGGCCTGAGTTGGGGAGAAGGTATAAATGGGCAAAAAATGAGGTATGGACCCACAAAATGCAAAAAAGGAAAAATTTGGGTCAAGACTAAAATGATTTGCTTTTAAGTGATGGTCGACTAAGAGATATAAAGAGGGGGATAAAAGGGAAACAGGAAAAAGGGAAAAAGAAAAAAATTTAAAAATTACTATTGTATTTAGTGGAGAAAATACTAGATATAATGAAGAGCCAAGGTTGGGAACACTGCCAATGAGTTAAAGAAGCAAAGTAAAAAAACCCCAAAGCACCACAAAATTAATTTGAGTCCCAAATAAAATAATTTGTTCGTGATTGAATATTGAATGAGAGGGAAAGTAAAGGAGAAAATAAGAAACTAATATATATAGAGAAAAACATAAAAAGGAAAACACAAAAAGTAGAAAAAAAAAGAACAAAAGGAGAGAGAGAGATAGAGATAGAGTGAGTTAAGGGTTTTGGAGTGCAACGTTCATAGAGAGAAAGGAAGAAGAAAGAAAGATAATGCGAGATGTAACACTTATGGGTAGTGTAGTTCAAAGACAGGAAAGAGTAAAACTGGCAGAGAATTAAACGACCATATTGGAAGAAGAAGAAAATAGTCAAGACAAGAAGATGAGAGAAACAAGCGAACAAATATAATAAAATGGGATAGGTTATAAAGTCTGTGGATTATTCTTGATTTTGAGAGGTTATCTTCTTTCTTTTCTTTTCTCCCCCTCTTCCTGGTTGGTGACTCTGTACCCTGGGCTCTGCCCCTGTGGCATGCTTAGGTAGAGGTTTGCAGTTGATAAGTCTCTTTGGCGATGTCATATATTAGGCTTCAGTCTCGTTATTAGTCGAGGCTCGTTAGCATTTGCAGGTTCTGACAATGCGAGAGTCCGTTTTCCCGGAGCCTCACTCCTAGTCTTTCCTTCCTGAATTAGCAGCCTGATGATCCAGCTATGGGTTGCTGCTGCCTCTGCCTGGATAATAAGAGCCTCAAAGAACTGGCAAATCCCCAGTCTATCCCCACTCAGCGCAGGGCTCTGGTTAAGGCTCAATCAGTCAGAGCTGCTAGCATAATCAGGTGGGACTGGGAGCCAATTGTTTTCAAGGTGCCTTTCTATGCACCTCTAGGCATGTCCTGAATGCCCCAGCACTCTGTGGGACCACATTCCCCAGGCTTTTGGAACTTTGTAACCTGTTTTGGCTGGATGGAAGATGCCCTAGTCACTGTTTGCAAAGGAGGAGGACTTACAAGCTGCCAAATTCCTTTTTTTAACATATAGCCCTGAGCATGAAAGCTCTGCCAATCAGAGGTTGCCCCCACCCCTCCGTGCATAGCATAACAAGAAGCACTAAAAAATATCACCCCTCTTGTCTTAGATCGCTAACCTGAGAGAGATCTTGTCAGTTAGGGACACATAGGTCAGTTGGGAGGTGAGAAGACTGTGGGTTAAGGTAATCCTTCACAGGTCTGTTAGCATGTATGGCTGGGTGAGGCGCTCCACCCGCCCAGAGAAGTTTGAGCGTAGGGAATCTCGCTTTCACGCACTCCCCGCACCCTGCTCTTCAGGGTGCAGGGGTGACACTGAGACTCTGGTCACAGCCCACACAAAGGCCTCTGACTCTGCCCCTCTGTCCGGGAACACATGTGCCCATTCCCGGGGGGCTCAGAGGAATCTCTTGCCCACTATCTGTGCTCACCATGCCAGGATATTGGGCTGGCCGCCTCTATCCCCGGGTGAGGTGCCCTGCCCGCTGGGAGAAGTTTTTGCGTAGGGAATTTCACTCCTGCGCACTCCCACATGCTGCCTTTCAGGGCGCAGGGGCGACCCCGAGACTCCGGTTTCAGGCCATACAAAGGCCTCTGACTCTGCCCCTCTGTCCGGTAACACGAGCGCCCACTTCCGGGGCTCCAGGAGGAATCTCTCGCACACTATCCGTGCTTGCCGACCAGGAGATTGGGGCCGGTGGCTGCCGCACTTGCCTTTCTTTGTCTGGGTTTGGCACGAGCATTAGCTTGTGTTGACTGGGTTGCCACAAGCACAGTTTTTCCTTGGCTTGGATTTCTGTGCCACAGCCTGGCTCAGACGTTTGTGCCGCAGCCTGGTTCTATTCACACCCTTTGCCTGCCTAGATGCTATTCTCTCAGTTCCAAGTGAAAGCAGCCCTTATTTAGGTTAGTGAGGAAGGTGGAGTGTTCCTTTCTACATCTTATTTCCTTTGGGGTTGATTATATATTTAGTCAATTTTTCACTCGATCATACCTTCATGTTCAGTGTGGGACTTCTGGAGGAACCAAGGATAGATTTTTCTGTCTCTGGATGAAGATCTTGTTGAAATTTTGGGAAGATTTATCGGTATTATTCCTTATGGCACCATTTTTCTGACGTCACTCCTCTCTGTTCTTTTTTCTTCTTTTTGTTTTTTCCTCTTTCTTTTTTTCTACCACTATATTAGTTTCTTCTTTCCTCCTTTACTTATCCTCTCATTCAATACTGAATCATGAACAAAGTATTTTATTTGGGACTCAAATTTTTCCTTGTGGTACTTTGGGTGCTTTTTACTACACTTATTTACCTTATTAACAGTGCTCCCAACCCTGGCTCTACATTTTATCTAGTTTTTGCTCCACTAAATACAACACGTATTTTTAAATTTTTTTCCTTTTTCCTCTTTCCCTCTTATCCCCCTCTTTATATCTCTTAGTCAACCATCACTTAAAAGCAAATCACTTTATTCTTGAACCAAATTTTTTCCTTTTTTGCATTTTGTGGGTACATACATCCTTTCTTTGCCCCATTTATCACTTCTCCCCAACTCAGGCCCTCCATTATAGGTAGTTTTTGTTCTATTTAGCACAGTATAATTCACAGTTCATCACAAGTTTTTCTCAAGAAGGAGGGGAGAAAAGAGGAGAGGAAAAAAAGGGAAAAAATATTTTTTTGTTTTTTTTATTTTTTATTCTTTATTAATTCTCATTAGTACTATCAACAAAACCACCCTCAAATGCTATTAAAGAAAAGGAAATTGAATATCTTGGATACAAAAAGACAGAGAGTTAGCACAGATAGATGAGGAAAGATGTATGGAGAAAAATTTAATATATTGGAAACCTTGGAGCTAAATGACAGAGAATTTAAAATAGAAATCCTAAAAATACTCAGAGATATACAAGAAAACACAGAAAGGCAATGTAGGGAGCTCAGCAAACAACTCAATGAACACAAAGAATATATTACCAAGGAAATTGAAACTATGAAAATGAATCAAACAGAGATGAAAAATTCAATTCACGAACTGAAAAACAACGTTAACAAGCTTAGTTAATAGAACAGGCCAGAGAGAAGGTAGGATTAGTGAAATAGAAGACAAACAACTTGAGGCACAACAGAGAGAAGAAGAAAGAGACTCAAAATTTTAAAAAATGAGAAAGCCCTACAAGAATTGTCTGACTCCATCAAAAAGACTAACATAAGAATAATAGGTATATCAGAGGGAGAAGAGAGAGAAAATGGAATGGAGAATATATTCAAACAAATAATAGATGAGAACTTGCCAAGCCTGTGGAAAGAACTAAAGCCTCAAATTCAAGAAGACTTGGTTCCTATTTTACTCAAAGTCTTCCAAAAAATTGAAGAAGAAGCAATACTTCCATACACATTTTATGAGGCCAACATAACCCTCATACTGAAACTAGGCAAGGAAAGCAGAAAAAAAGAAAACTACAGACCAATATTTCTAATGAATATAGATGCTAAAATACTAAACAAAATACTTGCAAATCAAATACAACAACACATGAAAAAAATAATACATCATGATCAAGTGGGATTCATCCCAGAATCTCAAGTATTGTTTAACATATGTAAAACAGTTAATGTAATACACCATATCAACAAAACAAAGAACAAAAACCACACGGTTTTATCAATAGATACAGAAAAAGCATTCGATAAAATACAACACAATTTTATGTTTAAGACTCTCAACAAAATGGGTATAGAAGGAAAATATCTCAACATGATAAAGGCCATATATGGTAAACCATCAGATAACATCATATTAAATGGCACGAAACTGAAAGCCTTCCCCCTTAAATCAGGAACAAGACAGGGTTGTCCACCCTCTACACTCTTATTTAACGTGGTACTAGAGGTTCTAGCCAGATCAGACAAAATAAAGAAATAAAAGGCATCCATATTGGAAAAGAAGAAGTAAAGGTATCACTTTTTGCAGACGATATGATCCTATACATAGAAAACCCCAAAGAATCTACAAAAAGACTACTAGAAACAATTAGCCAATACAGAAAGGTCACAGGATACAAAATTAACATACAAAAGTCCATAGCCTTTCTTAATGCCAACAATGAAACTTTTGAGAATGAACTAAAAAAAAAATCCCTTTCACTATTGCAACAACAACAACAAAAAATACCTAGCAATAAACATAACAAAGAATATAAAGGACCCATATAATGAAAACTACAAAGCATTGTTAAGGGAAATCGAAAAAGATACAATGAGATGGAAGAATATTCCTTGTTCTTGGATAGGAAGAATAAATATAATCAAAATGGCCATATTACCCAAAGCAATATACAAATTTAATGCAATTCCCATCAAAATTCCAGTCACATTTTTTAAAGAAATGAAACAAAAAATCATCAGATTTATATGGAACTATAAAAAACCCCAAATAGCCAAAGTAATCCTAATGAAAAAGAATGAAGCTGGGGGCATTACAATACCTGACTTCAAACTATATTATAGAGCCACAACATTCAAAACAGCATGGTATTGGCAGAAAAATACACACTCAGATCAATGGAACAGAATAGAAAGTCCAGAAATAAAACCACATATACATGGTCAAATAATTTTTGATAAAGGGGCCAACAACACACAATGGAGAAAAGAATGCCTCTTCAACAAATGGTGCTGGGAAAACTGGAAAGCCACATGCAAAAGAATAAAGCTCTACTCCAGTTTGTCCCCTTGTACTAAAATTAATTCAAAATGGATCAAAGACCTAAATGTAAGACCTGAAACAATAAAGTACATAGAAGAAGACATAGGTTCTAAACTCATGGACCTTGGTTTTAAAGAGCATTTTATGAATTTGACTCCAAAGTCAAGGGAAGTGAAGGCAAAAATAAATGAATGGGACTACATCAGACTAAGAATTTTTACTCAGCAAGAGAAACTGACAACAAAATAAGCAGCCAGCCAACTAAATGGGAAATGATATTTTCAAACTACAGCTCAGATAAGGCCTAATATCCAAAATATACAAAGAACTCATAAAACTCAACAACGAACAAACAATCCAATAAAAAAATGGGAAGAGGACATGAACAGACACTTCTCCCAGGAAGAAATACAAATGGCCAACAAATATATGAAAAGATGCTCATCTTCATTAGTTATTAGAGAAATGCAAATCAAAATTTCCATGAGATACCACCTCACACCTATTAGATTAGCTATTATCAACAAGATAGGTAATAGCAAATGTTGGAGAGGCTGTGGAGAAAAAAGAACCCTCATTCACTGTTGGTGGGAATGTAAGGTAGTACAACCATTATGGAAGAAAGTATTTGGTTCTTAAAAAACTGAAAATAGAACTACCTTATTACCCAGCAATCCTTCATTGGGTATATATCCCCAAAACTTAGAAACATTCATACGTAAAGACACATGCAGCCCCATGTTCATTGCAGCATTGTTCACAGTGGCCAAGATATGGAAACAACCAAAAAGCCCTTCAATAGACGACTGGATAAAGAAGGTGTGGCACATATACACCTGGAATACTACTCAGCCATAAGAAATGATGACATTGGATCATTTACAACAAAATGGTGGGATCTTGATAACATACGGAGTGAAATAAATAAATCAGAAAAAACCAAGAACTGCATTATTTCATATGTAGGTGGGACATACAAACGAGGCTAAGAGACATTGACAAGAGTGTGGTGGTTATGGGTGGGGGAGGGAGGGAGAGGGGAAGGCAGAGGGGGAGGGGCACAAAGAAAACTAAATAGAAGGTGACGGAGGACAATCTGACTTTGGGTGATGGGTATGCAACATAACTGATTGATAGGATAACTTGGACATGTTTTCTTTTAACATATGTACCCTGATTTATTGATATCACCCCATTAAAATAAATAAAAAATAAAATAAAATAACTGAAATAGATTTAATCTGTTCCAGCCCTGCGAAACATCCTTAAACCATGCTAAATTATGAAAAACAGATGTTTTTAATTAAGAAACACACATGCATACTTTACCAATACATAATAAAATATATGAAATAAAAGAAAAAAGAACAAAGAGAGAGAGAGAGAGAGAGAGAGAGAGAGTTAAGGGTTTTGGAGTGCAACCCTCATAGTGAGAAACGAAGAAGAAAGGAAAGAAAATGGGAGATGTAACACTTCTGGGTAGTGTAGTTCAAGAAGGAGAAAGAGTAAGACCGGCAGAGAATAAAACGACCAAAGTGGAAGAAGAAAATAATCAAGACAAGCAGATGAAACAAACAAACAAAATAAGTTGTAAAAAGTTATAAAGTCTGTAGATTTTTCTTGATTTTGAGAGGTTATCGTCTTGCTTTTTCTTTCCTCTCCCTCTTCCTGGTCAGTGACTCTGTACCCTGGGCTCTGCCCCTGTGCACACTTAGGTAGAGTTTTGCAGTTGATAAGTCTCTTTGGCGATGTCATATATTAGGCTTCAGTCTCGTTGGCAGTCGAGGCTCCTTAGTATTTGCAGGCTCTGACAATGCGAGAGTCCGTTTTCCCGGAGCCTCTCTCCTAGTCTTTCCTTCCTGAATTAGCAGCCTGATGATCCAGCTATGGGGTTGCTGCTGCCTCTGCGTTCATATTCAGTGTGGGACTTCTAGATACTCCAAGGATAGACTTTTCTTTCTCTGGTTGAAGAACTTGTTGAAATTTTGGGGAGATTTATCGGTATCACTCCTCACGGCGCCATTTCTCTGATGTAACTCAAACCATTCTGTTTTGATTACAATGGCTTTGTAATACAGGTTGATGTCAGATAGCATGATTCTTTCAACTTTGTACTTCTTTCTCAGAATTTTTGTGTCTCTTTATAAAATATTGTTTTATTTGTTCTTGTTCTGTGAAAAACATCATTGATATTTAGATAAGAAATAGATTGCTTTAGGTAGTATGGGTATTTTAATGACATTTTTTTCTATCTATAAATATGGTATATGCTTTCACTTATTTGTATCTTCTTCAATGTCCTATAAATTTCTAAGTACATGTCTTTTACCTCCTTGGTTAAATTTTTTCTGGGTATATTTTTTCTTCCTTTCTTTCTTTTTCTTTCTTTCTTTCTTTCTTTCTTTCTTTCTTTCTTTCTTTCTTTCTTTCTTTCTTTCTTTCTTTCTTTCTTTTCTTTGTTTTATTTTTCCTTTCTTATTTCCTCCCTCCATCCCTCTTTCCCTCCCTTCCTCCCTCTCTCCCTCCCTCCCTCCTTTCTTTCTTTCTTTCTTTCTTTCTTTCTTTCTTTCTTTCTTTCTTTCTTTCTTTCTCTCTCTCTCTCTCTCTCTCTCTCTCTCTCTCTTTCTTTTCTTCCTTCCGTCCTTCCTTCCTTCTTTCCTTCCTTCCTTCCTTCCTTCCTTCCTTCCCTCTTTCTTTTCTTTTTTTTTTCTCGATTTTTAGAATTAATTTTAGTGGAGTGACATTGATAAATCAGGGTACATATGTTCAGAGAAAACATCTCCAGATTATTTTGACATTTGATTATGTTGCATACCCCTCATCCAAAGTCAAATTGTCTACTGTCACCTTCTATCTGGTTTTCTTTGTGCCCCTCCCCTCCCCCCACCCCATACCTCACTTTTCTCCTCCCCCTTGGTTATCATCACATTCTTGTTCATGTCTCTGAGTCTTATTTTTATGTCCCATCCATGTATGGAATCATATAGTTTTTAGTTTTTTCTTATTTACTTATTTCATTCAGTATAATGTTATCAAGGTCCATCCATGTTATTGTAAATGATCTGATGCCATTATTTCTTATGACTGAGTAGTATTCCATAGTATATATGTACCACTGCTTTTTTTTATAAATACATTTTTATTTTAATGGGGTGACATCAATAAATCAGGGTACATATATTCAAAAAAAACATGTCCAGGTTATCTTGTCATTCAATTCTGTTGCATACCCATCACACAAAGTCAGATTGTCCTCCATCACCTTCTATCTAGTTTTCTTTGTGCCCCTTCCACACTCATTTCCCCTCTCCCTCCTCCCCCCCCCCATCCTCCATAACCACCACACTCTTGTCCATGTCTCTTAGTCTTGTTATTATGTCCCACAAATGTATGGAATCCTGCAGTTCTTGTTTTTTTCTGATTTACTTATTTCACTCTGTATAATGTTATCAAGATCCCACCACTGCTTTTTAATCCACTCGTCCACTGATGAACACTTGGGCTGTTTCCAGATCTTTGCTATTGTGAACAATGCTGCCACAGACATGGGGGTACATTTCTTTTTTTGGAACAGTGCTATGGGTTTCTTAGGGTATATTCCTAAAAGTGGGATAGCTGGGTCAAAAGGCAGTTTGATTTTTAACTTTTTGAGGAATCTCCATACTGTTTTCCACAGTGGCTGCACCAGTCTGCATTCCTACCAGCAGTGCAGGAGGGTTCTCTTTTCTCCACATCCTTGCCAGCACTTATTCTGTGTTGTTTTGTTGATGAGTGCCATTCTGACTGGTGTGAGGTGATATCTCATTGTGGTTTTAATTTGCATTTCTCTTATGATTAGTGATGTTGAGCATTTTTTCATATGTCTATTGACCATCTGTATGTCCTCTTTGGAGGATTGTCTATTCATTTCTTTTGCCCAGTGTTTGATTGGATTATTTGTCTCCCTGGTGTTGAGTTTTACAAGTTCTTTAGAAATTTTGGTTATTAACCCATTATCAGACATATTGTTAAATATGTTCTCCCATTGTGTAGTTTGTTTTTTAATTATATTCATATTGTCTATAGCTGTGCAAAATCTTTATAGTTTGATATAGTTTCATTTGTTTATATTGTCTTTTATTTCATTTCCCTGTGGAGATAAATCGGCAAACATATTGCTGTGAGAGATGTCAGAGAGCTTACTGCCTATGTTTTCTTCTAAATTGCTTATGGTTTTACGGCTTACATTTAAGTCTTTTATCCATTTTGAGTTTATTTTTGTGAATGGTGTAAGTTGGTGGTCTAGTTTCATTTTTTTGCAGGTAGCTGTCCAATTTTCCCTACACCATTTATTAAAGAGGCTGTCTTTACTCCATTGTATGCTCTTAATTCCTTTGTCAAATATCAGTTGTCCATAGAGCTGTGACTTTATTTCTGGGTTCTCCGTTCTGTTCCATTGATCTATATGCCTGTTCTTATGCCAGTACCAGGCTGTTTGCAATACAATGGCCTTGTATTATAACTTGATATCGGGAAGTGTGATACCTCCCACTTTATTCTTCCTTTTCAAGATTGCTGAGGCTATTCGTGTTCTTTTTTGGTTCCATATAAATTTTTGGAATATGTGTTCTATATCTTTGAAGTATGTCATTGGTATTTTAATTTGTAATTCACTTAATTTATAAATTGCTTTAGGTAATATAGACATTTTAATGATGTTTATTCTTCCTAACTGTGGACAAGTCCTGCTGGGTTTGAGGACAACGGAGATGCAAAGACCCGACTCTGGGGACTAGGTTCAGTGATGCAGATCCACTTTATTCAGGAAGCAATCTAGCTTATATATATGAGTTCAGCCAATAGGATGTCACAAAGTGTCCTTCATAGCCAATGGCTGAAAAGATCAGGGAGCTGCATGGTTGACGCTAAGTCACTTCCTTATACCAGGCGAGCTTCACAGCATTGAATCAGCCAGAGCTGCTAGGAATGTGCTCTGCACTCCACCCACACCAAACCATGAGCACAGTATATGCTTCCACTTGTTTGTATCTTCATTGATTTCTTTTATCAAGGTTCTGTAATTTTTCAAGTACAAGTCTTAGACCTCCTTGGTTAAATTTACTCCTAGATACTTTATTTTTGTTGTTGTTATTGCAATAGTGAAGGAGATTGTTTCCTTAATTTCTCTTTCTGACAGTTCATTGTTGGTCTATAAAAATGCCTCTGATTACTGAGTATTCATTTTGTATCATGCTAAATTGCTGAATTTATTTATCAGGTCCCATAGTTTTTTGTCCTGGACTTTAGGGTTTTCTCTATACAATATCATATCATCTGCAAATAATGATAGTTTTACCTTTTCTTTTCCAATTTGGACGCCTTTTATTTCTTCTTCTTCTCTGATTGCTGTGGCTAGGACTTCCAGAACTATGTTGAATAAGAGTGATGAAAGAGGTCACCACTGCCTTGTTCCTAATCTTATGGGGATTGATTTTTATTTTTGCATATTGAGTATGAAATTGGCTGACGGTTTGTCATAGATGGCCTTTATCATGTTGATGTTTGTTCCCTTTATTCCCACTTTGCTGAGAGTTTTGATCATGAATGGGTGCTGGATTTCATCAAATGCCTATTCTGCTTCTATTGAAATTATCATGCAGTTTTTCTCCTTCCTTTTGTTTATGTGATGAATCACACTGATTGACTTGCGAATATTGTACCAGTCTTGCTTCCCTAGAATAAATCCCACTTGATCATGATGTATGATTTTTTTTCATATATTGCTGGATCTAGTTAGTTAATATTTTGTTAAGGATTTTAGCATCTAAATTCATCAGGGAGATGGGTCTATAATTTTCTTTCTTTGTGTTGTCTTTGCCTGGTATTGGAATCAGAATTATGTTCACCTCATATAAGGAGCTTGGAAGTCTTTCTTCCGTTTGAATTTTTTGAAATAGCTTGAGAAGGATAGGAGTTAGTTCTTCTTTGAATATTTGGTAGAATTCACTTGTGAAGCCATCAGGCCCAGGACTTTTCTTTGTTGGTAGTTTTTTTTTTATAACATTTTCATCTCATTTGTTGTTATCATTCTGTTTAGGTTTTCTGATTCTTCCAGATTATTGTTTGGAAGATTATATGTTTCAAGGAATTTGTCCATTTCACCTAGGTTATTTAATTTTTGGCATACAGGTCTTCTAGTATTGTCTTACAATATTTTGTATTTCTGGTGTGTCGGTTGTTATTTCTCCACTCTTCTTTCTAATTTTATTTATTTGAGTCCTCTTCTTTTCTTGTTGAGTCTGGGTAAAGGTTCATCGATCTTGTTTACCTTTTCAAAGAACGAGCTCCTGGTTTCATTGATCCTCTGTATTGTTTCTTTAGCCTCTATGTCATTTATTTCTGCTCTGATCTTTATTATTTCCTTTCTTCTACTAGCTCTGGGCTTTAGTTTTTGTTATTTTTTTAGTTCTTTTAGATGCCAGGTCATGTTGTTTATTTGAGCTTTTTCTATCTTCTTATGTTATGCCTGTAATGCTATGACCTTCTCTCTCAGGATTGCTTTTACTGTGTTCCATCAATTTTGAGTTGATATATGCTCATTATCATTCGTTTCTAATTTTTTTTATTTCTTCTTTGATATCATTGTTAACCCATTTGTTATTTAATAACATGCTATTTAGTTTCCAAGTGTTTTAGTATTTTTCAGTTTTTCTGTTGTGGTTGATTTCTAGTTTCATGGCATTGTTATCCGAGAAAATGCTTGATATGATTTTAATCCTCTTAAATTTGTTGAGACTGTTTCTGTGCCCTAACATGTGGTCTCTCCTAGAGAATGTACCATGAGCACTTGAAAAGAATGTATATCTTGCTGCTTTAGGGCAAAAGGTTTTGAAGATATCTATCAAGTCAAGTTGATCTAGTGTGTCCTTTATGTCTGCTGTTTTTTTTGTTAATTTTCTTTCTTGAGGATCTATCTAGTGATGTTAGTGGGGTATTGAAATCTTCTACTATTATAGTATTGCTGTTGATCTCACCCGTTATTTCCATCAAAGTCAGCTTTATATATTTAGGTGCTTGTATATTAGGTGCGTAGGTATTTATAATGATTATATCCTTCTATTTTATTGCTTCCTTTATCATTATGTAATGACCTTCTTTATCTCTTACTATAGCCTTTGTTTTAAAGTCCATTTTGTCTGATATGAATATTGTTACCCCAGCTTTTTAAAAATTTCCATTTGCATGAAATATTCTTTTCCATCCTTTTACCTTCAGTCTATGTTCATCTTTTGTTTTAAGGTGTGTCTCTTGTAGACAGCATATGTATGAGTCCTGTTTTCTTATTCATGCAGCTACCCTGTCTTTTGGTTGAATCATTTAATTCACTTACTTTTAAGGTTATTATTAATATGTAATTGTTTATTGCCATTTTATTCTTTAAAATTGTATTCTTTTTTGCTATATTTTTTCCCCTTTGATATGTTTACAGCAGGCCCCTTAGCATTTCTTGCAGCATTGGTTTAGTTGTAGTGAATTCCTTGAATATTTTTTTTTTTGGTCTGGGAAACTTTTTATTTCTCCTTCTATTTTAAATGATAGCCTTGCTGAATAAAGTAGTCTTGGTTGTAGGCTCTTGTTCTGCATTACTTTGAATATTTCTTGCCATTCCCTTCTGGCCTTAAGTGTTTTTGTTGAGAAGTCAAATGTCATCCTTATGGGGGCTGCTTTGTAGGTGATAGCCTTTTTTTTCTAGCAGGTTTTAATATTTTCTGTTTTTCACTTAGCTTTGATAATTTAATTATGATGTGTCTTGGTGTAGATTTCTTTCGGTTTCTCTTTAATGGAGTTCTCTGTGCTGCTTGAACTTGTGAGACGTTTTTCTGCATTAATTTAGGGAAGTTTTCAGCTCTGATATGATAGAACAAAGTCTCTGTACATTATTCTTTCTCTTCTTCTTTAGGAACCCCTATGATGCGGATGTTATTTCTCTTCATGTTGTCACAGAGCTCTCTGAGAGATTCTTCAGACTTCTTAAGTCTCTTTTCTTTTTTCTGTTCTCCTTCCATTTCTTCATTTATCTTGTCCTAAATCACTGATTCAACCCTCAGCTTCATTCATCCTTCTTTTATTTCCTTCCATTGTGGTCTTCATTTCTGATATTCTATTTGTCATTTCTGACTGATTTTTTTTATTATTTCAATGTCCTTTTTTATATTTGCTATATCTTTATTTAGGTGTTCTTAATGACCATCTATTGTTTTCCTAAGTTCTTTGAGAATCCTAACAATCGTTATTTTAAACCAGGGGTCCCCAAACATTTTACACAAGCGGCCAGTTCACTGTCCTTCAGACAATTGGAAGGCCGGAATATAAAAAACAACAACAAAACAACTATGAACAAATTCCTATGCACAGTGCATATATCTTATTTTAAAGTAAAAAAACAAAAACAAAATGGGAACAAATACAGTATTTCAAATAAAGAACACGTAAATTTAAATCAACAAGCTGACCAGTATTTCAATTGGTATTATGGGCCTGCTTTTGGCTAATGAGATGGTCAATGTCCGGTTACATATTTGTTATTGCTAGCCATAGCAAGTGATATGATGTGTTTCTGTAGCTATGACATGTGCGTCTCACATCACCGGAAGTAGTACTGTACATGAGCGATGCTGTGCTTTGTGGCGCCGCCACATACAGTACTCCAGGAACACTGGATGCGGATGCATCCTGTGCTCCTCTCACTGACCACCAATGAAAGAGGAACCTCTTCCAGAAGTGTGGCAGGGGCCGGATAAATGGCCTCAGGGGGCCGCATGCGGCCCACGGGCCTTAGTTTGGGGACCCCTGTTTTAAACTCTGCATCTGGTAATTTGGTTATATTGGACTAATTCAAGTCCTTTTCTGGGGATTTCTCTTGATTCATTTGTGTTGCATTTCTCTGCCTTCCCATTTTTCCTGTGTATAACAGGGGTCCCCAAACTACGGCCCGCAGGCCGCATGCGGCCCCCTGAGGCCATTTATCCGGCCCCCACCGCACTTCCGAAAGGGGCACCTCTTTCATTGGTGGTCAGTGAGAGGAGCACATTGACCATCATTAGCCAAAAGCAGGCCCATAGTTCCCATTGAAATACTGGTCAGTTAGTTGATTTAAATTTACTTGTTCTTTATTTTAAATATTGTATTTGTTCCCATTTTTTTTTACTTTAAAATAAGATATGTGCAGTGTGCATAGGGATTTGTTCATAGTTTTTGTTATAGTCCGGCCCTCCAATGGTCTGAGGGACAGTAAATTGGCCCCCTGTGTAAAAAGTTTGGGGACCCCTGGTGTATAAGAAAGTTTTGGCACTGAAGTCCAATGGATGTGGCCTCTGTGTTCTTTAGGTGTGGTCTGTCTGCAGGCCCACAATCTCCTCTGCCACTGCTGTCTAGGGCATTCAGGTATAGGCATTTTGGGTGCCAGCCTGCTGGGGCTGTCACTGCAGTTTTCGTCTCTCCTTCACAGGGTGGGGGGCTGTGATCACATGCTCAGGTCTACAAGCCTTAGCAGCCTCGGCCTTCTCCATGCCCCTGCGTGTTTGGTTATGCAGCGTGCCCAGGCCACAGCCTCAGCACTACAGACAGGGATGAGTACCTTTGCTCAGCTGCTGGTTTCCGCCTGTTTCTAGGCTTTCACTCCGCCCCCGCAGGAGGAGCCCACTTACGGTTCATCTGCAAGGCTCGGCTCTGTGGGCCTGTCAGGGTTTTGCACCCCTTCTCATTCACAGGTCTCCACCTGTTCTGGGCTTTCACCCCACCCCTGCGGGAGGAGCTGGCTTACGCGTTGGTGTGCAAGCCTCGGTTCTCTGGGCCAGGCGAGGGTGTGCTCCTTTGCACCCTTGCTCAGTGGCTGGTCTCCACCCCTTCTGGGGCTCCTGCCTTTCCCCCATAGGTACGATTGCAGGCGGGCCCGTAGGTGGGCCAGGCCACATTAGCGTGGTCCCTGCACCCCCGCCGAGCAAGACTGAGCTCACACCCGGGCTTCAGTCATGGCTTGCTGGTTTTTGAGGTGACCACTGCCTTTATTGTCTTTCTGCTGAGGTCACAGGCTGGGGTTCAGAGGTATCCGGGGACAGCAGGTGACTCTAAACCCAAATTATTGCTACTTGGCAAGGTCACCTTGGGGCTTCCTACAGTGTCCTGAGTATGGATGGGCATGAACATGCAAATGGTATGCAAATGACATGCAAACCAACCCAGGATTTTTCACATGTCTGGTGTAGTGGAAGGTGCTGGAAGAGTTGCAAGCCTGCCAGCCTGGAGGGTGATGGGGACACTCAGGTCCTTACCCCACACTGCAGTAGATCCAGCCCAACCTCAGGGGTCGAGGTCCGGGGTGGGATTGCGAGTCCCTGAGCATCAACCCTGGTTCTGCTGATTGAGGAAGAGCAGAAGCTTGGCCCCCAGACAGCAGGAAGAAAGCAGGGTACCCACTAGGCAACCATACAGCCCGGGGCCCACCCACAGAGGAAGAGGATCTGCCCTGGGGCACACAGCAAGGCAGAGGCAGAGGGGGTTGAAATCCATGCCTGAAGCCAGGCAGAGGCAAGAATGTCTCAGAGATCAAAGCTACAAACAGTAAAATACACTGATAAAGAAAGAAACAGAAAGCAAGTGGCCCAGTCCCTGATACCTGGACTGAGAGACTCTCCACCAGCTGGGCTGGGAGGCCCCGAGAGCCAGGCCCTAGGTCTAGGAGCAGTAGCATCCCTGTTCATGGTGCTGACTTGACCAGTCCAGAAGCTCCAGAAGGAGGCAGACAGGGCCCAAGGGCCCTTGGCTAATGCAGGTCAGGCTCAGTTATTATTCATAATCCACCAGGAGGCTGGGAAGAACACAGTGGTGAGGGTGTCTGGAGCCTGCAGGTGGTCAATGAGGATGTGCTGGAAGGCCTTACTGCAGGTGGACTGCTGGTGCCTTCTCCAGGAGTCCTCATGCTGCCAGAACTCATACAGGGTGAAGGAGGCATTGTCTAGCATCTTCTGGGCAGACACATGCAGGCAATGGCTCTGGGCCCCTGTGAAGTCCACATAGCAGCTCAGGTCCCAGTGGAAGTCTTGCAGTGCTCCTTCTGCCACCTGTACCTGCTTTTGGGCCAGGAGATTGTACAAGTCAGGCCCCTTGGTAAGCACTTCTTCATGTAGGGGTTCCAGCCGGGGGGCCTTGTACTCGAGTTGGTCAATGAACTCCTGGAGACGGTTGATCTGGAGCTTCCACTGCATCTCAGCCTCTGAACTCTGCCCTGTGTCAGAGGAGCCAGGAGCCCAGGTGGGTGACCGACTGATGCTCCACAAGGCCCTGTGCCTGGCCCACCAACTGCCACGGGGCCTGCTCTGCACCACCATTCTCTCTTCATGTGACCATGGCCCCCAGGGCCTGGGCCTCCAGGGTATCTGGCACCCCTTCCAGCGAGCTCTGCAGGGCTTGTAGCTGGCTTATGGTTTCCCACAGCAGGAAGCGAGTCACAAACTGGTCCAGCTTGGAGGCCCGCTCATACTCCAACTTAGTGGTGTCCATTGCAGTGAGCACTGCATGGTTCAGGGACTCCAGTGCAGCCAGCACAGGCCGGTAGACACCCAGGTGTACTGAGAAGTAGTCACACAGTTTCTCTGTTTCCAAGTCGTTGGTGGAATGTCCATCAATGCCTCTGAACAGCTCCCGCAGCTCCCCAGGGCTGAGAACCCCGTCAGCAAAGTAATTCTGGAACTCCTCAGATGAGAGCTTACCATCATCCTTCTTGTCTGCTCTGCAGAAGACATCCTGGAAGAGTGGATGTCCGGTAGACCCAGTGATTGGCGTGGGAGACCACGAGGGCTGGGGCGTGTGTGGGCTGCTGGATGAGGCACACAGTGAGCAGCCCCGCACAGGCCATTGTACCGCCACTCGCACACCTCCAACTCGGTGGAGACTCTGGGCTCTAGATCCCACCGCCGCTGCCAGGGACAAAACCATGTTTCCACGTTCTGCCACCACCCACCCTCCAGCGAGCCCTCAGCCATGTGAGTGGGGGTGCTGGAGCTCAGACCTAAACACTCCATATTGTAGTCTTGAAAGCTCCCTCCTTCTAAGCTACTCTGCTCTGAGTGCTGGGGGAGAGCTTGTTTGGCTGGTGTCCTGCTTCCCTTTGCTGGTATTGCTGTTTCCAGGGGAAATATTCGCTTCAGATTTGGGGCGTGACTCAGCTCATGGATTAGGGTGGCTATCCCTCAAAGTGTTTTTCCCTGTGCCTCCTAGATTACCCTCTCTTCCTGCTGCTCTGGTCCTCTCCTCTCTTCCATACCCCAGAGCCCTGTGTGGGTGGTTGAGAGAGGTTTTCTGCGCGATCCCTTTAAGAAGAATCCTGGGTCTGAGAAATCTGTCTCTTTCTCACCAACAGAATCTTTACTTGTTTTGCAGCTAAATACTGTCCACACACCTCTTCGAGGCTCTGGGGCTGAAGACTGGGCCTTTATTCCTGGTGTTCAGAACTCTCCCCTCTCTGCTAAACTCACTTCCTGCCAAGTGAGTCTCTCCGGGCCGGGGAGCTGGGCAGCCCTCTCTGCATTTCTGCTTTTCCTACCAGTCTCAGTGTGGCTTCTTTGGTTTTCTGTTGTTAAAAAGTCCTCTTAATTTAGTCCAAATTTGGTTTTTCCAGATGATGGTTCTTAAAATTAAGTTGTAATCCACTTTGGTTCTGGGAGGTGGAAGTTGGTATGTCTGCCTACTCCATTACCATCTTGCCTCTTCCTTCAAGATGATTGTTCTTAAGTTAAGTTGCAATTCAATTTGGTCCTGGGAGGTATATCCCAGGAATGTTGGACTGTCTGCCTACTCTGTCGCTGCCATCTTTCCCTCCCTGAGAAGCATCAATTCTTTATTGCAGTTTTTTCATCTCCTTTGTTGTTCATTGATTGCTTTCTCATTGATTTGCTTTGACTGGGGGGCTGCAGCAATGTGAGTGACCCCTTGCTCAAGCTAGAGACATTGAGCTCAAGCCAGTGACCTTGGGCTTTATGCCAGTGATCTTTGGGCTCAATCCAGGAACCATGGGGTCATGTCTATGATCCCACACTCAAGCTAGCAACCCTGTGCTCAAGCTGGTGAGCTTGTGCTCAATTTCGATGAGCCTTTGCTCAGGCAAGTTACCTCATGGTTTTCAACCTGGGCCCTCCACCACATCCCAGTCCAATGCTCTATTCACTGCACCACTGCCTGGTCAGGGTTTATCAAATTAATTTTAATGATGGAACCTATTCTCAGGCTCATACTAGTTCCTGAGATTACCTTGATGGGAACAGGAAAAGATATAAAATTCTCAGCACCATTACTTAGTGGGGCTTACAATTAAGCTGTGTTATCAGTTCACACTGGTGACAGGAAATAAACCTATACATCATGTTGGCACAGTTAGTCAAGGTTTCTACCTTAATTTCCTTGAATGCCACTCCAATTATCCACCAGGAATAGAATTCTGACTTGAACCTCAGTCCTTAATGTTGAGCTCTTAGATACTCAGGGCAACTCTTAAAAAGTACCTTCCATTGGGCTATAGATTCTACTACTCTCATGCTTTCACCCTAGAATCACATACTGCTGTGAAAACACTGATGTTTTATTTCCTAGGACATTATAAATTTGAATGTTCAACTCTTCACATGCACTGAGCCTTTACCTGGGAAGTTGATTTAGGAAGGTATCTGGAGTCAAATACACAACTATCCAAGCTGGATTCACTTTAAATTTATAATCACTGACCTCAGGAGGCCCTCAGTCTGTTTAGCAGCATCCTCAGTTCCTTTTCCACTCACTCTCTCACTCAGACAACTGCTACACAATGTCACCTCCATTTAAACCATCAAAACTTCCTTTTAGGCCTGACCTGTGGTGGCGCAGTGGGATAAAGCATTGACCTGGAACACTGAGGTTGCCGGTTCGAAACCTTGGGCTTGCCTGGTCAAGGCACATATGGGAGTTGATGCTTCCTGCTCCTCCCCCTTCTCTCTCTCTCTCTCTCTCTCTCTCTCTCCCCTCTCTCTAAAAATCAATAAATAAAATATAAAAACAAAACAAAAAAACTTCCTTTTATATTCTTACTTTTCACTGGGAAAATAAAAGCAATCAGAAGGCTCTCAATATTTTATTTATCTACCTACCTTTCATTATCTGTACTCATATAACCTGTCTTATTCCGATTTCTTTGCACTGTGTACACTTCTAACTAATGTTAATTTCTCCACAAGTACCTTTGATACCACTGACAGGCAGCACTCTAATCAGTCTCACCTCTCTCTCTTGAAACACAAACTTTTCCTTTTCAAATGAATTATTTCTGTCTGTCAGCAAACATGCTATAAAATCTTCTATCTTAAAAATACTAACAACACCTTGGATTTCATAGTTCCCTTCTGCTTACTGAAGTATATTTCTGAAAAACTTTTTATACTTGCTATTTTCCCTTTTTCTTCTTATTCTCTTATAAATCCAATGCAGGAAAGTTCTAATTTCATCACTTTACTGAAATTTTTTCTTGTCAAGTTTGCCAAGGATCTTTACTTTATCAAATCCTTGGACAGATCTTGTTCATCATCATACCCAATATTTCAGACACATCCAAAACTGTTTATTTTCTTTTCCTTCTTGAAACTCTACCTTCCCTTGGCTTTTGTAACCCTATTATCTCTAGATGTGCTAAAACTGTTCAAATTGCAGGATGGTGTCTTATGGTAGCAAATTGTCCTATTCTAGATGACAGCAGTGCCGTCATTGCAAAATAAATTTTCTTAAAAAGAACTCTTTTGAAGAATTATTGCAAACAGCAGATGATAAAATAGTTTAGTAGCCAAAGAAGAAAATTGAGTTTTAATTTATTATAGTCACATTCAGTTTTACCAAAAGTAGTATTCCTAAACCTTTTAACCCACTGTAATTCAGATCTATAAATATTTTTGAGTATCTATTACTTTTTAACCAATGCTTAATATTTCTTTATCTTACTTGACCTTTCAGCAGCATTATTTTTAAATTCCTTTCAACCATAAAATGTGAAGACTCTGAAAATTTTAATTTAAATTATAAAAGAAAATAAGCATTATTTAAAGTTTCCTCCAGTAACAACACACCATTATTAAGCAGCAGGTATCTGAAGCATGTATGTTTGGGTTGGTTTGCTATTATGAAAATAGTTATTTAATTATGAAGTTTCATATCTTTTGGACAGCTAAGTTAGCAGCAGAGGATGGTGGGTATATATGTGTCCTACTTTTATTCTGTAGAGAAATGTAGGCATTGACTTCCTTAGCCAATCTTCTTCAGTGACCTTCTTTCTTCTTCAAGAAAGTGAGTATACAGCTATGGGTTCTACCAAGAGCCATTCTCAAGCTTCCCCATACCAAGATGGGGAGGAGGAGAAGGCAGTTATAATTGTATTTTGTTTGTGATACTATTTCTCTTCTCCTTATCTACCTATTGTGTAGCTGCTTTCTCTTTTTTTAAAAAAATTAATTTGTTTTTATTTAGACAATTAATTTTAACAGGGTGACATTGACTAATTAAGGTACAGAGATTCAGAGAAAACATCTCAAGGTCATTTTGACATTTGATTATGTTGTATACCCATCACCCAAAGTCAAATCATCTCCTGTCACCATTTATTTTGTTTTCTTTGTGCCCCTACCCTCTCCCCACTCCTTCCCTCTCCTCCCTTTCCCTCCCCCTGGTAACCACCACATGAGTCTCAATTGTGTCCCACCTATGTGTGGGATCATAAAGTTTTTAGTTTTTTCTAATTTACTTATTTCACTCAGTATAATGTTGTAAATGATTCTATGTCATCATTTCTTATGGCTGAATAGTATTCCATAGTATATATGTATCATATCTTCTTTATCCAATCATCTATTGAAGTGCTTTTTGGGTGTTTCCATGTCCTGGCCACTGTGAACAATGCTGCAGTGAACATGGGGTTGCATGTGTCTTTACGTACCAATGTTTTTGAGTTCTGGAAGTATATACCCAGTACAGGGATTGCTGGGTCATATGGTAGTTTTATTTTTAATTTTTTGAGGAACCACCATACTTTCTTCCGTAATGATTGTACTACTTTCTTTTCGACCAATAGTGAATGAGGGTTCCTTTTTCTCCACAGCCTCTTCAACACTTGTTATTACCTGTCTTTTTTATAATAGCTCATCTAACAGGTGATATCTCATTTGTAGTTTTGATTTGCACTTCCCTAATAGCTAATGAAGATGAGCATCTTTTCATATATCTGTTGGCCTTTGAATTTCTTTCTGGGAGAAGTGTCTGTCCATGTACTCTTCTCATTTTTTTATTGGATTGTTTGCTTGTTGCTTTATGAGTTTTTTGTGTATTTTTGATGTTACGCCCTTATCTGTGCTGTTGTTTGAAAATAAAATTTTCCATTTACTTGGCTTGTTTTGTTATCAGTTTCTATTGCTGTGCAAAAGATTCTTAGCCTGATGTAGTCCCATTCATTTATCTTTGTCTTCACTTCCCTTGCCTTTTGAGTCAAATTCATAAAGTGCTCTTTATGGCCAATGTTCATGAGTTTAGTACCTATGTTTTTTTCCTATGTAATTTACTGTTTCATGTCTTATATTTAGGTCTTTGATTCATTTGCAATTAATTTTAGTGCAAGGGACAGACCGTAGTCAAGTTTCATTCTTTTGCACGTGGCTTTCCAGTTTTCACAGCACCATTTATTGAAGAGGCTTTCTTTTCTTCCATTTTGTGTTGTTGGCCCCTTTATCAAAGATTATTTGACTATATATATGTGATTTTATTTTGGGGCTCTCTATTCTGTTCCATTGGTCTGAGTATGTATATTTTTGCCAATACCATGCTGTTTTGATTATTGTGGCTCTATAATATAATTTGAAGTCAGGTATTATAATGCCCCCAGCTTCGTTCTTTTTTCTTAGCATTACTTTGGCTATTTGGGGTTTTTTATAGTTCCATATAAACTTGATGATTTTTTGTTCCATTTCCTTAAAAAATAACATTGGAATTTTGATGGGAATTGCATTAAATTTGTATATTGCTTTGAATAATATGATTATTTTGACTATATTCATTTTTCCTATCCAAAAACAAAGAATATTTTTCCATTTTATTTTATCTTTTTTAATTTCCCTTAACAATGTTTTGTAGTTTTCATTATATAGGTCCTTTACATTCTTTGTTATGTTTATTCTTAGGTATTTAATTTGTTTTTTGCAACCATGAAGGGAATTATTTTTTTGAGTTTGTTTTCTGATGTTTTATTGTTTGCATATATGAAGGCAATAGACTTCTGTATATTAATTTTGTATCCTGTGACCTTACTGTATTAATTTATTGTTTCTGATTGTCTTTTTGTGAAGACTTTGGGGTTTTCTATGTATAGGATTATATTATCTGCAAAAAGTGAAACCTTTACTTCTTCTTTCTCAATATGAATGCCTTTTATTTCTTTCTTTTGTCTGATTGCTCTGGCTGGAACTTCCAGCACTACATTGAATAAGAGTGGAGAGAGTGGGCAGTCTTTTCCTGTTTTTGATTTTATAGGATATGTCTTCAGTTTTTGCCATTTAATACAATGTTAGCTGATGGTTTGTCAGAAATGGTCTTTATTATGTTGAGATATTTTTCTTCCATACCCATTTTGTTGAGTGTTTTAAACATAAAATGATGTTGTATTTTATTGCATGCCTTAGGAAAAAAATTGAAAATATACAGTGAAAAAATAAAAATTCTATTGTGCTAAATGGAACAAAAACTACATAGAATGGAGAGCCAGAGCTGGGGGAAAATGACAAAGAGATTAAAAAAACAAAGCTAAAAACACACAAAATGCCACAAAGAAAAAGTTTGAATCCAGAATAAAATAATTTCTTTGAAATGATGATCGAATGAGAGAAAAAGTGAAAAGAAAAGGAAGAAAAATGAAGAAAAGAGAATAAAAAAAGAGTTAAGGTTTTTGAAATGTAACCCTCATAATAAAAAAAAACAAGAATGAAAAATGTCACACCTATAGGTAATAAAGTTCAAACTGAAAAGAAAAGAATAAGATGAAAAAAGGATAAAATGACCAAAGTGAAAAAAAAAGATAAAAAAATACAAGAAAAAAATGGAAAAAAGTTATAAAAAATGTGATTTTTTTTCTGGTTTTGAGAGGTTATCTTCTTTTTCCTTTTTTTCTTTTTCTTTTTGGCCAGTGGCATTGTAGCACAGGTTTTGCCCCTGTGGCACTCTTGAGTAGAGATTTGCAATTGATGTGTTGCTATGGTGATGACATATGCTAGGCCTCAGTCCTGTTGATAGGCGGAGCTTGATAGGGTTTGCAAGCTTTAACAATGGGAGAGTCAGTTTTTCCGATGCCTCTCCCCACGTCTCTCCTTACTGAGCCAGCAGCATGGGGACCCAGCTGTGAAGTTGCCCTAGCCACTGCTTGCAGAGCAAGAGGCTCTAAGAACTGCCAAATTCCCCCTCCAGCCCCACTGACAGCGCAGTTCTGGGTAAGCATTGCCAACCAGAGCCGCCAGTAAGCAGGCAGGGCAGGGAGCTGAAGGCTTTACTGGTGCCTTTCTAAGAGCCTCCAGGCATGTGTAGTATGCCTCAGCACTACACGAGTCTACTCTTATCAGGCATTTTTCCCTTGTGCCCTGTTTGGAAGCTCATAGCCCAGCCCATACAACTTCCACAGTGCTCTCTGAGGTCTGCTCCATGGGAATGTATTTTGTAACCTGTATCGGCTGGTGGGAAGTTGTCCCAGCCACTGCTTGCAGAGCAAGAGGCCCTAAGAGATGTCAAGTCCCTCCTTCAGGTCTGCTCAAAGCACAGTTCTGGTTAAGGCTTTGTCAACTAGAGCCACCAGCATAAGCAGGCAGGGCAGGAAGATGATTACTGGTCAGGCTCCTTTCTAATGGTACCCGAGTATGTCTAGTTTGCCTCAGTGCTCTGTGGGTCTGATCTCCACAAGCTTCTCCCTTGTGCCCTATTTGAAAGCCCACAACCCAGCCCCCACCACTTCCACAGTGCTCTCTGAGGTCTGCTCCATGGGAATGTGCTTTGTAACCTGTATTGGCTGGGGAGGTGCTCTGCCCAGACAAGTCCAGGCCCAGTGATCCTGGCCCTTGCACACTTCCCATACTGTTGGTCAGGGAGCTGGAACCACACAGAAACTTTGGCTAGAGCCCATGCAGAAATCCACTGCTAACAGTCTCCAGCCTAGCCCCTTCATCTGCACATGTGAGTGCCTGCACCAGAGGTACCAGGTGGAGCCACTCACACACACCATCCATGATCACAGACTGGGAGTGAACAAATCCCAAAGCTGCTCTGGTGCCAGCCTCTGTGGGCAACATGCTTGGCCACCTCTGCTAGAGTCTGCCACTCACATTAACTCTGCATCTGCGATCTCCAGCTGAGCCACCAGCACACTCTCTCCTTGGCTTGATCGTCTACCCTAGCCCAACTTCTTCTCTCGCCCCAGCTCTCCTTTTGTCTCAGTTCCAAATGAAAGCAGCCCTTCCTCAGATTAGTGAGTAAAGTGAAATACTCCATTCTCCTTCTTATTTCCTTCAGAGTGTATTATATACTCAGCCACGTTTTCACCCAATCATACCTTTGTTTGGTGTATTTGTATTTCAGATGCTCCTGAGATTGTTTTTCTGTCTCTAGTTGTTGAATTTGTTGAAATTTCAAGGAGAGATATTGGGAGCAACCCTCACAGCACCATTTCTATGACATCACACTTGTAGCTGCTTTCTTATATGTCATCTCTATAAAGTTTTCCCAAGATTTAACCCTAAGTAGTGTAGTCATTCCCAAAAATCAAGATCTTTTGCTGCTTTTAGTAAACAAACTTGCTTTAGTTACAGAGAATATGAGAGGCCTTAAGTTGGTGTTACATTGTACAAGGATAAGCCACTATGAGATAAATTGGAAATTTTGATAGTCTTTCTTTTTTTTAAAATTTTATTTAGAAAATTAACTTTAATGATGTGATATTGGTCAATGAGAACACAGATTTTAAGTAAACATTTCTATAGCAATTGAATTGTTGATTGTGTTGTATACCCATTACCCAAAGTCAAATCACTTTCCTACACCTTATATTTGTTCCTCTTTACACTGCTCTTCCACATTCCCCTCCTCCTGGTAACCACTTCACTTTATGTCCATGAGTCTCAGTTTTATATCCTACCTATGTGTGAAATCATACAGTTCTTAGCATTTTCTGATTTATTTCAGTCAGTGTAATGCTCTCAAGGTCCACCCATGTTGTCATAAATGTCACTATGTCATCATTTCTTATGGCTGTATAGTAGTCCATTGCATAGATGTACCACCCCTTCTTTATCCAACCCTGTATTGAGAGACACTTTGGTTATTTCCATGTCTTGGCCACTGTGAATAATGCTGCAATAAACATGGGAGTGCATGTGTCTTTATGTACCAGTATTTTCGAGTTTTGGGGGTAGGTACCTAGTAGAGGGATTGCTGGGTCATAAGGTAGTTCTATTTTTATTTTTTGAGAAACCACCATACTTTCTTCCATAATGGTTATACTAATTTGCATTCCCAACAGCAGTGAATGTGGGTTCCTTTCTCTCCCCAGCCTCTCCAGCACTTGTATTACCTGTGTTGTTGATAATAGCCAGTCTAACAATTGTGAGGTGATATCTCATTGTAGTTTTGATTTTCATTTCTTGAAATGCTAGCAAATATGAGCATCTTTTCATATATCTGTTGGCCATTTGTATGTCCTCTTCAGGGAAGTGTCTGTTCAGGTATTACCCCTATTTTTTTTTTTTTACAGAGACAGAGAGTCAGAGAGAGGGATAGACAGGGACAGACAGAAAGGAACGAAGAGAGATGAGAGCATCAATCATTAGTTTTTCATTGTGACACCATAGTTGTTCATTGATTGCTTTCTCATATGTGCCTTGACCATGGGGCTACAGCAGACTGAGTAACCCCTTGCTCGAGCCAGTGACCATGGGTCCAAGCTGGTGAGCTTTGCTCAAACCAGATGAGCCCACGCTCAAGCTGGCGACCTTGGGGTCCTGAACCTGGGTCCTCTGCATCCCAGTCCTATGCTCTATCCACTGCGCCACTGCCTGGTCAAGCTTGTCTCTTATTTTAATTGTATTGTTTGTTTATTTTTTGCTGAGCTTTGTGTGTGCTTTATATATTTTGGATATTAACCCCTTATCGGAGCTGTTGTTGCAAATATCTCCCATTCAGTTGGCTTGTTATTTGTTTTTTTTTCTTTTCAGTTTCTTTTGCTGTGCAAAAGCTTTTTATTTTGATATAGTCCCATTCATTTATTTTTGCCATTACTCCTTTGTCTTTGGGGTGAAATTCACGAATTGTTCTCTATAGCCAAGGTCCATGAGTTTAGTACCTATGTTTTCTTCTATGTAATTTATTGTTTCAGAACTTATATTTAGGCCTTTGATTCATTTTGAATTAATTTTTGTGCAAGGTGACAAATGGTAGTCAAGTTTTATTTACTTCTGCATGTGGCTTTCCAAGTTTCTCAGCACCATTTATTGAAGAGGCTTTCTTTTCTCCATTGTGTGTTTTTGGCTCCTTTGTTGAAGATGATTTGTCCATATATATATGGACAAATATATATATAGTTTGTTTGTTTTTTCTGAAGTTGGAAACGGGGAGGCAGTCAGACTCCCACATGCGCCCGACCGGGATCCACCTGGTACGCCCACCAGGGGGCGATGCTCTGCCCATCTGGGGTGTGGCTCTGTTGTAACCATAGCCATTTTAGCATCTGAGGCAGAGGCCACAGAGCCATCCTCAGTGCCTGGGACAACTTTGGTCCAATGGAGCCTTGGCTGCGGGGGTGGGTGGTGGTGGTGGAGAGAGACAGAGAGGAAGGAGAGGGGGAGGGGTGGAGAAGCAGATGGGCGCTTCTTCTGTGTGCCGTGGCTGGGAATCGAACCTGGGACTCCTGCACGCCAGGCTGATGCTCTACCACTGAGCCAACTGGCCAGCCAACTATATATATATAGTTTTATTTCTGTGCTTTTAATTCTGTTCCATTGGTCTGTATGTGTTTTTCTGCCAATACTATTCTGGTTTGATTGTCATGGTTTTATATTATAATTTGAAGTCAGGTAGTGTGATATCTTTGGTTTATTCTTTTTCCTCAGTATTGCTTTGACTATTCAGGGTCTTTTATGGTTCTAAACAAATCTGGTGACTTTTTGTCCTATTTCTTTATAAGGTGACATTGGGATTTTGATGGAGATAGCATTAAATTTGTACAATGCTTTGAATAATATGGCCATTTTAACTGTTTATTTTTCCAACTGATGAACATGCAATATTTTTCCATTTCATTGTGTCTTTATTAACTTCTTTCAATAATACTTTGTAGTTTTCAGAATATAGGTCCTTTACATCCTTTTTAGTGTTTTCTTAGGTATTTTTTTTCTGTTTGTGTGTGCTGTTGCAGAAGAAATTGTTCTTTTCAATTAATTTTTGAAGTTTCATTGTGGGCATATAGGAAATCAGTAGTTTTTTGTATATTGATTTTGTATCCTGTGACTTTACTGTATTTGTTTATTTTCTCTAATAGATTTTTTGTGGAGTCTTTGAAGGTTTTCTTTATATAGGATCATGTTATTTGTAAAAAGTGATACCTTTACTTCTTTCTCAATATGGATGCTTTACATTACTATCTCTTGCCTGATAATTCTGGATAGGACTTCCGGTACTATGTAGAATAAAAATGGAGATAGTGGGCAGCCATTTCTATTTTCTCACTTTAGAGAAAAAGCTTTCAGTTTGTTACCATTTTGTATAATATTGACTGATGGTTTTTCATATGTGACCTTTATTATGATTAAGTACTTACCTTCTATACCCATTTTATTGAGTGTTTTCAACATATATGGATCTTATATCTTATCAAATGCCTTTTCTGCATCTATTGATATAATCATATTATTATTATTCATTGTTTTGTTGATGTGGGGTATTAAATTGATTGATTTGCATATGTTGAACCATGCTTATGTTCCTGGAGTGTATCCCATCTAATCATGATGTATTATTTTTTAATGTATTGTATTCAATTTGGCAATATTTTGTTTAGAATTTTTACATCTGTATTCATTAGAGATATTAGTCTTCAGTTTTCCTTATTTTGTTGTCCTTTCCAGGTTTTGGTATCAGTTTTATTTTTGCCTCACAAAATGTGTTAGAGAGTATTGCTTCTTTTTCTATTTTTTGGTTAACTTTAAGAAAGGTAGGTACAAAATCTTTGAATGTTTGATAGAATATACTAGTGTAGCCATCTGGTCCTGGACTTTTATTTTTAAGGAGGTTCTTGGTAGCTCTTTTATTTTCCTTCTGCTTATAAGTCTATTTAAGTTTTTCACTTTTTCATGAGTAAGTCCAGGAAGATTGTATAGTTCTAGGAACATATCCAGTTTTTATAAGTTGTTAATTTTGTTGGCATATAATCTTTTATAGTATTCTAGTATTATCCCTTGCATATCTATGGTGTCTGTGGTAATTTTTCCTTTTACATTTTGAATTTTGTTGTATAAATCCTTTCTCTTTTTTCCTTAGTGGGTCTAGCCAAAGGTTTGTCAATTTTATTAATCTTTTCAAAGAACCAATTCTTTGTTGTATTAATTTTTATAGTGTTTTTGTTCTCTGTTTTGTTTGGTTATGCTCTAATTTTTACTATTTTCTTTCTTCTGCTTATTTTGGGTTGCCTTTGTTCTTCTTTTTCTAATCTTTTAAGGTATGATGTTAGGTTGTTTACTTGGGATCTCTCTCATTTCTTGGTATAAGCCTGTAATGATATAAACTTCCTTCTTATTACTGCTTTGGCTGCATCCCAGAAATTTTGATATGCCATTCTAATTTGTGTGCATATATATATTTTTTGACAGAGACTGTGAGAAAGAAAGAGAGAGAGACAGATAAGGACAGACAGACATAAAAGGAAAGAGATGAAAAGCATCAATTCTTTGTTGTGGCACCTTAGTTGTTCATTGATTGCTTTTTCATATGTGCCTTGAGTGTGGGCTACAGCAGAGCAAGTGACTCCTTTTGCTCAAGCCAGAGACCTTGGGCTCTAGCCAATGACCTTTGGGCTCAAGCCAAAGACCATGGGGTCATATCTATGATCCCATGCTTAAGCCAGTGACCCCGCACTCAAGCTGGTGAGCCTGTGCTCAAGCAAGCGACCTTGGGCTTCAAGCCGGCAGCCTTTATGCTCAAGCCAGTGATCATGGGGTCATGTCTATGATCCCATGCTCAAGGTAGCAACCCTCTGCTTAAGCTGGTGTGCCCATGCCCAAACTGGATGAGCCTGCGCTCAAGCTGGTGACCTTGGGGTTTTGAACCTGGGTCTTCTTTATCCCAATCTGATGCTCTATTCACTGCACCACCACTTGATCTGGCTGTATATATCTTTTGCTCTCTGCTTTTATTTCTTCTTTGACCTAGTTATTTTTTATATGTATATTGTTTAATTTTTACTTTTTTTGTGGGTTTTCTTACTTTTTTTTCCCCTGTTACATTCTAATTTTACAGCCTTATGGTCAAAGAATATGCTTGGTATAATTTTAATCTTATTAAATTTGTTGAAGTTAGTTTTGTGTCCAAACATATTGTCTGTCCTTGAGAATGCTCCCAGAACACTGAAAAAGCCTGTGTAATCATATGTTTCAGAATAAAATGTCCTGTAAATGTCCATTATATCTACTAGGTTCAGTGTGTTATCTAAGGCCAATTTTCTTAATTGATTTCTGTTTGGATAATATATCTAAAGCTGTCAGTGGTGTGTTGAGATCTCCAAATATCATTGTATTTTTGTGTATGCCTTTTATTTTGTTCTGTTAATAGATGTTTTATATGTTTTGTTGCTCTTTGATTTGGTACATATATTATGTCTTCTTGATGTACTGTTCTCTTTATTTTATGAAATGTCCATCTTTGTCTCTTGTTACCTTTGTTGTCTTGAAATCAGTATTGTGAGACACAAGTATGGATACCCCTGCTTTTCTTGTGTATTATTTCTTTGGAGAATCATTTTCTAATTTTTCATTTTGAGTCTACTTTAGTCCTTGCAGCTTATGTATGTCTCTTGAAGGTAACATATGGTTGACATTTGATTTTTAATTGAATGGGTTCCTTTATGCTTCTTTAATGGTGGATTCAGTCCATCTACATTTAGTGTACTTATTGACACATGAGGGTTTCTTATAGCCATTTTATGATATTTTTTTTCCTGGTAGCTTTGTGTCTTCTTTGGTTCTTTTCCTCTGTGTTTCTGTCAGCTGTTTTTGTTTAGTTGTATTCCATGCTTCTTTCTTCTAGTCCCTTTTCTTATGTTATGTATTTCATTTTTGGTTTGTTACTATTAAGTTATTGAGAAAAAAATTTCATATGTATAAGAGTCCTTTGTCTTATAAATACCTCTGTTGGCCCTGGCCGGTTGGCTCAGCGGTAGAGCGTCGGCCTGGCGTGCGGGGGACCCGGGTTTGATTCCCGGCCAGGGCACATAGGAGAGGCGCCCATTTGCTTCTCCACCCCCACCCCCCTCCTTCCTCTCTGTCTCTCTCTTCCCCTCCCGCAGCCGAGGCTCCATTGGAGCAAAGATGGCCCGGGCGCTGGGGATGGCTCCTTGGCCTCTGCCCCAGGCGCTAGAGTGGCTCTGGTCGCCGCAGAGCAATGCCCCGGAGAGGCAGAGCATCGCCCCCTGGTGGGCAGAGCGTCGCCCCTGGAGAGCATGCCGGGTGGATCCCGGTCGGGCGCATGCGGGAGCCTGTCTGACTGTCTCTCCCCGTTTCCAGCTTCAGAAAAATACAAAAAAAAAAAAATACCTCTGTCATCCATCCTTCTTTGCTACTTCAGGTCTTTATCCTCTCCCCTTTTATGTTTTTGTTGTCACTGATCATTCTTCTTTATATTGTAACGTTGTTTGAGATTTTACTTTTAGTTTTGTGTTGTTTTGTATTTGGTAGAATAACTCCAGAGGTGGAATTCAAATAATTTAACAACTGGTTCTTTTCCTTAGTGACTGTTTTCAGTATAAAAAAATGATATACAGAAAAGTAGTTTATTATTTCATGTACTTAATACTTAAATATGAACAATAAATGAGGTACTCAAAATTAGATTGTTATAAGAAGTAATTTTAAAATATTAATGAAAAATATTAAATAATACCTGACAAAGAACAATAAAACTTACTTAAGATTTTTCCATATTGCTTCTTGATTGGCTTTCTCGCGATCAATTTTTTCACCTATGGATGGAATGAACATTACTATGGGCACTAAAAATACTCTGTTGCACAGATGAATGTTAAAAATGTGTAAGGAATGTAAATTTGTGATTTCCACATTGGGCGGCATCCCAGGTGCCCACCTTACAGAGAACTTTGATAACAAGTGCCATTTTAACAACCAGTTTGCCGAGTTTAACAAAAAATCATGTATTAGTTCTGCTGAACCAATGCAAACTGGCTCAATCCCACCACTGAAATACTCTGAGAATTTCATGTATTGGGGGTTTTCTGATAATAAATTCCCTCAGCTTCTGTATGTCTGGCAATTAAAAAAGTTAGTTCTTTATATTTGGATAATATGGGATAACTTTAATGGTATATTATTCTTGGCTGATAATTTCTCTCTTTCAGTACTTTGAATGTTTGGGTCTACTTTCTTCTGTGTTGTAAAGTTTCTGCTGAAAAGTGTGATGGTAACCTGATTAGCATTGTTTGTATGTTATGTTTTTCTTTTTACTACCTGCTTTTAAGATTCTTCCTTGTCCTTAATTTTTGACAGTTTTATTACAATGTGCCTTGGAGGAGGCCTGTTTTGGTTGAGGTAACTAGGCATTCTGTTTGCTTTTTGATTCAAGGATCTTTCTCTTGGGAACTTTATCAATTATGTGTTTCATTAAGCTCTCACATCATTCACCCTCCCTTCTTCTTCTGAAATACTAATTATTCTCATATTACTTTTCATGATAGAGTCAGACAATTCTCATAGAGTGCTTTCACTTTTAAAAAAAAATTGTGAGTCTCTTTCTTCTCTCTGTAGCATCTTTAATTCCCTACCTTAATGTCATTGATTCTCTTCTCCATCTTTCTTGTTCTATTAGTTAAATTTGCTAGCTCTTTTTTCAGTTTATGTATTGAGTTCTTTATTTTTGTTCTAAAATTTCAATCTCCTTGATGAGGTACTTGTTTGTTTTTGTTCTCTTTCTGAGCTTATTGCATTGCCTATCAATGTTTTCTCTCATCTTGTTGAGTATTTCTGGAACTTCAATTTTGAATTCTCTATTGTTTAACTCCAAGGTTTCCTTGAGATTGAGATTGCTTTCCACAGATTTTTCTTTTTTTTTTTTTCTTTCTGAACTGTGTTTCTTATTGGGTAGCCATGGTATTATTATTGTCTGCTTTGATTCCATTTGAGAGTGGTATTTTTAGGAAATCAAGCAACCCCCTCCCAAAAAAAGAGACAAAATATAAAATTTTATAAAAATAAATAGAAAATAAAAGTGAAAAACACACAAAAAACAAAGAACTAAAACCAAAATACAATAATCAATAAAGAAAAACACAACAAAAATGTAAGGAAAAACAAATAGAATAAGCATCCCCTCAAGCCCAAGCAAAATGAAAAGGACTTCCAAGAGGTTTTTCTATTTTTTTCCCAATTAGTGGCACTGGTTTACAAAGTTTAGATCTGCCAAATTCCAGTCTGACCTCTGCCAAGAAGCTGTTATTGAGATGATGGAGGTGGGACTGCAGTTCTGATAATGGGTGGGGTGTGCTGTGAGGTTTATGACTTTAGCAATGGTGATCTCAGGTCTTTGGTTGTTCTTCCTGTGTTTCAACAGATTAGGGGACCATACACAAAGCACTTCTCTTCTTTACAGGAATATGTGAGCCTGCAGAACTAGCTGTGGGGCACGTGTCTGCCAAACTCTGTACCCATAAGTGAAAGCTGGGGGGGGCCCTGAACTTTGTATGTTTGTGTCTCTGTCTGAGTGCTAGCTACTAGCAGATCCTGGGAACACTGTCAGTGACAACATGCTCTGCTACCAATTTAGATCAGTATCTGTACAAATACCACCTCCAATCTCTCCACTCCTACTGGCAAAACAAGACCCAGTTACTCTGGTTTTCTCCCCTTTTCACAGCCCTGACAGAATGTCTTATCTTCTTTGCCCCATTTTTAATTCATTCAACCTTTAGTCAGTTCAGTGTACAGATCTTTCAAGCAAGCTTACCAGCCCAGTTGGGGTTTCTTTGCTGAGTTATAGTTGCTCAATTTCTTGAAATTTTAAGGGTAGAGATCAAGGGTATTTCTGTCACCACTATTACTGACATAATCAACTCCCTCTGTCATGTATGTGTGTGTGTGTGTGTGTGTGTGTATGTAAATATATATAAAAGCAATAACTACATTATGTCATTTTTGTCTTTTTATATTCAATATTTTTGCAATTTAATATTGAAAGTGCACTTCGTGTAACTTGTATATATTTGGGTTTACTAAAATTCAATTTGGCAATCTTCATATTTAATTTAGACATATTTGGTTTATTTATATATTTAATTTACTTACTCATCTAATTTGGTTTAGAATATATCTACCACTCACTCATACTTTTTCTACTTTTGTTATTTGTCTTATATTTTTACTTTATGTTTGCCTTCTATTAGATTAATCAATATTTTAATTTTATGTATTTTTCCTCTAGTAACTTATCAGTTTTACCTTCTTCTACTATTTTAGTAATTACCAGAGAAAATATAGTAAGAATCCCTGACTTATCATAGTCTCATACAATATATTTGCACTTCATCTCTGATGTTCCTAAAACTTTTAAACTCCACTTCCCTTTCATACATTTTTGGATTATTTTTGTTAAAAATTTTAATTTTATACCTAAAGTCTGCAAACATTACAATTAAAGTAAAAATTTACTTATACTTACTATGATTTTGTATGGATTATTTTCCTTTTGTCTGAGGAATTTTTATTCTCCCCCCCCCCCCTTATAATTTTGGTTTGCTGGTGAGGAATTTCTTAAGTTTATCTTGATCTAAAATCCCCTTTATTTAACCCACATTGTTGAAACATATTTTCCTTGGGCAAAGAGTTTAATATTGGTAGTTGTTTGTTTATTTTTACTTTAAAACTTTAAAAACACCGTATCATTGCTGTTGGCTTTGTTTCTTTTTGATAAGTCTGTCTTCAGTTTTAATATTGTTCTTATGGCTGCTTTTATTTTTGTAATTTTATTTTTTAACATTTAATTAAAGTTACTAGGATGACATTGATTTTCAAAATCATATGGTTTTCTTTTCTTTTCTTTTTTACAGAGACAGTGAGAGTCAGAGAGAGGAATAGATAGGGACAGACAGACAGGAACGAAGAGAGATGAGAAGCATCAATCATTAGATTTTGTTGCAACACCTTAGTTGTTCATTGATTGTTTTCTCATATGTGCCTTGACCGGAGGCTACAGCAGACCTAGTAACCCTTTGCTCAAACCAGCGACCTTGGGTTCAAGCTGGTGAGCTTTGCACAAACTAGATGAGCCTGTGCTCAAGCTGGCAACCTCGGGGTCTCGAACCTGGGTCCTCCGCATCCCAGTCTGATGCTCTATCCACTGCACAACCGTCTGGTCAGGCACGGTTTTCTTTTTTTTAATTTTATTTTTTTATTTTAAAATTAATTTAATGGGGTGACACTGATTATAAGTACATAAAAGATGTTTCAGGTGAACATCTTTATACCATTTGAAATGTTGATTGTGTTGCATCCCTATCACCCAAAGTCAAATCATTTTCCATCACCATATATTTGTCCCATTTTACTGCTCTTCCCCTTCCCCCCTCTCTCTGGTAATCATTTAACTTTTATCTATGTGGATGAGTCTCAGTTTTATAACCCATCTTTGTGTGAAATCATATAGTTCTCAGCTTTTTCTGATTTACTTATTTCAGTTAGTATAATCTTCTCAAGGTCCATCCATGTTGCTGTAAATGGCAATATGTCATCATTTTTTTTATGGCTGAACAGTGTTACATTGTATATATGTACCACATCTTCTTAAAATCATCTATTGAGGAACATTTTTATTGTTTCCATGTCTTGGCCACCATGAATAATGCTGCAATGAACATGAGATTGCATGTGTGTAGCTGACAAGAGCACAACTCAACAAACCACCATCTGCCCATCACATTGTGTGCCCTCCATTTCTAGGAATATTTTTGTTTCTATTTTTTCCAGCTATGCTTTCTTCCATCTTAGCCCCACCCAACTTTTCTTGCCATCACTACACTGTTGACTGTGTCTATATATTATGTATATGTTTTTTGGCTAATCCCTTCTCCTTCTTTTTTCCAGTCTCTCAAACTTTCTCACCTCTTACAGCTGTCAGTCTGTTACCTGTGTACATGCCATGTCACTTTAAACATATCCAATCTCATCTTTTGACTACTTTCAGTTTTATCTGTACTTCTGGTTTCTAGAAACTTGATTATAAACTGCCTACATGCAGGGTTGTTGTTTGTTTATTCTGCTTACAGTAGAGCGAACTGCTTGATTCTGTGGGTTTATGTCTCATTAGTTTTGTAAACTTTTTGAATATTGTTTCTACCTCATTCCTTCTCTCCTGCCATTACATGTATGTTAGACCTTCACTATGTGCTTTTATGCTCTGTTCTGTTTTTATTTTCCAATTCATTTTGCTTCTGTGCTTTAGTTTTAGTATTTTATATTAAATTATTTTAGAAATATATAATCCTGTTCTTTTGATATATTATCTTGTTAAACCCATGGACTGAGGTCTTTGTTTTTTTATTCTAGAATTTCCAACTGACTCCTTTATTACCTTTTCAATTACCGTTTACTTTAACTATTATTTTTTATTAGTTTTAGGTGTACAGCTTAATGGAAAGGTAATCATATACCTTAAACTGTTCCCCTCAATATATTCAGTACCTAGATGACACCATACATAGATATCACAATTTTATTGACTATATTCCTCATGTTTTACTTTACAGTTCTGTGACATTTTCTAACTGCCAATTGTACTTCTTAATCCCTTCACCACTTTCTCTCAGTACCTCAAACTGCCCCCCTCTGGCAACCACCAGTCCGCTGTCTGTGATTATAAGTTTGTTTCAGATTCTTTTGTTTATTTATTTCATTCTTTAGATTCTACATGTAGGTGAAATTCTATAACATTTTTTTTCTTTGCCTGACTTAATTTGCTAAATGTAACACCCTCTAGGTTAATGCTGTTACAAATTGTAATATGTCTTATTTTTAAAAGATTTTATTTATTCATTTTATAGAAAGGGGAGAAGCAGGAAGCATCAACTCCCATTTGTGCCTTGACCAAGCAGGTTTAGGGTTTTGAGCTGGTGACCTTAGCATTCCAAGTTGACATTTTGTCTACTGTGTCACCATAAGTCAGGCCTCAAAAGGCAAAATTTTACTATTATGGCTGAATAATATTCCATTTTATATATGTACACCATTTTTCAACCACTTGTCTATTGATGAACACTTGGGTTACTTCCATATCTTGGCTATTGTAAATAAAATTGCTACAAACATACAGGTGCATCTATTCTTTCAAATTATCAATTTTGGATTTATTTGAATAAATCCCTAGAAGTGGAATTGCTGGGTCATCGGCAGTGCCATTTTTTTTATTTTTTAAGGAAACTCCAAAGTGTTTTCATGGTGGCTGCATCAACTGCATTTTCACCAATAGTTCACAAGGGTTGCTTTTCTTTACATCCTTGTCAGCACTTGCCATTTGTGTATTATGATAGTTACTCTGACATACATGAGGTGATATCTCATTGTGGTTTTAATTTGTGTTTCTCTGAAATTAGTAATGTTGAGCATCTTTTTAATTTCATGATTCTCTTCTTTTCTCCTCTAGCATTTCTAGTTGCTTGTTTTTGGTGTCACTGGTTCTCTCCTCTATCTGGTCTGTTCTACTAGCTAAACTTGCTACCTCATTTTTCAATTCATGTATTTATTTCTTCATCTCTGCTTTTAAAGTTTCAATCTCCTTGATGAAGTACTCATTTTGCTCATTCACTTGTTTTTTGAGCTTATTAAATTGCCTATCAGTGTTTTCTCATATATCATTGAGTATTTTCAGAACTTTAATTTTGAATTCTTTATCACTTAACTCTAAGGTTTTCATGTGATTGAGATGGCTTTCTGGAGATTTCAAATTTTCTTTCTGAATTACTTGTCTGTTGTATAGCCATCACATTTGATGTCTTATTCCTTGATGGCATTTGAAAGTGGTATTGTTAAGAACTCTAAAAAAAACAACTAAAAATAAAAAATAAAAGTAAAAAATACAATGGAAAATACAAAAATTAAAAAAATTATGACAATATTAGCAAACTGGATCCAGCAGTACATAAAAAAATGATGTAGTGACGTCACGGAAATGGCGCCGTGAGCAGCGCGTCCGACAGATCTCCCCAAAATCACAACAAATTTATCAACTAGAAACAGGAAAATTTATCTTCGGAGCAAACTGAAAGCAATAGGACTGTTATCACTCGAATCTGAAAGACGAGGGTGTGGAGGAAGCTACCCCAGGGACGTTCACTCAAGCCGCGAGAAAGTGCGCCTGGGGTAAGTCATCCCGCACTCGGAAGCCGCTGCCGGCCGCTGCCGCCAGCCGCCGCGAACAGCGCCCGGGTCGGTTGCAGAACGAGCGGCGAGCAGCTGCTGGCGCGCTCCCGGTCTGGTTGTAGACCGAGCATTGCAGACCGAGCACCGCTAACGTTCCCAGCGGCCCGCGCACGGGGAGCGGGAGAGGCCCCAGGGCGGTATTCCCTACTTGGGAGATTCTCTCCGAGGGCGGGGCACCTCACCCAGCCATTCAAGCTAACAATCAAGCGTTGGGGGAGGGGCGCACGCAGGCAGCCTGAAATACCTTCGGGAGCACAGCTGCGACCCAATTACTAAAATTAACTTAACCCGTGAAATCTGCGCACCCTCGGTTCTAATTGATAAGATCTCTCTCAGTTCACCGACCCAAGACAAGAGGCTTGATATTTTTGGGGGCCTCTCGCTAAAGGGGCGGGGGCAACTTCTGATTGATAGAGCCTCCATATTCAGGGATAAACGCTAACAAGAAGGACTTGGCAGATAATAAGATCTATAGCACACTAGTCGCAAGCAGAGACTAGTCCCTTTTCTTACCGGTCAAAACAGGCTACAAAGTGTGGAAAGCCTGGGTTGAGAGGTCCAACGGAATGCTAGGCGCTGAACAATCACCTTGACAACAATTGACTCCCACCCCCGCCTGATTACACTGGAGGCCCTGACTGTCAGAGCCCTTCCCAGAGCCTTGCACTGAGTGGGGATAGAGTGGGGATTTCCCAGCTTTTTGAGCCTCTTACTCCCCAGACAGAAGCAGTGACAGCCTTGTGGCTGGATCGCCAGGCTGCTGGTTCGGGAAGGGGGGACTGGGAGAGAGAATCCACGAAGGCGAACTCTCTCGTCGGTAGACCCTGCAGACGCCGGCAGGCCTTGACTACCAGCAAGACTAAAGCCAATTGTGTGACATTGCCGTAGAACCCCATCAATTGCAAGTCCCTGCCTGGGTGTGGCGCAGGGGCAGGGCCTGGGGTGCAGAGTCGCCGACCGGGAAGAGGGAGAGAGGAGAAGGAGGAAGAGGTTGACATCTCAAAATCAGGAAAAATCCACAGACTTTGCAGCTTGTTCCACTGTTTGTTTGTTTTTTGTTGTTTGTTTGTTTGTTTTTTGTTGTTGTTGTTGTTTGCTCCTTCTATCTTATTGCCTTTATTTCCTCCACCTCAGTCCTTCTATTCCCTGCCCATCTTATGCTTCCCTTTTCTTGAACTACACTACCCATAAGTGTTACATTTTATTTCTCTTCTTCATCCTCACCCTCCTTTGGGGTTATACTCCAGGACACTTAATTCTCACTCTCTCCTCTTTTGTTTTTTTTTTTGCCTTATTTTGTTTTTTTCTCTTCCTTTTTTATTTCTTCCTTCGTTTTTCTCTTTTTCTTATTTTTTCCTTTCTATTCGTTTTTTCTTTTCTCGTTTTACTTTCCTCCCATTTAATCCTCAATCACGAACAAATTAGTTAATTTGGGACTCAAGGTTTTTTTTGGCTTTGTTTTTCTTTTTCGGTTTTGTTTTTGTTTTTTTCTGGTTGGTTTGTTTTTATGGCATTTTGGGTCCTCCCAACCCAAGGTCTCCATTGTATTTGGTCTTTGCTCCACTTAATACAACGTATTTTTACTTATTATTTTTATTTTTTCTTCTTGATTATTCCTTTTTTTGTCCTTTTTTCTGGTTCCCTCTTGTCCCTCTCATTATATCTCTTGGTTGACCGTCACCCGCAGGCAGATCAACTTATGCTTGTCTAAGATTTTCTTTTTTTATTTATTTATTTATTTATTTATTTATTTTTTGCCCCCTTGAACTCTACACCGCAAACCAGGCCCTCCATTATAGGCACGATATTTCCCTGAGGAGGGGAGAGGAGGGAAGGAGAACAAAGAAAAAAAAAGGGGGAAATAATAAATTATTACTGCTTTTTTTTGTGGGGTGTTTTACCCTTTGTTTTTTGGTTTTTTTTTTGTTTTTTTTGTTTTTTTTGTTTTTTACTTTTTACTCTTTATTAATTCTAATTAGTGCTATCAACAAGACCACCCTCAGATGCCAATAAGAAAGAGGAAATCGAATATTATGGATACAAAAGAAAGAGAGGTAACACAAATAGATGTGGAAAAATCTATGGAGAAAAGACTTAACATATTGGAAGCCTTGGAGCTAAATGACAGAGAATTTAAAATAGAAATCTTAAAAATACTCAGAGATATACAAGAAAACACGGAAAGGCAATATAGGGAGATCAGAAAACAACTCAATGAACACAAAGAATATATTACCAAGGAAATTGAAACTATAAAAACAAATCAAACAGAAATGAAAAACTCAATTCACGAGCTGAAAAACGAGGTAACAAGCTTAGCTAGCAGAACAACCCAGATTGAAGATAGGATTAGTGAAATAGAAGACAAACAACTTGAGGCACAACAGAGAGAAGAAGAAAGAGACTCAAAAATAATAAAAAACGAGAAAGCCCTACAGGAATTATCTGACTCCATCAGAAAGAATAACATAAGAATAATAGGTATATCAGAGGGAGAAGAGAAAGAAAATGGAATGGAGAATATACTCAAACAAATAATAGACGAGAACTTCCCAAGCCTGTGGAAAGAACTAAAGCCTCAAATTCAAGAAGCAAACAGAACACCGAGTTTTCTTAACCCCAACAAACCCACTCCAAGGCACATCATAATAAAGATGACACAAACCAATGACAAAGAAAAAATTCTCAAGGCAGCCAGGGAAAAGAAGAGTACAACATATAAAGGAAGGCCTATTAGATTATCATCAGATTTCTCAGCAGAAACTCTACAAGCTAGAAGAGAGTGGACCCCAATATTTAAAGCCCTGAAAGAGAGGAACTTTCAGCCAAGAATACTATACCCATCAAAGCTATCCTTCAAGTATGAAGGAGATATAAAAACATTCACAAATACAGAAAAGATGAGAGAATTTATCACCAGAAAGCCCCCACTCCAGGAAATACTAAAGGGGGTTTTCCAACCAGATTCAAAGAACAAAAGAAAACAACACCACAAGTAACAGCTCCACCAAGAACACAATAAAACCAAACTTAAACTGTGACAACAAAGGAAAAAAAAGGGGGGAGAGAATGGAGATTAACAGTAGCAAAGGACGATGAAGTGCAGAAATACTTATAAGATAGGGTACTACAATGAATATGGTAGGTACCCTTTTCATTACTTAATGGTAACCACCCTAGAAAAAACCACCACAAAAACACATGACTTAAAAAAGGTAGCAACAGAGGAAAGAAGTATGGAACACAAACAAACAGAAACAAATGATAGAAAAACAAAAGAGAAGAATCAAACTAGATACAAAACTAACAGAAAGCAATTTATAAAATGGCAGTAGGGAACCCACAAGTGTCAATAATTACACTAAATGTAAATGGATTAAACTTACCAATAAAAAGACACAGAGTAGCAGAATGGATTAAAAAAGAAAATCCAACTATATGCTGCCTACAAGAAACACATCTAAGCAACAAGGATAAAAACAAATTCAAAGTGAAAGGCTGGAAAACAATACTCCAAGCAAACAACACCCAAAAAAAAGCAGGTGTAGCAATACTCATATCTGATAATGCTGACTACAAGACAGAAAAAGTACTCAAAGACAAAAATGGTCACTTCATAATGATTAAGGGGACACTGAATCAAGAAGACATAACAATCCTTAATATATATGCACCAAACCAAGGAGCACCAAAATATAGTAGACAGCTACTTATTGACCTTAAAACAAAAACTAACAAAAATACAATCATACTTGGAGACCTCAATACTCCGCTGACGGCTCTAGATCGGTCATCCAAACAGAGAATCAATAAAGATATAGTGGCCTTGAATGAAATACTAGAACACCTGGATATGATAGACATCTACAGGACACTTCATCCCAAAGCGACAGAGTATACATTTTTCTCTAGTGTACATGGAACATTCTCAAGAATTGACCATATGTTGGGCCACAAAGACAATATCAGCAAATTTAGAAAAATTGAAATTGTACCAAGCATATTTTCTGATCATAAAGCCTTGAAACTAGAATTCAACTGTAAAAAAGAGGGGGAAAAATCCACAAAAATGTGGAAACTAAACAACATACTTCTAAAAAATGAATGGGTCAAAGAAGAAATAAGCGCAGAGATCAAAAGATACATACAGACAAATGAAAATGAAAATACGACATATCAGAATCTCTGGGATGCAGCAAAAGCAGTAATAAGAGGAAAGTTCATATCACTTCAGGCCTATATGAACAAACAAGAGAGAGCCGAAATAAACCACTTAACTTCACACCTTAAGGAACTAGAAAAAGAAGAACAAAGACAACCCAAAACCAGCCGAAGAAAGGAGATAATAAAAATCAGAGCAGAAATAAATGAAATAGAGAACAGAAAAACTATAGAAAAAATCAATAAAACAAGGAGCTGGTTCTTTGAAAAGATCAACAAAATTGACAAACCCTTAGCAAGACTCACCAAGGAAAAAAGGCACAGGACTCAAATAAATAAAATCCAAAATGAAAGAGGAGAGATCACCACAGACATCATCGATATACAAAGAATTATTGTAGAATACTATGAAAAATTATATGCCACCAAATACAACAATCTAGAAGAAATGGATAAATTCCTAGAACAATACAACCTTCCTAGACTGAGTCATGAAGAAGCAGAAAGCCTAAACAGACCAATCAGCAGGGAGGAAATAGAAAAAACTATTAAAAACCTCCCCAAAAATAAAAGTCCAGGCCCAGACGGTTATACTAGTGAATTCTATCAAACATTCAAAGAAGACTTGGTTCCTATTCTACTCAAAGTCTTCCAAAAAATTGAAGAAGAAGCAATACTTCCAAACACATTTTATGAGGCCAACATAACCCTCATACCAAAACCTGGCAAGGATGGCACAAAGAAAGAAAACTACAGACCAATATCTCTAATGAATACAGATGCTAAAATTCTAAACAAAATACTGGCAAACCGAATACAACAACATATTAAAAAAATAATACATCATGATCAAGTGGGATTCATCCCAGAATCTCAAGGATGGTTCAACATACGCAAAACGGTTAACGTAATACACCATATCAACAAAACAAAGAACAAAAACCACATGATCTTATCAATAGATGCAGAAAAGGCTTTTGATAAAATACAACACAATTTTATGTTTAAGACTCTCGGCAAAATGGGTATAGAAGGAAAATATCTCAACATGATAAAGGCCATATATGATAAACCATCAGCCAACATCATTTTAAACGGCAAAAAACTGAGGACTTTCTACCTTAAATCAGGAACAAGACAGGGTTGTCCACTCTCTCCACTCTTATTTAACATGGTGCTAGAAGTTCTGGCCAGAGCAATCAGACAAGACAAAGAAATAAAAGGCATCCATATTGGAAAAGAAGAAGTAAAGGTATCACTTTTTGCTGATGATATGATCCTATACATCGAAAACCCGAAGGACTCCACAAAAAGATTATTAGAAACAATAAACCAATACAGTAAGGTCGCAGGATACAAAATTAACATACAGAAGTCCATAGCCTTTCTCTATGCCAACAATGAAATATTAGAAAACGAACTCAAAAAAATAATCCCCTTCACGATTGCAACAAAAAAAATAAAATACCTAGGAATAAACATAACAAAGAATGTAAAGGACCTATATAATGAAAATTACAAAGCATTGTTAAGGGAAATCGAAAAAGATACAATGAGATGGAAAAATATTCCTTGTTCTTGGATAGGAAGAATAAATATAATCAAAATGGCCATATTACCCAAAGCAATATACAAATTTAATGCAATTCCCATCAAAATCCCTATGAGATTTTTTAAAGAAATGGAACAAAAAATCATCAGATTTATATGGAACTATAAAAAACCCCGAATAGCCAAAACAATCCTAAGGAAAAAGAATGAAGCTGGGGGCATTACAATACCTGACTTTAAACTATATTATAGGGCCACAATAATCAAAACAGCATGGTATTGGCAGAAAAATAGACACTCAGACCAATGGAACAGAATAGAAAGCCCAGAAATAAAACCACATATATATGGTCAAATAATCTTTGATAAAGGGGCCAACAACACACAATGGAGAAAAGAAAGCCTCTTCAACAAATGGTGTTGGGAAAACTGGAAAGCCACATGCAAAAGAATGAAACTCGACTACAGCCTGTCCCCGTGTACTAAAATTAATTCAAAATGGATCAAAGACCTAAATATAAGACCTGAAACAATAAAGTACATAGAAGAAGACATAGGTACTAAACTCATGGACCTGGGTTTTAAAGAACATTTTATGAACTTGACTCCAATGGCAAGAGAAGTGAAGGCAAAGATAAATGAATGGGACTACATCAGAATAAAAAGTTTTTGCTCAGCAAGAGAAACTGATATAAAAATAAACAGACAGCCAACTAAATGGGAAATGATATTTTCAAACAACAGCTCAGATAAGGGCCTAATTTCCAAAATTTACAAAGAACTCATAAAACTCAACAACAAACAAACAAACAATCCAATAAAAAAATGGGAAGAAGACATGAATAGACACTTCTCCCAGGAAGAGATACAAATGGCCAACAGATATATGAAAAAATGCTCAGCTTCATTAGTTATTAGGGAAATGCAAATCAAAACTACAATGAGATACCACCTCACCCCTGTTAGATTAGCTATGATCAACAAGACGGGTAATAGCAAATGTTGGAGAGGCTGTGGAGAAAAAGGAACCCTCATTCACTGTTGGTGGGACTGTAAAGTAGTACAACCATTATGGAGGAAAGTATGGTGGTTCCTCAAAAAACTGCAAATAGAACTACCTTATGACCCAGCAATCCCTCTACTGGGTATATACCCCAAAACCTCAGAAACATTGATACGTGAAGACACATGTAGCCCCATGTTCATTGCAGCACTGTTCACAGTGGCCAAGACATGGAAACAACCAAAAAGCCCTTCAATAGAAGACTGGATAAAGAAGATGTGGCACATATACACTATGGAATACTACTCAGCCATAAGAAACGATGACATCAGATCATTTACAGCAAAATGGTGGGATCTTGATAACATTATAAGGAGTGAAATAAGTAAATCAGAAAAAAACAAGAACTACATGATTCCATACATTGGTGGAACATAAAAATGAGACTAAGAGACATGGACAAGAGTGTGGTGGTTACCAGGGGTGGGGGGAGGGGGGACAGGGGGAGGGTTGGGGGGAGGGGGAGGGGCACAGAGAACTAGATGGAGGGTGGCGAAGAACAATCTGACTTTGGGCGAGGGGTATGCAACATAGTTTAATGACAAGATAACCTGGACATGTTTTCTTTGAATATATGTACCCTGATTTATTAATGTCATCCCATTACCATTAATAAAAATTTATTTAAAAAAAAAAATGATGTATATAATATATCAAACAGATGATGAATCATAATCAAGTGAGGTTCATTCCAGGGATGCAAGGCTGGTAAAACATTCACAAATCAGTAAATATGATTCATCACATAAACAAAATAAAGGATAAAAATCACATGATCATATCAATAAATGCAGAAAAAGCATTTTATAAAATCCAGCACCCACTTATGATCAAAACTCTCAGCAAAGTGGGAATACAGGAAACATACATCAATGTAATAAAGGCCATCTATGACAAACCCAGAGCCAACATCATACTCAATGGATAAAAATTAAGAACAATTTTCTTAAGATCAGGAACAAGGCAGGGGTGACTCCTTTCACCACTCTTATTCAACATAGTTCTGGAAGTCCTAGCTATCGCAATCAGACAAGAAGAAGAAATAAAAGGCATCCAAATTGGAAAAGAAAAAGTAGAGCTATCATTTATTGCTGATGACATGATATTGTACATAGAAAACCTTATAGTCTTAGTCAAAATACTACTAGACTAAATAAATGAATTTGGAAAAATGGCAGGGTATACAATTAATATTCGGAAATCAGTGGAATTTTTATACACTGGAAAAAAGTTGTCTAAAAGAGAAATTAAGGAAGCAATGTCCTTAACGATTGCAACAACAACAAAAAAAATGAAGTACTTAGGAGTAAATTTAACCAAGGAGGTAAAAGACTTTTACTTAGAAAACTATAAGACATTGAACAAATATATCAAGAAAGATACAAGCAAGTGGAAGCATATACTGTGTTCATTGATAGGAAGAACAAACATCATTAAAATATCTTTATTACCCAAAGCAATGTGTAAATTCAATGGAACTCTTATTAAAATACCAATGGCATACTTCAAAGATATAGGACAAATATTTTATAATTTTTTCTGTATTTTTCTGAAGTTGGAAATGAGGAGGCAGTCAGACAGACTCCCACATGCACCCGACCAGGATCCACCCAGCACGCCCACCAGGGGGTGATGCTCTGCCCATCTGGGGCATTGCTCTGTTGCAACCAGAGCCATTCTAGCGCCTGAGGCAGAGGCCACAGAGCCATTCTCAGTGCCCGGGACAACTTTGCTCCAGTGGAGCCTTGGCTGCAGGAGGGGAAGAGAGAGACAGAGAGGAAGGAGAGGGGAAGGGGTGGAGAAGCAGATGGGTGCTTCTCCTGTGTGCCCTGGATGAGAATCGAACCCAGGACTCCTGCACGCCAGGCTGACGCTCTACCACTGAGCCAACCAGCCAGGGCCTATTTTATAAATTTATATGGAAAAAAACAACAACCACAAATAGCATCAGCAATCTTGAAAATAAAGAATAAAGTGGGAGGTATCATACTTTCTGATATCAAGTTAAACTAGAAAGCCATTATAATCAAAACAACTTGGTAATGGCATAAGAATAGTTATATAGATCAATGGAACAGAGCAAAAAACTCAGTAATAAACCCACATCTTTATGGTCAATTGATATTTGACAAAGAAGGTAAGAGCATACAATGGAGTATAGACAGTCTTTTTAATAAATGGTGTTGGGAAATTTGGAGAGGTATATGCAAAAAAAGAAATGAAACTAAACCACCAACTTACACCATTCACAAATATAAACTCAAAATGAATAAAGACTTAAATGTAAATTGCAAAACCATAAATATCTTGGAAGAAAATATAGACAGTAAGCTCTCTGATATCTCTTGTAGCAATATTTTTGCTAATTTACCTCCATGGGCAAGTGAAATAAAGGACAAGATAAACAAATGTGACTGTATCAATCTAAAAATCTTTTTCACAGCAAAAGACACCATGAACAAAATAAAAAGACAACCCACATAATGGGAGAACATACTCTCCAATACATATGCTAAAGGGTTAATAACCAAAATTTATAAAGAATTTCTAAAACTCAACAACAGGAAAGTAAACAATCTCATTAAAAAATGGGCAAAAGATCTGAATAGACACTTCTCCAAAGAGGACATATGGATGGCCTACAGGTATATGTAAAAATGTTCAATGTCATTAATCATCAGAGAAATGCTAGTTAAAACCACAATGAGATACCACTTTACACCTGTCAGAGTGGCGCTCATTAACAGATGAACATACAGTAAGTGCTGGTGAGGGTGTGGAGAAAAAGGAACCTTCTGCACTGCTGGTGGGGATACAGACTTGTGTAGCCACTGTGGAAAACCATATAGCATTTTCTCAAAAAATTAAAAATGGAACTGCCTTTTGACCCAGCCTTCCCACTTTTAGGAATATATCCTAAGAGTACCAAATCACTAATTCAAAAGAAGAAATGCACCCCCATGTTTATTGCAGCATTGTTTACAATAGCCAATGTCTGGAAACAGCCCAAATGTCCATCAGTGGAGGAGTGGATTAAAAAACTGTGCTACATATATACATTGGAATACTACATGGCAATAAAAAAGAAGGAAATCTTACCTTTTGTGATGGCATGGCTGAAGTTGAAGATTATTATGCTAAGTGAAATAAGCCAGGCAGAGAAAGACAAATATCATATGATCTCACTTATATGTGGAATCTAATGAACAAAGTGAAGTGAGGAATGGAATAGAGGTGGAGGCAGGTTCACAGGGAGCAGAGAAAAAGGGGATGAGGGAATGGGATTAGAGAAGGTGAAGTGATTAGTAAATATACACACACACACACACACACACACATAACATATACATACAGATAACAGGATACCAAATCCCAGAGGGGAAGGGAGGAGAGTGTTAGGGGGAGGGGGCAAAGGGGATATAATAGGGGACAAGGGTTTGGGGGTTGAGGGTGTTATATTGAGTGGGACACTTGAATACATGTTAACACAATAAATTAAAATTAATAAAAATTAAAAATAAGTTATAACAAGAAAGAAAAACTAAAAAAACTAAGCAAAAACCAAAAAAATGAAAAAAAATCATAAAAAATTCTGTTTGAGATGTTTCTCTGATTTTTTTCTTCTAGTAGTTGGTGCTGTATTACAAATTTTAGCTTTGTGAAATTCCTGGGCTGACTTCCTCTGAGATGTTGCTGTGGCAATGATGTAAGCAGAATTGCAGTCAGGATGATGGCAGGGGTGTGTTGTGAGGGCTTTATGGCTTTAGAAATGGCAATCTCAGGCCTCCAGGTGCCTCTCTCCACATCTTAACAGATGAGAAAACCAGACACAGAGAGTACCTCTGTTCTACAGGGTAGAGAGTTGGTCCGGAGTATTAGCTGTAGTGTCTGTCTCTGTCACTCTCTACACCCATGAGTTGAGGGAGACAGGATCAAGGAGTCTGGAGTTCACACTTTGGCTTTCTTGGTCTCTTTGCTGAAAGTGGTCTGTTGGAATATTGTAGGAACACTGGCTGTGACCCCTTGTTTTGCCACCACTTTGGTTTAGTATCTCTCCCCTCTGTCCCTCAATCTTTCTACTCCTCCAGGCAAAGGAGACCCAGTCACTCTAAGCTTCTCTCCTTTCTGTAACCTTAGCAGAGTAAAGCCCAGACAGTCCAAGCTTCCCTTCTTCATGGGGCCCCAACCAACCAAACAAACAAACCTAGTCACTCTGGTCTTCTCCCCCTATCTCCAGAGCCCCTGTAGACAAACCCAGACAGTCCAAGCTTCTCTCCTCCCTAGGTCCCAGCAGAAAAACAAAAAGTAGTTACTCTGTGCTTTCCTCCTTTCCAGAGCCCCAGCAGATGAAAATCCAGATTGTCTTGGCCTCTCTTTTCTCTGGAGCCGACCATGAGTGCATCTTATCTTTCACACACCTTCTCAAACCTTCCTACCTTTAGTCCATTTGGTGCTGCAGACCTTTCAGGCAAGCCTGTGAGCCCAGCTGGGGTTGCTTTGCTGCATTATAGCTGTTCAATTTGTTGAAATTTCAAGGGGAGAGATCAGGGTGCTATTATGCTCACATCATCTTGTGCACAAGTTGTCATTTGTCTTTTTGTTTTGTTGATGATTTTGTTTGCTCTGAAATAACTGTTTAGGCTGATGTAATCTTATTTATTTATTTATTTATTATTTTTTTTCCCTTGCCTTATGTGCTATATCAGAAAAAATATTGCTAAGAGAAATGTCAGGGGTTTCATTAACTAAAATTGCCTATTAATTTTTTTTTATTATTTTATCTCTTTTATTTTTTTCTCTATTTCTTTTTAGGTGTTCATTGCAGATAATTTTCAAGTAATATTCTGATGATTTTAATATCCAAATTATCTGTTTTATGCATCTTTTTGTTTTTTCTTACTGTATATATCATATTGCCTTAACTCTTTGCATGTCTCTGCCATTTTTATTTTATTATTTTTAATACATTTTATTTTTAAAGAAGTCTTTTGCTCACAGCAAGATTAAGAGAAAGGTACAGAGATTTCCCATATACTCCTTGCACCCAATCACACACATCCTCTCCATTATCAATATCTTTCACCAGAATGATACATTTGTTATTATCAATGAACCTAGATTGACAGATCACATTACCCCAAAGTTCATAGCTTACAATAGGATTCATTCTTGGTGGTGTACTTTCTATGAGTTTGAACAAATATATAACAACATGTATTCACCATTACAATATAATACAGAATAGTTTCCCCGCCCTTAAACTTCTCTGCTCCACCTATTCAACCCTCCAAACCCCTACCCCCTGACAACTACTGATTTTTTTTTACTGTCTCCATAGTTTTGTTTTTTCCATAATGTCATATAATTGGAATCATACAGTATGTAACCTTGTCATATTGGCTTCTTTACTTAGGAATATTCACTTAAGTTTCTTCTATGTCTTTTAATGGTTTGAGAGCTCATTTCTTTTTAACACTGATTAAAATTCCATAGTCTGGATGTACCACAGTTTACATATCTATTCATTTATGGAGAACATATTCATTATTTCAGGTTTTGAAAATTATAAAGTTTTTATGTAGACATAGTTTTTAGTTCTTTTGAGTAAGTAGCAAGGAGTATGATTGTTAGATTGTATGTTAAGAGCATGTTTAGTTTTTGTAAGAAACTGTCAAACTCTCAAAGTGGCTCCACCAATTTGCATACCCAACATAAATGAATGGTAGTTTCTGTGCTACACACCTTTGCCAGCAATTGGTGTTAGTATTTGGATTTTTGCAATTCTAATAAGTATGTAGTGATTCTATTAATTTTTTATTAGGTGTCATACAACATGTTTAAATAACCATAGAGGCTCTAAATGAGATAGTCTATTGAGAGTTCTACTTTTCTTTTTTAGGCATATATGTTAAAGGGATGTTTACCTCAATCCAACTGGATATTGAATGGAATGAGGGTTGAGTTGCAATTTTAGAAAAACTGTCTACTTCTGTTTTTTTCTTCTTCTCTAGGAGGTAAAACTTGGTCGGTTTTTGTTTTTTAATCCTTGAAAGACTGAAGAAGATACAAATCTGCCATTCACACTTTTCAGCCTCCTTTAGATTCAAATTCTAGCACATGTCTGTTTCCTGAGAACTGAGTGGTTGCTGACAATTTTTACATAATCTTTTAGAAGTATTTAACTTAGCTCACTGTATTTTTGTGCAGTACAAGAAGTCAGCAAACGTCTGGTATGGAAAATTTGCTGAGCATTTAAGTTTCATCAACTTTTCAATTTTTCAACCAGCCCTGACAAACTATTAAAAGCTTTGTTGGTTTTTCTTTCTCCCAGTAGAGACTATTTACTTGGGTAAGCCTGATCCTCAGCCTCTTCTCAGAGTTGGTATATTTTCCAAAGGAGAAAAACAATTTGGGAATTTTAAATTCACTTTTGAAAAGTTTTCTCTTTCTTGGAATGTTAATTTATTTAATCCGTATTGTTTCTATCACTATCCATTACCCTAAAAATTATGACTTAAAAAAATTGTCTACTTTTTTTTCTAGTTATAGGGGATTGTTGCTTTCATGAGTTTTTCCTCAGAGGCATACATGAACAGATTTTTTTTAAAGCAATTTAATCTTTATTTACAGGACACTGCAAGATATAAAATCCACATAGGAATAAGAAACTCATTGGGAGGATAAGCTTCATATAGCATGTACAATTTGGAGTTGTTAAAATACAGTTGTAAGAAGTTCTACTACAATAACAAACCACATTTTTTTTGAGAGAGAGAGAGACAGGAACATTGAGCTACTTCTGTATGTGACCTGACTATAGAATTGAACTGGCAACCTCCATACCCCAGGATGATACTCCAGACAAACCACATTTAAAAAGAGTTTTTAGTTTAGAAACAGCAAGACAAACATACCAAACAACAAACAAATTTATGCTTCAGTTGTACAATCTAAAAGTTAAAGCTCTCGGGGTGCCATCCTAAACTTGGAATGTATAACCTTCAGAATAGTTTCTGGCAAAACATTTTGTATAGATTTTTTTTTTTTGTATTTTTCTGAAGTGAAAAGCGGGAGGCAGCAGACAGACAAACTCCCACATGTGCCCGACCAGGATCCACCTGGAATGCCCACCAGGGGGTGATGCTTGGCCCATCTTGGGTATAGCTCCTCTGCAACCAGAGCCATTCTAGCTCCTGAGGTGGAGGCCATGGAGCCGACCTCAGCACCCAGGTTAACATTGCTCCCATGGAACCTTGGCTGCAGAAGGGGAAGAGAGAGATAGAGAGAAAGGAGAGGGTGAAGGGAGGAGAAGCATATGGGAGCTTCAGTGTGCCCTGGCTGGGAATCAAACCCAGGTCTTCCACATTCCAGGCCGACACTCTACACTGAGCCAACTAACCAAGGCCTGTATAGATATTTTTGATGCTATAACAACTGGAATTTTTTAACAACTTAAATATTTTTTGTGCATATGTACAAAATTGATTTTTGTATGTCATTTTTATATCTAGTAATTTTATTAAAGTCCTTTCTTAAATGTAATGGCTTATTCATAGAGTCTTTTAGATTTTCTTATGTAATCACCAATATAATCTACCAATAATGACAGTTTTATACTTCTTATCCTATATTTAATTATTTATTTATTTGTTATTTTATTTATTGTGTTTACATAGATTCTAGTGTTGCCCTGTTTGCACCCCCCTCCCCCGTATTCCCCTCAACATATCCTTTACCCCCTCCCAATAGCTCCTTCTCCCTTCCCTTCAGGTTTAATTTCATTCCTCAGTTCACATTGTTCCTTGAATTCCTCAAATGAGTGAAGTCATATGACATTTTTCATTTTCTGCCTGGCTTATTTCACTTAAAATAATAGTTTCCAGGTCCATACATGTTGTTGCAAAAGTTAATATTTCCTTCTTTTTCATGGCCCCATAGTATTCCATTGTATATATGTACCACTGCTTTTTAATCCACTTGTCCACTGACAGACTCTTGGGGTGTTTCCTGATCTTTACTGTTGTGAACAATGCTACCATAAACATGGGGGTGCATTCTTTTTTTTGAATCAGTGATATGGTGTTCTTGGGATATATTCCTAGAAGTAGGATGGCTGGGTCAAAAGGCAGTTTGATTTTTAATTTTTGAGGAATCTGCATACTGTTTTCCACAGTGGCTGCACCAGTCTTCATTCTCACCAGCAGTGCAGGAGGGTTCCCTTTTCTCCACATCCTCACCAGCATTTATTATGTGTTGTTTTGTTAATGAGTGCCATTCTAACTGTTGTGAGCTGGTATCTCACTATGGTTTTAATTTGCATTTCTCTAACGATTAGTGATGTTGAACATTTTCTTTATCTCCTTATTGGTCATCTGTATGTCCTCTTTGGAGAAATGTCTATTCATTTTTTCTTGCCCATTTTTTTGATTGGATTGTTTGTCTTTCTGGTGTTGAGTTTTACAAGTACTTTATGAATTTTAGTTATTAACCCCTTATCAGATGTATTGTTGACTATGTTCTCCCATTGTGTGGTTTGTTTTTTTATTCTGTTCATATTGTCTATAGCTGTACAAAAGCTTTTTAGTTTGATATAGTCCCATTTGTTTATCCTGTCTTTTATTTCACTTGCCCATGGAGATAAATCAGCAAATATATTGCTGCGAGAGATGTCAGAGAGCTTACTGCTTATGTTTTCTTCTAAGATGCTTATACTTCATAGTTTCACAACTTACATTTAGGTCTTTTATCCATTTTGAGTTTGTTTTGTGACTGGTGTAAGTTGGTGGTCTAGTTTCATTTTTTTAAAGGTAGCTGTCCAATTTTGCCAACACCATTTGTTAAAGAGATGGTCTTTACTCCATTGTATGCTCTTACCTCCTTTGTCAAATATCAATTGTTTATAAAGGTATGGGTTTATTTCTGAGTTCTCTGTTCTGTTTCATTGATCTATATGCCTGTTCTTATGCCAGTACCAAGCTGTTTTGAGTACAATGGCCTTGTGCTAAAACTTGATATCAAGAAGTGTGATACCTCCCACTTTATTCTTCTTTTTTAAGATTGCTGAGGATATTCATGTTCTTTTTTGGTTCCATATAAATTTTTGGACTATGTGTTTTATATCTTTGAAGTATGTCATTGGTATTTTAATTGGTATTGCATTGAATTTATAAATTGCTTAGGGTAGTATAGACATTTTGATGATATTTATTCTTTCTAACCATGAGCATTGTATATGCTTCCACTTGTTTGTATCTTCCTTGATTTATTTTTTCAAGATTTTTTTTCTTTCTTTTTTTTTACAGGGACAGAGAGAGGGATAGAAAGACAGGAACAGAGAGAGATGAGAAGCATCAATCATCAGTTTTTCATTGAGACACCTTAGTTGTTCATTGATTGCTTTCTCATATGTGCCTTGACCATGGGCCTTCAGCAGACCGAGTAACCCCCTGCTTGAGCCAGCAACCTTGGGTCCAAGCTGGTGAACCTTGCTCAAACCAGATGAGCCCGTGCTCAAGCTGGCAACCTGGGGATCTCGAACCTGGGTCTTGCTGCATCCCAGTCTGATGCTCTATCCACTGCGCCACTGCCTGGTCAGGCTCTTTTTTCAAGGTTTTGTAATTTTCCAAGTACAAGACTTTGACCTCCTTGGTTAAATATACTCCTAGGTACTTTATTTTGTTGTTGTTGTTGCAATAGTGAAGGGGATTATTTTCTTAATTTCTCTTTCTGACAGTTCATTGTTGGTGTATAAAAATGCCTCTGATTTCTGTGTATTAATTTTATACCCTGCCACCTTTCTGAATTTATTTATCAAGTTCCGTATTTTTTTGACTGAGACTTTAGGGTTTTCTATATACAGTATCATATCATCTGCAAATAAGGATAGTTTTACCCCTTCTTTTCCAATTTGGATGTCTTTTATTTTTTTTCATGTCTGATTGCTGTATCTAGGACTTCCAGTTCTATGTTGAATAAGAGTGGTGAAAAGGGGCAACCCTGTCTTGTTCCTGATCTTAGGGGGATTGCTTTTAATTTTTGCTCATTAATTATGTTAGCTGTGGGTTTTTCAAAAATGGCCTTTATCATTTTGAGGTATATTCCCTGTATTCCCAATTTGCTGAGAGTTTTGATCATAAATGGGTACTGAATTTTATCAAATGCTTTTCTGCATCTACTGAAATTATCATGTGGTTATTCTTCTTCCTTTTGTTTATGTGATGAATCACATTGATTGAATTATGAATATTGTACCATCCTTGCCTCTCCAGAATAAATCCCACTTGATCATGGTATATGATTTTTTTCATGTATTGCTGGATTTGGTTTGCTAATATTTTATTGAGCATTTTAGCATCTAAATTCATCAGGAATATTGGCCTATAATTTTCTTTCTTTGTGTTGTCTTCACCTGGTTTTCGAATCAGACTTATGCTTGCCTCATAAAAGGAGCTTGGAAGTCTTCTTTCCTCTTGAATTTTTTGAAATAGCTTGTGAAGGATAGGAGTTAGTTCTTCTTTGAGTCTTTGGTAGAATTCACAAGTGAAGCTATTTGGCCCAGGGCTTTTGCTTGTTGGGAGTTTTGTGATAACTGTTTTGATCTCATTTGTTGTAATCGGTCTGTTTACGTTTTCTGATTCTTCCAGATTTTTTTTTTACAGAAACAGAGAGAGAGTCAGAGAGAAGGATGCATAGCAACAGACAGATAGGAATGGAGAGAGATGAGAAGCATCAATCATCAGTTTTTCGTTATAACACCTTAGTTGTTCATTAATTGCTTTCTCATATGTGCCTTGACTGCGGGCCTTCAGCAGACTGAGTAACTCCTTGCTCAAGCCAGCGACCTTGGGTCTAAGCTGGCGAGCTTTTTGCTCAAGCCAGATGAGCCCACGCTCAAGCTGGCGACCTAACGGTCGAAAACCTGGGTCTGTCTGTATCCCAGTCCAACACTTTATCCACTGCGCTGCTGCCTGGTCAGGCTTCAGATTTAGTTTTGGAAGATTATCTTTCAAGAAATGTGTCCATTTCACCTAGGTTGATTAATTTTTTGGCATACAGTTCTTCATAGTATTTTCTTACAATATTTTGTATTTCTGTTGTGTCAGTTGTTATTTCTCCACTCTCATTTCTAATTTTATTTATTTGACTACTTTTTATTCTTAGTGAGTCTGGTTAATGGTTCATCGGTCTTGTTTACCCTTTCAAAGAACCAGATCTTGGTTTCATTGATCCTCTGTATTGTTACTTTAGCTTCTATTTAATTTATTTGTGCTTTGACATTTATTATTTCCTACCTGCTACTACCTCTGGACTTTACTTGCTGTTCTTTATCTAGTTCTTTAAGATGCAGGGTTAGGTTGTTTATTAGAGCTTTTTCTAGCTTCTTAAGGTATGCTTGTAACTTCCCTCTCAGGACTGCTTTTGCTGTGTCCCATAAATTTTGAGTTGTTATATGTTCGTTATCATTCATTTTTAGGAATTTATAAGTTTCTTTTTTATCTCATTGATAACCCATTCATTATTTATTATCATGCTAAGGAGGGAGCCATCAGAAATACAGTATTCACTGCCAGGGTCTGAGCTGCATTGTCCCCACCCACACTGCTGAGGGCTTGCTGGAGGGTGCGCGGTGATGGGACATGGAAGCATGGTTCCGTCGGCAGGGCAGAAGCTGGGCAAGCCATGACTGAGGCCACCTGGTGGGGGTGAAAGGGGCACATGAAAACGGTTTGCCATGGCTGCAGGCTAGGTGAGCAAGAGCAGTCCCACCTGTAATCCCACCCACAGCGGCAAGGTGATAGCTGGGCAAAAGCTGGAAAAGTGGCAGAGAGCTTCAGCTGAGCAGGGGTGGGCAGCCCCGCTCAGGAACCAGGGCTTGTAGCTCAGCATCCAAGTATAGCCCCACCATAGGGGGCAGGCCAAAATCTGGGGAATAGTAGGAGACCTGCTGCTGAGCTTGGGTGTGCAGCCTCACCCCTGGAGCCAAGTTTTGTGGCTGATAGGAGCATAGCCCCACTTGTGTGGGCAGGGTGAAAGCCAGGAATGGATGGAAACTTGTGGCTGAGCTTAGGTGCACAGCCCCACCTGAGAAGGTGGGTCAAAGGCTAAGGCATGCCAAGGCTTGTAGCCTGGGCATGTGAACACAGTCCCACCTGTAGAGGAAAGGTAAAAACCACAGTGACTGCAGCAGGAGGCCGGCTCTGGCAACACCTATACCAAATGCCTGAGGCAGTGGCAGAGGGGGTGGCAGACCTGCAGACAGACTACACATAGTGAACACAGAGGCCACAACCATTGGACTCTTGTGGCCACACCCTTCTTATACACATACAGAATTAGAAGGCAGAGAAAGGCAACCCAAATGAATCAAGAGAAATCCCCAGAAAGGACTTAAATGAGTCAGATATAAACAAATTACTGGAAGCAGAGTTTAAAATAATGACTGTTAGAATGCTCAAATAACTTAGGACAGCAGTAGATGGACATAATGAGCACCCAAATAAAGACATAGCAAATATAAGAAAAGACATTGAAATAATAAAAAAAAAATCAGTCAGAAATGACAAACACAATATCAGAAATGAAGTCCACAATGGAAGGAATTGAAAGCAGAATGGATGAAGCTGAGGATCAAATCAGCAAGTTAGAGGACAAGATAAACGAAGGCACAGAATAAGAGAAGCAAAGGGAAAAGAGACTCAAAAAGTCTGAGAAAACTCTAAGAGAGCACTGTGACAACATGAAGAGAAATAACATCTGCATCATAGGGGTTTCTTAAGAAGAAGAGAAAGAACAAGGGATAGAAACCTTGTTCAATCAAATCATAGCTGAACACTTCCCTAAATTGATGCAGGAAAAAGTTACACAAGTTCAAGAAGCACAGAGAATTTCATTAAAGAGAAACCCAAGGAAATCTACACCAAGACACATCATAATTAAAATACTAAAGCTAAGAGATAAAGAGAAAATATTAAAAGCTGCTAGAGAAAAGAAGGCTATCACCTACAAAGGAGCCCCTATAAGGAGGACATCTGACTACTCAACAGAAACATTTGAGGCCAGAAGGGAATGGCAAGAAATATTCAAAGTAATGCAGAACAAGAGCCTACAATACAACCAAGACTACTTTATCCAGCAAGGCTATCATTTAAAATTGAAGTAGAAATAAAAAGCTTCCCAGACAAAAAAAAAAAAAAAAAAAAGGAATTCATTACAACCAAACCAATGCTGCAAGAAATGTCAAGGGGCCTGTTGTAAACAGAACAAAGGGGGAAAAGAATATAGTAAAAGAGGGAAATAGCTTTAAAGAATAAAATGGCTATAAACAACTACATATCAATAATAACCTTAAATGTAAATTGATTAAATGATCCAATCAAAAACATAGAATGGCTGCATGAATAAGAAAACAGGACCCATACATATGCTTTCTACAAGAGACACATGTCAAAACAAAAGATACACATAGACTAAAGTTAAAAGCATGGAAAAAATATTTCATGCAAATGGAAATGAAAAAAAAGCTGGAGTAGCAATACTTATATCAGACAAAATGGACTTTAAAACAAAGGCTATAATAAGAGATAAAGAAGGTCACTATATAATGATAAAGGGAGTAATGCAACAGGAAGATATAACCATTATAAATATCTACGCTCCTAATATAGGACACCTAAATATATAAAGCAGACTTTGATGGATATAAAGGGTGAGATCAACAGCAATACTATAATAGTAGGGTATTTCAATACCCCACTAACATCAGTAGATAGATCCTCAGGAATGAATATTAACAAAGCAACAGCAGACTTAGAGGACACACTAGATCAACTGGATTTAATAGATATCTTCAGAACCTTTCACTCTAAAGCAGCAGAATATACATTCTTTTCAAGTGCTCATGGTCCTTTCTCTGGGATAGACCACATGTTAGGGCACAAAAGTGGTCTCAACAAATTTAAGAATATTGAAATTATATCAAGCATTTTCTCTGATCACAGTGGTATGAAACTAGAAGTCAACCACAACAGGAAAACTGAAAAGTACTCAAACACATGGAAACCTATATTTATTTTATATATTTTTTATTAATAATGCACTGTACTGAGTAAGACTGCTACCATAATGTTGAATAGTAGTGATGATTGTAACCATTTTGTCATATTTCCAATGTCACAAAGAAGTATTTTAATATATTACAGAGAAGTGTCGTGTTTTCAGTATTTTTGTATATATATTGTATCATATTAAGAAAGTTTTCTTATATTTCTTGTTTGCTATATTTTTGGAAAAATGATTATCAAATTTTATCAAATGCTTTTTTTCTTATGACTGAATAATCAAAGTATTGCTCTCTTCTAACATATTAAATGTGGTGGATTACATTTTTAGAGTTTGAAACAGAATTGCATTTCTGGGATAAACCCAACTAGGTCATGATGTATGAGGTTTATATATTTTTGGATATAATTTATATCCAATTTTATTTTTGGAAAATTGTTTAGAATTTGTTGTCCATGACTGTGAATCAGAATGAGATTGTAACTTTATTTTCTCATATAATCTATGTCAGGTTTTGGCTTCAAGATTATTTTAGCTTCATAAAATAATTTTTGGGGACCTGGCCAATTGCTCAGTGGTATAGCATTGGCCCAACATGTGGATGTCCTGCGTTCAATTCCCAGTCAGGTCACACAGGAGAAATGACCGTCTGCTTCTCTACTCCTCCCCCTTTTCCTTTTCTCTATCTGTCTTCTCTTCCCACAGCCATGGCTTGGTTGGAACAAGTTGGCCCCAGGCACTGAGGATGGCTCCATGGCCTTGCCTCAGATGGTAAAATGTCTCAGTTGCCAGTAGGGGGTTTGCTTGGTGGATCCTGGTTGGGGCATGTGTGGGAGTCTGTCTCTCTGCCTTCTCACTTCTCACTTAAGATGAAAAAATTAAAAATATACTAATAATTTGGAAATGTTGCACCTTTGTCTATTCTATGAAAGAGGTTTTGTTAAATTGTAATTATTTTTAAATGATGGGTAGAAATTGAAACAAAGCTATTTTGGTATAGGTTTTCTCTGTGGGAAAATTCTGGTTTTGCTTTTCTTTAATAGTTTATAGTAATATTCAGGTGATCCTTTTGTTTTTGTTATCTAATAGTGATTTATTTTGATACAATGTGCACACTGAAAAACCTTCAAATCTTAAATAAGCAAAAAGATGTATTTTGAAAAAAGGCTATATCCATTTATCTATCATCCAGATTGAGATAAAGAAAACTCTAGTATCCTAGAATGTTCCCTGTGCCCTTCCAGTCATTTACACCTATAAGTGAATATTGTTGTGACTTATCTTATTATAGATTAATTTTAACTGTTACTGCACTTCATTAATAGAATATGCAGCCTGACCTGTGGTGGCACAGTGTATAAAGTGCTGACTTGGAATGCTTAAGTCGCTGGTCCAAGATCCTGGGCTTTTATGTTCAAAGCACATATGAGAAGTCATTATGAAGCACCTAAGAGGTGATGCTTCCTATTCCTTACCCCCTTTCTCTCTCTCTTTCCTGTCTCTGAAATCAATAAATAAATGCTGTGGTGACAATGACAACTTGGAGTAGTGAACTTTTCATTTGGTTCCCTTTTCTCACATGGGGCACCACCTGTCATGATGACAACACACTACTCAAAGACCAGATGAAATACTCTGAGGAGCTGATGGGAAGCAACAGTCTTTTTCATCAGATCAAAGGACTAAAGCCCCATCCCAGCCTTACTCAGGTATTTGTTAGCAAGTACAAGTAACTCAAGGAAGCAGACAGAAGTTTTCAGGGGGTGAAGTAAAGGACAAGGAACATACTGACTTCTAATCTCTCTTCAGAGAGCCTAAACATCTCTTGTTGCCAAATCTTATCCTGCTGTTTTGCTGTTTTCAGAATGCACTGTTTCCAGTACAGATCAGTGAGGCCCCTGGACTTTTGTTTGCTCAGGGCTTTCACTCTAGGGTGCCTCACTGTCTCTAATGGTTTTCTTAACCCTGTATATTTTCCATAGCAGATTTTTACAAATAATATCTTTAAAAAAATGGCTATGCTGCTTATACAAGAGTTCCACTTCAGCTTTAAGGTCACGTGTAGGCTCAAAATAAAGGAATTGAAATAAATAGCCTTGCACATGGTTACCAAAAGATAGCAAGAGTTACCATAGTTATAATAGGTAAAATAGACTTTCAGACAAAATTGATTATAAGAGACAAAGAAGGTCACTATATAGTAATGACAAAATTGATTATAAGAGACAAAGAAGGCCACTATATAGTAATAAGAAATAAGTTAATCAAGATACGTTAACAACTGTAAGTATATAAGCATCTAACATTGGAGCACCTAAATATTTAAAACAAAATTAACCAAACACAAGGGAGAAATAGATATTATTAAAATAATAATAGAGATTTCAGTACTCCACTTTCAACATGAATAGATCCTGACACAAAATCAATAAAGAAACAACAGACTTAAATTCGAGTATAGACCAAACAGATCTAACAGACATATATAAGAACATTCCATACAACAAGAAAAAGCGCTACTAAATTAATTTAAGAGGTTACTAATACCATGATACCAGCACCAGATTAGACTACTACAAAAAATAAAATTACAGAGAAAAATTTCTGATGAATATAGATGCAACTATTACAACAAAATACTAGAAAAGTAATTCAACAGTACATTAAGAAGGTAATATACCATCATTAAGTTTTATTTATTCCTTGAGTGCAAGGATGGCTCAAACAATGCAAATCATTAAAGGTAATAACCACATTAATAGGATAAAGATAAAAATCATAAGAATCTCAACAAATGCAGAAAAAGCATTTGAAATAATTTAACATCTTTTTATAATAAAAACTCTAAAACATTTGTGTACAGAAAGAATATATCTTAACATAATAAAAACCATATACAAAGTGAGTCAAATGTAGGTTTACAGTTGAGAGTACATAAAACACAGACTTTACTCTTATATTACTATTTATCAATTATTTTATTATTTTCCACATGGACAACTCTAAACCTACTTTTGCCCCATCGTGTATGAGAAACTCACTGCTAACATAATACTCAACAGTGGAAGGCTGGAATATTTTTCTCTAAGATTAGGAACAAGACAAGTATGCTCACTCTCCAGAACACCTATTCAACATAGTACTGGAAGTCTTATCCAGAGCGTATAAGCAAAAAGAGTAACAAAATTCATCAACATTAGCAAGGAAAAGTTAAATTTTCTCTGCTTACATATGACATGACCTTATATATAGAAAACCTTAAAATTCCCAAAGAGAAAGAGAGAGGGAACTAATAAACATGTTTAACAAAGTTGTTGGATAGAAAATCAACACACAATAATCAGTTGTATTTTGAATATCCTGAAAATGAACAACATGCAAATATAATTTAGAAAATAATTTTATTCACAATATCATCAAAACCAAAATCCCAATAGCATTTTCACAGAAATAGAAAAAGAATCCCAAAAATTTGAATGAAACCACCAAAGGCACTGAATAGCCAAAGAAATCCTGAGAAAGAATATCAAAGCTGGAGACATCACACTTCTTCATTTCAAACTATATTACAAAGCAATAGTAATGAAAACTGTATGATACTGCCATAAAACAAAAACATAGACTAATGAAACAGAATTGAGACTCAAGATATAAAACTGTGTATGTATGGTTAACTAACATGCATTTGACAGGAAGCCATGAATACTCAATGGAGAAAGGATAGTGTCTTTAATATATGGCATTGGAAAACTAGATATTCACATGCAAATAATAAAATTAGGCCCTTATCTGACACTGCATAAAATTAACTTAAAATGAATTAAATCTTAAATATAAGACCTGAAATCATAAAACTTCTAGATGAAAACATAGGAAGAAAGCTACTTTTGACATTGGGATTGGCAATGATTTTTTTTTTTATATGACACCAAAAGTACAAGCAACAAATCAAGAGTCAATGAGTGGGGATACATCAAACTAAAAAGCTTCTGCATAGCAAAAGAAACACTAAACACAATGAAAAGGCAACCTACAGAATAGGAGAAAATATTACAACCCATATATCTGATAAAGGGTCAATATGCAAAGCATATTTCAAAAATTCATAATATTCAAAAAGAAAAACAAGACAAAACAAATAATCCAATTAAAATTGGGCAAAGAAACTGAATAGAGATTTTTTTTCAAAGAAGACATACAAATGGCTAACAGGTACCTAAAAAGGAGCTCAACATAAAAATAATTCTCAAGGAACCTGAACAGTGGCACAGTGGATAGAGCATCAGACTGGGATGTGGAGGACCCAGGTTTGAGAACCTGTGGTCGCCAGCTTGAGCACGGGCTCATCTGGTTTGAACAAGGCTCACCAGCTTGAGCCCAAGGTTGCTGGTTTGAGCAAGGGGTCACTCTGTCTGCTGTAGCCCCCTGGTCAAGGCACCTATGAGAAATCAATCAATGAGCAACTAAGGAGCCACAACGAAGAACTGATGTTTCTCATCTCTCTCCCTTCCTGTCTGTCTGTCCCTATCTGTCCCTCCCTCTGACTCTCTCTGTCTCTGCCACAAAAGAAAAAAAAATCAAGGAAGTGCAAATCAAAATCACAATGATATATCAATTCACACCTGTTAAAATGTCTATTATAAAATTAAAAAAATAAGAGTTTTGGTAAAGATGTGGAGAAAAAGGAACCCTTGTGTGCTGTTGATGGGAATTTAAATTGGGACAGCCATCATGGGAAACATTATGGAGGTTCCTCAAAAAATTAAAAGTAGCCTGAGAAGGTGGTGACACAGTGGATAGAGCATCAACCTGGGATGCTGAGGACCCAGGTTTGAAACCCCGATGTTGCTGGCTTGAGCTCAGGTTCATTTGGCTTGAGCATGGGCTCACCAGCTTGATCATGGTGTCATTGGGGGATCATAGACATGACCCATGGTCACTTGTTTGAGCCCAAAGGTCACTGGCTTGAAGCCTAAGGTCACTGGCTTGAACCCAAGGTTTCTGGCTTGAGCAAGGGGTCACTGGCTTACCTGGAGCACCTCCTCCCATCAAGGCACATATGAGAAGCAATCAGTGAACAACTAAAGTGCCGCAACTACAAGCTGACGCTTCTCATCTCTCTCCCTTCCTTTCTGTCTGTCCCTGTCTGTTTCTCTCTCTCTCTCATTCTCTCTTTCTCTTTCACTGAAAAATAAATTAAATAGGACTATCATATGATTCATGAATTATACTTTGGTGTATTTATTAGAAAAAAAAATGAGAACACTAACTAAAAAAAAATGTTGTATGCACACTTATTAGTTTTTTGGTTCAGGGCCCCTTACCAAAAGCGTCAACTAGCCAGGTTGAACTTTAGGTGTGTCGACACCAGGGCAGTTCCCATAGCTCTCCACCTGAGCAATCCTGATTGATGTCTTACCTCTGCCTGACTCTTGGACAGTCTGCCAGCTAGTTGACCCACCCCCACTTCACTTACTGATTGTTCTGTTGCTTGGCCATTAATCACTAACCCTTTCATTGTTCAACTGCCACAGGTAACAGAAGATTTCCCCTTGCAGCGAGAAATACAGCAAACCCAGTCTTAAATAGGCTGAGGCTTTTCATCTTCTCACTACTGACCCCAGTAGGGTCTCACCCCATCAATGCGCATTAGCATAAATTTCTTAAAACTCATCAGGCCTTGTGTGTCCCTCCTTTGGTGACCTAACAACCCCATATTCATTGCAGCATTGTTTACAACACTCAAGATATGGAAAAATCCTTAGTGTCCATTGACAGATGAATGGATAAAAAATGTGGTATATAGGTAATAGAATATTACTCAAACATGAAAAAAGAAAAAATCCTAACATTTGTGACAACATGGATGAACATTATGCTCAGTGAAATAATGAGTCAGAGAAAGAAAGTGATTGTTTAATCTCATTTATGTGTGGAATCTAAAAAAGCTGCACTAACAGAAACTAAGAGATCAGTGGTTGCCAGGGTTTAGACAAAAGGTTGAAAAGGTAGAGATACTCCCAAATTCATTTTATGAGGTCAGCATTGCTCTGATACCTAAACCAGAAAAGAATACTACAAGAAAAGAAAACTATGCACCAGTATCCCTGGTGAATATTGATGTAAAATTTCTCAACAAAAAAGTAAACCAAATTCAACAATACATCGAAGGTTCACACATCATGACCAACTGGAACTTGTCCCTGGGACCCAAAAGTGGTTCACATACACAAGTCAGTAAGTGCAATACATGCATTAATAGAATGAAAGATCAAAATAATATGATCACCTCAATAGATGCAGAAGAAGCATATGACAAAATACAGGATCCTTTCATGATAAAAAGCCCTCAACAAACTGCATACAGGAGCAAGGTACCTCAACATAATAAAGGCCAAATGTGAGAAACTCACAGCTAATATTATACTCAACAGTAAAAAATTGAAAGCTTTTCCTCTAAGAATAGGAACCAAACAAGAGCTCTCTCTCACACCTGTTATCTAAAATAGTACTAAAGGCCCTGGCTGGTTGGCTCAGTGGTAGAGCATTGGCCTGGCGTGCAGGAGTCTTGGGTTCGATTCCTGGTCAGGGCACACAGGAGAATCGCCCATCTGCTTCTCCACCTCTCCCCCTCTCCTTCCTCTCTATCTCTCTCTTCCCCTCCCGCAGCCAAGGCTCCATTGGAGAAAAATTGGCCTGGGCGCGGAGGATGGCTCTGTGGCCTCTGCCTCAGGTGCTAGAATGGCTCTGGATGCAACAGAGCGACGCCCCAGAGGGGCAGAGCATCGCCCCCTGGTGGGCATGCTGGGTGGATCCTGGTCGGGCGCATGTGGGAGTCTGTCTGACTGCCTCCCCGTTTCCAGCTTCGAAAAAATGAAAAAAAAAAAAAGTACTAAAAATTCTAGCTGGAGCAACCAGGCAAGACAAAAAAATAAAAAGCATCCAAAAAGTAGAAAAAGAAGCAAGTTGTCATCATTTGCTGATGATATAATCTTATATATAGAAGAAAGTCCTGAAGATTCAACCAAAACACAGAACTAATCAATGAATCATTAAATCTTCAGGATATAAAATCAACATATGGAAATCACTTGCATTTCTATACACTAACAATGAAATATCTGAAAAAAACTATTCTAGTAACAATAGCATCAAAAACAATAAAATATTTAGGAATAAATGTAACCAAGGAGGTGAAAGATCTGTACAATGAAAACTACAAGACTTTAATGAAAGAAATTGAAGAAAACACAAACAAATGGAAAGCTATCCAGTATTCAAGGATTGGCAGAATATCGTTAAAATGTCCATACAAAACAAAGCCATTCATAGATGCAATAAAATTCTTATCAAAGTTCCAATGGCATTTTTCACAAAATAGAAAACAATCCTAAAATTTGTATGGAAGCAAAAGACCCTGAATAGCCAGGCAATCCTGAGAAAGAACAAAGCTGGAGGTACAGTGGTCCCTTGTCTATCGTGGGGGTTAGGTTCCAGAACCCCCTGTGATAGGCAAAAACCCATGAAGTAGCAACCTTATATTTATTTTATTATTTATATATATTTTAAGGCTTTATAAACCCTCCCCACACTCTTATAAACCTTTCCCAAACTGTTATTAACCTTTTAGACATTCTTATAAACACTTCCTATGCTCTTAAACACTTTCTACACTCTAGAAAATGCTATTTTACTGTAAAAATAATTAAAATAATAAATATATAAAAAATATCTAGATAGAGCAAAATCTTGTGGTATAGCAAAAAATCTGTGATACAAAATTAGATATATACAATTTAAAAATCTGCGATACAGTGAAACTGTGAAAAGTGAACCGCGATATGACAAGGGATGACTGTATCACACTTCCTGATTTCTATACTACAAAGCTATAGTAATTAAAACAGACTTTTCTTTGTCCTTGATTTTCTGAAGGATGAAAATGATATTCTTAGGTGTAGTTTTTGGGTCTATAGTTTGGTGTCTGACATTATTTGTAGGAAATTCTCAGTCATTATTGTTTTAAATATTACTTCCTTTCTCTCTTTCTTCTTCATCTGGTATTCCCATTGTGCATATGTTACAATTACTGTAGTTGTCCCAAATTCTTGGCTGTTCTCTTCTTTTTTTTTTTTTTCAGTCCTTGTTCTCCTTGCTTTTCAATTTTGTAATTTTCTACTGATATATCCTCTAGCTCAGAGATTATTTACTAAGCTGTGTCCTGTCTACTAATAAGCACATCAAAGACATCCTTTATTTCTGTTATAGTGTTTTTGATTTCCGTATTTCTTTTTGGTTCTTTATTAGAATTCCCATATTTCTACTTACATTTCCCATGTGTTCTTGAATGCTATCTATTTTATTCATTAGAGCCCTTATCATATTAATCACAGTTGCTTTAAATTTCTGGTCTGATAATTCTACCATCCTTGTCATGCCTGTCTAATGCTCTCTGTGTCTCTTCAAATATGTGGGTTTTTTTCCTTTGGCATGTCTTGTAATTTTTTCTTAATATTTGGATAGCCTATACCAGGTATAAGGAGCTGCTTTATATAGGCCTTTAGTAATGTGGTGATGAGGTGTGGGGGTAGGGCTGCTGTTCTATATTCCTATGATTAGGTCTCAATCTTTCATGAGCTTGTGCTTCTGTATTGTGAACTTCACAATGCTTTTCAGGTTTTTTTTTTTTTATTCCTCCCTTTGTTGGGTTAGGGTGGCTATAGTGGAATGAAGTTAGTATTTCCCTTCTCTTACACAAAAGACTAGACTAACTAGAGTTGAGTATTTCTTTTCTCCGAGATCACATAGTCTTTGATATTATACTAGCAGGTTTGAATCTGATTAGTTTATCCTATGGGCAGGACTTGTTAAGTAAACAGTGATCTGGTATATTTCACAACAGTTCATTTGCCTCTCCCCATGCCACAGGAAGCATGAGGGGATTTTTCTCCAATATTTATTGTGAGAACCTGTTTAAAGTTCTTCAGGCAAATCTCATAATATTATAGGTTTCCCCCTGAAAATTTTAATCTTCACACTTGTCTGCACTGAACCCCCAGCAATTCATCAATTACAACTCATATTTTTCTACGCTGGCATTGTGCTTTCTGGCAGTTTCAGCTAGTGAGTCTCTTTTGTGGTAAGTGTGACTCTCTTTATTTGCCTCGGTGTCTATCCATCCAGTCTTGGAGGCAGTGGTTTACCCTGCATCTTCAACTCCTTATGTATTCAAGAATTGTGTTTTTCATTTTGTTTGGGGTTTACTTGTTAAGATGGAGTGGTGACTTCCAAGTCCCTTACCTGGGGAACTAGAAATGAGAAGTCCACCCTTAACTTTTCAAAGTTTGCTTAGAGTCAATATTGTACTGTCTGTCTCATGTAAAATGTAAGGACCTGTATGTATATTAACTAGTTATGTTAAATAGTATCACCCTAATAAATTAAATAAAAGTAAAACAATACAAAATAAAGAAAAATAAAATAAAGTTTCTATTAATACAATGCAAAAATAAATGTAAGAACCTTGCCAATGTATCATTCTGCTTATCCTTGCCCTTCTTTCCTGATTTAGTTGTCAGGTATATTACTCTATCTACATTCTATACTGTATATTACAATGTTATTTTTCCTTTAAACTTATATATATCAAAGAAATTAGGAGAAAATGTTATTTCATATTTATATACATGTTACCATTTATGATGTTCTTCATTCTTTGCTAAAGACTAAGCTTTTCATCTGGTATTATTTTCCTTCAGGCTTAAGAATTTTCTGTAGTTGGTGACTGTAATGCTGGTGGTTGAGGCCAGGCAGGTTCTCACTGAATTTGGACAGATAGTAGAGAAACTGCGAAGCCAGAAAGCATTGGTCCATACCCATTTATTGGAGGCTCAGAAGGACAGGCGAGCAAATAAACAATAGAAGGAAAAAGACTTAATAAACAAAGGAAAGTCTGCTTTACACAGTGAAAAACAAGGGAACAGGAAAAATCACACCTCACGGTGGTGGGACAGTTATCTGGTAGAATCGTCAGGGAGGGAAAGCACTGGCAGCCTTACACAGACCACACACACGTGGCGCTGTCATGCACCCATGCACCTGTCAGGCACAGTGCTTGCAGCCGGTAAACCCGTGAGCAAGCCTAACATAGCTGTTTTTTTTCATAATGACAAACTGGCCTAATGTTCACTTATCTGAAAGTGTCATTATTTTGCCTTTAGTTATAAGGATATTTGTGCTGGACTTAAAGTTTAATCTTGATAGATAATTTTTCTTAAATTTCAGCACTTTAAAGATAACATTTTTTTTTTTTTGATGAGAGGCCAATGGCCAATTGTATTTTTTTCTCAGTATTATTTCGTTATTTTTTCAAAGTTTTACCTTTATATTTGGTTTTCAATAATTTTACTATGATGAACCTCAGTATGGTATACTACTTGGGGTTCACTAAGCTTCCCGAATCTGTAAATATTTGTTTCATTATATTTCACATTATTTTGGACACTATTTTTCAAATATTTTTCTTACTCTTTTATTCTTCTGGGATTCAAATTACATGTATATTAGAACTTTTATATTATCCAAGAGATCACTGAAGCCCCATTAATCTTTTATAATCTTGCCTGATCAGGTGGTGGTGAAATGGATAGAGAATTGGCCTTGGATGCTGAGACCCCAGGTTCAAAACCCGAGGTTGCCAGCTTGAGCCTGAGTTCATCGGCTTGAGCACAGGCTTACCAGGTTGAGCATGGGATCCTAGACATGACCCCATGGTCTCTGGCTTAAACCCAAGGTTGCTGGCCTGAGCAATGGGTCACTGGCTCAGCTGGAATCCCCCCCCTCCCCAGTCAAGGCACATCTGAGAAAGCAATCAATGAACAACGAAGGTGCCGCAATTATGAGTTGATGCTTCTCATCCCTCTCCCTTCTTGTCTCCTTCCTGTCTGTCTGTCCCTGTCGGTCTGTCTCTCCTCTCTCACTTAAAAAACATCTTTTTAAATCTTTTCTCTTTGTGTGTGCTTCAGATTGAATATTACCTATTAAGTGGCCTTTGAGTAAACTTATTCTTTCTTCTTTCATTTCAAATCTACTATTAAGCTCACCCAGTGAATTTTAATTTTCAGTTCTAGAATTTGCACCTGATTCTTTTAAATTCTTTTTATATCCCTGCTATAATTTTCTAATTTTTTCATTTATGAAAAGTGTATTTTCCTTTATATCCATTATTACAGTTGTGATAAATGAATTAAAACAATTTTCTTCTAATTCCAGTATCTGGTCCATTTTAGTGCTGGTCTCCATTGATTGCCTTTTTTCTTGAATATAGGTAATATTTTCTGTTTCTTTGTTTTTCTTTTTTTACTTGTCTTGGAGTGTACCCTGAACTTTGTGAGTGATACAGTATAGGATCTCTATATTCCCTTATTTCTCTGTGGAGTATTGATTTTGTTTATTTGTCTTAGTAGGCAGTTAATATGGCTTAACTGAAACTTCAAACTCTCTCTTATGGTGGTCAAGTCTAAAAAACTCTAATTCTTTCACCTTTATTTAGACTCCTGGGAATCAGTCCCCACTTGAATAATATATATGGTTCCACCAAAAATTTGGTCTCCCACTTTGTAGTTCTATTCATTCTTAGATTTCTCAGATTATATTCCAGCTTCAGTGGTCATCCTAAATTCTGTCTGCTGGTTCTTTAAGCCACTAGGACTGTGAGCAGTTATGTTCAGTAGTCAAATGATACTGGCTTATGAGAGCCAACTGTGCACATGTCTTCCCAAATTTATGTTTATGAAATTGGTTGTGGTAGGAGTATTAACACTAAAAATTGGGAAATGCTATGAATCAGGCATTTATTTATTTTTCCTGGAAAGCTAATTGTTAAACATTTAATAGCTTCAACACTTGTTGTTTCTTTAGAGTTCTAGTTACTACTTTGGTCTGAGGCCTGCCCTCAGGAAAAATTTCTTTTAAACAGGGAAAATCACCTTGTATTATTCCTTCCAATTGTCAACTCTCTTCCAATTTATGCCTGTTTAGGATTACTTTCCAATGCATTCAGATTGTTGTTTCATTTATTCTTGTCCAGATTTTATTATTGTTATCTGCAGCAATTTTTAAAATTTATTTATTAAATTTAAAGAAGTGACATTGATAAATCAGGGTACATATGTTGAGAGAAAACATCTCCAGATTATTTTGACATTTGATTGTGCTGTATACCCCTCCCCCAAAGTCAAATTGTCTTCTGTCACCTTCTATCTGGTTTTCTTTGTGTCCCTCCCCTCCCCCAACCCCTCTCTCCTTCCTCGCCCCATCCCTCCTCCCCCCACCCCCCATCCCCGTTGCCATCACATTCTTGTTCATGTCTCTGAGTCTCATTTTTATGGTTTTTTTTCTGATTTACTTATTTCACTCCGTATAATGTTATCAAGGTCCATTCATGTTATTGTAAATGATCCGATGTCATTATTTCTTATGGCTGAGTAGTATTCCATAGTATACATGTACCAAAGCTTTTGTATCCACTCATCCTCTGACGGACACTTGGGCTGTTTCCAGATCTTCGCTATTGTGAACAATGCTGCCATAAACATGGGGGTGCATTTCTTCTTTTCATACAGTGCTATGGTGTTCTTGGGGTATATTCCTAACAGTGGGATAGCTGGGTCAAAAGGCAGTTTGATTTTTAATTTTTTGAGGAATCTCCATACTGTTTTCCACAGTGGCTGCAGCAGTCTGCATTCCCACCAGCAGTGCAGGAGGGTTCCCTTTTCTCCACATCCTTGCCAGCACTTATTCTGTGTTGTTTTGTTGATGAGTGCCATTCTGACTGGTGTGAGGTGATATCTCATTGTGGTTTTAATTTGCATTTCTCTAATGATTAGTGATGTTAAGCATTTTTTCATATGCCTGTTGGCCATCTGTATGTCCTCTTTGGAGAAGTGTCTATTCATTTCTTTTGCCCATTTTTTGATTGGATTGTTTGTCTTCCTGGTGTTAAGTTTTACAAGTTTTTTTTTATAAATTTTGGTTATTAACCCCTTATCAGACGTATTGTCAAATATGTTCTCCCACTGTGTAGTTTGTCTTTTTATTCTGTTCTTGTTGTCTTTAGCTGTGCAAAAGCTTTTTAGTTTGATATAGTCCCATTTGTTTATCCTGTCTTTTATTTCACTTCCCCGTGGAAATAAATCAGCAAATATATTGCTCCGAGAGATGTCAGAGAGCTTACTGCCTATGTTGTCTTCTAATATGCCTATAGTTTTAAGGCTTACATTTAAGTCTTTTATCCATTTTGAGTTTATTTTTGTGAGTGGTGTAAGCTGGTGATCTAGTTTCATTTTTTTGCAGATAGCTGTCCAATTTTGCCAACACCATTTGTTAAAGAGGCTGACTTTACTCCATTGTATTTCCTTACCTCCTTTGTCAAATATCAGTTGTCCATAGAACTGTGGGTTTATTTCTGGGTTCTCCGTTCTGTTCCATTGATCTATATGCCTGTTCTTATGCCAGTACCAGGCTGTTTTGAGTACAATGGCCTTGTATTATAACTTGATATCAGGAAGTGTGATACCTCCCACTTTCTTCTTCTTTTTTAAGATTGCTAAGGCTATTCGTGTTCTTTTTTGGTTCCATATAAATTTTTGGAATATGTGATCTATATCTTTGAAGTATGTCATTGGTATTTTAATTGGTATTGCATTGAATTTATAGATTGCTTTGGGTAATATAGACATTTTAATGATGTTTATTCTTCCTAACCATGAGCACGGTATATGCTTCCACTTGTTTGTATCTTCCTTGATTTCTTTTATCAATGCTTTGTAATTTTCTGAGTACAAGTCTTTAGTCTCCTTGGATAAGTTTACTCCTAGGTACTTTTTTTGTTGTTGTTGTTGTAATTGTGAAGGGGATTGTTTTCTTAATTTCTCTTTCTGACTCTTCATTGTTGGCATATAAAAATGCCTCTGATTCTGAGTATTGATTTTATATCCTGCCACTTTGCTGAATTCATTTATCAGGTCCAGTAGTTTTTTGACTGAGACTTTAGGGTTTTCTATATACAATATCATATCATCTGCAAATAATGATAGTTTTACTTCTTCTTTTCCAACTTGAATGCCTGTTATTTCTTCTTCTTGTCTGATTGCTGTGGCTAGGACTTCCAGGAATATGTTAAATAAGAGTGGTGAAAAGGGGCACCCCTGCCTTGTTCCTGATCTTAAGGGTATTGCATTTAATTTTTGCCCATTGAGTATGATGTTGGCTGTGGGTTTCTCATAGATGGCTTTTATCATGTTGAGGTATGTTCCCTGTATTCCCACTTTGCTGAGAGTTTTGATCATGAAAGGGTGCTGGATTTTATTAAATGCTTTTTCTGCATCTATTGAAATTATCATATGGTTTTTCTCCTTCTTTTTGCTTATGTGATGAATCACATTGATTGATTTACGAATATTGTACCAGCCTTGCCTCCCCAGAATAAATCCCACTTGATCATGGTGTATGATTTTTTCCATATATTGTTGGATCTGGTTTGCTAATATTTTGTTGAGGATTTTAGCATCTATATTCATCAGAGATATTGGCCTATAATTTTCTTTCTTTGTGTTGTCTTTGCCTGGTTTTGGAATCAGAATTATGCTCACCTCGTGAAAGGAGCTTGGAAGTCTTTCTTCCTCTTGAATTTTTTGAAATAGTTTAAGAAGGATAGGAGTTAATTCTTCTTTGAATATTTGGTAGAATTCAGTTGTGAAGACATCAGGTCCCGGAATTTTCTTTTTTGGGAGTTTTTTGATAACTGTTTCGATCTCATTTGGTGTAATCGGTCTGTTTAGGTTTTCTGATTCTTCCAGATTAATTTTTGGAAGATTGTATGTTTCAGGGAATTTGTCCATTTCATCTAGGTTGTCTAGTTTTTTGGCATACAGTTCTTCATAGTATTTTCTTACAATATTTTGTAGTTTTGTTGTGTCAGTTGTTATTTCTCCCCTCTCATTTCTAATTTTATTTATTTGAGTCCTCTCTCTCTTTTTCTTGGTGAGTCTAGTTAAAGGTTCATCAATCTTATTTACCTTTTCAAAGAACCAGCTCCTAGTTTCATTGATCCTCTGTATTGTTTCTTTAGCCTCTATGTCATTTATTTTTGCTCTGATCTTTATTATTTTTTCCTTCTACTACATTTGGGCTTTACTTGCTGTTCTTTTTCTAGTTCTTTTAGATGCAGGTATAAGTTGTTTATTTGAGCTTTTTCTAGCTTCTTAAAGTGTGCCTGTAGTGCTATGAACTTTCCTCTCAGTACTGCTTTTGCTGTGTCCCATAAATTTTGAGTTGTTGTATGCTCATTGTCATTAATTTCTAGGAATTTTTTTATTTCTTCTTTGATCTCATTTTTAATCCATTCATTATTTAACAACCTGCTATTTAGTTTCCATGTGTTTGAGAATTTTTGAGCTTTTCTGTTGTGGTTCATTTCTAGTTTCATGCCATTGTGATCAGAGAAAGTGCTTGATATGATTTCAATCTTCTTAAATTTGTGGAGAGCACTTTTGTGCCCTAACATGTGGTCTATCCTAGAGAATATACCATGAGCACTTGAAAAGAATGTATATTCTGCTGTTTTAGGGTGAAAGGTTCTGAAGATATCTATTAAATTGAGTTGATCTAGTGTGTCCAATAAGTCTGCTGTTTCTTTGTTAATTTTCTTTCTTGAGGATTTATCTAGTGATGTTAGTGGAGTATTGAAATCCCCTGCTATTATAGTATTGCTGTTGATCTCACCCTTTAAATCCACCAAAGTCTGCTTTATATATTTAGGTGCTCCTATATTAGGTGCATAGATATTTATAATAGTTATATCTTCCTGTTGGATTACTCCCTTTATCATTATGTAGTGGCCTTCTTTATCTCTTACTATATCCTTTGTTTTAAAGTCCAATTTGTCTGATATAAGTATTGCTACCCCAGCTTTTTTTTTCATTTTCGTTTGCATGAAATGTTTTTTTCCATCCTTTTACCTGCAATCTATGTGTATCTTTTGTTCTAAGGTGTGTCTCTTGTAGACAGCATATGTATGGGTCCTGTTTTCTTATCCATGCAGCTACCCTATGTCTTTTGATTGGATCATTTAATCCATTTACATTTATGGTTATTATTGATATGTAGTTGTTTATTGCCATTTTATTCTTTAAAGCTGTATTCCTTTTTTGCTATATTCTTTTCTCACTTTGATCTGTTTACAACAGGCCTCTTAACATTTCCTGCAGCATTGGTTTGGTTGGAATGAATTCCTTGAGTTGTTTTTTGTCTGGGAAGCTTTTTATTTCTCCTTCGATTTTAAACAATAGCCTTGCTGGATAAAGGAGTCTTGGTTGTAGGTTGTTGTTCTGCATTATTTTGAATATTTCTTGCCATTCCTTTCTGGCCTCAAGTGTTTCTGTTGAGAAGTTGGATGTCATCCTTATGGGGGCTCCTTTGTAGGTGATAGCTTTTTTTTCTCTTGCAGCTTTTAATATTTTCTCTTTATCGCTTAGCTTTGGTATTTTAATTATGATGTGTATTGGTGTAGGTTTCTTTGGGTTTGTCTTTAATGGAGTCCTCTGTGCTTCTTGAACTTGTGAGAGTTTCTCCTGCATTCATTTAGGGAAGTTTTCAGCTATGATATGATTGAACAAAGTCTCTATCCCTTGTTCTTTTTCTTCTTCTTCAGGAACCCATATGATGCAGATGTTATTTCTCTTTATGTTTTCACAGAGCTCTCTAAGAGTTTCCTCAGACTTTTTGAGTCTCTTTTCTTTTTTCTTCTCTGCTTTCATCCCTTCATTTTAGTTGTCCTCCAACTCGCTGATTCGATCCTCAGCTCTATCTATCCTGTTTTTATTTCCTTCCATTGTGGTCTTTATTTCTGATATTGTATTTGTCATCTCCATTTGATTCTTTTTTATACTTGCTATTTCTTTATTTAGGTGTTCATAATGACCATCCATTGTTGTTCTAAGATCCCTAATCATCCTTACAATCATTATTTTAAACTTCGCATCTAGATGTTTGATTATTTCCATATCACTCAGTTCATGTCCTGAAGGTATCTCTAGTGGTATTATTTGGATTGCACTTTTTTTGTCTTCTCATTGTGTTTGGGTATTTTATTTGTGTAGTTGGTTGAGTCTAGGCTTGATGTTGTCTGCCTCCAGTTTTCAGTTGTGTGATTTCTAGGTCTTCTTGGGTTGGTATCAGCTATTATTTGTAATCCACTTTCAGATTTGGCCAGCTTTGAAGTCTGGATTTGTTTGTTTTCTTAACAGGTGATAGTCTTTTTTATTGATCTCAGCAGAGGGCTTCCTTGAAAGTGTATCCAGAAATGCGATGGGTGTAAACTGAGGCTCTGAAGGCCTCTTCAGCCAATTAATCTCTCTGGGGGCAGGGTGTTTTCTCAGCTTCAGTAGGGGGAGGTGTATCTCAGATCTCCATGGAGACCTGAGTTAGTGCCCCTCCTCCCTACTTCTTGTTTTCAGCTGTGTCTTGTTGCGCTGATTGGAGCTGGAGAGATGTCCAGAGATCTCTGATCTGGAAGCAATTCAGTACTGTTTTGTGGAAGGTTTAGTCCCTCCCCCAGCTATGGCTGCCTCCAGCACAAATGAGTCATCTTTTTTAATTCATTTCCTGCATTCCTTAGCCCCTCACAGTCTGTCCCTCTCCCTGTCCTTTCCACTTGGGAGATAAGCTGGTCTTTTCAACACACCTCGCTCCCTGGTTGCCAGGCAAGTGGTGTGAGCAGTATTTTCTGCTCTTTTCCCTTGCGTCAGATCCCCTCTGGGCTCTCAGCCTCTCCCTCCCCTACATTCCTGTAAGCAGAGGAGATTCAGGTGCTCCCTACCAGGTTTTTTGTGACTTCTTCTTTGCTCCTTGGTTTTTGAGAGCTGTTCTTGTAGTCAAGAGTTGGTTTTTCATGCTGATTTTTCCTAAATTGATTTGTATTCCAGTTTGGTGGTGAGAGCTGGGGGTCTGTGTGTCCACCTACTCCGCTGCCATCTTGTGCTCCACTAAGTTGATTTTGACCTGAAGCAATTTTGATTTGATAGAAACTGCTTCATCACTACCAGAAGTGGTTCTCATAAAGTTTTTCCATGGTTTTCAGTGAACTGAGAACATTTCTGAAAATGTTATTTTTCACATGGTTTAACTTGTATAATTTGAAGCATAGTTTTTGTTACAAGAGTATCTTCACTTAACTTATTTGTATTAAAATATCTTTTCTTCAAAAATTATGGTATCCTATATGGCTTAATTGTTTAGTGTGTTTATTAAAAAAAAAGTTGGTGACATCAGATAAATGGTGCCATGAGGAGTGCTCCCAACACCTCTCCCTGAAACTTCAAAAAATTCAACAACTAGAGACATAAAAACAATCTCAGGAGTATCTGAAATGCACATACATCAAATAAAGGTATGATTGGGCAAAAAGGAGGCTGAATATATAATCCACTATGAAGGAAATAAGATGGAGAATGGAGTATTCCGCTTTCCTCACTGACCTGAGCTAGGGCTGCTTTCACTTGGAACTGAGAGAAAGTAAAGGCGAGGGGAATGGAAAAAGCTGGGCTAGGGCAGAGTCTTTCAAGCCGAGGATAGAGTGTGCCTGTGGCTCAGCCCACATGGAGCTAACACCAGTGGCAGACCCCAGCAGAGGTGGGCAAGCAATTGCCTCATTTACTCCCAGTATCCTGGTCGGCGAGTGCAGACAGTGTGCGAGTGGATCCACCTGGTGCTTCGGGCATGGGTGCCCGCATTCCCGGACAAAGAGACTGGGTCGGAGACTGTCAGCAGTGACCCTCTGTGTGGGCTGTGACCATAGTTTCTGAATAATCCTGGCTTTTCAAACAACAGCCCACAGGAAGTGCACAAAAGCCGACTTCCCTACACCCAGACCTGTCTGGGCGAGGCACTTCCACCAGCCATAAAGGCTAACAAAGCACACTCCTGGGGAAGAAAACTGCAGAAGTGGTGGGGGAAAGGGCATGCAGGCAGCTTGCAGACAGGCTCTGGAGAGCAGACCTGTGGAGTGCTGAGGCATACTAGACATGCTCAGAGGCTCATAGAAAGACACTTGAAAGGCAATCGTCTGCCAGCCCTGCCTGATTGCGCTGTCAGCTCTGGCTGGCAAAGCCTTACCAGAACCCTGCATTGAATTGGCATAGAGAGGGGGATTTGGCAGCTCTTAGAGTCTCTTGCTATTTAGGCAGCGGCTGGGGCAAATTCAGAGCTGGGTTCCTAGGCTGCTGCTTCAGGAAGGAGAGATTTGGGGAGAGGCTCAGGGAAAACGGACTCTCCCATTGTTGGAGCCTGCAAACACTAACAAGCCCCACCTACTAATGGGACTGAGGCCTAGTATATGTCATCATCATAGCAACACAACAGCAAATCTCTGCTTAAGAATGCCACAGGGGCAGAACCTGGGGTACAGCACCATGGCCAAAAAGAGAGAGAAGAAAGAAAAAGGAAGTAGATAACTTCTCAAAACCAGGAAAAATTCACAGTCTTTATAACTTTTTCCATTTTTCTTTCTTGTATTTCTTATCTTTTTTATATTTTTTTCCTTCCACCTTGGTAATTTTATTCTCTTTCTGTTTTATTCTTTTCTTTTCATTTTGAATGTTATTACCCATAGGTGTTATATTTTCCATTCTTTTTTTTCTATTAGTGTTACATTCCAAAAAACTTAACTCAATTACTTTTTTCTCTCTTTTTGTTTCTTCTTTTCTCTTTCACTTTTTCTCTCATTTGAGTCTCACCCACAAAAAAATTATTTTATTCTGGATTCAAATTTTTTCTTTGTGGCATTTTATGTGCTTTTTATTTCACTTTTTATCTCTTTAGCATTGCCCTCAACTCTGGCTCTCCATTCTATAGTTTTTGTGCCACTTAATACAATAGAATTTTCATTGTTCACTGTATTTTTTCTTTTTTCTCTTTTACTTCTTTTCCTTTTCTCTTACACTATTTCTCTCATTTGACCCATCATTTACAAATAAATTATTTTATTCTTGATCAAAATTTTTTACTTGTGGCATTTTGTGGGTTTTTGTTTCATTTTTTGCCATTTTTTCACTCCCCCCCAATCCAGACCCTCTGTTCTGTATATTTTTGTTCCAGTTAGCACAATAAAATTTTCAGTTTTTCACTGCATTTTCTCAAAAAAATTTTTTATCAACTCTTATTTGTGTTTTTAACAATACCTCTCTAAAATGCCATTAATGGAAAAGAAATAAAATATCATGGATACAAAAGACAGTGATGTAGCTCAGATAAGTGAGGAAAAAATCTTTTAAAAATATTTCAATAGTTTAGAAACCTTGGAATTAAATGACAAAGAATTTAAAATAGAAGTCCTAAAAATTCTCAGGGATATACAAGAAAGCACAGAAAGGCAATTTAGGGAGCTCAAAAAAATTCAATGAACAGAAAGAAAACTTCACCTAGGAAATTGAAACTATGAAAACGAATCAAACAGAAAGGAAAAACTCAATTCATGAACTGAAAAATGAGGTAACAAGCTTAGTCAATAGAACAGGCCAGATAGAGGAGAGAATTAATGACATAGAAGACAGGCAACTAAAGGTACTACAGAGAGAAGAGGAGCGAGAATCACAAATTTAAAAAAATGAGATAGCCCTACGGGAATTGTCTGACTCCATTAGAAAGGGCAACATAAGAACAATGGGTATATCAGAAGGAGAAGAGAGAGAAAATAGAATGGAGAACATATTCAAACAAATAAGAGATGAGAACTTCCCAAGCCTGTGGAAAGAACTAAAGCCTCAAATTCAAGAAGCAAACAGAACACTGAGATATCTTAACCACAACAAACCTACTCCAAGGCACATCATAATGAAATTGGTACAAACCAATGACAAAGAAGAAATTCTCAAGGCAGCCAGGGAAAAGAAGAATACAACATATAAAGGAAGGCCCATTAGATTATCAACAGATTTCTCAGAAGAAACTCTACAAGCTAGAAGAGAGTGGGACCCCAATATTTAAATTTCTGAAAGAGAGGAACTTCTAGCCAAGAATACTATACCCATCAAAGCTATCCTTCAAATAGAAAAGAGAAATAAAAACATTCACAGATACAGAAAAGATAAGGGTTTTAATCACCAGAAATCCCCCACTTCAGGAAATATAAAACGGGGTTTTCCAAGCAGACACAAAGAACAAAACAAAACAAAACTACAAGTAAAAGCTCCATCAAGGTCACAATAAAAACAAGATTAATCTGTGACAAAGAAACAAAAAAGGGGAGAGGACAAAGATTAACAGTAGCAAAGGAGGATGGAGTGCAGAATCACTCATGAGATAATGCATTACAATAAACATGGTATGTATGCTTTCCATTACTTAATGGTAACACCCCTGAAAAAACCAACACTGAAGTACATGGCTTAAAAAACGAAGTAACAGAGAAAAGAAGTATGAATTACAACCAAACAAAAACAAATGATAGAAAAATAAAAGAGAAGAACCAAACAAGATATAAAACTATCAGAAAGCAATATATAAAAAGGCAATAGGGAACCCTCAAATGTCAATAATTACACTAAATGTATATGGATTGAATTCACCTATAAAAAGAGACAGAGTAGCAGAATGGATTAAAAAAGAAAATCCAACTGTATGCTGCTTACAAGAAACACATCTAAGCTACAAGGATAAAAACAAATTCAAAGTGAAAGGTTGTAAAACAATACTCCAAGCAAATAACATCGAAAAAAAAATCAGGTGTAGCAATACTCATATCTAACAATGGTGACTACAAGGCAGCAAAGGTAATCAGAGACAAAAATGGTCATTTCATAATAATAAAGGGGACATTGAATCAAGAAGACATAACACTTCTTAATATATATGCACCAAACCAAGGAGCCCCAAAATATATAAGACAGCTACTGACTGACCTAAAAACAAAAATAGACAAAAATACAATCATACTTGGAGACCTTAATACACCTTAATGCATTGACGGCTCTAGATTGTTACTCCAAACAGAAAATCAATAAAGAAATATTGGCCTTAAATGAAACACTAGAACAATTGGATATGATAGACATCTACAGGACATTTCATCCAAAGTGCCAGAGTATACATTTTTCTCTAGTGTACATGGATCATTCTCAAGAATTGACCATATGTTGGGCCACAAAAATAACATCAACAAATTCAGAAAGATTGAAATTATACCAAGCATATTTTATGATCATAAAGCCTTGAAACTAGAATTGAACTGCAAAAAAGAGGTAAACAAATCCATGAAAATGTGGAAATTAAACAGCATACTTTTAAAAAACGAGTGGGTCAATGAAGAAATAAGTGCAGAGTTCAAAAGATACATATAGGCAAATGAAAATAACAATACAACATATCAGAATCTCTGGGATGCAGCATAAGAGGGAAATTCATTTCACTATGGGCTTATATGAACAAACAAGAGAGAGCCCAAGTAAACCATTTAACTTCACATCTTAAGAAACTAGAAAAAGAAGAACAAAGACAGCCCAAAACCAGCAGAAGAAAGGAAATAATAAAAATCAGAGCAGAAATAAATGAAATAGAGAAAAGAAAAACTATAGAAAAAAATAATAAAACAAGGAGCTGGTTCTTTGAAAAGATCAACAAAATTGACAAACCCTTGGCAAGACTCACCAAGGAAAAAAGAGAAAGGACTCATATAAACAAAATCCAAAATGAAAGGGAGAAATCACCACAGACATCATAGATATACAAAGAATTATTGTAGAATACTATGAAAAACTATATGCCACCAAATTTAACAATATAGAAGAAATGGATAAATTCCTAGAGCAATACAATCTTCCTAGACTGAGTCATGAAGAAGCAGAAAACCTAAACAGACCCATAAGCAGGGAGGAAATAGAAAAAACTATTAAAAACCTCCCCAAAAATAAAAGTCCATGGCCAGAGGGCTATACTAGTGAATTCTATCAAACATTCAAAGTAGACTTGATTCCTATTCTACTAAAAGTCTTCCAAAAAATTGAAAAACAAGTAATACTGCCAAACACATTTTATGAGGCCAATATAACCCTCATACCAAAACCTGGCTAGGACAACACACACAAAAAAGAAAACTACAGAACAATATCTCTAATGAATAGGGATGCTAAAATACTAATCAAAATACTAGCAAATTGAATACAACACATTAAAAAATAATTCATCATGATCAAGTGGAATTCATCCCAGAATCACCAGGATGGTTCAACATATGTAAAATGGTTAGCGTAATATACCATATCAACAAAACAAAGAACAAATCCATATGATCTTATCATAGATACAGAAAAGGCATTCGATAAAATACAACATCATTTCATGTTTAAAACACTTAACAAAATGGGTATAGAAGGAAAATATTTCAACATAATAAAGGCCATCTATGATAAACCATCAGCTAACATCATATTAAATGGCATAAAACTGAGGATTCTTCCCCTAATACCAGGAACAAGACAAGGTTGTCCACTCTCTCCAATCTTATTCAATGTAGTGCTGGAAGTTCTAGCCAGAGCAAGCAGACAAGAGAAAAAAATAAAAGGTATTCATATTGGGAAAGAAGAAGTAAAGGTTTCACTTTTAGCAGATGATATGATCCTGTACATCAAAGACTCCACAAAAAGACTACTAGAAACAATAAACCAATACAGAAAGGTCACAGGTTATAAAATTAATATACAAAAGTCCATTGCCTTCCTATATGCCAACAATGAAACATTAGAAAATGAGCTAAAAAAAAACAACAATCCCTTCATGTTTCCAACAAAAATAAAGAATACCCAGGAATAAAGATAACAAAGAATGTAAAGGAACTATATAATGAAAGCTACAAAGCATTGTTAAGGGAAATTGAAAAAGATATAATGAAATGGAAAAATATTCCTTGTTCTTTGATAGGAAGAATAAATATAGTCAAAATGACTATATTACCAAAAGCAATATACAAATTTAATGCAATTCCCATCAAAATTCCTATTTCTTTCTTTTTTTTTTTAAAGAAATGGAACAAGGGCCCTGGTTGGTTGGCTTAGTGATAGAGCATTGGCCTGGCGTGCAGGAGTCCCGGGTTTGATTCCCGGCTAGGGCACACAGGAGAAGTGCCCATCTGCTTCCCCACCCCTCCTCCTCTCCTTCCTCTCTGTCTCTCTCTTCCCTTCCCCCCTCCCGCAGCCAAGGCTCTTTTGGAGCAAAGATGGCCCGGGCACTGAGGATGGCTCTCTTTGGCCTCTGCCTCAGGCGCTAGGATGGCTCTGGATGCAACAGAGCGACGCCCCAGAGGGGCAGAGCATCACCCCCTGGTGGGCATGCTGGGTGGATCCCGGTCGGGTGCATGCGGGAGTCTGTCTGTCTGCCTCCCCGTTTCCAGCTTTGGAAAAATGGAAAAAAAAAAAAATGGAAAAAAATATCATCAGTTTCATATGGAATTATAGAAACCCCAAATAACCAGAGCAATCCTATGGAAAAAGAACTAAGCTGGAGGCATTACAATACCTGACTTCAAATTATATTATAAAGTCACAATAATCAAAACAGCATGGTATTGGCAGAAATACGGATACTCAGACACATGGAACAGAATAGAAAGCCCAGAAATAAAACCACATGCATATGGTCAAATAATTTTTGATAAAGGGGCCAACAACACACAATGGAGAAAAGAAAGCCTCTTTAGCAAATGGTGCTGGGGAAACTGGAAAACCACATGCAGAAAATGAAACTCGACTACAGTTTGTCCCCTTGTACTAAAATTAATTCAAAATGGACCAAAGACCTAAATATAAGACCTGAAACAATAAATTACATAGAAGAAAAGATAGGTACTAAACTCATGGACCTTGGTTACAAAGAGCACTTTATGAATTTGACTCCAAAGGCAAGGGAAGTGAAGGCAAAGATAAATGAATGGGACTACATCAGACTAAGAAGCTTTTGCACAGCAAGAGAAACTGACAACAAAATAAACAGACAGCCAACTAAATGGGAGATGATATTTTCAAACAACAGCACAGATAAGGGCCTAATATCCAAAATATACAAAGAACTCATAAAACTCAACAACAAACAAGCAAACAATCCAATAAAAAAATTGGGATAGGACATGAACAGACACTATTCCCAGGAAGAAATACAAATGGCCAACAGATACATGAAAAGATGCTCATTTTCATTAGGTATTAAAGAAATGCAAATCAAAACTACAATGAGATACCACCTCACACCTGTTAGATTAGCTATTATCAACAAGACAGGTAATAGCAAATGTTGGAGAGGCTGTGGAGAAAAAGGAACCCTCATCCACTGTTGGTGGGAATGTAAAGTAGTACAACCATTATGGAAGAAAGTATGGTGGTTCCTCAAAAAATTAAAAATAGAACTAACATATGACCTAGCAAACCCTCTAGTGGGAATATACCCCCATAACTCTAAAACACTGGTACGTAAAGACACATGCAGCCCCATGTTCATTGCAGCATTGTTCACAGTGGCCAAAACATGGAAACAACCAAAAAGCCCTTCAATAGATGATTTTATAAAGAAGATGTGGTACATGGAATACTACTCAGCCATAAGAAATAATGACATCGAATCATTTACAACAACATGGATGGAACTTGATAACATTATACTGAGTGAAATAAGTAAATCACAAAAAACTAAGAACTGTATTATTCCATACATAGGTGGGACATAAAAGTGAGACTCAGGGACTTGGACAAGAGTGTGGTGGTTACCGTGGGTGGGGAGGGTAAAGGAGGGGGTGGGGGGAGTGGAGGGGCACAAAGAAAACCAGATAGAAGGTGACAGAGGACAATCTGACTTTGGGTGATGGGTATACAACATAATCAAATGTCAAAACAACCTGGAGATGTTTTCTCTGAACCTATGTACCTTGATTGATTAATGTCACCTCATTAAAATTAATAAAAAAATTTAGTCATTTACTGTAGTGGGCTCAATATTGTCTTCTCCCCCCCCCCCCAAAGAATAAATCATGTCCACCCAGAACCTAAAGGATGGATCTTATTTGGATGTGCGGTCATTGCAGAAGTAATTAAAGTTTTTTTTAAAGTGAGAGTAGGGAAGATAGAGAGACAGACTCCTACATGTGCCCTGACCAGGATCCACCCTGCAACCCCATCTGAGGCCAATGCTCTGCCCATCTGGTGCCATGCTCAGAACTGAATTATTTTTAGCACCTGAGGCAGAGACTCCATGGAGCCATGTTCAGCACCCAGGGCCAATGTGCTTGAATCAATGGAACAATAGCTGAGGGAAAGGAGTAGAGAGAATGAGAGAGAGGGGGGAGGGAAGGGGAGAGAAGGAGGAAGGTTGCCTCTCCTGTGTGCCCTGAACAGGAATCGAACCTTGGACTTCCACATGCTGGGTCGATACTCTACTACTGAGCCAATCAGCCAGGGCCGATTAAAGATCTTGAAATAAAATAATCCTGGATTTAGAGTGGGCTCTAAATCCAATGAGTGGTGTCTTTATAAGGGAAAAGATAAAGCAGTTTGGTCACACGGAGACAAAAAGGAAAAGATAATTTGAAGACTGAAGCAGAGATTAGAGAGATGTTTTAACAAGCCAAGGAATGAGAAAACAAACAAACAAACAAACAAACAAAACGTCTACAAGAAGGTGTAAGAGGCAAGGAATGATTCTCTTTCTAGAGCCTTTGAGGGAAGTGTGGACTTCACAGTATTTTTATGTCAGGCTTCTGCCCTCCAGAACTTTGAGACAATAAATTTCTATTTTTTAAGCCACCAAATTAATGGTAATTTGTTATGGCAATCCCAGGAAATAATACAGCAACCTTATGCCAGTTGAAATAATTTTTTTTGTCATTTTGATAATGTGTGAACATCAATAGATGTTTATGGAAACGACTGTACACACAAAAATGTGTATTTCTGCAGGAAGGAGTGTGCTTAACTATGTGCCCACATAAACACTTGCTTTATGTACAACTTACAAGTTGCTTTGGTAGACAAAAACACTAAACCTAGGGTCAGCAGTCTGGGTGCTGGTCTTGACTGAGTCACTGATTCACTAAGACATTGCATAGACTATACTTTTTATGCATGCCAGTTTCACTTTCTGCAAAATGAGGTGGTTATCTTTATGGGTCCTTTCAGCTCAGTGACTCTGAGTCTATGGATCCTTGTCTCTCTTTCTCTATTCAATGTTGGGTATATGCTTTTGAAGAAATATGTGGTTGGAATTGAGCATATATGCCTCTATGGATAAGAGTAGAGTATTAGAAATTATTTTTTTGGGGGGGGCAACAGGATAGTAGTTTAGGTAGAAATAGCTCACTCTGGGAAAATTTTAAATGCCTACCATGTTCTAATCATTGTATATATTATATATTGAGACAGGTACTCTTAACACACACAATATAACTCATATACAGAGGCCCTGAATGACCATATTAATTTTTGGACTAAATGGGCTGAAAAACACAGTAAGAGGAGTTTTACTAAGAAAATCTTAATGCTAATCATTATATGTAGGAGCAAGCTAGAGTCTTTGACAGGAGCAGATTTTTACACCTATGCTCACAGTCATAGTACCCCTGAAACTCTCAAAATGGAAGGTCTATCAAGTGTGATTTAGGGTCCAATTTAGGTACTCATCTTTGGAGAACCTTTGAAATTTGGTGGTCTATAAATTCACTACCCACAGACCGATTCTTCTTTCACCCAGATTTTTTTTTTTGTCTTAGAGTCTAGATTGTTAGGTCCAAAAGGATCTTTCAAGATCATCTAGATCCATCACCATTCATTTTGCCATTGAGATAATGAGGGCCAGATTTAGGAAATAACTTGAAGGTAACAGTGGAGTGATTTTTAGAGATAGAACTCAAACCTAAGCTCCTTTATTTTATTCTTAGCCTGGGTCCCATTCCACATTCTGTTGCATTTTTTACTATACTTTGTCCAGTTTTTTTTTTTTTTACCCCAGTGGGAATATAATTATTTTATACTTTGAGTTAATCTCCTTATCCTCCTCTTCTTCCCCCTTGTGTAAACTTACATGTAAGCTCACACACTTATGTACACTTATATTCCCATCACAGATTTCTGCAAGAAAAGCATTGTGGTTCTGCTGCTTTTCTGTTTTGCCTGAAGGGAAGCCGTAGCTGACAGTTTTGAATTGGGTTCATACTTCTACTTGGTTGGGGGTGGCCATTATGTCATTAGGGTATCAATGGAGCTAAACCCTATCTTCTTGGGGGGGGTGGGTGGGAATGACCACCTTTGATATACAATTTTTTTAAAACTCATTTTTGTCCTTAGAGATGGAATGTGAGCAGACAAGATTGTCAAACCTTTGTTTGGAGCCTGGGCTAAGAACCTGTGTTCTTAGGGATTTAAGAGAAACAGACCACTTCCCCCTATCTTGAAGCAGCTAGTAAGCATCACACATCAGCTATGGTAATCCATACTTCCTTTATCCTCCTATTCGCTTTTACCCTTTTGCTCTCTCTCCCTTCCCCTTGTTTCCTCTGCTCCTCCCCTTCTCTTTTGCTTCCCTCGATTTCTCTGCTGGATACCTAAAAGAAAAAAAAACACATTACTTTAGTCTTTCCTAAAACAAGCACAGATCCAAAGCTTTGCAGCTTTGTAGTCGGAGCCTCAGCATAGCCAGGAGCCCCAGCATAGCCGCGTGCTCAGCATCAGTCTGTGGTGAATCCTAAACCAGCAACGGGGGAGGGGAGGTTAGAAGAAAGGAGAAAGCAAGGAAGGGAGAGAGAGAAAAGAGGAGGAGGGAAAGAGGGAGGGATAGGGGGTAGAGAGAGAGAGAGAGAGAGAGAGAGAGAGAGAGAGAGAGAGAAGAAAGAGAAGGGGGAGGAGAGAGAGGAAGAGAGAGGGAGGGAGGGTGAAGGAGAGCGTGAGCGCGCACAAGCCAGCAAGCAAACCAGAGAGACAGAGACAGAGGAGAGAGGGACCAGGATAGAGACTCAGAGAAAGAGAAGAGGAAGCCGAGCTCTGTGAGGGCTCAATCTCCAACTTGTTTCAGTTCATTCATCCTTTCCTTCTGTCCATTTCGGGGAAGTGACTGTGGTGCTTGGTAAGAAACCTAGATGTTCCTCCTTCTCCCTCCCCCAATCTCAGGTCTCCTTTAGTGATAGTATCTTTCCCGTACTGAGAGTCTCCTTGGCTTGGCCGGGATGGCGAGACATGCTTTGCAGCTGTGATGCTATCCTGGGTTCCTCAGAGGGGCTGGTGAAAGCACAGAGTCGCATCTGGGCAGGGAGGCACTGGGGTAAAACCTGATTTGGGAGGGGGGAGGGGTTGTGATGTGGTGTATGTGATGTGTGATTTGCTTCATTGTCAGTGAATTGTTTTGTTCCTCTTTGGAAGCAGGTCAGCACTGACCTTGCAAATTGCTTGTGGGGGCCCAGCAGCTGCTGCAGAAAACCACCGAGTGGCCCCTAATCAGAGCAGACAGCACTGTCATGACCCCCCAGACAGCCCTAGGCGCAGGGATGGGGTAATGGCTGAAGCTTCATTTCTCCTTTAACTCTTTCTCTGCAGCTGCTTCTTGTTGCTGGAAATGAGAAAGGAGAATACCATGCAGTCCCTTTCCCCGCCTCCCTATTGCCTTCCTCAGATGCAATTAAGTAGAAAGTTGTAAATAACTGCTGTCTTTAAAAGCAGATTGAGACCTACCCCCTTCCTTGAGGAGGCTCATTGTGGGTTTGGGCCTGAGTTTCTTCACAAACTTGGAAGGCTTCTCTTGCTTCCTGGTGGGAAAAACTCCATTGCCTGTCCACTCTCCATCCCAGGTAATTGAGCTGACGGGCAAGACCGGAGACAGGCTTATCCCATCCCACTGGCAGGCATGGCATTTGGTCCAGCTATATCCTTGGGAGGGAAAAAAGCACCTGATGGTTTTCTGGAACTGTTTCCAGTATGCTGTTCCTCTGACTGTGGCTGAGGTTGGCATAGGCAAAAAGACTGGAGGAGAGATTGCTGTTGGTTTAGAGAGACAGGATGAGGAGCTAGGATTTCTCTTGTGAATGATATGGTTTATTGAGGGTCAGCAGGTTCTGAATGTTTGAAGCCATCAAGGACTGGCTGAAGCTCTTGTAGTATAGCCTCTCTGAACTGGTAGGGGAAGGGATCTGGTTGCTTGATGGGGGCTTTTTGCATTATTAACACTGACATGTCCATGATAGTAATTATAACATTAACTTTACTAATTGCTAATATTACTGACTGCTTAGAAAGTTTTGGAAGTTGGGCTGAGTGTATTATTCTTATATCAACCCTATGAAGCAGATACTATTACTATCTTTGATTTATTGAAGAGAAAACTGAAGCACAGAAAGGTTAAGTAACTTGTCTAAGGTTACAGAGTAATTAAGTGTCCCAATTAGGAATTAAAACACAAACAACCTGTTTCTAGGATGCATAGTCTAGAACAGGGGTAGTCAACCTTTTTATACCTACTGCCCACTTTTGTATCTGTTAGTAGTAAAATTTTCTAACCTCCCACAGTAATGGTGATTTATAAAGTAGAAAAGTAACTTTACTTTATAAAATTTATAAAGCAGAGTTACAGCAAGTTAAAGCATATAATAATAATTACTTACCAAGTACTTTATGTCGGATTTTTGCTAATTTTGGCAGAATAACTCTTTATAAAACAACTTACTATAGTTAAATCTTTTTATTTATACTTTGGTGGCTCCACTACCACCCACCATGAAAACTGGAATGCCCACTAGTGGGCGGTAGGGACCAGGTTGACTACCACTGGTCTAGACCATTAAACACTACTGCATCCTTGGGAAGAAATTTTGCACCTTTCTCTGTTTAGAAATGGTGCTGCTTGAATAGACTTTTTTTTGGGGGGGGGGCAAAACTAGTAGCTCGACCATTGTGTAACATAGGAGGAACTTAGATTGGGGCATAGTGACTAACCATTGTCGAGTCAAGCTTCACCTGGCTTTCCTGTAGGGGATTTGCAAAAGGATTTCCTTAACCAGTTTGCTTTCCTTTGAAAAGGATGCCTGGGAAACCTTCACGTTGCCAGTGTCATAGCCTCATCCATCTCACATTGAGCAAGAAACTATTCCTTTTGGGACCAAATCTTGCTCTTTATTTCCTGAGATTTAGGGTCACTCTGTCCTGACTATTTCAGAATACTAAAACTTTGGAACTTGAGTGATCCCTAAAAATCATTAAGCTCTATTTCTCTACCCATTTCTTTAATTTGCTCTAAGCATTCAATTCATTGGCTGATTTCTATTTGAACTCCCTTGCAGTGATAGAGAGCTCATTAGATGGCTTTTCTTGTCTTTGAACAACTCTGATTATCAGAAAAGAATCTCCACTATAAGTCAAGCTCTGTCTCACCGTACATTTATTCACTGAAACAAATTTGCTTCTTCTTAATAATAACTCTTCAGATAGTTGAAGACAGCAATCATACCTTTCCCCTCAATCGTCAGATCTGAGAGGAGCACAGGTAAAGGGTTATCATTTGCCTAATTTTGGGGACTAGGCTTTTATCAATATGCTCTAGTATCCCATTGTCTGATTATCAGCCACAAACTGGTCATACTGATCTTTCTAAAGCAGCATTGATAGTGTATATTCTCTTCCTTGGAAAATCTTGCTATTTGTTATCAAATGGACTGATGGAAACAAAGAAGCTCTCTTTTTTTCCCTAAAGACAAAGAATCAGTTGGTGCTAGTATTTCTGAAGGCCCGGAAGATCTTTTTAACAGTCAGACAGTAGTCATGTGGGAAGATTTCAGAAGCAGGGGTTAAGGAAATTATCATAAAGGAAACAGTTGAAATAGTGGTGATTCAATGTTCACACGATATATGGAAGGAAGAAGAAAAAATTGCTTTTGAGATACTTTCTGATAAAACAATGACATCATTGAGGGATGGTAAGAGTGAGATTGGGTGAATAAGAATAAGCATGCAGTATGCTAAAGTGGAAAACTGACTTGGGGTTAGGAAACTTGAGTGCTCTTCCTAGCTCTGCTAGTTTGCCAGTTGCCTTGGATACATGGCTCTCTCTCGATGGATCTCAGTTTTTTCATTTATAAAATGATGAGGTAGACATTATCACCTCTGCAGTTTTCTGTCTGAGTTAAATTATGAAATTTTAAAGTTCTAATGGGCTTCCGAAATCATTTAAACCAGTGCTTCTCAAACTTTAATGTGCAAAAGAATCCCCTGGGGATCTTGTTAACATGCTAATTATGATTGAAAGAATCTGGGGTGGCACCTGAGATTTTGCACTATAGCAAACTTCCAGGTAATCCTGAACCTGCTGTTCCAGTGCTTTACAAACTATCTTGGTGAGGGACCGGTTTTATTTTTTTCTTTCAAATATTTCAACCAATCACATACTGTCTTTAGTAAAATACATTAAATACAAATTAAAAATTTGAAAAAGACATACAAAATATAAGTTTATAGTTTTATTATTAGCTTCAACAGACACATTTTTGTCAAATTGCTATAATGTTTCTGCCTGGTAATAAGCATTCACAGACAGGTACTGCTCTGTGGACCACACTTTGAGCTGCACTGGTCTAAGCTATTTGCCTATCTAATAATTTAAGACGCCCAGATTAGGGTCAGTTACAATTTCTAAATCTGCCAGATGATCTTTCACCCTAAAGTTAAATTCTTTGATAGAGAACTTAATATCCTTACACAACAGGTTTTGTGAATATCATAACATTGTTTTTAAAACTTATATAAATGCCACTCTTAGATTAAATATTTTAATCAAGTAAGAAGCTATATCAGCCCAGTTTATTGTACCATCAGCCAAAAGCCTAGTATATGGCATAGAGTAAGTACTTAATAAATGTTTGTTAAGTGAATGAATGAACCACTGGTGTTAGTTATGCCTTTGGGGTCATACTGTCATTAAAGAAAGGTAATTTTTGTTTTCTTCCAGCCTTTGAAAGGCAATATTTATCCAATATTTTATAAATTTCTATGGTAAATAGAAGGCCAGCTTACCTGCTCCAGAGAGCTACCTGGCATCCCAATTTTACTTTGAAGGAATTATAGGGAGCTAGATAAAGATTCTGTGCACTCTAAGTCCCAAACCTTTACATTTAACTCAGTCATTCATCAATTCAATCAGTAAACAGCTATTTATTCAGTGATGTGTTTAGGCACCAAGCAGATAATACAAAGGTGAGCAAGACAGACACTATTCTTGCTTACTTGAAGTGTTTAGTCCGATGGGGAAAAAACAATCAGATTATCACACAATTATGTTATTTCAGCAGCAATCAATAAGTTGAAGAAGAATATGGGCATGGGGGCTATAAAGGCATATAATAGGAAACTGATCTTAGCTTCGGTTTAAGAAATGCTTCTTTGAAGAAGTGATATTAAGGCTCAGTAGAAACATGAAGGTGGGGTGGAAGTTATGGATGGAGTAGAATAGTTTTCTAGATGAGATGAAGAGCATGCAGGAGCACCCTGAGATGAGAGGAGCATAGTGAATTTGAGAAATTGAACAAAAGCTGGAATGGCTGGAATGGCTGGAATGGGAAGGATTGTGGTCTTTATTCCAGAAATACTGGAATAATTGACTGGAATAAAAAACTGATTAAGGCTTTTAATAAGGGCTACTGATATGGCCTAAACTGAATCCATTCAGTTGATATTTTTGAGTGCATACTATGAACAAAGGCAATGTGGGAGATATTGACTGACTTAAGAATAGCCTCTGTAAGAGAGACAAAAAATATACAAACAACTATAATACTTGAAGAAAGAACCACACCCATAAAAGAGAGGCAAAGTGCTTGTAGCCAAGGAGATCAAAGACAGTTTCTGAAAGTCATGTTTGAACTGGGCTTGGAAGATTAGACAAATTTTGAATATGCAGAGTTTGGGGGGATGGGAAAGGTGTTCTAGGCAGAGGCCATAAAAGCAGAGGGCATGCACTGGGAACAGTGAGGAGTTCAGTTGTGTTAAAGTGTGTGGTGACAGTATGTAAAAAATGTTTGGCAAGATAGGTTGAGGGCTTGACTGTAAATAAAATAGAATGCCAGCTTGGCAAAATTAGCATTTTGTTTTATATACTGTAGAGAAGCAACTCCCTCATTTTATGGCTGAGAAAACTGATCCTGAGAGGGGGAATGACTTAATTTGACTGACGTCACATAAGTAGTGCTATTGCTATAGTCCAGCAGGAAGTACTGGGTATATTTGAAAAAAATGTGGAATTGAACCTCTGGAAAGAACTCAACTGGAGAGAGCAATTTGAGTGTCACTGAAAAAGAGGCAGTATTTTAAGTAGAAAGAAGGGATCCAAGGAATGGGAAAGCAAAGATGAGCCTTTGTGAAGGCTACAGGGTAGGAGACGTCAGACATGTGGAAGGAAAATTAGAAGAATACAGTATTATGAAAGAGTCAAGAGAAGAGAGGTCTCATCCATTGGTTGGACAAATATTTTTAAATACATATAATTTACTAAGCACAAAGAATGTAATGGTGAACAAACTAGACATGGTTGTTGCCACCTTGGGGCTCATCGTTTAGATGGGAAGATAGAAGTTGTTCTATAAACTATTGAACTACATAGTTACACACTGTGATTACTGTGTAGAGGAAAATGTACTGCTTTTTGAAAAAAGGTGTGGTCAACATTATTAGACTTTTCAGCAGAATCGAGTACTGATAAATAATACCCCTCCCTACTTATAGTCCTCCCTACTTTGAAGCTTACAGTGCTTACTAATGATTAAGATTGGATGATGCTTATCTATTTTGCAGGTGTTTGGCAGATGATACTGTTGTAAGATAAAGTAAGGTTCCCTTCAGCCTCATGCCCATAGGAGCACAGGCTTACTTAAAAACCAGGTTACATATCATGTTGCTTAACTAACTCTCAGTGAGCCAGCCATCTTCCCAGATGCCCTGACTCTCCCCATTTAACAAGTTAGAGAAAGAGGCATTTGATAAGAAACAATGAAGAATTGAATATTAAAAATTTATTTTAAAATGAGATTTCAGCCTAGTTTAGATTCCAGTTCTGGCTTGGATGCTGACTTAGATTCTTGTGACAAATCACTTGTCTTGTTTGAGCCTCATTTTCTATAATTGTAAAATGAGGAGGGATGAACTAGACCTAGATGATTTATAAAGACTCCCCTAATCCCCAGCTGTAAGGTTCTATAGTTCATGTTCTGTTCATTCTCATGGTCCTATGCAGGTAGTTCAGACTCAGTTACTTATTTAAGCAACACTAAGAATTTTATATGGAATTCTGAAAATTGCTAATTTTGGTGGAATTATTCACAGGGTTTGGAAGTGTCATACAGTGACACTTTCCTTGTTTTCTTCCTGAGACTACTGAAATCATGGCTGTCCTGAAAGCTAATGAAAAAACTGACTGTATTCTAAAATCTTAATAAATCTGGATATTGGGTGATAGTTCCACTCCTGCTGGTTTGAAATAAAGGGGAAATGAAAAGAAAATGGGGTAGTTTTCTGTGAAGTGATTATCTCTTATTCTGAAATGTAGTGATCTAGGCAATCTCTTCCTAGGAGGGAAGATATATAGTAAAAGAAAATATTGGTTGGTAGGTAAAAAAGCATAATTTATACTTAAAACATGATGTGAAAGGTACTGATATTTTTATACAGTGTGTGTCCTTATCATACGCAGAAAGAAGACTGCAAATCTCCAGGTTGTATATTTTAAAGGGTGCATTACACTTTCAAGATGATTATTAAAAGGAATCAACTATTATTAAAAGGAATCAACTGTTTTCTTTTTCTAACAAAAGGGAAGGTAAATGTGATCATAGCATAAAATAACATTTTAAAATAATACAAGAGGATCACAGAAATAGCAGGGTCCTTACTAATTATATAATGGTAGTCTTATCACCCGGTACATATGGTCATCTATTTTCAGTGTAAATAGTTCCAGGAAAAGTTGCTTAGAACTATCTGATAATAGTTGTAATTGTTAGCAAGTTCCTCTTCATACTGACTTGAAATCTATCTTCTGAATCTAACCCATTGGTCTTGCTCCTTGGAGCATAAAGGAGTGCTGAGTAATTTTCATTTCCCTTTCTTGTAATAGTCATTTAAAACTTTAAAGATAGTTTGTTCTTTTTATTTTTTTCTCCAGGCCATATATTCTTGAGCTCATATGATATGTATCTTCTATAGGAGATGCTTTAGTATTCAATACCACTCTTAATATATAATGTCCAAATCTGGGCCTTGTATTCTAGGCATGGCTGACCAGCACTACCATTTAAAAATTGTACATTTATTAATCTATCTTAAATCTGTAACATCTACCTTAAAACTGTTTTTTTTTATAGTTAGAGAAATAAACTAGCCTCTTAATAGATAATTTGGAAAATGATAAGGAGTTATCACAAATAAACTCTAAATACTTAGTCCAAAGATAACTTGCTGAAGTTATCTTTGTTCCAGATGTGTTTCCATAATTAGGATACTGCCTTCTATGTACTATTTTATATCCGGTTTCTCTATTGGTATTATATTGTGAGCATTTCCCCATGTCACTCAGCCTTTAAACAATTTTAAGAGCTGCATAATTTTCTGTTGTACAGTTTATACCATAATTCTTAAACAGACTTCATATTGTTCATTTAAATTATTTTCAATTGTAAGTTATCATGAAGAGCACTGTAATGCATACCTTTATACATATACCTTTGCTTCTTTGATCCTCACCACTTTCATGTCTTTATTTAAATTTCACCCCAGTGAGGTCTTCTGTAATGACTATATATAAAAATGCAAACCCTTCTTGCACGCACACTCACTCTTCTTTCTTGCTTTATTTTTTTCTCCTCGGTCTGTATAATCATCTTTAGGTTAAATATTTTACTTATTTATTGTCTGTATTCTCGTATTAAAATGTAAACCTCATCTAACTTGTGGTGGTTCAGTGATAGAGCATTGAACTGGAATGCTGAAGTTGCTGGTTTGAAACTCTGGACTTGCCCAGTCAAGGCACATACAAGAAGCAGCTACAAGTTGATGCTTTCTGCTCCTCCTCTCCCACCTTTCTCTCTCTCTCTCTCTCAAATCAATAAATAAAATCTTTAAAAATATGTAACCCCTCAAAAATATGTAAACCCCTTGAACACAGGGATTTTTTTTCTATTTTATTCACTGTTGTATCTCTTAGTACCTAGAACAATGTCTGACACAGTGTAGTAGATCTTTACTAAAGATTTATTAAATGAATGAATTTAAGATGAGTTTTTATAAAAGACATTACTGCGCCTAAAGATATTAAAGGCTCTTGATATATGTGAGAAGTTGTCCCACTATATAAGAGTTAATTTCTGTTGTTCGACTTATGCCAGTGCATGCTGGCTATTGTCATTCTTTTAAAAGCTTTGCCAATCTGATGGAGGCAAATAGTATCTTACTTAATATACTTTTATTATAGTAAGCATGAATACTTTCTTGTTTCTTGGTCACTTTTGTTTCCTTCCTATGAACATACTGCATACATTTTTCTATTGAGAAATTACAGATATCTTTTTAAATTGATTTTAATTTATTGTGTTTACATAGATTCAAGTATCCCACTGAATACATCACCCCCCACTCCCATGTTCCCCTCAACATCCCCCTTGCCATATTCATTTATATGGATAATGTTTACATTTAGTAGACATTATTCTTTCTTCTGTGGGATATGTGGAAAATATTTTTACCAAGTTTGTGTTTGTTTTTTAAAGTTTATTTGTTAATTTATTGGGTCGACATGGTTTGCCAAACCATACAGGTTTTAAATGTACAATTCAAGAACCTCCAAAACACTCTCTACACACTGCATTATGCTATCCTCCTCCCCAAACAAAGTCTCTTTCTGCCCACATTCCCCTGCACCTTTGCCCTCTGCCCCCTAGATTAACCTCCTCTTTCCCTCTGACAATAGACACTCTGTTGTCTGTATCTATGTTGTGTATATATAGTTTTTGGCTAATCCTTTCACCTTCTTTGATCAGTCCTATCTTCTCCCTTTCTGCTAACAACTGTCCATCTGTTACCTGTGTCTGTGCCTCTATTTCTATATTTTTCCTCAGTTTATTGTGTACATTAGATTCCACATGCAAGTGAGATCATATGGTATCTGTCTTTCTCTGCCTGGTTTATTTCACTTGGCATAATAATCTCCAGGTCCATCCATGCTGTCACAAAAGGTAAGATTTGCTTCTTTTAATGGCTATATAGTATTCCATTGTGTAAATGTACTACACATTTTTTTATATACTCATCCACTGATAAACACTTGGGCTGTTTCCAGATCCTGGCTATTATAAATAAGGCTACAATGAACATGCGGGTGCATATATTCTTTTGAATTAGTTTCAGGATTCTTAAAATATATTCTTAGAGGTGGGGTCACTGAATCAAAAGGCAGACCTATTTTTAATTTTTTGAGGAAACTCCATACTGTTTTCCATGGTGGCTGCATATATCATGTTCATAGAAAGTATTGACATTAAAATGTTCATACTACCCAAAACAATTTATAGATTCAATGCAATTCCTATTAAAATACCAATGGCATACTTCACACATCTAGACCAAATGTTCCAAAAATAATACAGTGTGTCCGTAAAGTCATGATGCACTTTTGACTAGTCACAGGAAAGCAACAAAAGACGACAGAAATGTGAAATCTGCACCAAATAAAAGGAAAACTCTCCCAGTTTCATACCTATTCAGTGAAGTTCAATTTGGACTAACAGACAGATTTTTTTAAGGCTCCTTAGGAAGCTATCCCATATAGCCTCTACAGACTTGTCACTGACTGATGGCCTACCAGAACAGGGTTTCTCCACCAAACTGCCGGTTTCCTTTAACTGCTTATCCCACCGAGTAATGTTATTCCTATGTGGTGGCACTTCCTTATAAACGCGCCGATGTTCACGTTGCACTTTGGTCACGGATTCGAATTTCGTGAGCCACAGAACACACTGAACTTTCCTCTGTACCGTCCACATCTCGACTGGCATGGCCGTGGGCTGCTCCGCTGTATACAAGGTGTTTCGTCATCATCTGCACATGCACACATGCTGCCACATCATCCTACAGAAACTGGGAGGGTTTTTCTTTTATTTGGTGCGGATTTCACATTTCTATCATCTTCTGTTGCTTTCCTGTGACCGATCAAAAGTGCACCATGACTTTACGGACATAATACTGAAAGTCTTAGCAACAGCAATTAGACAAGAAGAAGAAATGGTATCCAAATTGGGAAGAAAGAAGTAAAACTGTCATTATTTGCTGATGACATGATACTGTACAGGGTGACATTGATCAAAAAAGTACATAGGTTTCAGGTAAATATTTCTAAAGCATTTGAACTGTTGATTATGCTGTATACGCATCACCCAAAGTCAAATCATTTTTCGTCACTTTATATTTCTTTCTCTAGTATTACTACCTCCACTCCGTCCCTTTCCCCCTGAGGACCACTTCATTTTTATCTATGTCCATGAGTCTCAGTTATATATCCCACCTATGTGTGAAATCATACTGTTCTTAGCTTTTTATAATATATTCATTTCACTTAGTATAAGGTTCTCAAAGTTCATTCATTTTCTCATAAATGTCACTATGTAATCATTTCTTATGGCTGAGTAGTATTCCATTGTATAGATGTACCACCCCTTCTTTATCTACTCCTTTATCGAGGGACCTTATGGTTGTTTCCATATCCTGGCCACTGTGAATAATGGTGCAATAAACATGGGGTGCCTGTGTCTTTACAATGTTTTTGAGTTTTGGGGGTAGATAGATACACAGTAGAGGGATTGCTGGGTTATATGGTAGTTCTATTCTTAACTTTTTAAAGATCCACCATACTTTCTTTCATAATGGTTTTACTAGTTTACATTACCACCAGCAGTGAATGAGGGTTCCTTTTTCTCCACAGCCTCTCCAAAACTTATTATTACCTGTCTTGATAACAGCCAATTTAACATGTGTAAGGTGGTTTTGATTTGCATTTCACAAATAGCTAGTGAAGATGAACATCTTTTCATATATCTGTTGGCCATTGTATATCTTTTTTTTTTTTGACAGAGACAGAGAGAGGGGGACAGATAGGGACAGACAGACAGGAAGGGAGAGAGAAGAGAAACATCAATTCTTCATTGCAGCTCCATAGTTATTCAATGATTGCTTTCTCATATGTGCCTTGATTAGGGGGTTACAGCAGAGCAAGTGACCCCTTCCTCAAGCCAGCGACCTTTGGGCTCAAGCCAACGACCAAGGGGTTATGTCTATGATCCCACGCTCAAGCTGATAAGCCCATGCTCGAGCCAGATGAGCCTGTGACCAAGCTGGCAAGCTCGGAGTTTTGAACCTGGGTCCTCCGTGTCCCAGTCCAACACTCTATCTACTGAGCCACTGCCTGGTCAGGCTGTATGTCTTCTTGAGAGAACTGTCTGTTCTTTTCCTCTCTTCATGTTTCAATTGGATTGTTTGCTTGTTTGTTGCTGAGGCTTGTGAGTTCTTTATATATTTCGGATATTAACCTCTTATTGGAACTGTTGTTGGCAAGTATCATCTCTCGTTTAGTTGGCTGTCTTAGTTTTGTTGTTGGTCCCTTTTGCTGTGTAGAAGCTTTTTGGTTTGATATAGTCCTATTCGTTTATTTTTGCCTTTATTTTCCTTGCCTTGAGGGTCATATTCATAAATTGTCCTGTTACCGATTTTAGAGGAAAAGCCATCATTTCTTAAATGTTTAGTATGACATTAGCTGATGGTTTGTCATATGTGGCCTTTATTATGTTGAGGTACTTTCCTGCTATTTTGATTTTATTCATTGTTTTAAACATAAAGGGATGTTTTAGCTTATTAAATGCCTTTTCTGCATCTATTGATAAGATCATATGATTTTTTTTTGTTTTGTTGATGTGGTTTATTACATTGATTGATTTACATATGTTGAACAGTCCTTTTTTTTTTTTTTTTTTTTTTTCATTTTTCTGAAGCTGGAAACAGGGAGAGACAGTCAGACAGACTCCCGCATGCGCCCGACTGGGATCCACCCAGCACACCCACCAGGGGCGACGCTCTGCCCACCAGGGGGCGATGCTCTGCCCATCCTGGGCGTCGCCATGTTGTGACCAGAGCCACTCTAGTGCCTGAGGCAGAGGCCACAGAGCCATCCCCAGCGCCCGGGCCATTTTTGCTCCAATGGAGCCTTGGCTGCGGGAGGGGAAGAGAGAGACAGAGAGGAAAGCGCGGCGGAGGGGTGGAGAAGCAAATGGGCGCTTCTCCTGTGTGCCCTGGCCGGGAATCGAACCCAGGTCCTCCACACGCTAGGCCGACGCTCTACCGCTGAGCCAGCCGGCCAGGGCTGTTGAACCGTCCTTATGCTCGTAAAATTGTTGTCTTTTTTTTCCTTACAATCACTCAATTTGCTAGTATTTTGTTTAGTATTTTTGTGTTATTCATTGGAGGTATTGGTCTATAGTTTGTGTGTGTGTGCGCGTGCACGCGTGTGCGCATGCATTATCCTTGCCAGGTTTTGGTATCAGGGTTATGTTGGCTTCATAAAATGTGTTAGGGAGGTTTGCTTCTTCTATTTTATAAAAGACTTTGACAAGGATAGGTACCAAATCTTATTTGAATGTTTCGTAGAATTTACTAGTGTAGCCATCTGGTCCTGGACTTTTATTTTTAGGGGGGTTTTTGATAGTTGTTTCTATTTTCTCCGTGTTTATGGGCCTATTTAGGTTTCCCACTTTGTGACTCAGTCTAGGAAGATTGTATAGTTTTAGGAATTTGTTCATTTCATCTACGTTGTTGAATTTGGTGACATATTTTTTATATTATTCTACTATGATATTTTGTATATCCATGATGTCTGTAGTAAATTCTCCTCTTTCATTTTGGATTTTGTTTATATGTGTCTTTTCTCTTTTTTCCTTAGTGAGTCTAGCCAGTGATTTCTCAATTTTATTGATCTATTCAAAGAACTAGCTCATTGTTTTATTAACTTTTTCTATAGTTTTTTTTTTATTGTATTTCATTCAGTTCTGCTCTAATTTTTACTATTTTCTTTATTCTGCTGATTTTGGTTTTCATTTGTTCTTTTTCTAGTTCTTTAAGGAGTGATGTTAGGTTGTTTATTTGGGGTATCTCTTGTTTCTATTTTATTATAATATTAATTTATGGTGTTTACATAGATTCAAGTGTCCCTCTAAATAAAAATCTCTGATCCCCAACCCAATGTCCCCCATTACACCCCCTTTGTACCTCTCCCCCTAACTCCCTCCCCCTTCCCTCTAGGATTTGCTGTCCTGTTACCTATATCTCTGTGTTATGTATATATAATTTCACTAATCCCTTTACCTTCTCTGATCTCATGTCCTCATCACCCTTCCCTTTGACTGTTATCCCTCTGGTCCCTGTAACCCTGCCTCTGCCTCTATTCCGTTCCTCAGTTCACTTTGTTCATTAGATTCCACATATAAATGAGATCATATGATATTTGTCTTTCTCTGCCTGACTTATTTCAATTAGCATAATAATCTCCAGGTCCATCCATGCCATGACAAAAGGTAAAATTTCCTTCTTTTTCATTGCTGTGTAGTATTTCATTGTGTATATGTAGCATAGCTTTTTAATCCACTTATTGACAGATGGACACTTGGGCTGTTTCTACATCTTGGCTATTGTAAACAATGCTGCCATAAACATGGGGGTGCATTTTTCCTTTTGAAACAGTGCTATGGTGTTCTTGAGGTATATTTCTAAAAGTGGGATAGCTGGGTCAAAAGGCAGTTCAACTTTTAATTTTTTGAGGAAATTCCATACTGTTTTCCACAGTGGATGCACACATCTGAATTCCCACCAGCAGGTCAGAAGGGTTCCCTTTTCTCCATACCCTCACTAGCACATATTGTGTGTTGATTTGTTAATGAGTGCCATTCTGACAGGCATGAGGTGGTATCTCATTGTAGTTTTAATTTGCATTTCTATGATGAGTAGTGACTTTGAACATTTTTTCATATGCCTATTGGCCATCTATATGTTCACTCTGGGGAAGTGTCTGTTCAGTAGCTTCACCCATTTTTTAACTAAGTTGTTGACCTTGCTGGTGTTGAGTTTTAGAAGTTCTTTATGCACTTTGGTTATTAACCCCTTATCAAATATATTGATAAATATGTTCTACCATTTGGTGGATTGTCTTTTTATTTTGTTCATGGTGTATTTTGCTGTACAAAAGATTTTTAGTTTGATATAGTCCCATTGGTTTATTTTGTCCTTTATTTCACTTGCCCATGGAAATAAATCAGCAAAAATATTCCTACGAGAGATATTGGAGGGTTTACCACCTGTTTTCTTCCAAGATGTTTATTGTTTTGCTACTTATATTTAAGTATTTTATCCATTTTGAGTTTATTTTTGTGAATGGTGTATGTTGGTAGTCTAGTTTCATTTTTGTGCATGTACCTGTCCAATTTTCTCAACACCATTTATTAGAGAGACTGTCTTTACTCCATTGTATGCTCTTATCTCCTTTGTCAAATATCAATTTTCCATAAAGGTGTGTGTTTATTTCTAGATTCTCTGTTCTGTTCCATTGATCTGTATGCCTGTTCGTATGACAGTACCATGCTGTTTTGGTTACAATGGTCTTCTAGTATAACTTGATATCAGGAAGTCTGATATCTCCCACTGTATTCATTTTCAAGATTGTTGAGGCTATTCGTGTTCTTTTCTGGTTCCATATAAATTTTTGAAATATTTGTTCTATATCTTTGAAGTATGTCATTGGTATTTTGATAGGAATTACATTGAATTTATAGATTGCTTTGGGTAATATAGACATTTTAATGATATTTATTCTTTTCATCTATGAACAAGGTATATGTGTCCACTTGTTTGTATCTTCCTTGATTTCTTTTATCAATGTATTATAATTTTCTGCATACTAGTCTTTTACCTTCCTCATTACATTACTTCTAGGTATTTTTTGTTGTTGTTGTTGCAATAGTGAAGGGGAGTGTTTCCTTAATTTCTCTTTCAGACTGTTTATTGTTGGTGTATAAAAATGCCACTGATTTCTGAATATTGATTTTATATCCTGCCACCTTACTGAATTCACATTTATCAGATCTAGTAGTTTTTGATTGACACTTTAGGGTTTTCTATGTACAGTATCATGTCACCAGCAAATAATGATAGTTTTACTTCTTCTTTCCAATTTGGATGCCACTTATTTCTTCTTGTCTGATTGTTGGGGCTATGACTCCCAGCATTATGTTGAATAAGAGTGGTGAAAGGGGGCACCCATGCCTTGTTCCTGATCTCAAGGTGATTGCTTTTAAGTTTGCCCATTGAGTATGATGTTGGCTGTCAGTTTGTCATAGATGTACTTTATTATGTTGAGGTATCTTCCCTGTATTCCAACTTTGCTGAGAGTTTTTATCATAAATGGGTACTGGATTTTATCAAATGCTTTTTCTGCATCCATTGATATAATTGTGTGATTTTTATCCTTTCTTTTATTTATGTGATGAATCACATTTATTGATTTGTGAATATTATACCAACCTTGCCTCCCATGAATAAATCCCACTTGATCATGATGTATGATATTTTTAATCTATTGCTGGATCCAGTTTGCTAATATTTTGTTGAGAATTTTAGCATCTAAGTTCATCAAGGATATTGGTCTATAGTTTTCTTTTTTTGTAGTGTATTTACCGGTTTTGGAATGAGGATAATGCTTGTCTCGTAAAAGGAGCTTTGAAGTTTTCCCTCCTCTTGAATTTTTTGAAATAGCTTGAAAAGGATAGGTGTTAGTGTTTTGCATGTTTGGTAGAATTCACCTGTGAAGCCATCTGTTCCAGGACTTTTGTTTGCTGGGAGTTTTTGGAGAACTGTTTCAATTTCTCTTGTTGTAATTGTTCTGTTTAGTTTTTCTGATTCTTCCAGATTAAGATTGTAAGTTTCTAGGATTTTATCCATTTCATATAGTTTGTCCAATTTTCTGTCATATAAATCTTCATAGTGTTTTCTTACAATTCTTTGTATATTTGTGGTCTTAGTTATTACTTCTCCACTTTCATTTCTAATTTTATTTATTTGAGCTCTCTCTTTTTTCTTGATGAGTCTAGTTAAAGGTCATCAATCTTGTTTACCTTTTGAAGAACCAGCTTTTGGTTTCATTGATCTTTTGTATTTTTTTAAGTCTCTATGTTATTTATTTCTGCTCTGATCTTTATTATTTTATTCTACTTCCTCTGGGCTTTATTTGTTATTTTGTAGTTTTGTGGGTTTTTTTTTTTTTAGATTCATGGTTAAGTTGTTTATTTGAGCTTTTTCTTGCTTCTTAAGGTATGCCTGTAATGCTATGAACTTCCTTCTCAAGAGTACTTTTGAGGTGTCCCATAAATTTTGATTTGTATATTCATTTCCATTTGTTTTAAATAAATTTTTGATTTCTTCTTAGATCTCATTAACTCATTTTTATTTAATAACATACTATTTAGCCTCCAAGTGCTTGAATGATTCTCAGTTTTTTTATTGTAGTTATTTCTAGTTTCATGTGATTGTGATAAAGAGAAGATGCTTGATATGATTTCAATCTTCTTAAATTTAGTGAGACTTGTTTTGTGTCCTAACATCCTAACATGTGGTCTATCCTAGATAGTGTACTGTGAGCTCTTGAAAAGAATGTATATTCTGCTGTTTTGGGGTGAAAAGATCTAAGTACATCAATTAAATCCAGTTGATCTAGTTTGCTGTTTAAGGCTTCTGTTTCTTTGTTAATTTTCTGTCTGGAGGATCTATCTAGTGATGTTAGTGGGGTATTAAAATCCCCTACTATTATATTATTGCTGTTGATCTCACCCTTTTTATCCATCAAAATCTGCTTTATATATTTAGCTGCTCCTATATTAGGCACATAGATATTTACAATGGTTATATCCTCCTGTTGGATTGCTCCCTTTATCATTATGTAGTGACCTTCTTTATCTCTTATTATATCCTTTTTTTTTTGTATTTTTCCGAAGCTGGAAACGGGGAGAGACAGTCAGACAGACTCCCGCATGCTCCCGACCGGGATCCACCCGGCATGCCCACCAGGGAGTGATGCTCTGCCCCTCCGGGGCATCGCTCTGTCGCAACCAGAGCCACTCTAGCGCCTGGGGCAGAGGCCAAGGAGCCATCCCCAGCGCCTGGGCCATCTTTGCTCCAGTGGAGCCTCTGCTGCAGGAGGGGAAGAGAGAGACAGAGAGGAAGGAGAGGGGGAGGGGTGGAGAAGCAGATGGGCGCTTCTCCTGTGTGCCCTGGCCGGGAATCGAACCCGGGACCCCTTGCACGCCAGGCCAACGCTCTACCACTGAGCCAACCGGCCAGGGCTATATCCTTTGTTTTAAAGGCTACTTTTTAAAAAATTTTCTTTTGCGTGAAATACTTTTTTCCATTCCTTCACTTTCAGTTTATTTGTATCTTTTGTTCTGAGGTGGGTCTCTTGTAGACAGCATATGTACGGTTCCTGTTTTCTTATCCATGCAGCTATGCTATGTCTTTTGATTGAAGCCTTCAATTCATTTACACTTAAGGTTGTTATTGACATGTACCTATTAATTGGCATTTTAATTTTTAAATCTACATTCCTGTTTTTCTCAATTTTTTTTCCTTTGCTCTTTTTACAGCAGGCCTTTTAACATTTCTTGTGTTACTGGTTTGGTTGTAATGAATTCCTGGAATCATTTTTGTGTGGGAAACTTTTTATTTCTCCTTCAATTTTAAATGATAGGCCTTGCTGGATAAAGTAGTCTTGGTTGTAGGTTCTTGTTGTGCAACACTTTGAATATTTCTTGCCAATCCCTTCTGGCCTCAAATATTTCTGTTGAGAAGTTGGATGTCATCCTTATGGGGGTTCCTCTATAGGTAATTAACTCCTTTTCTCTTGCAACTTTAAGTATTCTTTTTTTGTCTCTTAATCTTTGCATTTTAATGCTGTATATTGATTTAGGCCTCCATGGATTCTTTAATGAGACTCTCTGTGCTTCTTGAACTTGTGTTGTCACAGTCCAGCCACGACAAGTGTATTACATGATCCTTGAATGGGAAAGGTATGGAATTAAATAAATGATAGAGAATTAAATATATATACATAAAGATGGGTTTGGGAGGACGGCACGGCAAACAGTCTCTACTGTTCTAGGCTGATGCAATTACAGCTCCCATAAGCGCATTCGTTTTTATTCAGAGAAAAATAGTGGTCCATTAGCAATTCATTTGTTTCCAAGACAACTCAAAGTCAACCCCCACCATACCATTTAGATCTAACTTTACACCAATAAGAAACTAGCTTCCAGCCTCCTCCAGAGAACATGGGTGGGACAAGCGAGAATCAGGTATAGCTCTTTGTTAACTGAGCAGGTGAGGTGGGGTTTTAGGCCCAGCACCTCTGTCCCCTGGATATCCAGTTTGTAAAAACACCCTGTTTATATTTCAGTCCCCAACATTTTGTGACTTTTTTTTCTCATATATTTAGGGAACTTTTACCTATGATTTCTTCCAACAGGTTCTCTATCACTTGTTTGTACTCTTCTCCTTTAGGAACCCACATGATGCGGGTGTTGTTCTCTTCATTTTGTCATGCAAAGGTCTCTTAGAATTTCCTCAGTCTTTTTGAGTCTCTTTTCATTTTGCCGCTCTACTTCTGTCCTTATGTTTATCTTGTTTTCTAAATCATTGATTCAATCCTCTGCTTCCTCCAGCCTGCTATTGATTCCTTCTAGGGCAGTCTTTATTTTTGATAATGTATTTGTCATTTCTGACTGGTTACTTTTTTATTTCAATGTACTTTTTTATGCTTGCTATCTCTGTATTTAGGTGCTCATTATGTCCATCTATTGTTTCTCTAAGATACTTTCACATCCTAAAAATCTTTATTTTAAACTCTGCATCTGGTAGTTTGGTTACTTCCATTTCATTTAGTTCTTTTTTGGGGCATTTTTCTTGTTGACTCATTTGGGTCGCATTTTTCTACTCATTTTGTCTGTGTATAGATTCCTCCTGTGCTGCTTGTGTAGCTAGCTGAGTGTAGGGTTGGTGCTTTCTGCCACCAGCTACCAGTTGTGTTGGTTCTACATCTCCTTGGGTTGGTGTCATTTATTGTTTTTAACCTGCTGTGGGTAACTTGTCTGCAGCTACTACTCTTTTTGCTGTTGTGTCTGTGTTTTCTGTGCCTAGGTAGTGTGGGAAAGGCCAACCTGTGTATAAGGATCAGCTTCCTTCTGCTTAGAACTGACTGCAGCTTCTTAAAAGCCCAAAGCTTTGTAAGAAATGCCCCCACTTTTCAACTGTTCCACCTCCTCTTCTTGCTGCCTGGTCTTCCAGAGTCTTCTCAGTTGGGCCAGGTCTGAGGTGCCCTTCCTTAGGGTATTTATTATTCTAGCAAATATTTTAAAAATTTTTTTAAATTTTTTATTTTTATTTTTTGTATTTTTCTGAAGTTAGAAACGGGGAGGCAGTCAGACTCCCACATGCGCCCAACCGGGATCCACCTGGCATGCACATGGGGGAGGCGATGCTCTGCCCATCTGGGGTGTCACTCTGTTGCAACCAGAGCCATTCTAGCACCTGAGACAGAGGCCACAGAGCCATCCTCAGTGCCTGGGCCAACTTTGCTCCAATGGAGCCTTGGCTGCAGGAGGGGAAGAGAGGGACAGAGAGGAAGGAGAGGGGGAGGGGTGGAGAAGGTATTTCTCCTGTGTGCCCTGGCCAGGAATCGAACCCGGGACTCCTGCACACCAGGCTGACGCTCTACCACTGAGCCAACTGGCCAGGGCCTCTAGCAAATTTTTTTAGTTCCTAAACTGATGCTATCCACAGCTGTCCACTGGATGTGCAAGCCCTGGGCCTCCCTGGCAGGAACTCCATGCAGACACGTGGGAGACACTGCCTGAGACTGGCCTTCAGCAACCTTCTTGGAACTACAAGCAATCCAGAATTTGTGGCTGCCTCTGATTGGCCCAGGTACACATGGAAATACAAAATGTACACCCAGGCTGGCTTTTACCCACTCTTGGGCCTGGGGGACAGTCCTCTTAAAAGTCTAAGGTTCCCTGAGTCCATCATTCTACAGCCTCTATCTGTTGGATGCTTGTTGGGCTTGGACACTGAATAAAGCTCTGCTAGAGTCTAGAGCCTGTAGCAATTCAGTAATGAGGAAGGGTGGTGGGTATGGCTTAGGCCCTCAGCCCCAGTTGTCATTCTTTCCAGACTTTTTTTTTACATACCTCTGTAGGATGTGGCCCCAGGAGTCCAGTGTATGTGGACTCTAAATCCAGAGGTATGGTCTGCCTGCCCTCTGGAGGGTTTCATCTGAGTCTTCCGTGAGGTGGAAGTACCAGTCTTAGACTCAGGAGAGTGTGGAGAAACGCTCTGGTTTCAACGCCAGAAAACTGAGCCACTGATGTGCCCCCTGCTTCCTGGCCTCTCAGACTGACACTTCGCCCTGACTGGAGCAGGAGACACTCCCAAGGCAGAATAATTGATATTCCCCAGGCTGATGCTGAACAAAGGGAACACTCCACGCCAGAAGGACGGCAACCTCAGCATAGGGTTTCTGGTGGCCATCCCCCACAATGTCTCTCTCTGGGAGTCCAACTTTACACTATCTTTACAGAATTGCAGTCCTCTCAGCTCTCCCTCCACTGGAACCCCAGGTAAGTGGATGTGAACAAGATATTCTGTACAGGCCCTTTAAGATGGAGCCTGCATCTCTGAAAGCTCAGTCTCTTTCTTGCAGACAGAAACCCTGCTCTTTTCACCTCCAAATTCTTTTTGGGCACCTCTTCTAGGCTGGGGCTCCAGGCCTGGGCTTGAGTACCCACCCCTCTCAGGGCGACCTTACCTGCAGCAAGAGTCCCACCTGACCCTCAGTAACTCCTCACTCCTGGGAGCAGAGGAGCCCTTTCCACATCTCCACCCTTCCTACTAGTCTCAGTGTGGCTTCTTCTGTGATCCTTGGTTATAGACTCCTCTTCATTTATTCCAAAGCGGGTTTTTCAAGGTGATTGTTCTTAAATTAAGTTGTAATCCAATTTGGTCCTGGGAGGTGGCAGTTGAAATGCCTGCCTACTCTGTCACCATCTTGGCACCCTTTAATGCAGTGGTCCCCAACCCTCAGGCCGTGGACCAGTACTGGCCCATGGACCATTTGGTACCAGTCTGCAGAGAAAGAATAAATAACTTACATTATTTCTGTTTTATTTATATTTAAGTCTGAAGGATGTTTTATTTTTAAAAAATGACCAGATTCTCTCTGTTACATCCATCTAAGACTCACTCTTGATGCTTGTCTTGGTCACATGATACATTTATTCATCCCACCCTAAAGGCTAGTCCGTGAAAATATTTTCTGACATTAAACTGGTCCGTGGCCCAAAAAAGGTTGGGGACCACTGCTTTAATGTCTTATTCTTGAAACTGATCCTTAATCTTCTCAACTACTGTAGTCCAAACTGGTTTCTCACTCTACTTTGTTCATAACTATCACCATCCTTATGTTCTACCCTAACAATTTGTTAGTTTAGGTATATATGCCTAATGTTCTGGCAGTGTTGTGTTTTCTTCTGGTTCTATTTTTATCCTTTATGCTGAATACTCATTTGGATCTTTCATTATGAGAATTTTCAATTACTTCATTAATGATGTACTTTCTACCATTTTCATTCTCTCTTTCTCTCCCTGCCTCTCCCTCATATCCTTCTTCTTTTTTTCTCTTTCCCACCCACATCCTCCTAGCTTTCTATCACTGTATTCTCTTCCCTCTTACAAATTAAATGTTGCTCTTCCAAGGTTGGTGTTTAGATTTCTTATTTTTTTCTTTGTCTTCTATCTTCTTGTCTAAATGCTCTGTTTCAGGAGCCATCTTCAACCTTACTTCTATTGAGTTTTTATTTCCTCTATTGTGATTTTATTTTATTATTTGATAAATTATTCTTTGAATTATTATTTCTGATGACATCAGAGTAATGGGATGTAAGAGATAAGCCTGATCTCTCCATTTGAAATTTCAACAAATTGAATGAATATAATATAATGAACAAACCCTAGCTGGGCTCACAGGCGGGCCAGAAAGATCCATGCATCAAATGGACTAAAGGTGGGACAGGGTGAAAAGAGGGGGAGAAGATAAAGTGCATTTGTGGTGGGTTTTGGAGAAGAGAAAAGACAAACTTGGAGTGAATGGTTTTTTTTTCTCTGCTGGAATATGGGGAGGATGGAAGCTCATTCTTTCTGGATTTTGTCTGAGGAATATGGTGAGTGAAACTCAGAGTGACTGGGTCTCCTTCTGCCAGGAGGGGTGGTGAGATAGTGGGGTAGAGGGGTAGATAAACCAAAGCTGCCAAATCGCAGGGTCATGGCCAGTGTACTCACAGTCTACCTGAAGCCCACACTTGAAAGACACAGAAAAAGCTAAAGTACGACCTCCCAGCCTCCCAGATTCCACCTCTCTCTCCTCAAAGTACTGAAAATGGTAGAAAAAAACCCAAAGCTAGCTCTCCAGAGTCATATTTTCCATTGAAGAATAGAGGTGCTGTGCATCTGAATCCTGGGTCTGCTGAAACATGGGTAGGAGTACCTGGAGGCCTGAGATCATCATTGTTAGGGCATAAAAACTGGAAAGCTGAAGCCATAAAGCTGAGGCCATAAGGCCAAAGCCAGCAAGCCATCAAAACATGCACCACCCACTAATGTGACTGCAGCTCTGCCTAAATCATCTTGACAGTAACATTTTAATAGAGGACAGCCAAGGACTTCATAGAACTAAAATATGTAATACAGCAATGCCTACTGGAAGAAATATCTTAAAACCAAAACTTAATTTTCCCTTTTTTCCTATTTTTCACTTTATTCCTTTTTCTCTTTTGAATTTCATTTTTTTTCATTTTTTATTCTTATTTTTTGTGGGTGTTATCTTTTTTATTTATTTTTTTCATTTTGGTCAAATTTCTGTGGTTTTTCTTCTGTACCTGTCATAATGTTTAAAATTTTATTTTTTAATATTTTTTTTGTTGAGGTTCTTAATAATACCACTCTCAAATGCTATCAAAGAAGAAGAAATTGAATACCATGGCTACATAAGACAGAGATGGAGTTCAGAAAGAAAAATTATAAATCTCAAGTAAAAATGTCAAACCCATGAAAATCTTAAAGTTAAATGATAGAGAATTCAAAATTGATGTTCAAAAAATATCAACAAGATGCAAGAAGACAATAGTAGGCAACTTAATAAGCTTAGAAAGCAAATTAATGATCAAAAATATCTCACTAAACAGAATGAAACTTTAAAAACAGAGATGAGGAACTCAATACAAGAATTAAAATCTGAGGCAGAAAGTTTAGCTAACAGATCAAGCCATATAGAGGAAATAATCATTGACATTGAAGACAGGCAACTAGCAATGCTACAGAGAGGAGAGAGACTCATGAATTAAAGAAATGCGAGAACTGTACAAGAATTGTCTGACTCCATCAGAGAGAGGACTATAAGAATTATGGGTATATCAGAAGAAGAAGAGAAGGAGAAGGGAATGGAGAGCCTATTCAAACAAATAATTGATAAGAATTTCCCAAGCCCATGGGAATAGTTAGAGCTTCAAATCCAAGATGCAAACAGAACATCGAGTTACTGCAACCCAAACAGACCTACTGCCAGACACATTGTCATAAATTGTCAAAAATCAAGGACAAAGAAAGAAGTCTCAAGGCAGCTAGGGAAAAAAATAATATAACATATAAAGGAAAGACTATGAGATTACCAAGTCTCTGCTGAGAAGGACGGGGTACATGCAGTGCTGTAGGAACTAAGGACGGGGTACATGCAGTGCTGTAGGAATGAAGACGGGGTACATGCAGTGCTGTAGGAACGAAGGACGGGGTACATGCAGTGCTGTAGGAACTAAGGACGGGGTACATGCAGTGCTGTAGGAACGAAGGACGGGGTACATGCAGTGCTGTAGGAACTAAGGATGGGGTACATGCAGTGCTGTAGGAACTAAGGACAGTGTACATGCAGTGCTGTAGGAACTAAGGACGGGGTTAGACTTCTCAGCAGAGACTGTACAAGCCAAAAGACATTGGACCCAAACATTCAATGTACAGAAAGAGAGGAATTACCAGCTAGGAATACTATATTCATCAAAGTTATCCTTCCAATATGGAGAAATAAAAACCTTTACAAACATACAGAAGCTGTGGTAATTAGTTTATTACCAGAAATCCACCACTTCAGGAAATACTCAAGGGAGTTATTTGACTAGATACAAATAACAAAACATATCAAAACTACAAGTAACAGCTCCAACAAGGTCACAATAAAAACAAGAATAATCATGCCTGACCAGGTGGTGGCGCAGTGGATAGAGTGTCAGACTGGGATGTGGAGGACCCAGGTTTAAGACCCCGAGGTCGCCAGCTTGAGCGCGGCTCATCTGGTTTGAGCAAAGCTCACCAGCTTGGACCCAAGGTCGCTGGCTTGAACAAGGGATTACTCAGTCTGCTGTAGCCCCATGGTCAAGGCGCATATGAGAAAGTAATCAATGAACAACTAAGGTGTTGCAGCAAAAAACTAATGATATGATGCTTCTCATCTCTCTTCGTTCCTGTCTGTCTGTCCCTATCTCTCTCTCTCTCTGATTCTCTCTCTCTGTCTCTATAAAAAAAAAGAATAATCTTTGACAACAATATAAAAGGGGATAAGATAAATATCTGCTGTAACAAAAGAGGAGAGAGTGCAGAAGCACTAATAAGACAAAGGACTCATACATATGAACATTTTTTTTATTAATAACCTAATGGTAACCACCCAGAAAAAGCCACTACTGAAACACAGAGTTCAAAAAAAAAAAAAAAGGTAAACAAGGAAAAGAAGTATAAAATACCACAAAACAAAGCAACTGAGAGAAACAAAAAAAAGAGAAGAATCAAAAAAGACACAGAGCTACCAGGAAACAAAACATAAAATGGCTATAGGAAATCCTGAAGTGTCAATAATTACCCTAAGTGTAAATGTACAACTCACCAGTAAAGAGACACATAATAGCAGATTGGATCAAAAAGCAAAATGCAACCTATGCTCCTTCACAAGACACATCTAAGCTGCAAGGAAAAAAGTAGACTCAGAGTTAAAGGTTGGAAAATGATTCTCCAAGCAAGCAATATGCAAAAAAAAGCAGATGTAGCTATACTCATATCTGACAATGTTAACTGCAAGACAACAAAGATAACCAGAGACAAAGATGGACATTTCATAATGATAAAGGGGACATTGTAGTAAGAATTCATAACACTTCTTAATATATATGCACCAAACCAGGGAGCACCAAAATATATGACATCTACTAACTGATCTAAAAATAGAAGCAAACAAAAACACAATTATACTTGGAGATTTCAATACACCATTGACACCTTTAGATAGTTTATCCAAACAGAAAAACAATAAATATCATTCTTAAAAGCCACTCTGTACCAAATAGACATAATAGATATTAATAGGACATTTTATCCCAAAATGTCAGATTATACATTCTTCTACATTGTGCATGGAACATTCTTAAGGATAGACCATATGTTGGGACACAAAACTGACATCAACAAATTTAGGAAGATTGAAATAGTATTCAGCATATTTTCTGATCATAAGGTTTTGAAATTAGAATTTAACTGTAAAAAGGGAACTGTAAAGAAACCCACAAAAATGTGGAAGTTAAAGAACACACTTCTAAAAAATGACTGGGTCAAAGAAGAAATAAAAGCAGAGACCAAAATATATACACAGACAATTGAAAGTGACAAAATGACATATCAAAATTTCTGGGATGCAGCAAAAGTAGTAGTCTTTCACCTCCTTGGTTAAATTTATTCTTAGGTATGTTATTTATTTATTCATTTATTTATGTACACAATACTAAATGGGTTTGTTTCCTTAATTTCTCTTTCTGACAGTTTATCATTGATGTTTCAAAAATGACACTGCTGGCCCTAGCCGGTTGGCTCAGCAGTAGAGTGTTGGCCTAGTGAGTGGAAGTCACGGGTTTAATTTCTTGTCAGGGCACACAGGAGAAGTGCCCATCTTCTTCTCCACCCTTCCCCCTCTCCTTCCTCTCTATCTTTCTCTTCTCCTCCAGCAGCCAAAGCTCCATTGGAGCAAAGTTGGCCCGGGTGCTGAGGACGACTCTATGGCCTCGAACTCAGGCACTGAAATGGCTCTGGCCACAACGGAGCAACGCCCCAGTTGGGCAGAGCATTGCCCCTGGTGGGCATGCCAGGTGGATCCCGGTTGGGCACATGCGGGAGTCTGACTGTCTCCCTGCTTCTAACTTCGGAAAAATACAAAAAAAGAAAGAGAAAAAAAGTACATCACAATTGATGGGATTAATTCCAGGCACACAAGAATGGTTCAACATACAAGAATTGATCAATGTAATATACCACATGAACAAAACAAGGAACACATATCTTATAATCCTATCAATAGATGCAGAAAAGGTATTTGATATGATACAACATCCCTTTCTGTTTAAAACATTACATAAATCAAAATAGAAGGAAAGGACCTCAACATAATAAAGGCCATATATGACAAACCATCAGCTCATATCGTAAGAAATAGTGAAAAAATGTAGACTTTTTCTTATAATCAGGAACGACAAAGCTGCCCACTTTTTCCACTCTTATTCAGCATAATTCTGAAAATTTTAGGTCAAGCGGTCAAGCAAAAGGAAGAAATAAAAGGCATCCATGTCAGGAAAGAAGTAGTTAAGGTATCATATTTTGCAGATGTCATAATCCTATATATAGTAAACCCCAAGGACTCCACCAAATGACTATTATAAATAATAAACCAATAGAGTAAAATTGCAAGGTGCAAAATCAATATATTAAAAAGCCCCTGGTTTCCTATATACCACCAATGAAACATCGGAAAATGAACTCAAAGAAACAATTCCTTTTAAAATTGAAACAAGGACAAAAATACATAAAAATAAACTTAACAAATAATGTGAAGGACCTATTTACTGAAAACTACAAAACATTGTTGAAAGAAATTGAAAAAGACATAATGAAATTGAAAAATATTTCACTTTCATAGATTGGAGGAATCAACATATTTAAAATGGCCATATTACCCAAAGCAATATACAAATTTAATGCAATCTCCATCAAAATACCAATGTCATTTCTTTAGAGAAATAGAACAAAAAAATTACCAGGTTTGTATGGAACCATAAAAAACCCTGAATAGCCAAAGGAATTATGAGGAAAAGTAATGAAGCCAGAGGTATCACAATACCTGACTTCAAATTATACTGTAGAGTTATTATAATCAAAACAGCATGACATTGGCAGAAAAGAAAACCCATACAAATCAATGGAACCGAATCAAGAGCCCAGAAATAAAACCACATATATATATATATTGGCAAATCATCTGCAACAAAAGAGCCCAAAATACATAATACATCGTGGCGAAAAGAAAGCCTCTTCAATAAACAGTGCTGGGAAAACTGGAAAGCCATATGTGAAAGAATGAAATGACTGGAGTTTGTCCCTATGCACTAAGTTAATTCAAAAATGGATCAAAGACCTAAATATTAAATAGAAGACAACATAGGTACTAAGTTTATGGACTTTGGCCATAGAGAACAATTTATGAATTTGACCCCAAAGTCAAAAGAAGTAAAGGCAAAAATAAATGAATGGGACTATATCAATATAAAAAGCTTCTACACAGCCTGACCTGTGGTGGCGCAGTGGATAAAGCGTCGACCTGGAAATGCTGAGGTCGCCGGTTCGAAACCCTGGGCTTGCCTGGTCAAGGCACATATGGGAGTTGATGCTTCCAGCTCCTCCCCCCTTCTCTCTCTCTATCTCTCCTCTCTCTCTCTGTCTCTCCCTCTCCTCTCCTTATTAAAAATGAATAAATAAAAAATAAATAAATAATAAAAAAAGCTTCTACACAGCAAAAATAACTGATAACAAAACAAATAGGCAGCCAACTAAATGGGAGATGATATTTGCCAACAACAGCTCTGATTAGGGGTTAATATAAAAAATATATACTTATCTTACAAAGCTCAGCAACAAAAAAAGCAAATAATCCAATTAAAAAATGGGGCAAGGTCCTGAATAGACACTTTTACCAAGAGGACATACAAATGGCCAACAGATAAATGAAAAGATGCTCATTTTCACTAGGTATTCAAGAAATGTAAGTCAAAACTGCAATGCAATACCACCTCACACCTGTTAGATTAGCTATTATCAACAAGATAGGCAATAACAAGTGTTGGAGAGGCTGTGGAGAAAAAGGAACCGTCATTCACTGCTGGTGGGAATGCAACTTATTACAACCATTATGGAAGAAAGTATGGTGTTTCCATAAAAATTAAGAATAGAATTATCATATGACCCAGCAATCAAATCCCTCTACTGTGTACCTACCCCCCAAAACTAAAAACATTGGTTTATAAAGACACTTCCACTTCCACGTTCTTTGCAGCATTATTTTCAGTGGCCAAGACATTAAAACAACCAAAATGTCCCTCAATAGAGAATTTGATAAAGAAGATAAAGTATAGGATTTGAAAAGAAGATATATACAGTGGAAATACTACTCAGCCATAAGAAATGATGACATAGTGACATTTATGACAAAATGGATGGGTACTGAGAACATTATACTGAGTGAAATAAGTAAATAAAAAAAAAGCTAAGAACTGTATGATTTCACACATTTGTAGGATATAAAACTGAGACTCATGGACATAGAAAAAAGTGAATTGGTTCCCAGGGGAAAGGGGATGTGGAGGAGGGGGATTAGGGAGGGAGCAGGGGGAAGTACGTACAGAGGGACAAATATAAGGTCACAGAAAATGCTTTGACTTTGGGTGATAGGTATACAACATAATCAACAGTTCAAATATTATAGAAATGTTTACCTGAAGCCTACATAATCTTATTGATCAATGTCACCCTGTTAAAGTTAAGTTTCTAAAATAAAATTTAAAAATTAAAAGAAGTACGAAACACAAAAAAATGATTCAACAGAAGGAAAACCCCCCCACATTTTCCCATGTATAAGACGCACCCCTTTTTGAAAAGTTTGGTGTCTAAAAACTGAGTGCATCTTATACAGTGGTTATAGGTTTTTTACTTTAATTTTTCACTTTTCATGCTTGTTTTTATCCTCATTGTTGAAGACAGTGATTCGTCATCAGACATAGATGAGGATAAGCTAATTGATGGGAGTTTTGACAAGGATGAGGAATGTATAAATTTTATGATGAATAAAGCTTGAGTTCAATAACTTTATGTAATACATTTTTTTTAAATTATGGTCCACAAAATTAAAGTGTGTCTTATACATGGGGAAATATGGTAATTATAATTTCTTACAGAATCTTTTTTTTTTTTCCTGGATGCAATGTCTTGTCTGATGTCTCCAATGTTATTAATGATATATCCTTTATGCTTCTCTTCTCCTTAAAGAAACTTTTCTCTACATTTTTAAAAAAATTGTGTTATATTGTTTATCTTTAATGTTAGAGGCTTTCCTATGGGCCTTCTCTTCCTGGGTTGTTTGTTCTTATTTAAAGGTAGAGCATTAAAATCTGTTCAGAAATGCTGAGTGAAGAAATATATCATCTTCTGAGATTGTTTTGTTAAGAATTATGTTGTCAATATATTTAGGCTCTTGCTCTTAGACTGAGATGGTTCAACAAAAATGTATATTCTAAATGTCCTCATTGGAGATACAGATCTAATTTTTGTATGCTTGATGACAAAAAGTTTGGATATTTCATATGAAAAAAAAAAGGTTTTGTCACATCCCCCCTTCCTTTGTCCTTTTTGGTTTGTGAATTAAACACATTTAGCTAATACTTTGGTGGAGTTTCAGTACAAAGCAGATGCAGAAGCTTATGTTCAATTGACTATCTTTTACTGAGGAGGATTCTTCTTTTTAGACTTTTATTGAATTTATTGAGGTTCCATTGGTCTCCTTTTGTGATAGCATGGATGGACCTGGACAGTGTTGTGCTAAGTTAAATAAACCAGTCAGAGAAAGACAAATACCATACAATCTCACTTATATGTGGAATCTAGTGATCAAAATAAACAGAATAGAAACACTCATAGGTACAGAAAGCAGAGTGACAGCTCTCAGAAGGAAGGAGCATTAGAAAGCTGGGTGGAAAAGATGAAGGGGTTAAAAAAACTCATAAAAGAGGACTCTTAAGATTTAAAAATATTTTGTACTTTAGTATTTCTTGTATATTTTAAAATAGTTATTACTTGCAGTTATTTTCTCTTCTCAGAGTCTGTAGGTTTAGAATATATGCAAATGTCTTTCTTTTCCCAGTAGTCACTACTATTATATGATGGTTTAAATTACCGAATTTCTTCATGTATAAGATGCTCCCATTGTATAAGATTCACCTTAGTTTTAGGGCCTGAAATTTGAAAACAAAATATTACATAAAGTTATTGAATTCAAGTTTTATTCATCATAAAATTCATACAACTCTTTATCACTGTCAAAATTCCCATCCATTAGCTTGTCCTCATCTCTGTCTGATGACGAATCACTGTCTTCAACAATAAGTGCAAAAACAAGCATGAAAAAGTGGGAAATGAAAGTAAAAAAAAAACTACAACCACTGTATAAACGCACCCAGTTTTTAGACCCCAAAGTTTTTGGAAAAAAAGTGTGTCTTATACACGGGGAAATGTGGTAGTATAAACTTATATATATTTGCCATTACTACTCTTCTATACTCACTATTTTCTCCCTCTGAAATGACTATTAGGCTTTGGCTGGAGCTTCTCAGTCATATAGTCATACAGCTTCTCATTTATACAGGTCTCCTAACTTGTCTTTCACTTTATTAATTTGTTTACCTCTCAGTATTTCATTCTCAGTTCCTCAAAAAATGTCTTAAAATTTAGTAATTTTCCAGTCTAGAGTTTATACTGCCTTTTGAGCTTTTATTTCAGAGTCTATAGTCTTGATATACATGACTTTCTTTCTTTTTAATATCTTCCATTTCTGTTTCATATGTCTTTTTTTATTTTAGAACCTGTTGTTTCTACTTTTTGGAAGCTTATTTCTTTAGTTTTTTGAGGATATTAAACATATTTTAAAGTTCTTTTTCAAGTTACTCTATTTCTCTGGGTCTTTAACCTCACATTTGTTAATTTGTTTACTATTTTTTCAAAGTTTTTTTTTTAGTAATTTAGAGTTTTAACTTGCTGCAAGCTTGCCTTAAATGGTAAAATTCATCCTTATTATATCTGTTATACTCATCCTTTTTAGTTCTAGCTAGATTGTTTTATTTGGTTAGGTTCCTAATTTAGAACTAGTTCTTCCATTTGCAGTTTGGCACTTTATCCTATAAGGATATTAAATGTACAGTTTTTGAGCCAGTAGATGGCAAGGTGCAAGTCTTATTTGCATAGCTATCTCTGTTGCTTCCTACCATTCTGGTAGCACCTCAGTTGTCAATCTCAGTTTCATGTACTCATCATAGAATTTTAAAGTCATTGTGTGCAGGCAGGAAATTCCTGCTTTACCTCCTGGTTTTTGCAGTGGTCTAAGTTTGCTGTCCTACCACACATTCAATACTATTGATTTATATTACCCCTTAGGAGTTGAATTCCTGGTTGCCTCTGCCTATGTTCTAGTAAGTGAGTGGTGTTAGATCCCTCTGTTGCTAAGTTTCTTTTCTTTTTTTCTTTGTTTATTTTTTGTTTCAGCTTCATGGACATATTTCTCTCTTTCTTTTTAAAATAATTGTGGTTGTGTTTTTTTTAATTTTTAAAGTATATTTTATGATTTAGCTATCATTACTATATTTTGTGTTTGGAGCTGAGAGAATTTTTTCTATATGAACCTATAGTGCTAGCTTGCCATGATGATACTTTGGGATTAGTATAAAAATAAAATTTCCTCTTCACATAATGACTACTCAGCATTTTGGGTCTTAGATAAGATATAAAGATTTGTCCTTGATCAGTTTTCTAAGTTTAACCTGTAATCATGTCAATGTAAGTAGCTAGATATTAATTTAAAAAGGGAGCAAAGAGAATCAGACATTATTAAGCATAACAAACAAGGAAACTGAATTGGATAATAAACCTGCTTCATTAAGAATTTGCAGCATTCATAGGCTTTCCAGGGGACCTCTGCATCCTCCACTCTCATGACCTAATCCCCAACATGGGCAGGAAGGATATTTATTGGTCATTACTGAGAGAGAATAGAAAAAATCATAGAAATTCCTCTGCTGGTTACATGCTTAGTAGAAGTCAGGAAGATGCAGAGAAAGTTAAGTATTGTGCAATAGGAACTAAGATGGCAACCATAAGGGGTGGAGCCTAGCCTGGGAAAAGGATTGGATTTGACGAGGGACACACAGAACCCTGGATGATGTAGGAAATTGATTGCTTAGGGGAAGGACCCAACACTAACCCATAAAAATTTTGAGAAGTTGATTGGTTAGTTTGAAAGAGCACTTGATCCTTCCCAAGCCTGAGATAATATAATTAGCCTAATAAAGCTTCTGTGTCTCTGTCCCTCACTCTCTCTCACTTAGTAACACATACTCACCCCATTCATTCGCATGTTCTCTCTCCATAGCAGCCACGTGGTAGTAGCAGCCCCCTGTATTCCAAGTGCAGGCTTCAAGTGTTAACAACGCTAGTGTTGACCTGAGCAAAACACTAGCCAAAGTGTAGGCAGAAACAGACTAATCTAACTAGATGTGGACAGAGAATAAACTGGACTAAACCAACAGCACAGAATCTCTGGAACTTGGCCTTTGTTCTGGGATTGATGAAGACAATATTCGACTTTTTCAACAGTGTGATGAAAGGTGATGAGACACTGAGAACCTGGGGACATCCTTCCATTCTATCCCAATAAATCTTACCACAAAGCCTCAGCGACCTATGTGCAAGTCTCCAAAAATCCTTTTCTTACGACTCTGTAAAAGGACCCCATTCCCACTGGCACTAATCATAGATTCTAATATTCACATATCTGAGTACCACTCTAGGTTGTGAAGCAATGGAAGCATGAGTTCACTCAGGCTAGATGTTTTTGAATATGAAGGCAGGAACATTGAACTTTCATAAATCTATAGCCCTAGACTTATGGGTAGAAAATTTTTTTATACATTTGGTGAGTAACAATGGTTACCTCAACAAGAGAGACTTATTACAGATGGGAGGAAGAAAGAATGGGAGTGTGGAAAAAGTCATGGTCCCCAGGTTGATGTTGGAAATAGAAACAGAAATGGAGAAAATAGATGAAATAGATTAAAAAGCAACTAATTTTTTGGTTAAAAACAAGGTTTTACTTGGTTCCAGAGGGGTAAATGGCCTAATAAAGGTTTTTCATGATCTTGAATCATCTTTAAGGTGAGAAAGCATGGTACCAATGCATTAGAGATAGTGACAGGGGGCCAATGTGACACTGACAGTGAAAGGCCAAATAGTAATTAAGGATGGAGAGATACAATTTTCCAAATTCTTAAAAAAACTTGTAGACCCAATTCAAGAGTTTAGTCTTTTTCTATCAGCAGTAGGGAGGCTTTGAATAGTTTTAAGCAAGGGAGTAATCTTGTTTAAAGATTGCTCTGTGAAGAATGGTTTAACTCAGCATGTGCTGGTTTGGTGGGGTGGTGTTGGAGAGATGAAGAGGGAGAGTGAGAGAGGAGAGGAGAAGAGAGAAGATGGGTTGGAGAGATATATTAAAGGTAAATTAATAAAAATAGTGAATGGAATGTTTAGCAATCAAGTCTGATGTGGCTGAACTTGTACTTCTGATTCTGTTTCTTTTGCTAAATTTATTTCCTGCTGGTTTTTCTGACTTTGTATCATTTGCCCATTTATATTGTTGTTCTTCTCCCCTCTCTTTTAATTCAATTTTTCTCCTTTTAAGTTTCTGTTTTGTCTCATTGGCACAAGGGTTTTGCTGTTTCTGTGCCTGGATTTCTTTATCAATCCTTCTCTATTTTCTTTCTTCTCCTTTCACATTGGTGACCCATTAAGAGCATTATTCATTTTCAGTGACTGTGTTGTGCCTGCCCCCTCTTTCTTTGCTTGATTTCAAATGATCTTTTTTAGTTTTCAGCTGTGATTAGTTTGAGAAAGAAACTTGCTGTTAGGCAATGGGTATATGCTTGCCAAATGTTTGCAAAAAGTATCTCATTATTACAAGTGGCACTTCCAGCTGCATTAACACCCAGGCAGAAAGAAGTAAATAATCAATCTTAAACCTCATTATCATTTTACTTGAGGAGTTATTTCCTCCTGTGTTCTGAATGCCTGCTTAGAAATATATAAATGACACTGTCTTTAGAAGCATTTGAGGATCCTGGGCAGTATCAATGCTACAGCAATGCTTCTAGTTGTATGCTCATTGAGGGCTGGAAGCTAAAATTGGTATATACCAATGTTACCTTTCTCTAGTTTCGTATTTGGTTTACAGATTCACCATTTTTAGATAAAAGTAGATTGCCTAACAATGTCTAACAATGTACATTGCACATTCCTGATTATAGCTGCTGTATCCTGGGGACAAACTACAAATCTGCAGTTACTCCTTTGTATACAGCTTCATCTGTCTGCCTGAAGCCCCAGGGACTACTGTTGAGATTAGCTCTTTCGATGAATGCAGGACATCGCAGTCTTCTCTGCGATGGGCTCTGAATTGCAGGGCTCTGAATCACTGTCTTCAGGGTGTATGTTTTGGAAGCAGAATGTTGAGTTGGAAGGGACTATGAGTCAGTACACTTTTAGAATAGGGCCAGTTGTAAATCAGGCCAGCAGCCTGAGGTAATTGTGTGAATGACACAGGATGTCTTTCCTTCCCTGGTGATTTAGTGCTTGAATTACTGTCTCTAATTGGTGGGTCCATGAATCTCTATCTATAAATGGTTTTGTTGCTTTGCCAAGTATCTCCTAGGGGTAAGTAAAAGAATTATTTGAGCTATAACATGTATTCTCATATAAAGATGTTAAGGGTCATATAAGCAATACATATGGATGAGTGACAGTTTTCCAAATACTTTTGTGTACTGCATCTCCAAAAAGAATTTGACTGTAACATTGTGGCCAGTATTAATAAGTTCAATGTTTGCTTATTGAAGCTCCTGTGTCATTACTCTGCAGAACTTTTCAGAGAGCTTCAAGTTCTACTTCATGAATTTCTTTCTTTCTTGAGCATTTTGTTTCTTGGTGAGAGACAAATGGATTTTTATTTCATTTTAATATCTGTGTAATATATCCATTCACTGTACTGGGAATTGAGGACATAATGATGAATTAGGTAAATCTGGTCCCAGATTTTTGGAGCTCACAATCTAAACTGAAAACATACTTTGTACAAGTAATTTGCCAGTGAGATGAATTCTATGGAGTAAAGAATGTTATAAAGTAATTAAAATGCAGACCTAGCTTAGTAGGGGATGGACATGACAGGCAAAATTTATTTACTTAAATGATGCTCAAGCTCATAAAATAAAGATCTATAGCTACTAGCCATTCCACTAGTTAGGAGGGTGGGAGGTGGGAGATGGAGAAGAAAATATTTCATGTAGAAGAAATAGGTTGTATGAAGGTCCTTATTATGGGAAAATTCATGTTCCATTTTGTGAAGTAAGAAAAGGCCAGTATGGCTAGAGTTAGGGAGACAGGGATGAGGCATAGTATTATGCAGGTTATATGCAGTGTCTTTTTAAAAATTTATACTTTTTTTTAAAAACATAATTTTTTATTTTTCAATTACTGTTGACATAGAAATTATGTTAGTTTTAGATGTACAACCAGTGATCAGATATTATATAGCCCACTAAGTGATCATCCCAATAAATCCTGTACCCATCTGACATCATATATAGTTATTGCAATATTATTGACCATATTTCCTATATTATATTTTACATCCCCATGGCTATTCTGTAATTACCAATTTGTACTTCTTTCCCTTCACTTTTTTCACCTATCCCTCAAAATTCCCTCCCATCAGCCTGTTCTCTATATCTATGAGTTTGTTTTTGTTCTGCTTGTTCATTTATTTTTTTTTGTATTCAGTTGTTGATAAATAATTATTTATTTTATTTAATTTTTTGAGACAAAGACAGAGAGAGGGACATACAGGGACAGACAGACAGGAAGGGAGAGAGATGAGAAGCATCAATTCTTTGTTGCGGTCCCTTAGTTGTTCATTGATTGCTTTCTCATATGTGCCTTGACTGGGGGGATAGAGCAGACTAAATGACCCCTTGCTCAAGCTAGTGACCTTGGGTTCAAGCTGGTGAACTGTGTTCAAACCAGATGAGCCCGTGTGTCGGAAGCTGATCAACAGCTGCTGGTTGACATAATGACAGCAAAGAAGATCAACAGCTGCTGGTTGACACAGTCACAGCAAAGAAGAGGTGCATTGATACTTCCCCCTTTAACTTCTTGAACTAATTTGGTTTTTCATTCCCCCTTTTCTGATGTGTGTTCTATCATTTATGGCACAGGGATAATAGCACGGTGCTTTCCCTGTAGATTCATTGTAATTTCTCTGGAAATGAGACAGAGGGTGTGAATTCCACAGAAAAGCCTATAAAGCCCCTTGCCTAGGCCTATAGACATAGGAGGCTGGCTATGATATCCCCCAAAAGGGGCTAAGTCTGTGGAAAACTCCCTCCTATAAATCATATTAGGGAAAAATAGATTGTGACTTATGAATAGGTAGGAAACAGTAGCTAAACACAAAAGCACCTTTCAGCCTTCACCTAATCCATTACTTTACCTCTCTAGTCTTTTCATATAATTGAAGAACAGAAAAACTTTCTGTTCCTCTTACATACTTGACCTTCAGGTAGTGGAACACTCTGAGAAAAATAAAGTTAGAATTTAACTAGAATATGAATATAGTAGACAAATAAAATTTGACTAGACAGTAGGCCATTAGGTAAGGTAGAGTTATTAATCAATACTGACCTTTTAGAAGCTTGTGCCAATATTGTTGTTGCTGCTCAAGTATTGTATAACTGTACTTACAATGGCTTATCACCTGATTTATAGCTTATAGAAATGTACTCACCTGTTCCTGGAATATTTACCCATAGTGAAGCAAAAATAACTACTAATCAATGTAGTCTACATAACATGTAATTGTAACTGAGTGTATACAAATAAAGCTGTACTAGCAATTGGCAGAGATGCCTGGCAGTTAATGCTAAAGAACTCAGCTCTCTCACTTGTTTCTTGCCGACTCCGTCTCTTCCTGCAAGACCCCTGGATCATCCCCACGGGCTGGACCCCAGCACCCGTGCTTGTGCTCAAGCTGGTGACCTCGGGGTTTTGAACCTGGGTCCTCTGCATTCCAGTCTATTGCTCTATTTATTGCACCACTGCCTGGTCAGGCTATTGCTATTTTATTATTCATACTTTTCTAATTATTCTTTTTCTTCTCTTCTCCTCCTACTCCTCCTCCCCCTCCCCTCCCTCCTCCTCTTCTTCTTCTCCTCCTCCTCTTCTTCTTCTTCTTCCTCTTCCTCCCCCTCCTCTCTGCTCCTCCTCCTCCTCCCCCTCTGCTCCCTCCTCCTCCTCCTCCTCCTCCTCCTCCTCTTCTTCTTCTTCTTCTTCTTCTTCTTCTTCTTCTTCTTCTTCTTCTTCTTCTTCTTCTTCTTCTTCTTCTTCTTCTTTCTTCTTCTGCTTCATTTAGTGTAATACTGGTTTGGTGGTAATTAATTCCTTTAAGTTTTATCTTGTCTAGCTAGCTCTTTATTGTTAGGGTTAAATTAGCCCCTGTAAAACTCATATTCCTTTCACCCAAACATTTTGTAAAAATAGTTAATTTGCTTACTATTTTCTCTCCTAAGAGCTGCTTGGCCTTGACTTTGAAATGTAGCAAAGCTTGCGTTGGGGAGGAACCTGATCATTAGGAGACCTTTAAATCACAATTGCTGTTTGTGAAATTAGGCTCACAGACTCAGGACCTAGCAATTACTGGGAGTCTGACCTCTTGGCCATCTTCAAGATTTACCAAGGACACCAAGTCTGTACTACATCAAAGAATTTGTATCTCTTCAGCAGAATTCCCCTCATTAAGTCAGTAACTAAGGCCACAAAAACCCCAATGTGCTAATCTAAGCTTGCCCAGTTGCACAGACACCATGCCAGCAAATCCCCTATATCTCATGCACCCTCCTGCAGTTCAGGACTGACACTTGTTAATCTCAGCCTTCTTGTATTCTTGCAACCAGGCATTTAAAAAATAAAATTTCCTTTTGGAATATACCAGCCTTGTGTTTTCAGTTCGGCTCTCCACAGTGTCCACCCACAGACCTTGAAAGGGAAGGACTTAGCCTGTCAGTTATTTCATACAGGACAAGGCAGTCCAGACCTGGAGTTGCCAAGAGAAGTTGAAAGTAGGCTTTCCTCTTCCCCAGTGAACCGACCACCCGCAGCTTTAACCTAACATTTATCTGTTCCCTTGATTCTAAATAATAGCTTTGCTGGGTAAAGTAGTCTTGGTTGTAGGCCATTGCTTTTATCATGTTGAATATTTCTTGTTAATCCCTTTTGGCCTGCAAAGTTTCTTTATGAAATCATCTGACAATCTTATAGGTGCTTCCTTGTAGATAACTAACTGCTTTTCTCTTGCTGCTTTTTAGATTCTCTCTCTCTCTCCCTCTCTCTCTCTCTCTCTCTCTCTCTCTCTCTCTCTCTCTCTCTATATATATATATATATATATATATATATATATATATATTAACTTTTGTAGTTTTGCTGCTAATATGAAAGTCTTTCCTCCCCTCACCATCATATTCTCTAATTGGTTATTGCTTGTTTATAAAGGATGTTGGCTAGTATATTTTAATTTTCTGTTGTTCCATTTCATAGTAAAGTCTTCATTTATTACATTGTAAACTGATAGTTTTTTCTTTTTTCTAATATGTATTCATTGTTTCCTTAGCTTAATTAATTGTCTAGGATTTTATAATAATATATTGAATAGTAGTGTTAGTCCATTTTATCTTTTTTTTCTTACTTTATGGAGCATTCTTTTTTTTTTTTTTGTATTTTTCTGAAGTGAGAAGCAGGGAGGCAGACAGATTTCCACATATGCCCAACCGGGATCTACCCAGCATGCCCACCAGCAGGCGATGCTCTGCCCATCTGGGCTGTTGCTCCGTTGCAACCAGAGCCATTGTAGCACCTGAGGCAGAGGCCATGGAGCTATTCTCAGTGCAGTGCCCAGGCCAACTTTGCTCCAATAAAGCCTTGGCTGTGGAAGAGGAAGAGAGAGAGAGAAAGAAGAGGGGGAGGGGTGGAGAAGCAGATGGGCACTTCTTATGTATGCCCTGGAAAAGAATCAAACCCGGGACTTCCACACATCAGGCTGACGCTCTACTGCTGAGCCAACCAGCCAGGGCTTGGAGCATTCTTTTAATGTTTTCCAGGTAAATATGAAGTTTTCTGTAGACTTCATATAAATATATTTTATTGACTTTGTATTAAAAATATTCCTTAAGACAAGTTATTTCTTTTAACACATATAAGTATTAAATCTTATAATCATCTCTTCAATTTCTGACATTTTTTCAAGTTTTTAAACAAAAATCCTACTTTCTCTAATTTTACATTCTCTTTGGTCTATCCAAATTATAATTGATTTCTCATCTTTCAATTGGCTAACAACAGCACAGTGCTTATAAAGTTGTTTTGGTTATTTAATTCTGCCTTAAAGTAAATGATGCTTATTTTTTGTTTATTCCCTTTAGGACATTTTGCCTTTTAAAAATATCTGTATCACTATTCTTGGTATCTGTCCCATGCTATATAATCAATATATTTTTATGGGATTAATTACCACATTGTTATTTTTGTCATAATATTTGACTTTTCACATTCTTCTATTCCTTCACTATTACCCTAGATTGGTAGGGTTGGAAGTTCATAATTTAAGCAAAGCTTAGACCTATGGGTAGAAAGTACTTAGACCAGTACTGCTTACATTTCAGTCTTGTTCTCAGTTGATATTTCTCTGAATTATACAATATTAGACCTGGAAGTTTAGTTATCATCTAGTTCAACCCATTCATCTTACATATGAGAAAACTGAGGCCCAATGGAGCCCCAAATTCAGATGTAATATTAATTTTTTTTCATAAATTTCTCTGTGTAGGACAAAGAGATATCATCATACAGATATTATCTTGTTTTTGCTGTGTGGTAATTGCCATAAATTTCGAGTATTTTTCCCCTCTTGACATGAGACAATGTACAATAGCTAGACAAAAATGAGCATTGGCTTAAAGTATTCATTCATTTTGCAGGAGAGAGAAAAGACTCCTTTTTCCATCAATTTCTTAGGTAGAAGACTGTGTCTTGGTTCACTATTTATCCAGGTATGAACATTATTTTTTAGAAAATATTTTTATACCATTGTGTTTCTGGATGTAGACAAATAATAGTACCTTGGTTTAAAAACATTTAAAAAATGCCTCACCATATCACCGACTGAAAAAAAGAAATGCACTCCCATGTTTATGGCAGCATTGTTCACAATAGCGAAGATCTGGAAACAGCCCAAGTGTCCATCAGTGGATGAGTGGATTAAAAAGCTGTGGTACAAATATACTATGGAATACTATGGGGCTATGAAAAAGAAGGAAATATAACCTTTTGCAACAATATGGTGGGACCTGGAAACTATTATGTGGAATGAAATAAGCCAGGCAGAGAAAGAAAAATACCATATGACCTCACTCATTTGAGGAATCCAAGGAATAATGAGAACTGAGGAACGGAATTGAGACAGAGGAGGGATCAAAGGGACCAGAGGAAAAGAGGACAGAGGGAAAGGGGATGATAAGATGGGATAAACCTAAAGGGAAGGGAGAGGGTGCTGTATGGAGGGGGGCAAGGGAGATGTTGAGGGGAATAGGGGGAGGGGAGATGCATTTGGGGTGACCCTAGAATTTATGTAAACACAATTAATTAAATATAAATAAATAAATAATTAATTAATTAAATAGAATTGCTAGACCATGCAGTGGCACAGTGGATAGAGCATCGGACTGGGATGTGGAGGACCCAAGTTTGAGACCCCGAGGTTGCCAGTTTGAGCGTGGGCTCATCTGGTTTGAGCAAAGCTCACCAGCTTGGACCCAAGGTTGCTGGCTTGAGCAAGGGGTTACTTGGTCTGCTGTAGCCCCACGGTCAAGGCACATATGAGAAAGTAATTAATGAACAACTAGGGTGTTGCAACAAAAAACTAATGACTGATGCTTCTCATCTCTCTCCGTTCCTGTCTGTCTGTCCCTGTCTATCCCCCTCTCTGACACTCTCTGTCTCTGTAAAAAAAATTAAAAATGTAAAATAATAAATAAACAAATTTGTTTTTGTTAACTGCAGTTGTTTTCCACCATCCGGTGTCCTGCTGAGTTTGTATCAGATATTCTTATACTTTGAAATTGTAGAGGTCTTGGGAGTGGTATGTGAATGAGCTGTAAAAGCAGGGAGCAGAGAGGATTAATGGCTTTGGCTGAAACCAGAACACTCTGGGTTTAAGAACTACACAGCTTTTGTACTTTAGACAGTTATATCAGATTCTTAAATTCCCTAGCGCTGGTTTCTACATGGCCTTATCCAAATCTCTCTACCCTATTATCGCTGCTGCTATTTTAGAGTGGTCTCCAAGCAGATTCATTGTGAAGTTGTATTTTTTTCCAATACTGAGTATTCATTTCCAGAGCTTAGGCCAGGCCTGTGCTATATGGGAGGCATTAAACAACAACTTGCTCAAAATATACTTCCCCGAATCCCCATAGTAAATTGAATTGTCACCATAGTAACTCTTAAGGAAGTATTAACTTTTATTTATTTGTTTATTTATTATTTTACATTTTTTATTTTTAAATGTTTTAAATTACAGTTTATATTAATTATTATTTTGTAGTAGTTTCAGCTATACAGTATAATGGTTAGAATATCATATACTTGACGAAGTTTTCTCCTTGGTATTTTCAGTATCCAAATGGCATAATGTGATATTAATATAATATTATTGATTGTATTTTCTGTGCTATACTTTTATATCCCTGTGACTGTTTTGTAACTATCAATCTATACTGCTCAATCCCTCCACCTTTTTTGTAAGGTATAAAAATAACCCTTAAACAGGAGTCAGAAGTGTTGGGTTCAATCCCTCTCTGACACTTATTAGTTACTGGTTTGTGAAGTCAAAACTTCTTTATATTTTAGATTATTATTCATTATATAAGTTAAAAATATTTTTACCTTGCCTGACCTGTGGTGGTGCAGTGGATAAAGCATTGACCTGGAACACTGAGGTCACAAGTTCAAAACCCTGGGCTTGCCTGGTCAAGGCACGTATGGGAGTTGATGCTTCCTGATTCTCCCCATCCCTTTATCTTTCTTTGTCTCTCCTCTCTAAAATGAATAAAGTATAAAAAATTAAAAAATTTCTTACCCTGGTTACCTATCAGAATTGTGATATGGATAAAAATCTGATAATGAATGGCAAAGTGCATCATACATATAAAGATAAAATATATTATTTATTTATTATTTTAAAATTTTTATTTAGAAAATTCAATTTAATGGGTGATATTGATCAATAAGAGTACAGAGGTTTCAAGTAAACATTTTTATAGCATTTAAAGTGTTATCACCCAAAATCAAATAATTTACTGTCACTCTATATTTGTCCCTCTTTACTCCCCTTCTTTTCCCCCTCCCCCTCTACCCTCTTCCCTGGTAATCACTTCACTTTTATCTATGTCCATGAGTCTCAGTTTTATATCCCACCTATGTGTAAAATCATATAATTCTTAGTTTTTTATGATTTATTTATTTCACTCAGTATAATCTCAAGGTCCATCCATTTTGTTGTAAATGTCAGTATGTCATCAATTCTTATGTCTGAGTAATATTCCATTGTATCTATATACCACATCTTCTTTATCCAAGCCTCTGTCAAAGGCCACTTTGGTTGTTTCCATGCCTTGACCATTGTGAATCACACTGTGATGAACATAGGGATGCATGTGTCTTTATGTACCAATGCTTTCGAGTTAAAAGATAATTAATATTAAGTAACATCATTGCAACCATTTTTTGGGTGCCTATTATATGGTGGGTACTCTAAATTTAATTTCTCTTTCTTTACACACACACACACACACACACACACACACACACAATTTTCTTATTCAATCATCACACAATCCAAAAGAAGCAGTTATTATTATCATCCCCTTATAGATGATGAAACTAAGTATATTAGTTTCTATTGCTGTAACAAACTACTAAATATCTAGTAGTGTAGATCAGCACACATTTTTTTACTTCACTATTCTGTAAATGAAAAGTTTGGTTGACTGAGCTGGATCCTCTGCTTAGAAAGCCTCACAAAAATGAAAAAAAAATTTGAATTACTTTTTTTGGAAGCTCTGATGATGAACTGCTTATAAGGTCACTGAAATTACTGACCAATTTTAGTTATATGTGTTTGTTAAACTGAGGAACTCATTTCCTTGCTGGATGTTGGCCAGAGTTTTTCTCAGCTTCTAGAGGCCACTTAGTTTCATTCATCTTCAAAGTCAGCAACAGAGGACGGAGTTTCTCTAATGATTTGAGTCTCTACTTCTTCCTTTTCTGCTACATTTCTCTGACTTATACTTCTACCTACCTCTTCTTTATTTAAGGGCCCTTATGATTACATTGGGCTCATCTAGATAACCTGGAATGATCTCTCTACTTTAAAATAAGTTGGTTTTTAACTAATTCAATTTGTAAAGTTTCTTTGACTATGCAATATTAATATATATACAGTCATAATACCAGGGGATAAAGATCATGAGGGCAAGTGTCTTGCTACCACACCAAGAGAGCCATTTTTTTATTTGATTTTAATGTCTATATTCTTTCTTTTGTTTTTTAATTTATTGTATTGACATGGCTTCAAGTGGCTCACTCAATGTCGCATCATCTACACACTGCATTGTGCCCCCCATTGCCCCATGCAAAGTCTCTTTCTACACCTTTTTCCCCCCTTTGCCCATCTTCCCCCTACCTCCACCTCCTTTTTCCCTCTGGCTATTGCTATCCTGTTGTCTGTATATATGTGTTATGTATACATGTTTTTGGCTAATTCCTTAACCTTCTCATCCCCTCTTTCCCCTTCCCTCTGATAGCTGTCCTTCATGTCCTTGTGACTCTGCCTCTGTTTCTATTTTGTTCCTTAGTTTATTGTGTTCATTAGATTCCACATATAAGTGAGATCATATGGTATTGGTCTTTCTCTGATTGGCTTTATCTCACTTATGATAATAATCTCCAGGTCCATCCATGCTATCGCAAGTGTAAGATTTCCTTCTTTTTATGTCTGAGTAGTATTCCGCTGTGTAAATACATCACAGCATTTTTATCCACTTATCTACTTATGGGAACTCAGGTCCATAGCTTGGCTATTATATATAACACTGCAATAAACATAAAGGCTCATATATATTTTTGCATTAGTGGTTTTGGGTTTCTTCAGGTATATTTCTAGAAGAAAAATTACTAAGACATAAGGCAGTTCTGTTTTTAATATTTTTGAGGTATCTACATACTGCTTTTCACAGTGGCTGCACCAATTTGCATTCCCACCAACAGTGAATGAGGGTTCCCTTTTCTCCACGTGCTTGCCAGCACTAGTTTGTTGATTTATTAATTATTCTTGATTGTAGTTTCCCCCATTTTATCACATTGAATATATTGTGCCATTCCCTTCTGGCCTACAAAATTTGTTCTGCAAATAAGCTTATAGTCTTATGGGGGGTCCCTTGCATGTAACTAGCTGCTTTTCTCTTGATGCTTTTAAGATTTCTGTCTTTAACTTACAGAATTTTAATTATGTTATGTTGTGCCATGGTTATGATTAGTTTTATCCTGTTTGGAACTATCTGTACTTCCTGATCTTGAATATCTGTTTTCTTCAAAAGATTAGGGAATTTATTGTCATTATTTTTTCAAATGGGTTTTCTGTCCCTTTCTTTCTCTGTTCTTTTTTTTGGGGGACCCCTATGATGTGAATGTTGGTATGCTTGACATTTTCCCAGAGGTTCATTAAACTATCCTCATTTTTAAAATTCTTTTTTTCTTTTTCACCGTTCAATTGGATATTTTCTACTACTGTGTCTTCCAGTTTTCTAAATTGATCTCCCGTATTATCCAATATACAGCTGATTCCTTCCGGTGTATTTTTCATTTCAGTTGTATTCTTCAATCCTGGTTGGTTATTTTTTTATATTTTATCTTTTTTGAAGTTCTCATTGTAAGTTAATCTATTCTTCTCCTGAGTTCATTGACCATTTTTATAACCATTGTTTTAAAATCTTTATTTGTTAGGTAACTTGTCTCCATTTCATTTAGTTCTTTTTCTAGGTTTTGACCTGTTATTTCATTTGGAATACATTTCTCTGTCTCCTAATTTTGGCTTTCCTCCTATTTGTTCTCTTGTTAAGAAGGTCTGCTACATCTCCTGATTTTGAAATAGTTGCCTTGTGTAGCCTGACTAGTGTTGGTGTAGTGGACAGAGCATTGACCTGGGACACTGAGGTCCCAGGTTCAAAACCCCAAGGTCACTGGCTTGAACTTGTCTCATCTGGATTGAGTGTGGGGTTGCCAGTTTGAGCATGGACTAATCAGCATGATCCCAGGGTCATTAGCTTGAGCACAGGGATCATTGGCTTTGCTAGAAACCCCTGGTCAAGACACATATGAGAAGCAATCAATGAACATCTAAAGTGATGCAACTGAGTTAATGCTTTTCATCTCACTCCCTGCCTGTCTCTGTCTCTCTGCCTCTGTCCCTCTCACTAAAAAGCAGAGTGGCCTTGTGTAGAAGGTGTCCTGTTGGGTCCTGTAATACAATTTCCCATGGTCACCAGAGCCAAGTGCTTCAAGGGTGTCCTCTGTGTGGGTTGTGTGTATCTTCTTTTTATGATTGGGCTGTGATTGCTTTGGGCATTCATTCCAGTGGTTGAAGTTGATCTTCAGGCTGACTGGCTGCAGGATTGGCCATGACTGCTGCACATGATCTAGTATATGGGAGCCCATGAAACAGGTGTACTTTGATGGGGTTCTAGTGCTAGCTGAGGCTACATATCATGTTTGTCCATGTGGAGCCACGTGGGTGGGGCCCTGGTATCGACCAAGGCCAGCCACCAAGTGTCATGTTTGGAGCCTCTGGGAGAGGCTGTAGTGCTGGCCAAGCCTGGATACTCCTTATTCTGGTCTTGGGCCTACATTGTAGGAACTACAATGTGAGCTGCTCTGAGGCTGGTTACTATATTTTCTGGACATAGGGCTGTTTGTGATAAGCTATAATGTGACCAGAGGTTGGCCACTCCTTGTTCCAGGCTTGGGGCCACTGATAGTAACTATGAGTTGAACCTAGGAGGCATTTGAGCTTAACGTATGAACACTTGGTAGAAGCTACAGTGTGAGCTGAGGCCCACTGACACTTGTTTCAGGTTTAGGAAAACTTGGGAAATACTACAATGTGAGCATAGGTCTGTCTCCACTTTTTTCAGGCTTGGGGCCATTTAGAAAATGCTGTGACATGAGCTGTGGTAAGTGCCATTTTTGTAAGACTTGGGGCTGCTTGAGAAAGGCTGCTATGTAAGCTGAAACCAGGTGCTGTGTGTGGCGGGCCTAAAGCTACTTGGAATAGGCTTCAGCCATGGGAAGCATGTTTGATGTGGCAGGATTTCAGGGGAACATCAGGGTAGGGCAAAGAGTGTAAGACAGTTTAATGGAGAATGGCAGGTTTGGAGAGCATAACAAAGGAAACAAGAAAACAATGGTGCTGGCCAGTGCAACTGTCACTAGAGGGAGTTCTCACTGATCCCTGACTCCCTGGCACTTGCTCTAAAGTTACTCAATTTAATTTATCCCCAATGGGCTGACCTGTGGTGGTAAAATGGATAAAGCATTGACCTGGAATTCTAAGGTCACTGAATTGAAACCCTGGGCTTGCCCAGTCAAGGCACATACAACAAGAAAGCAATGAACAACTGAAGTGAAGCAACTATGAGTTGATACTTCTCACTCCAACCCCTCTTCTCTCTGTAAAATTAATAAATAAAACCTTTAAAAATTAATTTATCTTCAAATGACCCAGGCAATTCTCAAATCGCCACCTGTGGCTGTAGCATACAGTGAGTGATTTTGTGTATGAGCACTTTTTCTTTTTTAATTTTTCTTAACTAAGAAGCGGGAGACAGAGAGACAGACTCCTACATGTGCTCCAAATGCAATCCACATTGCAAGCCTCCTACTAGGCAATACTTTGCCCAGCTGGGACTTCTGCTTTTTTGCTGAGCAACCAAGCTATTTTAGTGCCTGAGGCAAGGCTATGGAGCCATCCTCAGTGCCTTAGTTGGCCAACTTGCTCCAACTAAGCCTTGACTATGGGAGGAGAAAAGGGAGATAAGAGAGAAGGGAAGGGTTGGAGAAGCAGATGGCCACTTCTCCTGTGTGTCCTGACTGGAAATCAAACCCAGGACTTACATACACCAGGCTGATACTCTACCACTGATCCAAACAGCCAGGGCCTATATGAGTCCTTTAAGGACAGTGTCTTGATCTTCCACTCTCCTTTCTCTCCCCTAGACAAAGTCCCTCCTGGTTTTCAAAATCAGATGCTATGGGGACTATTCTTCTCAGTACAGGTTCCCTGGACTGGTGAGCTCACTGAGAGGCTCTAACACTTTGCTCCTCAGGGAGGAACTCCATGGCTGAGTTATCCTTCAACTTTTTAAATTGCCACACTGTGGATTTGAGACCTGACCAGACAGTGTCTCTGTTTCTCCTACTTGTCTCAATGTGGCTTCTTTTCTCTCTTCTTAATTATAAGAATTCTGGTCAGCTAATCTTCACTTGTTTATCAGTAATGGTTGTTAACTGTAATTTTTGTAATTGTAATGTTAATTGTAATTTTGATGTGTTTGTGGAAAAATGTGAGTTCAGGAACTGCCTACACTGCTATCTAGATCTCACCCTCAATGTTTATATTCTTAACCGGAAAACTAATAATAATATTAATAAAAAACAAATTGTGAGATGACATCAGAATAATGGAGGCATGAGAGATACTCCTGATCTCTTTCTTTGAAATTTTAACAAATTGAACAACTATAACACAGTGAAAGAACCCCAGCTGTGTACAGAGGCATACCTGAAAGTTCCATGCACCGAATGGACTAATAATGGGACAGGTTGAAAATGGAAGTGGAAGATAAAATTCATTTGTGGTGAACTCTGGAGAGGAGACAAACCCAGAGTGACTGGATTTTTTTTCTCTGCTGTACAATAGGGAGGAGGGAAGCTTAGCCTGTTTGAGTTTTGTCTGAGGTGTATGGACAGGGAAACCTGGAGTAACTGGGTTTCCTTCTGCCAGGATGAGCAGTGAGATAGAGAGGCAGAGAGGGAAGAACCTAAACCAGTGGTTGACAAATTCATTAGTCAACAGAGCCAAATATCAACAGTACAATGATTGAAATTATTTTTGAGGGCCAAACTTTTTAAACTTAAAACTATATAGGAAGGAAAAAAACCCAAAAAACTATATAGGAAGGTACATTGTTATTAACTTAACTAGGTTACTCCTAAGCTGGGCAAAGGGCTACATGTGGCTTGTGAGCTGTGGTTTGCCAACCACTGACCTAAACCAAAGAGGCCAGAGTATAGGGTCAAGCCAGTGTTCCTGTGGTCTTCCTGTAGCCCACAATGAATAGAGACAGAAAAATTGAAGTGTGGCTCCCCTAGCCTCCCAGATCCCACCTAATTCACCTGGCAGTATGGACAGTGGCAGAGACAAACCCCCAAAATAACTTTCCAGAGCTACTCTGTCCCCTGAAGAACAGAAGAGCTCTGCATCTGGTCCCAGAGTCTGTTGAGATGTAGGAAGGAGTGCCCCCAGAAGCCTGAGATCACCATTGCTAGAGCTGTAGAGCTAGGAAGCAGAAGCCATAAAGCCCTCCCAATATGGCCCACCCACATCATAGTGAAAGCAACATCTCAGTAGAGGACAGCCCAGGAATTTCACAAAGCTAAAACTTGCAGTATAGTGAAACCTACTGGAAAAAACCTGTCAAAAACCAAAATTATTATTTTATTTTTTGTTTTTCTTTCTTCTTATTCTTTCTTCTCTTTTGAATTTCATTTTCTTTAATTATTTTATTTTTTATTTTTATGTTTTTGTGGGTGTATAGTTCCTTTTGATTTGTGTTTTGGTTTTTGATCTTTGTTTTCTGTGGATTTTCTTTTTTTTAATTGTCACATTTTTTTAATATTTGTATTTTTCTTGCACATTTTTATTTTAATTTTTTATTTGTTTTTATGTTATATTTCTTAACAGCACCACTCTCAAATGCCATCAAGGAAGAATCAAATACCATGGCTACACAAGACAGAGACATAGTTCAGAAAGAAAATGAAAAATCTTTTTAAAAAAATCTTAATTACATGGAAACCTGGGAGTTAAATGACAGAGAATTCAAAATTGAAGATGTAAAAATACTCAATAAGGTATGAGAAAACAATAATAGGCAATTTCAGGAACTCAAAACAAAACAAAACTCAAAACAAATTAATGAAAAACTGAGTAGTTTACCAAGAAGATAGGAACTTTAAAAAAGAACCAAACAGTGATGAACTCAATGCATGGATTAAAAAATGTGTTGGCAAGTTTAGCTACTAAGACAAGCCATGTAGAGGAAAGAATCAGTGACATCAAAACCAGGCAACTAGAGATGCTATAGAGAGAAGAGGAGAGAGACTCATGAATTAAAAAGAAACTGAGAGAGCTCTACAAGAATTGTCTGACTCCATCAGAAAGAACAATACAAGAATAGTGAGTATATCAGAAGAAAAAAAGAGGGATAAAGAAATGGAGAGCCTATTCAAACAAATAATATATGAGAATTTTCAAATCTATGAAATGAGATAGAGCCTTGAATGCAAGAAGCAAACAGAATGCCAAGTTACCTCAACACAATGAGACCCTTTCCGAGGCACATTGTACTAAAATAGGCAAAAATAAGTGACAAAGAAAAAATCATTAAGGCAGATAGAAAAAGACTATAACATATAAAGGAAACGCCATTATGTTATCATCAGACTTTGCAGCAGAAACTCTACAAGCCAGAACAGAGTTGTCCCAAACATTCAAAGTACTGAAAGAAAGGAATTACCAGCAAAGAATACTATATCCATCAAAGTTATCCTTCAAATACAAAGGAGAAATAAAAACCTTGCAGACATATTGAAGCTGAGGGAATTTGTAACCAGAAATCCCCCATTACAGGAAATATTCAAAGGGGTTATTTGACCAGACAAAAAGAAAAAAAAAACAAATCAAAACTACAATTAAAAGCTCCAATGAAGTCACAATAAAAACAAGGATGATCTGTGACAATAATAAGATAAAAGGGGAGAGGATAAATATCTGAAGTAGCAAAAAGGAATGGAGTACACAGCACTCATAAGACAAAGGTCTCTTGTATATATGAACATTTTTCTCTTAATAACCTAATGATAATCACCCATGAAAAAGTCACTACTGAAATACACAGCTAAAATACGGAGAAACAGGAGAAAGAAGTATGGGATACCACCAAAGAAAAACAACAAAACACAAAGGAGAAGAACCTAACAAGACACAGACCTACAGAAAACAAAACTTCAAATGGCTATAGAAAATCCTCAAATGTCAATAATTACCCTAAATGTAAGTAGACTGAACTCAACCATATAAAGGCACAGAGTAGCAGATTAGTTCAAAAAGTAAAACCCAACCATATGGTACCTTCAGGAGACACATCTAAGCTGCAAGGACAAAAATAGGCTCAAAATGAAATGTTGAAAAATGATTCTCCAAGCAAGCCATATGCAAAGAAAAGCAGGTGTAGCCATACTCATATCTGACAATACTAACTTCAAGACAACAAAGTAACCAGAGATAAAGATGGACATATCGCCTGACCAGGCAGTGGCGCAGTGGATAGAGCGTCGGACTGGGATGCGGAAGGGCCCAGGTTCGAGACTCTGAGGTTACCAGTTTGAGCGCGGGCTCATCTGGTTTGAGCAAAAAGCTCACCAGCTTGGACCTAAGGTCTCTGGCTCAAGTAAGGGATTATTCTCGGTCTGCTGAAGGCCCGTGGTCAAGGAACATGTGAGAAAGCAATCAATGAACAACTAAGGTGTCGCAATGCGCAACGAAAAAAACTGATGATTGATGCTTCTTATCTCTCTGTTCCTGTCTGTCTGTCCCTGTCTATCCCTCTCTCTGGCTCTGTAAAAAAAAAAAAAAAAAAAAAAAAAAGATGGACATATCATAATAATAAAAGGGACACTGGATCAAGAAGACATAGAACTTCTTAATATATCTGTACTGAACCAGGGAGCACCAAAATATATAAGATATCTAATAACTGATCTAAAAACAGACAAAAACCCACTCCTACTGGAGGTCTCAACACACCATTGTTGGCTTTAGATAGATCATCCAAAAAGAAAATCAATAAAGATATATGGGCCTTAAGTGACACACTTGACCAAATGGACATAATAGACATTTACAGAACATTTCATTTCAAAACATCAGAGTACACATTCTTTTCCAGTGTGCATGGAACATTCTTAAGGATAGACCATATGTTGGGTCAATTTACAAACCTAATGTAAATAAACTCAGAAAGATTGAAATTATACCAAGCATATTTTCTAACCATAAGGCTTTGAAATTAGAATTCAGCTGCAAAAAGGAAGTAAAGAAACCCACAAAAAATGTGGAAATTAAACAACATGTTTCTAAAAAATTACTGAGTCAAAGAAGAAATAAAAGCAGAGATCTAAAATTATATACAGAGAAATAAAAATTGCAACAAAACATATAAAATTTCTGGGATGCAAAGAAAGCAGAGGGAAGTTTATTCATTACAGGCTTATATCAAGAAACAAGAGAGATACCAAGTAAACAACATAATATCATATCTTAAGGAACTAAAAAATAAGAACAAAGTCAACCCAAAGTCAAAAGAAGAAAGAAAATAGAAAAAATTTGAGCAGAACTAAATAAAATAGAGGATAAAAAACTATAGAAAAAATTAAAAATACAAATAGCTGATTCTTTGATAAGATCAATATAATAGGCAAGCCACTGGCTAGACTCACTAAGGAAAAAAGAGAAGGGACTAATCTGAGATGAAAAAGAGAAATTTCCACAAACATCATAGATACACAAAGGATCATATTAACATACTATGAAAGAATACATGCCACCAAACTCAACAACCTAGAGGAAATGGATGGAAGTGGGAAACCTAATAGACTTCTAATCAGGGAGGAAATAAAAACTATCAAAGACCTCCATAAAAAACAAAAGTCCAGGACCAGATGGCTACACTAGTGAATTCCACCAAATAGTCAAAAAAGTTTTGGTAACTACACTTCTCAAAGACTTTCAAAGAATAGAAGAAGAAGTAATGTTCCTTAAAATATTTTACGAGGCCTACAAACCCTGATACCAAAACCTGGCAAAGACAACACAAAAAAGAAAACTACAGACCAATATCTCTAGTGAATACAGATGCAAAAATCCTAAATAAAATGCTAGCAAATTGAATACAACAACACATTAAAACAATAATTCGTCACAAACAAGTGGAATTCATTCAAGGAGCACAAGAATAGTTCAACATATGGAAATCAATGAACACAGCATCCTGCATCCACAAAACAAAAAACAAAATTTATATGATCCTGTTAATAGATGCAGAAAAGGCATTCAATAAGATACAACATCCCTTCATGTTTAAAACACTCGATAAAATCAGAGTAGAAGGAAGTACCTCGACATAATATAGGCCATATATGACAAACCATAAGCTAATATCATGATAAGTGGTGAAAAAATGAAGGCTTTTTCACTAAAATCAGGAAGAGGACAGGGCTGTCTTCACTCTCTTCACTCTTGCTTAACATAGTTCTGGAAGTTTTAGCCAGAGCAATCAGGTAAGAGAAAGAAATAAAAGGCATCCAAATCAGAAAAGAAAAAGTAAAGATATCACTTTTTGCAGATGACATGATCCTGTGCAAAGAAAACCCCAAAGACTCTACCAAAAACTATTAAAAACAATAAACCAATACAGTAATGTCACAAGATGCAAAATCAATATATAAAAGTCTGCTGCTTTCCTATACGCCAATGATGAAATTTTGGAAAATGAACTAAAAAAACCCAAAAATACAACAAAACAATTCCTTTTACAATTGCAACCAAAAAAATAAAATAAAATACCTTGAAATAAAATGAACAAAGGATGTTAAGGACCTATATACTGAAAACTACAGAGCATTATAGAAAGAAATTGAAAAAAACCCCACAATGAAATGGAAAAATATTCCATGTTCATGGATTGAAAGACTCTTCATAGTTAAAATGGTCATATTACCCAAAGCTACATACAAATTTAATGCAATTCCCATCAAAATCCCAATGTCATTTTTTAAAGAAATAGAACAAAAAATCACCAGGTTTGTATGGAACCATAAAAAAACCCACATAGCCAAAGTAATCCTCATGAGAAAGAATGAAGCTGTAGGTTTCACATACCTGACTTAAATTATACTATAGAACCATGATAATCAAAACAGCATGGTATTGGCCATAAAGCAGAACAAAAGACCTACAAACCAATGGAGGAGAATCGAGAGCTCAGAAATTAAACCACATATATATGGACAAATAATCTTCGGCAAATTAGCCAAAACACACAATGGAGAAAAGAAAGTCTCTTCAATAAATGGTGCTGGGCAAATTGAAAAGCCACATGCAAAAGAATAAAACTTGACTACAATTTTTTTCTCTTGCACAAAAATTAATTCAAAATGGATCAAATACCTATATATAAATGTGAAACAATAGATTACATAGAAAAAAACATAGGTACTAACCGCATGGACTTTGGCTATAGAGAACAATTTATGAATTTGACCCCAAAGGCAAGGACATAAAGGCAAAAATAAATGAATGGGGCTAAATCAAACTAAAAAGCTTCTACATAGCAAAAGAACCTGACAACAAAACTCATAGGCATCCAAGTAAATGGGAAATATTTGCAAAAAACAGTTCTGATAAGGAGTTAATATTTAAAATATATAAAAAAAACTCACAAAGCTCAGCAACAAACAAGCAAAGAATCCCTTTAGAAATGGGAATAAGACCTGAACAGACACTTCTGCCAAGAGAACATACAAATGGCCACCAGATATATGAAAAGATGCTCATCTTCACTAGGTATTCAAGAAATGCAATTCAAAACTACACTGAAATACCACAACTCACACTTGTTAGATTGGCTATTATCAACAAGACTGGTAATAACAAGTTTTGGAGAGTCTGTGGAGAAAAACGACCCTCATTCACTGCTGGTGGGAATGTAAACTTGTACAGCCATTATGGAAGATAGTATAGTTGTTTCTCAAAACATTAATTCTAGAACTAGCATATGAATCAGCAATTCCTCTACTGGGTATTTACCAAAAAAATCTTGAAAGCATTGATACATAAAGGCACACACACCTCCATGTTTATCGCAGCATTATTCACAGTGACCAAGAATTGAAAACAACCAAACTGTCCATAGATAGAGGATTGAATAAAGAAGATGTGGTACATATGCACAGTAGATACTACTCAACCATGAAAAATGATGATATCTTGTCATTTAGAACATAAATGAACCTTGAAAACATTATACTGAGTGAAATAAATTAGAAAAAGCTAAGTACTATATGATTTCACACATAGATGCGATATAAAACTGAGATGCATGGATATAAATGAAAGTGAAGTGGTTGCTGGGGGAGGGGGACATGCTGGAGGGGGATGTGGGGGAAAAGGTTGGGCAAAGGGTTTTAAAAAGGACAAATATAAGGTCACAGAAAATTATTTGACTTTCGGTGATGGACAACATCACTCAATCAACAATTCAAATACTATAGGAGTGTTTACCTGAAACCTGTGTACACATATTAATCAATGTCACCCTGTTAAATTAAATTTTCTAAGTAAAATGAACACAAATTAATGAACACGAGTATATATTTTATCCATGTGTATGTATATATATATTTATGCATATATTATATACAAATGTGGTTAAATTAAGTTTAAAGTTGTGAGTGCATGAAAGTTTATTCTTGTATTATTTATTATTATATTTTTTCTTTGTATTATAATTGTACAACTACTTTTTTATCCCCTGTATATTCCTCTCTTTTTAAGGAGAGAGACGTCCATTATCCAACTTTTCTGGCCCAGATTCTTATTTGCAATATTGAAATTTCCACTGTATGTTATGCATTTTAGCTCTATAGCACAAGTGCCTTGATTCTTGCCACAAAAGATGGTGTTAGGCTATCTAATGATGTATTTATCAAATAAGTAATCCACCAGAGTTCACTATGTTGTAGATATAAATGTTCTTAGAAGAGCTTCAAAGCTATTCCTGCAGAGTTATGCTTTATTCTTCCTAGATATTCCTGAATTGCTGTACCACATTTGACTCCAACTTCTTTATCCACTCACTAGTATCATTTTTGCTTTATATCTTTACTCTCTTTAATGTCCTTTGAGCCCAGTCTACAGCCAGGAACCAGAATTCTCTCTTCAATCTTCAAAAATGCTTTTGTCACATCATTCAGTGGTTTCTCTTAGCTCTATAAATCAAACCTGAGCTGTTTATAATGTATTGCAAGACCATGCATAAATTGATTTTTGCTTATCTCTCTGGCCTTATATCTAGCCACTATCCTCTATTTCTGTGTTCTGGAAGTACTGAAATACTTTAATATTTTGCAGCCAAGCACGATCTCTTGCTTCTTTTGGTATTCATATGTGATAGAAATGTCTTCCTTCTTTTTCTTTTTAATCTGAGTTTCCTGAGTTTATCATTCAGTTATCTGTTTAAATGTTACTTCTATCATGATATTTTCCTTTATTTCCCAAATCTCAATTTAAATGTCTTTTCTATATTTTCATAGCACTCTATATTTTTCCTATCACTGCACTTTTATCATACTTTGCTGCAATTTCCTGTTCTCTCAGAAACTATTAACTCTTTGAAGATGAGCATCATGCCTATTTTGTTGAGTGTTGTGTTTTCTGAACTTAGCACAATTGTGGCCCTGGCTATGTGTCTCAGTTGGTTAGAGCATTGCCCCGATATGTCAGGTTTGCAAGTTTGATCCCTGGTCAAGGTATGTACAAGAGTCAACCAATGAATGCATAAATAAGCAAAACAACAAATTGATCTTTCTCTCTCTCAACATAAATAAACAAAAGAACTTAGCACAATTTTGAAATATTTTGCACAGAACATGAATAAATGAATAACATCTGTGTCTATTCAAGCATTTATTCTCCTATTCTGATTGGGTGTGATGCAACATCTCTATGTTCTTACCATACAAGGATTGGGACTGGAATTAACTCTTTATAATCTTTCTCTTGTCACAGCCCATATGTGGGTGGTCTTTACTTGACAAGGAAGTTTGCCACTTGGAAACTGTGCTGTAATCTGACCAGATGTTAGTTTTCCTGAAATCAGCACTCAAACTTTTCCTGTGTATTCTTAGACTTTAAAGGTTTTTTCCTTGCATAATTACTTAATATTGGTATATTTGACTATCTTTACTAGCATCTTAGAGATACTCTTCTGTACTGTACTTCTTTGTTTCCTTGTTCTTTATTGTGACCATCTGATTTCTTTCCATGTTTGTTTGCCTATGTACTGTAGTATTCTGAGCACACAACAATTTTATGCTTTATATCAGCGGTTCTCAACCTGTGGGTTGTGACCCTGGCGGGGGTCAAATGACCAAAACACAGGGGTCACCTAAAGCCATCAGAAATACATATTTTATTTAAAAATGTATTGTATAATAAATATGTATTTTCCGATGGCTTTAGGCGACCCCTGTGTTTTGGTCGTTCAACCCCTGCCAGGGCCGCAACCCACAGGTTGAGAACCGCTGATCTAGAGCCATCAATGGTGTATTGAGGTCTCCAAGTATGATTGTATTTTTGTCAGTTTTTGTTTTAAGGTCAATAAGTAGCTGTTTTATATATTTTGGTGCCCCTTGGTTTGGTGCATATATATTAAGAATTGTTATGTCTTCTTGATTCATTGTCCCCTTAATCATTATGGAATGACCATTTTTGTCTCTTGAGTACTTTTGCTGTCTTGTAGTCAGCATTATTAGATATGAGTATTGCTATACCTGCCCTTTTTTGGATGTTATTTGCTTGGAGTATTGTTTTCCAGCTTTTCACTTTGAATTTATTTTTATCCTTGTTGCTTAGATGTGTTTCTTGTAGGCAGCATAAAGTTGGATTTTTTTAAATCCATTCTGCTACTCTATGTCTTTTTATTGGTGAGTTTAATCCATTTACATTTAGTGTAATTATTGACACTTGTGGGTTCCCTATTGCCATTTTATGAATTGCTTTCTGTTAGTTTTGTATCTGGTTTGATTCTTCTCTTTTGTTTTTCTATCATTTGTTTTTGTTTGGTTGTATTCCATACTTCTTTCTACTGTTGCTATCTTTTTTAAGTCATGTGCTTCTGTGGTGGTTTCTTCAAGGGTGGTTACCATTAAGCAATGAAAAGTGTACCTACCATATTCATTGTAGTACACTATCTTATGAGTGCTTCTGTACCCCATCCTCCTTTGCTACTGTTAATCTCCATCCTCTCCCCCCCTTATTTTTGTTGTCACAGTTTAAATTAGGTTTTATTGTGTTCTTGGTGGAGCTTTTACTTGTGGTTTTGTTCTGTTTTGTTCTTTGTATCTGGTTGGAAAACCTCCTTTAGTAGTTCCTGGAGTGGGGGGTTTCTGATGATAAATTCCCTCATCTTTTCTGTATCTGTGAATGTTTTTGTTTCTCCTTTATATTTGAAGGATAGCTTTGATGGGTATAGTATTCTTGGCTGAAAGATCCTGTCTTTCAGGACTTTAAATATTGGGATCCACTATCTTCTAGCTTGTAGAGTTTCTGCTGAGAAATCCAATGATAATCTAATAGGCCTTCTTTATATGTTTTATTCTTCTTTTCCCTGGCTGCTTTGAGAATTTTTTCTTTGTCGTTGGTTTATGTCAATTTCATTATGATGTTCCTTGGAGTAGGTTTGTTGGGGTTAAGAAAGATTGGTATTCTTTTTGCTTCTTGAATTTGAGGCTTTAGTTCTTTCCACAGGCTTGGGAATTTCTCGTCTATTATTTGTTTAAATATGTTCTCCATTTTATTTTCTCTCTCTTCTCCCTCTGATATACCTATTATTCTTATGTTACTCTTTTTGATGGAGTTAGACCATTCCTGTAGGGCTTTCTCATTTTTTTAAAAAATTTTTGAGTCTCTTTCTTCTTCTCTCTGTTGTGCCTCAAATTGCTTGTCTTCTATTTCACTAATCCTACCTTCTCTCTGGCCTGTTCTATTAGCTAAGCTTGTTACCTCGTTTTTCAGTTTATGAATTGAGTTTTTCTTCTCTGTTTGATTTGTTTTTATAGTTTCAATTTCCTTGGTAATGCATTCTTTGTGTTCATTGAGTTGTTTTCTGAGCTCTCTAAGTTGCCTTTCTGTGTTTTCTTGTATATCTCTGAGTATTTTTCGGATTTTTATTTTATATTCACTGTCGTTTAGCTCCAAAATTTTCAATATGTTAAATTTTTTCTCCATAGATTTTTTCTCATCTATCTTTGCTTCATGTCCGTCATTTGTATTCATGATATTTGATTTCCTTTTCCTTAATGGCATCTGAGGGTGGTTTTGTTGATATTACTAATGAGAATTAATAAAGAATAAAAAGTAAAAAAAAAGAAAAAATGGAAAAATAAAATTTATTATTTCCCTTTTTTTTCTCCTCTCCTCTCCCCTCCTCCTTGAGAAAAAATTGTGATGAACTGTGAATTATATTGTGCTAAATAGAACAAAGACTTACCTATAATGGAGGGCCTGAGTTGGGGAGAAGTGACAAAGGGGAAAAAAAGGAAAAAATTTGGGTCAAGAATAAAGTGATTTGCTTGTAAGTGATGGTTGACTAATAGATATAATGAGAGGGATAAGAGGGAAACAGGAAAAAGGAAAAAAAAATAAAAATTACTATTGTATTAAGTGGAGCAAAAACTAGATAGAATGGAGAGCCAGGGTTGGAGGAATGCTAATAGTTAAAAAGCAAAGTAAAAAAGCACCCAAAAGTGTCACAAAAAATTTTGAGTCCAAAATAAAATAATTTGTGAGTGAGGATTGAATGATAGGAAAAGTAAAGGAGAAAAGAGGAAACTAATATAGAGGGAGAAATAAAGAAAGGGGAAAAAGCGAAAAGAAGAAAAAAGAAAAAAGAACAAAAAGAGAGAGTGTTAAGGGTTTTGGAGTGCAAACCTCATAGAGAGAAAGGAAGAAGAAAAAGAAAGAAAATGGGAAATGTAACACTTATGGGTAGTGTAGTTCAAGAAAAGGAAAGAATAAGATGGGCAGAGAATAAAACCACCAAAGTGGAAGAAGAGAAAAATATTTAAGACAAGAAGATAAAAGAAACAAACAAAAAAAATGGAAAAGGTTATAAAGTCTGTGGATTTTTCTTGATTTTGAGAGGCTGTCTTCTTCCTTTTTCTTTCCTCTCCTTCTTCCTGGTCAGTGACTCTGTACCCCAGGCTCTGCCCCTGTGGCACGCTTAGGTAGAGATTTGCAGTTGATAAGTCTCTATGGCGATGCCATATATTAGGCTTCAGTCTCTTTGGCATTTGAGGCTCGTTAGCATTTGCAGGCTCCGACAATGTGAGAGTCCATTTTCCCGGAACCTCTCTCTTAGTCTTTCCTTCCTGAATTAGCAGCCTGATGATCCAGCTATGGGGTTGCTGCTGCCTCTGCCTGGAGAGTAAGAGGCTCAAAGAGCTGGCAGATCCCCACTCTATCCCCACTCAGCACAGGGCTCTGGGTAAGGCTTTGTCAGCCAGTGCTGCCAGCATAATCAGGAGGGGCTGGGAGGCAATCACTCTCAAGGTGCCTTTCTATGTGCCTCCAGGCATGTCCAGTATGCCTCAGTACTCTAGGGGACCACTCTCCCCAGGCTTTTTGCACTTTGTAACATGTTTTGGCTGGGTAGAAGATGCCCTAGTTGCTGTTTGCAAAACAGGAGGTCTTACAAGCTGCCAAATCCCTCTTTTTAATGTATAGCCCTGAGTATAAAAGCTCTGCCAATCAGAAGTTGCCCCCACCGCTATGTACATAGCAAGAGGCACTAAAAAATATCACATCTCTTGTCTTAGATTGCTGAACTGAGAGAGATCTTGTCAGTTAGAGCCACTTAGGTCAGTTGGGAAGTGAGCAGACTGTAGGTTAAGCTAATTTTAGTGATTGGATCCAAAGACCTACTTTCGAGTCAGACTGTAAGCTGCTTGCACACCCCTCCTCCCAATGCTTTCATATTTTTTTAATTTTTTTCCCCTTCTCGGGGCTGTTAGCTTGAATGGCTGGGTGAGGCACCCCGCCCACCCAGAGAAGTTCGGGTGTAGGGAAGTTCGCTTCCATGTACTCCTCACTTGCGGCGGTTCAGAGTGCAGGAACCACATGGAGACTCTGGTCACAGCCCACGCAAAGGCCTCTGACTCTGCCCCCTGTCCGGTAACACAGGTGCCCACTCCCGGGGTGCTAGGAGGAGCCTCTCACACACTATCTGTGCTCACCAACCAGGATATTGGGGCTAATAGCGACCGCCCCTCGCCCATCTTTGTCAGAGTCCGGTGCGGGCGTTAGCTCATGTTGGATGAGTTGCCACAGGCACACTCTTTCCTCTGCTTGGACATGTGTGCCGCAGCCTGACTCGGACATCTGTGCTGCCACCCAGCTCCCTCCGCACCCTTAGCCCTCTATTTCAGTTCCAAGCAAAAGCAGCCCTTGCTTAGGTTAGTGAGGAAGGCGGAGTGTTCCTTTCTCCATCTTATTTCCTTTGGGGTTGATTATATATTTAGTCAATTTTTCGTTCAATCATACCTTCATGTTCAGTGTATGGGACTTCTAGATGCTCCAAGGATAGATTTTTCTGTCTCTGGTTGAAGAACTTGTTAAAATTTTGGGGAGATTTATCGGTATCACTCCTCACAGTGCCATTTCTCTGACATCACTCTAAGTCTCCTTTTATAGTATTAGTATCTTCTCCAGGACCAAAGTCATTCATTGTTTGCATGGTGATTTTTTAAAATTATATGCTATATCAGTTTGTGTAAGAGTGATACCACAGCTTATTTTTATACCATGCCCATCTGCACCATTATCATAATTGACAACTAATTTCCTATAGATGTATGGGGGTAAGTTGCTCTTGTACCAATGCCATACATTATGGTAATTTTTAAGTCATTTGAGCAGGTTTTTTTCATTTAAAAAATGTTTATTTTATTGATTTTAGAGAAGAAGGGAGAGAATGAGAGAAACAGGAACATTGATCTGTTCCTGTGTGTGCCATGACTGGGGATTGAACCAGCAACCTCTATGCTTTGGAATGATGCTCTAAGCAACCAAACTACCTGCCAGGGCCCGAGAAGTTTTTTACTCTGTGATTTTTTTCTTCGTCTTTCATACCAGTCCCCTCTTTCATATGTGAATTGACTCACTTTCCACGATAGTCAACATACATAATGAATTTCTGTTTATATAGTGTGTTTGAACTTTTAGTTTAGATTTCTACTTAAATACTGTCTGTGTAAAAATAAATAAGTATTGTCTACTCTTGTACTAGGGATGAATAATTTGTACCATGAATATTAGTTTGTACACCATGGTTTTGCTATTGCAATGACTTTTCTCTCTATCATTATTGTCTACTCCTATAACCTGGGTGTCAGCTCATAATGCAGGTTCTTCTATGTGTGCATTGTAGTCAAACGCTCAGACTCCTTGGTGGCTGCTTATGTACCATGGATGTTTAAGTATGTGTGATGGTGTCTACTTTTGCAACATCTCCATCTGCTTTTGGAACAAAACCATTTATTACTCTGTTTTTATAACTTGTTTCATGCCTTTCAGAAGAATCATAGAATGTTGTGATTTATTGTTGTATTTAAGAGAACAGATAGTGGAACCAAAATGAGTGGATTTTTGAGTCTTGAGTTTAGCTGTGAGATTTTGGCCATATTAATTCACTTGCAAAAACAATAAAAATAACACCTCATAAGGTTGTGAGGATTATGAGTAATTATATATAAATTTTTCAAACACTGCCTGGCATGTAGTAAGGTGTATGTAGTGATGAAAATAATGGTGATGATGTTACTGTGTAACTTGATTCTATATCATAATTGTCATCTCAAATTCTCAGGTTCTCTAGAATGTATTAAGGTAAAATGCTTAGATACTTATGATAGTGTTTAAAGAACCATGATATGGGCATATAAGAGAGGGTCTCCCTTTGAATCATTGCCATCTGTACTATTCTATTAATTTCTGTACTATCATTTTATGCTCTTCTATCATCACTGTCTTTCCTAATATCCTTATTTATATGCTTCTATATTGTGGTCATGAGCTCATTTTCTTGGGATGTCTGGATGTACATCATGGTAAAATGCTCAAGCATCGGTGGTAGTTATTCATGCATCATGACTGTCTGAACATGTGCCATGGTATCCCCTCTAGTTTTATTGCCATATGCTGCTGTCCTAAAGAAAATGTATTCATGTATTTAATTCTTTTATTTATATACCCAATTCATCTGAGCATATTCCATGGCATGTTGTTTGCTCTTGTATCACATCCTTGAATTTTTGTATTATAGGTTTTTGCTCATGCACCAGAGTTGTCTGAGCATACAGCATGCTTGTCTGCTCATACCTCATGGTTCCTGAGAAAAACCTTCACTGCCTACTGCTATAAGTTCTATTTGGAAATGTTTATATATCATATATATAATTTTATGCTTTATGGTAATTAGCTCTTTTTCCATTACTCTCTACTCCTCAATCACTTCTGCCTTTTCCTGCACTGAGTCTATATATTCCCTAATGACAGATGTTATTGCATGTCATTGGCTTGTCTGACTGTACATCAGAGTGAAATGCACAAGTGTTTATGGTGGCTAATTATACACCTGGTTGTGTAAGCATTACCGTGATTTCACCTGTTTTATTATTACAAACACTCCTAAAACGAAAGGAATTTGTTCTGCTTTTAAAATCACCAACCGCAATCATTTCAGGAATCATAGTGGCATGCTTCTGTGTCCATACTTTTTATTACTGTCATGGGATTGTGTGGATAATCATCATAATCAAATGTTCAAATACTATTTGTGGCTGTTAGTGCAACATGGTCTCTGTGCATTTGATGTCAGATTTCTCTCTCTCTCTCTCTTTCTCTTTCTCCTTTACCCCCCAACTTTATAGGGATATGTTCTTGGCACTGTTGCAAGTGTTCTGTAAGTGAAAACTGTTTTTAGTTATCTAGTACATAGTTAGATTTCCAAGAGTGGGGCTTAATTATTTTGCAATGGGCACTGGAAATCAAGCCTGGTATTTCTTATGCAAGTTCTGGATCATTAAATTTTTCTTTTTAAATTTTTCTTATTTCTCTCTGTGTGTGAAACCACTGTTATTAATTAATTAATTAACTAATTAATTAATTAAAAAATTCTCTTTTTTCACATGTTCCCTTCGGATCTCTAGTAACTATCAGTTTATTCTCTATTTCTGTGAGTCAGGCCTCCTTTTGCATACCTGACATCTAGTCATGGGCAAAACTGTTCATTCCATGCCATGACCTTTTTTGTAAAGCACAGTATCTAAGAACCACATGTTATGAGCACCAAACATGGTTTTTTCTTCAGGAAACAATTCTGCATACTGCATACTATGTTTCTTAGCTTCTGTGTCATGATTGTTATGATGCAGTATAGTGTTTTACTTTATTTGTGTACATTGTGATCAAATGACTAAACACCACTAGTGGCTTTTTATCAACTGTTGTTGCCTGAACATGTTCCATGGTGTCTGTGCTCCTTTGCCATCTGCTTCTGAAATAACCATTTATATGTTGAGATATTTTGATCATGAACCAAATCCATCTGTGATGTCTCCACTCATGGTTATTTTCTACTGTACCTTGTCTCTTGGTTCTAAATGGGCATTAGTTCATTGTGCATGGTTATATGAGTGTGCATAAGACATTCTGCTCTTTTACTGTGTTTGATATTTCACTACAGTCTTCTGTTCATTATTTGTGTGAAAATGCACCATTATTGTCTGCTTTGTACTAAGAATAGAAATTTATGTATCATGAATATCATTTTATGCACCATGATTATTTGTTACTTTAATTTGCTGGCTTTCTCCTTCGTCTTCAGTATCTGCTCCTATAAACTGGATGTCAGCTCATGTTGCAGAACCTTCTGAGTATGCATCGTAGTCAAATGCTCAGACTCCTGTGGTGGCTGCTCATGCACCACGGATGTTTGAGCATGTGCTATGGTGTCTGCTTTTGCTACATTACCGTCTACTTCTGGACTAAAGCCATTTTTTCCCTGTACTCTGTTTTTAATTTTGTACAACATTCAACTGAAGAAGCATGACACCATCAGTGTACATACATAGTACTGACTATGAAGTTAGTGTTTGTATTTAATACTGTTATGCCATTTAATAGTTTGGTGTTCTTGAGCAAGTCATTTCACTCCTTTGTGTCTCTGTCTTCTCAACTGCAAAATGATGATGATGATGATGATGATGATGATGATGATAATAATAATACTTACCTCATAGGGTTGTTATGAGAATTCAGCATTAAATGTAAAATGCTTAGATTAGTGCTTGGCACATGGTAAGTGCCAAGTAGCTTCTGATAGTATTACATTACTATGTTTCTTCTTTATTATGATTGTCAGCTTGCATCTGTTTATGCAACTCAATCACATTAAATTGTTGGTGGCAAATGTCTTTACAACATTATCATCTGATGTTATGCCTTCATTTCTCCTTTTTAAAATAATGTATCTACTCCTTCAACAAAACCATTTATTGTGGGGCTGTGTTCTTCATTATTCATCATATCTCCTAGAGTAAAAATAACATGGTAAATGACTACTGTACCATTTTCACTTGTACCTGTATTATAATTGATAGTTTATGTTTCAAGGTATATTGATGTGTATCATCTCCAAGTACTAAAACAGCAGTGACTTTTTTTACACTATGGTCATCCTAAGCATATATCATGGTGTCTCCAACCATTACTATCTACTCCTAAACCAAGAAATTCCTTCTGTTTTGTGGCTTTTTAATCATATATCATGACTATCTGTGCAATTTCCACTATGTGATTGTTTCCTTTGTACCTTTCTATATTCTCTTCCATATATAGGTGTTAGTTCATTTTCCATGTTAGTGTGAATGTACATAGGAAATTTCTGTTCCTTTACTATGTTTGGGATTGTACTATAGATTTCTGCTCATACAGTATGATTTCTGTGAAAATGCAGTCATTGTCTACTACTGAATTGGGAATGGAATCTTCTGTATCATTAATACTAGTTTACTAATTGTGACAGCTTATTATTATTCTAAACCCCATTTTCCAGGATATCAGCTCACAATTCATAATCATTGAAGTATGCCTTGTGATCAAATGTTCTGACTTCTGTGATGATTGCTCGTGCACCACATACATTTGGTAATTGCCTATGTATATATCTACATATGTGACATTGCTGTCTGTATCAGCAGTATAGCTGTCAGTTTCTTTACTGAGTGTATGTGTGTTTTAACTATGTCCATCAGAGGAAGCACAGCACAACTAATGCAAAGTGATGTTAGACTGTTTGATACACAAGTCACATTCTACTTACTGCTTTAGTTTCCTTGATTCTAAAATGATAGTAATAATAATTATTAACTCATATGATTGTTGTGAGAGTAAAATATTTATTATATGTAAAGTTCTAGTTCCTGACATACAATTAGTACTATATAAGAATAAACTATCTTTATCATTGTTATTATTATTATACTAGTCCTCTTTTCCTTTGTTCTCTGTCATGAGTGGACAGCCTGTGTTTTGAGATGGTCTTGGTTTACATTATCGTCAAATGCTTAAACATTGTGTCTTTACAAGCACACAAATGTAGTCTGAGCTTTTGCCATGATGTTACCTATCAGGTTATTGTCATCTGCTCCTGGACCATACCATGCCATCTTATATCATATTTTCTTAAATATTTTACCTTGTCTATGTCTTAACATACTTGTAGGTGCATCACCATGTTTATCTGATAAAGTCACATACCATAATTTTCTGCCTGTGACAAAATTATGTATACTCTTGCAATGAGATTGCCATTTTCCATGTTATATAAATAAGTTTACATACCAAATTTATTTCCTTCTTCCTATTTTTAATAACTTTTTTTTTATTTTTCTGAAGCTGGAAACGGGGAGGCAGTCAGACAGACCACCATATGTGCCCGACTGGGATCCACCCTGCATGCCCACCAAGGGGCGATGCTCTGCTGCAACCAGAGCCATTCTAGCACCTGAGGCAGAGGCCATAGAGCCATCCTCAGTGTCCAGGCCAACTTTACTCCAGTGGAGCCTTGGCTGCGAGAGGGGAAGAGAGAGACAGAGAGGAAGGAGAGGGGGAGGGGTGGAGAAGCAGATGGGCGCTTCTCCTGTGTGCCCTGGCTAGGAATTGAACCTGGGACTCCTGCACGCCAGGCTGACGCTCTACCACTGAGCCAACTGGCCAGGGCTCCTTTTTCCTTTTTTTTTTAAAATTATATTTAAAAAATTAAATTTAACAGGGTGACATCAATAGAAGTACATAGGTTTCAGGTAAACATTTCTATAGCATTTGAACTGTTGATCATGTTGTATGCCCATCACCAAAAGTCAAATAATTTTGTCACTTTATATTTGTCTATATTCAATTCCCCTCCACATTCCACTTCCCCTGGTGACTATTACACTTTTATTTATGTCCATGAGTCTCAGTTTTATATCCCACCTTATGTGTGAAATCATACAGTTTTTAGCTTTTTCTGATTTACTAGTTTAACTGAGTTAATGTTCTCAAGGACCATCCATGTTGTAATAAAGGGTAATATGTCATCATTTTGTATCGCTGAATAATATTTCAAAGTACCACATCTTTTCTATTCAAATCTCTATTGAGGAACACTGGTTGTTTCCATGTCTTGGCCACTGTGAATAATGCTGTGATGAACATGGGAGTTCATGTGTCTTTGCATACCAACATTAATTTATTTTTGTGGGTAGATACCCAGTAGATGGATTGCTGAGTCATATGGTAGTTCTATTCTTAATTTTTTGAGGAACCACTATACTTTCTCCCATAATGGTTGTACTACTTTACATTCCCACCAACAGTGAATGAGGGTTCCTTTTTCTCCACAGCCTCTCCAGCACTTGTTATTATTACCTGTTTTGTTGATAATAGCCAATTGAAAATGTATGAGTTGGTATCTCATTGTAGTTTTGATTTGGATTTCTCTAATAGCTAATGAAGATAAGCATCTTTTCATGTATCTGTTAGCCATTTATATGCCTTCTTGGGAGAAGTGTCTGTTGAGGTCTTTTTCCCATTTTTAATTGCTTTGTTTGCTTGTCTATTGCTGAGCTTTGTGAGTTCTTTATATATTTTGGATATTAACTCCTTATCAGAGTTTTTGTTTATAAATATCATCCTCCATTTGGTTGTCTATATTATTCTTTTGTTGTCAGCTTCTTTTGCTGTGCAGAAACTTTTTATTTGATATAGTCCCATTCATGTATTTTTGCATTTACTTCCCTTGCCTTTATGGTCAAATTTATAAATTGTTCTCTACAGCCAAGGTCTATGAATTTGGGTACCTATGTTTTCCCCTATGGAATTTATTGTTTAAGATCTATATTTAGGTCTTCAATCCATTTTAAAGTAATTTTTGCACAGAAGGCCAGACTAGTCAAGTTTTATTCTTTCGCATGTGGCTTTTCAATTTTCTCATGACCATTTTTTGAACAGGCTTTTTTCCCTCCATTATGTGTTTTTGGCTCCGTTGTCAAAGACTATTTGTTCATATATATGTGGTTTTAATTCTGGGCTCTTGATTCTGTTTCATTGATCTCTATGTCTGTTTTTCTGCCAATACCATAATTTTTTTATTATCATAGCTCTATATTACAATTTGAAATCAGGTAGTGTTATACCTCTAGCTCCACCTTTTTCCCTCAAAACTGATTTGGCTATTTGGGATTTCTTATGGTTCCATACAAACCGTGTGATTTTTTGTTCATTTAAAAAAATACATTAGGATTTTAAAGGGAATTGCATTAAATTTATATATTGCTTTGGGGAATATGGCCATTTTAACTATGTCGATTCTTCCAATCCATGCACATGGCATATTTTTTTCATTATATTGTGTCTTTTTCAAATTCTTTCAATATTTTTTTGTAGTTTTCAGTAAATTAGTCCTTTACATCCTTTGTTAAGTTTATTTCTAGGTAATTTATTTATATATTTTTTGTTGTTGCAGTTGTAAAAGTGATTTTTTTTTTAGTTCATTTTCTGAATTTTTATCACTGGCATATAGGAAAGCAGTAGACTTTTGTATATTGATTTTGTATTCTGCAACTTTACTGAATTGGTTTATTGTTTCTAATAGTTTTTCAGTGGAATTCTTAAGGTTTTCTATATACAGGATATCATCTGCAAAAAGTGATACCTTTACTTCTTCTTTTCTGATATGGATGCCTTTTATTTCTTTCTCTTTCCTGATTGGTCTCATTAAGACTTCCAGTACAATTTTGAATAAGAGTGGAGAGAGTGGGCATCCTTGTCTTTTTCCTGATTATAGAAGAAAATCCATCATTTTTTTTATGATTTACTATGATATCAGCTGATGGTTTGTCATATATGCCCTTTATGTTGAGGTACTTTCCTTCTATACTCAGTTTACTGAGTGTTTTAAACATAAAGGGATGTTGTATCTCATCAAATGTCTTTTCTGCATCTATTGATAAAATCACATGATTTTGTTATTTATGTCATTGATGTGGTGTATTTCATTGATTGATTTCCATATGTTGTACCATCCTTCTGGTCTTGGGATGAATCCCACTTGATCATGATGTACTTTTTTAATGTATTGTAGTATTTGATTTTCTAGTACTTTGTTTTGGATTTTTGCATCTATATTCATTAGAGATATTTTGTTTGTAGTTATTGTGTGTGTGTGTGTGTGTGTGTGTGTATGTGTGTGTGTATTGTCTTTCCCAGGTTTTGGTATCAGGGTTATGTTAGCCTCATAAAATGTGTTAGAGAGTATTGCCTCATCTTTTATTTTTTGGAAGACTTTGAGAAAGATATGTACCAAATCTTCTTTGAATGTTTGGTAGAATTTATTAGTGCAGCCATCCGGACCTGGATTTTATTTTGGGGAGGTTTCTGATAGTTGTTTCAATTTCCTCCCTGCTTTTGAGCCTATTTAGTTTTTACACTTCTTCGTGACTCAGTCTAGGAAACTTGTACACTTTTAGGAACTTATTCATTTAATCTAGATTATTAAATTTTGTAGCATATAATTTTTCATAGCATTTTAATATTTTATGTTTGTAATGCCTGTGGTAATTTCTTCCTTTTCATTAAAAAAATTTTTTTCTTGAGAGGATAGAAAGCAGAGACAGACTCCCACATGTGCTCTGACCAGGATCCAACCAACAAGCCCCCTAGGGGGCGACACTCTGCCCATCTGGGGTCATTGCTTCATTGCAACTGGAGCCATTTTTTAGCACCTGAGGTGGAGACCATTGAGCCACCCTCAGTGTCCAAGGACAATTGCTTGAGCAAATTGAGCCATGGCTGCGGGAGGAAAAGAGAGAAAGAGAGAAAGAGAAAGAGAGAGAGAAAGATGGGGAGTGGTGGAGAAGCAGATAGGCACTTCTTCTGTGTGCCCTGACCATGAATTAAACCTGGGAGATCCAAACGCCAGGCTGACACTCTGCCACTGAGCCAACCAGCTGGGGCCCATTTTGTAAATATGAGTCTTTTCTCTTTTTTTTCCTTAATGAGTCAATCCATGATTTTGTAAATTTTATAGATCTTTTCTAAGAACTACCTCTTTGTTGTATTAATCTTTTCTATAGTTATTTTTTGTTCTCTATTTCATTTAGTTTATATCTAATTTTTACTGTATCCTTTCTTTTGCTGACCTTGGGTTTCCTTTGTTCTTTTTCTCGTTCCTTAGGATGTAATTATAGGTTGTTTTCTTGGGATCACTCTTGTTTCTTGATATAAGCCTGTAATGATATAAACTTTAGTCTTATTACTGCTTTCATGCATCCCAGAAGTTTATTTTGTGTTGTCATTCTTGTTTGTCTGTATATATATTTTGATTTCTTCTTTTATTTCTCCTTTGATCCAGTTATTTCTTAGAAGTATGTTGTTTAATTTTTACCATTTGTGGGTTTTTCTACTTTGTTTTTGCAGTTGAATTCTAATTTTAAACTGTAATGGTCATAAAATATGCTTGGCATAATTTTAATCTTTCTGAATTTGTTGATGTTAGTTTTGTGACCCAACATATGGTCTATCCTTGAGAATGTTCCATGCATACTGGAAAAAAAATGTACAATTTGATATTCTGGGATAAAGTGTCTTGTAAATGTCTATTGTATCCATTTGGCCCAGTGTGTCTTTTAAGGTTTGTATTTTTTTATTGATTGTGTTTGGATGATTGATTTAAAGATCTCAATGGTGTATTGAGATCTCCAAGTATGATTGTGTTTTTGTCTGTTTCTGTTTTTAGATCAGTTAATAGATGTCTTATATATTTGGTTCTCCATGTTTTGATACATATATATTAAGATGTGTTATGGCTTCTTGATAATATGTCCCCTTTATCATTATGAGATATCTATCTTTTTCTCTTGTTAACTTTTCTGTCTTGAAGCTGGCATTGTTAGATATTAGTATGGCTGCACCTACTTTTCTTTGGGTATCACTTGCTTGGAGAGTCTCTTTAAAACTTTTCCTTTAAGTCTACTTTTGTTCTTGCAGCTGAGATGTATCTCTTGAAGGCACCATATGACTGGGTTTTGCTTTCTGATCCAATCTGGCACTCTTTGTCTCCTTATTGGTGAGTCCAGTCCATTTACATTTAGGGTGATTATTAATGCTTGAGGATTTTCTATAACCAATTTATGTTTTATTTCCTAGTATCTCTGTGTCTTTCTTGGTTCTTCTGTTTTCTATTTTTGTCAGTTGTTTTTGCTTGGTGGGATGGTATTCCATAATTCTACCTCCATTTCTTCTTTTTTAAGTGATTTGATCAGTAGTGGCTCTTTTTTGTGCATTTTTACCTTTAGGTTATTAGAGAAAATTTTTTATATGTCCAAAGGTTTTTTGTCTAATGAGTGCTTTTGCACTTCATCCTCCTTTATTACTGTAGATGTTTCTTCTCTCCCTTTTTATGTTATTGTCACAACTTATCCTTGTTTTCATTGTGACCTTGTTGGAGCTTTTACTTTTAGTTTTGATTTGTTTTGTTTTTGTTTGTTTATGGCTGAATACCCTACTTGAGTATTTCCTGCAGTGAGGGTTTTCTGATGATAAATTTCCTCAACTTCTATATGTCTTGAATAGGTTTTATTTCTCCTTCATATTTGAAGGAAATGTTTGAAGAGTATAGTATTCTTGGCTGGTAATTCCTCTCTTTCAGTACTTTGAATGTGGGTCCACTCTCTTCTGGATTGTAGAGTCTTTGTTGAGGTGTCCAGTGATAACTTAATGAGCCTTCATTTGTATATTATGTTCTTCTTTTCCTTAGCTGCCTTGAGAATTCTTTCTTTGTCATTGATTTCTGACAACTTTATTACAATGTACCTTGGAGAAGGTATGTCTGGGTTGCAGTAAGTCAGGATCCTGTTTGCTTCCTGGATTCAAGTATCTAACTTTTTCCATAGGCTTGGGAAGTTCTCATCAATTATTTGTTTGAATAGGCTCTCCTTTTCCTTCTCCCTCTCTTCTTCTTTTGATATACCTGTTAGTCTTATATTGCTCCTTCTGATGGAGTCATACAATTCTTGTAGAACTCTATCATTTTTTAAAAATTCATTAGTCTCTTTCTTCTTCTCTTTATAACACCCATAGCTGCCTCTCTTTAATATCACTGATTCTTTCTTCTATCTGGCCCATTCTATTAGCTAAACTTTTTACCTCAGTTTTCAATTTATGTATTGAGTTCATCATCTCTGTTTTTAACATTTCAATATCCTTGGTGAAGTACTCATTTTGTTCATTAATTTGTTTTTAAGGCTCATTAAGTTGCCTATCAGTGTTTTCTCACATCTCACTGAGTATTTTCCGAACCTTAATTTTGAATTCTCTATTATTTATCTCCAAAGTTTTCATGTGACTATGTTTGCTTTCTGAAGATTCTTTTATTTATTTTTCTAAACTACATCTATTTCTTGTGTAGCCATGGTAGTTGATCTCTTCTTTCTTAATGACATTTGAGAATGGTATTGTTAAAGACTCTACAAAATAATCTAAAAAGTAAATGTTACAAATACTATAAAAAAAAACTTTTGAAAATAATGATAAGTAAAAAAGAACTCCCCCAAACTAAGAGCAATACCCAGAAAAACAAACAAAATACTCTCAAAAGTAAGCAAAAAATATACAATTAATGAAAATGAAATTCAAAAGAAAAAATAAAAATTTTTTCATTTTTCAGAGGTTTTTCCATTTTCTTCCATGAGGAGTCACTTCATGTTACAAGTTTTAGCTCTGTGAAATTCCTGGGCTGACCTTCACTGAGATGTTGATGTCACAATGATATAGGCATGTCTGTGGTTGTATTGGTGGGTGGGCATGTTGTGAGGGCTTTACAGCTTTAGTAATCGCAATACCAGGCCTCTAGGTTCTCCTCTTCACACCTCAAAAGACCAAGGAACCATACATAGAGCACCTCTGTTCTTCATGGAAGAGAGTGGCTCTGGAGAGTTAGCTGTTGTATCTGTCTCTGCCAGTCTACATACCCCAGGATGTGAGGGAGGCTAGATCTTGGAGGCTGGGGGCCTACACCTTAGTTTTCTGTCTGTGTTCTGAGTGAGTGATGGCTGCTGGAAGACAGTGGGAACACTGGCCATGACCCCTCATCTGCTACTGCTTTGGTTTAGTATCTCCCACTCTGCCTCTTAATCTCACTACTGCTCTTGTTAGAAGGAGATCCAGTCACTCTTGGCTTCTCTCCTCTCCAGAACCTCTGCAGACAAAGCCTGGACAGTCCAAAATTTCTTTGTCTCTGGAGGCCCAGCAAAAAACAAACAAAATTTAGTCACTCTGGGCTTCACTCCTTTGCACAGCCCCAGTGGACAAAAACCCAGACAATTCTGGGCCTCTCTCCTCTCCAGAGCAACAGGGAATGCATCTTATCTTCCATCTCCCTTCTCAACCCTTCCTACCTTTAGTCCATTTGGTGCACAGATCTTTTAGGCAAGCCTATGAGCACAGCTGGGGTTGTTTCACTGCATTATGTCCATTCAATTTGTTGAAATTTCAAGAGGAAAGTCAGCAGTATCTCTCATGCCACCATTACTCTGATTTCACTCACCATTTTCTTAATATGAACATTTAGATTATTTTTAAAGTTTCACTAATGTATTATATTTTGATAAATATCTTTGAAATTATTTTTTTGCTTCTATATATATTTTTTTCCTGTTCAGTAGACAGTAGATTCCTAGAAGTAGAGTTACAGATTCAGATCATTTTTTTTGGTAAGCTTTTTATTCATGTTGCCAAATTGCTTTTAAGGAAGTTTGCATAGATTTATGCTCTCACTGTCAGATATACATATGAAATTACTCTCTTGTCCTATATTAAACAAAATTACTTAGCATTTAAAAACTTTTGTTCATTTGATAAATGAAGGTATGCCTCAATTGTTTAATTCATTTTTTGAATTAATCTTAAGACTAAGTTTTAAAAAAATCAATATAATCAATATTATAATATTTTTGCATTTAACTGTACATATAACTTATTTTTCTAAATTGTAATTTAAAATACAGCTAATGCTCAACTTACAACCACAATTGGTTCTGACAGACCAGTCATAACACGATTTGGACGTAAGTTGAGTAGGCTATATGTACAGTACTGTGAAATGATGTTATAAAAATCTTTAAGTCATATTTTATCATAATTTTCTTTCATATTGTTATATATCATAATATAGACATCTTGGGAGGGGTTTGATGAAAAATATCCAAGACACAAAACACAAATTGCTGTACCGAGTCTGGGATAACAGTTGAAATGGTGCACGCAGAGATGGTAGTGCTGATGTAAGCTGGTCCACACTGTCGTACGCTCAGCTGGGCAACACTTGCGCTGCCAGACGCGGAGCAGTCATGGCTAGCGATTTTGGTCATAAAGTCTAATGGTCATAAGTTGCATAGGTTGTAAGTCGATCAATACCTGTATGAGATATAACACATATAAATATCATTTAAAAATGCACATTGTAAGTCAAACTAAAAAGCTTCTGCACAGCAAAAGAAACCACCAGAATAAAGAGGCATCTACCATAATATAAAAAATATTTGCAAATAGCAGGTATGAAAAGAGGCTAATATGCAAAATGTATAAAGAACTCATGCAACTTAACACCAAACAAACAAACAATCCATTTAAAAAATGGACAGAGGACCTGAACTGACACTTCTCTAAAGAAGACATACAAGTGGCCAACAGATATATGGAAAGATGCTCAACTTTACTAGTTACTAGAGAAATGCAAATCAAAACTGCAATGAGGTATCACCTCAATAGCCATTAGAATGGCTATTATCAATAAAACAGATAAAAACAAGGGTTGAAGAGGCTGTGGAGGAAAAGGAACTCTAATTCACTGCTGATGGGAATGTAAACTGGTATAGCCACTATGGAAAATGGTGTGAAGCTTCCTAAAAAAATTAAAAATAGAGTTACCGTATGACCCAGCAACCCATCTTCTGGGTATCTACTCAAAAAACTTTAAAATATCTATTCACAAACATATACACCCCTATGTTCATTGAAGCATTATTTATGATGGCCAACACATGGAAACATCTGAAGTGTTCTTTGCTAGATGATTAGATAAAAAGTGGTATATATATACAATGTGGTACTACTCAGCCATAAGAAAAGGAAAAATACTAACATTTGTGACAACATGGATAAATCTTGAGTATATTATGCTGAGCAAAATGTCAAACAGAAAAAGTTAAGAACCATATTATTTTATTCATATATGGTATATAATACTGAAAACAAAAAAAGAACAAACAAGAAATGCAAAAAGTCACACAGACAACAGTATGGTGGTTACCAGAGGGAAGGGGGTGGGCTTTATTAAAAGGTATTGGGGATCAAATATATGCTGATGAAATAAGACTTGAGGTCGTGAGCACACAATGTGGTATGCATAGTGTTGGGATTCAGCTGGTTCTCATTAGTTCAGCAGAACTGATACCTAATTTCTTGTTGAGTTCAGTGAACTGATTGTTAAAATGACACTTGTCATCAGGGTTCTCTCTAAGGTGGGGACCTGGGCAGCCACTCAATGTGGAAATCACAAACTTACATTTCTTACTTTTTTTAATGTTCATCTGTGCAAGAGCATATTCTAAGAGACCATAGTAATGTTCATTCTGTCCATAGGTGAAAAAAATTTGACGGAACTATGCTTGTGATATTTATTTATTCATTTAATAAAAATCATTATACCTTTGATGAAATACTACATTTTAATTCTCTCACATTTGTTACTTCAGTAAACAAACATATAACATAAAGAGAAAAAGTGCCAAATAACCAGGGGATGACAACTTGTATTGTTATTTTGTCAGTTATTATTTACTATTTTTCATTAATATTTCAATATTCTTATAACAATCTAGTTTTGTGTATTTCCTTTATTCTTATTTAAGTGTTAAATGCTTGAAATAATAAACTACCTTTTGGTATATCATTTTTATATATTAATACTTGAAACGGTCATTAGGGCAGTGAATGGTTGTTAAATTATTTGAATCTCACCACTGAATAGACAGATGATATATCATACAGCTGTACACTTGAAACCTATATAATCTTATTAGCTATTGCTACCTCAATAAATCTAATTTTAAAAAGTGCACTGTTTAAGAATAATTGTAAGTATAAAATAAACATCTATATAGCCACTATCCATGTCATGTTCTACAAATTGTGGGAACTCCTGAAAACTGGGTAATTAACCGATTTCTCATCTCAACCTTTTCTTTCCCCACTGGACATAACCACTATTCTAAATCTTGTTTTTCTTTATAGCTTTATCACATGAATTTTCAAATTAGCTTAGTTTAACCTTTTAAAAAATTTATATAAATGGAAGCATCTTGTGTTACGTTGTTCTTTGCTTTGTTTGCTTAACATTAGGTTTGTAAGGTGTATTCAAGATAAATTGTACTTTGTTCTGTTTCATTGTTGTTTGGTATTCTGTTGCATGAATATATCATTATTTATCCATTTTATTTTAAGATGGACATTAAGGTTGTTTCCAGTTATTTTTTAGAACAGTGTTGCTATGAATATTTTTTTATACTTAAAATTATCCTGGTGCATTTATACAAAGTTTCTTTAAGTTATGTCTATCTGTGGAAATGGGGAAATGATGGACAATGGGCCTGAGTATCATCAACCTTACAATCTAAGGCCAAACTGTTTCCCAAGGAAGTTGCACCATTTTCAAACTCCCACCAATAGTGTGGGAAAATTTCTTTTGCTTCATATCCTTGCTAAAGTTGGTGTTATAAGATTTTAAGATTTTTGTCAATTGATGAAAATGTAATGTGAGAACATGGTCCTAATTTTCATTTACATGATTTCAATGAAATATGCGCATTTCTTGAGGTTAATGACAATTTGGAGTGCCTCTTTTGTGAGTACCTCTTCAAGTTCTTTGTTCATTTTTGCTCTTGGGTTTTCTCTTTTTCTTGTGGTGCTATAGGAATTTTTAGTGTACTTTGGTTAATATTCCTTTACCAGATGTATGTACAGTGTTATACCAGAATATAACATTTTAAACTTGTTCTTTACATTTTTTCTTACCTCTTTTGATAAATGAACTTTTGGATTTTACTGTACTCTATTTTACCAATTGCTTTCTTTATGGTTAGCACATTTTGTACATTTAAAAATACTTTCTTCAAATTTGCGAAGAAGTACAATTCTACTATGTGGTATTTAGAGTTTTGACTTTCATAGATCTTTTGCGCAACTGTAATAAATTTTTATGTACTATAAGTAATATTCCACTTTAATTGTTGTGTAAAATATGAAAATAACCAATTGTCCTAGCAGGGGTTATAGAAAATTTGCTATTTACCAGGCAATTCTTCAGTGATACCTTAGTCATAAATCAAGTGTCCATCTATGTCTGGATTTGTTTCTGACCTCTCTGTTCTATTCTCTGTTCTGCCCCAATTGCAATTTTTCAAAACAGTCTTGATGTCAGTAGAGCAAGTAATTTTCACCTGTTCTTCTTTTAGACTTTAAAATGCTGTTCTTGGTCCTTTGTAATACCATATAAATTTTGAAATCAGCTTATCAAGACTAATTAATTAATTAATCAATTAAAATACATCTTGACAATATTGTGTTAAAGTTGTGTCTCTTCATTAATTTAGGTCTTTGTCATCTCTCTTAATAAAGTTCTATGCTTTTCCCCTTCAGAGGATGTTTACATTATTTGTTAGATTTATTCCTAGGCCTAGGTATTTCTTAATTTTATGTTCTTATAGATGTAGTGTTTAAAATTACTTATATGATTATTTATATTTAGAATTTTATTGATTTGTGGATATTAATTTCATATGTAGCTACCTTGATAAACTTACAAATTCTAAAAATTTATATATTGATTATCTAGGATTATATATATATATATATATATATATATATATATATATATATATATATATTTATATTTATCCAGATAATTCACATTTTGTTTCTTTCCAAACTTTATCTCTTTCCTCACTCTTTTCTTTTTTCTTATTGTTATTTTGTTCTACTATCTGTGTATTTCAATAGAAGGTAGAATAGGAGTTACTTCCTGTTTCTGATCACAAAGGGATAGTTTTAATAATTTCTTCCTCATATGTTGTTTTCTGTAGGTTGTTTTGTAGATACCTACCATATTAGATCCAATTTGAAATTTCCTTCTATTCTTACTTATATTGATATCACAACTTTCAATAATCTATTGTTGTTGAAGAGTTATATTAATTGATATTCTAATATTTAACTGACCTTGACTACCTAGGATAAACTCAATTTGGCCATAATGTATTATTTATTTTAGATATTGGATATAATTTGGTAAGTTTCTTCTGTAGTTTTGCCAGTGATTTTCTTCTCTCTTGCTGAAATTGTCAGGTTTTAATATTAAGGTTATGCTGACCTAGTAACACAAACTAGGGATAGTGTATCTTTTATTGTCTTGTGGATGAATTTACATATAATTTATATTGTTTCTTCCTTGAATGTTTAGCAAAACTCTGGTAAAGCTATATGGCCCTTAGTTTTACTTGTGGACAGATTGCTTACTAATATTTCAATTTCTTTACTGCTTATAGGGCTATTCATATTCTCTAATTCTTTCTTGTTTTAGTTTTTAAATTTTATTTAGAAAATTAACTTTAACTGGGTGACATTGATCAATAAAAGTATGTAGGTTTTAGGTAAACATTTATATAGCATTTGAATTGTTGATTATATTGTATACCTATCACCCAAAGTCCAATCATTTTGTCACTTTATATTTGTCCTTTTTTACACCCTCCCCTTCACCCCTTCTGTTCCCCCCTCTTCCCTTCCCTTTCCCCACATCACCTTTCCCCCTAGTAACCACTTCACTTTCATCTGTGTTCATGAGCCTCAGTTTTATATTCCACCTATGTGTGAAATCAGACAGTTCTTAGCTTTTTCTGATTTATTTATTTCACTCAGTATAATGTTCTCAAAGTCCATCTAAACGTCACCATGTCATCATTTCTTATGGCTGAGTAGTATTCCATTGGATATATGTACCACATCTTTCTTATCCAATCCTCTATTGAGGGACACTTTGGTTGTTTCCATATCTTGGCCACTATGAATAATGCTGCAATGAGCATGGGGGTGCATGTGTCTTTACATGCCAATGTTTTTGAGTTTTGGGGTAGATACCTAGTAGAGGGATTGCTGGGTCATATGATAGTTCTATTATTAATTTTTTGAGTTACCACCATACTTCCTCCCATAATAGTTGTACTTATTTACATTCCCACTGGAAGTGAATGAGGTTTCCTTTTTCTCCACAGCCTCTCCAAAACTTATTACCTGTCTTGTTGATAATAGCTAATCTAACAGCTGTGAGGTGATATCTCATTGTAGTTTTGATTTGCATTTGTGTAATACAATTTTTTTTGTGACAGAGACAGAGAGATTCAGAGAGAAGGACATATAGGGACAGACAGGAAGGGAGAGAGATGAGAAGCATCAATTCTTTGTTGCAGCACCTTAGTTGTTCATTGATTGCTTTCTCATATGTGCCTTGACTGGGAGACTACAGCCGACTGACCCCTTGCTTGAGATGAGCCCACGCTCAAGCAAGTGACCTCAGGGTTTCAAATCTGGGTCCTCTGCGTCCCAGTCCAATTCTCTATACACTGCGCCACCACCTGGTCAGGCTATTAAGTTATATATTTTTTAGGAATTTGTTCCTTTGGTCTAAATCTTCAAGTGAGTAGTCATAGTGTTATACAACTACACTCTTTTTATAAAACAACAACAACAACAATTGAATTTATTGGGGTGACGTGGTTAATAAAATTATATACTTTTCAGGTGTATAATTCAATAATATATCATCTGCATATTGTATTATGTGTTCATCACTTCAAGTCTCTTTTCATATTCACTTATCTCCCATTTTTCCTCTTCTAACTTTCCCCTACCCTTTTCATCTGGTAATCAACACACAATTGTCTGTCTTTATGAGTTTATTTTCTTTTCCTTAATCACTTCACCTTTTCTTCACCTAGCCCCAAAATGTCCTACTTAATGTTAGTTATTTCACCTTTGGCTTTCTTAATCATCTCTTTCTACTTCAAAAGTCATTATATATTCACATCTTTATTAATATTTTCTTTCTCTATAAGCTTATTTTGATCTTTTTTTCTAAGTGATTGGTATATATGCTTAACTCATTACTCTTTTTCCTTTTTAATATATACATATTAACCCTCATGGTTTGCCTTAAGTTCTGTTAGTTACATGCTGCAAGTTTTAAAGGTGGCTTTGTGATTTTACAATTAAAATGTTCTAATTCATATTTTGATTTTATTTTATTATGAGTAATGTATATTTTATATTGTTTCAATCATTTGAAATTTGTCATTATTTGCTTTAAAAGCTCATCAGTATATCTGTGAGATTAAAAATAATGTTTAATTTTACCATCAATAAGTGCAGTTATTCTATATATTTCCACTATGTAAGGTTTATTATTCATCTTGTTAAAATCTTCCATATCTGTTCTGATTTTAAAAATCTATTCAATTTTTCAATTTCTATAAGGGCTGTGTTAAAGTTTCCTACAATGACCACATAACTATATCTATGTTTCTTTGTAGTTCTTTTGATTTTAGCTTTACATACTTTGAAGCTGTGTTGTAAGACTTTATTATACTTCTCAGTAAGTTGGATCTTTAATTATATGGACTTTTCTTTATATCTAGTAAAAGCTTTGGATTAAAGTCTTTATTTCCTCAATTTTTAAATAATGTTTTGGCTAATATATACATAGCATATCTTTTTGTTTTTACTTTCAAATTTTCTCTTCCCTAATGTTTTAGAATAACTCTTATAAACTACATCATTATTTTATTTTATTAATCTAGAATGATAACCTTTTCATTTGAACTGGGCCCTTAATTCATTTACATAACATAATAATACTAATCTTGTATCTGAGTTTGAAACTATCATCTTTTCCTGACCTGTGATGGTGCAGTGGAAAAAGTGTCAACCTGGAATGCTGAGCTTGCTGGCTCAAAACCCGGGTCTTGCCTAGTCAAGACACATGTGGGAGTTGATGCTTCCTGCTCCTTCCCCCTCCTCTCTCTCTCACTCTTTCTCTTTACTCTGTAAAAGGAATAAATAAAAAATTTAAAAATATTTTTAAAAGAGACAGTCATCCTCTTTTGATGCTTTCCATATTGCCTGCCTATTTTATGTTCATTTTTTCTTTCATTTCTTTTATATTTGGATTGATAGTTCTCAAATCAGTTGATTTTTCTCTTCTTTGAGTATAGAAGATATAATGTCTGTTTCTATTTATATTTAGTGTGTGTGCTAGTAAGACATTCATTTTACTTTTTTTTCTTATTTTTATTAATTTTAATGCAGTGACATTGATTAATCAGGGTACATATGGTCAGAGAAAACATCTCCAGATTATTATGATATTTGATTATGTTGCATACCCCTCACCCAAAGTCAAATTGTCTTCCATCACCTTCTATCTGGTTTTTTTGTGCCCCTCCCATTCCCCCATCCCCTCTCTATCCTTCCTCGACCCCTCCCCACCCCCTGTTAACATCACATTCCTGTCCATGTCTCCGAGTCTCATTTTTATGTCCCATCTATTTATGGGTTCATACAGTTCTTAGTTTTTTCTGATTTACTTATTTCACTCCATATAATATTATCAAGGTTCATCCATGTTATTGTAAATGATCCGATGTCATCATTTCTTATGGCTGAGTAGTATTCTATAGTATATATATACCAAAACTTTTTTTTTTTTGTATTTTTCTGAAGTTGGAAACGGGGAGGCAGTCAGACAGACTACCACATGTGCCTGACCGGGATCCACCCGGCATGCCCAACGGGGGGTGATGCTCTGCCCATCTAGGGTGTCACTCTGTTGCAACCAGAGCCATTCTAGTGTCTGAGGCAGAGGCCACAGAGATATCCTCAGTGCCCAGGAAAACTTTGCTCCAATGGAGCCTTGCCTGCGGGAGGGGAAGAGAGAGACAGAGAAGAAGGAGAGGGGGAACAGTGGAGAAGCAGATGGGCACTTCTCCTGTGTGCCTTGGTCAGGAATCAAACCCGGGACTCCTGCATGCCAGGCCGACATTCTACCACTGAGCCAACTGGCCAGGACCTGTACCAAAACTTTTTAATCCACTCATCCACTGACGGACACTTGGGCTGTTTCCAGATCTTCGCTATTGTGAACAATGCTGCCATAAACATGGGGGTGCATTTCTCCTTCTGGAGAAGTTCTATGGTGTTCTTGAGGTATATTCCTAAACGTGGGATAGCTGGGTAAAACGGCAGTTCAATTTTCAATTTTTTGAGGGATCTCCATACTGTTTTCCAAAGAGGCTTCACCTGTCTGCATTCCCACCAGCAGTGCAGAAGGGTTCCCTTTTCTCCACATCCTCGCCAGCACTTATTCTGTGTTGTTTTATTGATGAGCGCCATTCTGACCGGTGTGAGGTGATATCTCATTGTGGTTTTAATTTGCATTTCTCTAATGATTAGTGATTTGAGTATTTTTTCATATGCCTATTGGCCATCTGTATGTCCTCTTTGGAGAAGTGTCTATTCATTTTTTCCCCCATTTTTTGATTCGATTGTTTGTCTTCCTGGTATTGAGTTTTACAAGTTCTTTATAAATTTTGGTTATTAACCCCTTATCAGACGTACTGTCAAATATGTTCTCCCATTGTGTAGTTTGTCTTTTTATTCTGTCCTTATAGTCTTTGGCTGTGCGAAAGATTTTTAGTTTGATATAGTCCCATTTGTTTATCCTGTCTTTTATTTCACTTGCCCATGGAGACAAATCAGCAAATATATTACTGCGAGAAATGTCTCAGAGCTTACTGCCTATGTTTTCTTCTAAGATGCTTATGATTTCACGGCTTACATTTAAGTCTTTTATCCATTTTGAGTTTATTTTTGTGAATCGTGTAAGTTGGTGGTCTAGTTTCATTTTTTTGCAGGTAGCTGTCCAATTTTACCAACACCATTTATTAAAGAGGCTGTCTTTACTTCATTGTATGCCTTTACCTCCTTTGTCAAATATCAGTTGTCCATAGAGCTGTGGGTTTATTTCTGGGTTCTCTGTTCTGTTCCATTGATCTATATACCTGTTTTTATGCCAGTACCAGGCTGTTTTGAGTACAATGGCCTTGTAGTATAGCTTGATATCAGGAAGTGTGATACCTCCCACTTTATTCTACCTTTTTAACATTGCTGAGGCTATTAGTGTTCTCTTTTGGTTCCATATAAATTTTTGGAATATGTGATCTATATCTTTGAAGTATGTCATTGGTATTTTAATTGGCATTGCATTGAATTTATAGATTTCTTTGGGTAATATAGACATTTTTTTTTTATATAGTTTTATTTTTTTAATGGGGTGACATCAATAAATCAGGATACATATATTCAAAGATAACAAGTCCAGGTTATCTTGTCGTTCAATTATGTTGCATACCCACCACCCAAAGTCAGATTGTCCTCTGTCACCTTCTATCTTGTTTTCTTTGTGCCCCTCCCCTCCCCCTATCCCTCTCCCATTCCCCCCTCCCCCCCCGTAACCACCACACTCTTATAAATGTCTCTTAGTTTCACTATTATGTCCCACCTACGTATGGAATAATACAGTTCCTGGTTTTTTCTGATTTACTTATTTCGCTTCGTATCATGTTATCAAGATCCCACCATTTTGCTGTAAATGTTCCATATATAGACATTTTAATGATGTTTATTCTTCCTAACCATGAGCATGGTATATGCTTCCACTTGTTTGTATCTTCCTTGATTTCTTTATCAATGTTTTATAATTTTCCAATTACAAGTCTTTAGTCTCCTTGGATAAATATACTCCTAGGTACTTTATTTTTTTGGTTGTAATAGTGAAGGGATTGCTTCCTTAATTTCTCTTTCTGACTGTTCATTGCTTGTGCATAAACATGCTTCTGATTTCTGAGTATAAATTTTATATCCTGCCATTTTGCTAAATTCATTTATCAAGTCCAGTAGTTTTTTGACTTAGACTTTAGGGTTTTCTATATACAATATCATATCATCTGCAAATAATGATAGCTTTACTTCTTCTTTTCCAACTTGAATGCATTTTATTTCTTCTTCTTGTCTGATTGCTGTGGCTAGGACTTCCAGGACTATGTTGAATAGGAGTGGTGAAAGGGGGCACCTTTGCCTTGTTCCTAATCTTAAGGGGATTGCTTTTCTTTTTTGCCCATTGAATATGATGTTTGCCATGGGTTTGTCATAGATGGCCTTTATCATGTTGAGGTATGTTCCCTGTATTCCCACTTTGTTGAGAGTTTTGATTATGAATGGGTGCTTGATTTTATAAAATGCTTTTTCTGCATCTATTGAAGTGATCATGTGGTTTTTATCCTTCCTTTTGTTTATGTGATGAATCACATTGATTGATTTGTGAATATTGTACCAGCCTTGCCTCCCTAGAATAAATCCCACTTGATCGTGGTGTATGATTTTTTCCATATATTGTTGGTTCCGGTTTGCTAATATTTTGTTCAGGATTTTAGCATTTAAATTCATCAGGGATATTGGCCTATAATTTTCCTTTTTTGTGTTGTCTTTGCCTGGTTTTGGAATCAGAATTATGCTCACCTCATAAAAGAAGCTTGGAAGTCTTCCTTTCTCTTGATTTTTTTGAAATAGCTTGAGAAGGATAGGAGTTAGTTCTTCTTTGAATATATGGTAGAATTCACTTGTGAAGCCATCTGGCCCAGAACTTTTCTTTGTTGGGAGTTTTTTGATAACTGTTTTGATCTCATTAGGTGTAACTGGTCTGTTTAGGTTTTCTGATTTTTCCAGATGTATTTTGGGAAGATTGTGTATTTCAAGGAATTTGTCCATTTCATCTAGGTTATCTAGTTTTTTGGCATACAGTTCTTCATAGTATTTTCTTACAATATTTTGTTTTTCTGTTATGTCAGTTTTTATTTCTCCACTCTCATTTCTAATTTTATTTATTTGATTCCTCTCTCTTTTTTCTTGGTGATTCTGGTTAAATGTTCATCGATCTTGTTTACCTTTTCAAAGAAGCAGCTCCTGGTTTCATTGATTCTCTGTATTGTTTTTTTAGCCTCTATGTCATTTATCTCTGCTCTGATCATTATTATTTCCTTCCTTCTACTACATTTGGTCTTTACTTGCTGTTCTTTTTCTAGTTCTTTTAAATAAAGGGTTAAGTTGTTTATTTGAGCTTTTTCTAGCTTCTTAAAGTGTGCCTGTAATGCTACGAACTTCCCTCTCCGTACTGCTTTCGCAGTGTCCCATAAATTTTGAGTTTTTGTATGCTCATTATCATTTGTTTCTAGTAATTTTTTTTTATTTCTTCTTTGATTTCATTCTTAATCTATTCGTCATTTAACAACCTGCTGTTTAGTTTCCATGTGTTTGAGAATTTTTCAGTTTTTTTGTTGTGGTTGACTTCTAGTTTTATGCCATTATGATCAGAGAAAGTGCTCACTATGATTTAAATATTCTTAATTTTGTTGAGACCACTTTTGTGCCCTAACATGTGATCTATCCTAGAGAATGTACCATGAGCACTTGAAAAGAATGTATATTCTGCTGCTTTAGGTTGAAAGGATCTGAAGATACCTATTTAATCGAGCTGATTTAGTGTGTTTTTTTAAGTCTGCTGTTTCTTTGTTAATTTTCTTTCTTAAGGATCTATCTAGTGATGATAGTGGGGTATTAAAATCCCCTACTGTTATAGTATTGCTATTGATCTTGCCCTTTATATCCATCAAAATCTGCTTTATATATTTAGGTGCTCCTATATTAGGTGCATAGATATTTATAATAGTTATATCTTCCTGTTGGATTGCTCCCTTTATCATTATGTAGTAGCCTTCTTTATCTCTTACTATATTCTTTGTTTTAAAGTTCATTTTGTCTGATATACGTATTGCTACCCCAGCTTTTTATTATTTCTTTTCTTTTTTCTTTTTTTTTGTATTTTTCTGAAGCTGGAATGGGGAGAGACAGTCCGACAGACTCCCGCATGCGCCCAACCGGGATCCACCCGGCACGCCCACCAGGGGGCGACGATCTGCCCACCAGGGGATGGTGCTCTGCCCCTCTTGGGCGTCGCTCTGTTGCAACCAGAGCCACTCCAGCGCCTGGGACAGAGGCCAAGGAGCCATCCCCAGCGCCCGGGCCATCTTTGCTCCAGTGGAGCCTTGCTGTAGGAGGTGAAGAGAGAGACAGAAAGGAAGGAGAGGAGGAGGGGTGGAGAAGCAGATGGGCGCCTCTTCTGTGTGCCCTGGCCGGGAATCGAACCCGGGACTTCTGCACACCAGGCCAATGCTCTACCACTGAGCCAACTGGCCAGGACCTTTATTATTTTCATTTACATGAAATGCTTTTTTTTTTTTTTTCATCCTTTTACCTTCTATGTGTACCTTTTGCTTTAAGGTGTGTCTCTTGTAGACAGCATATGTATGGGTCATGATTTCTTATCCATGCAGCTACCCTATGTCTTTTGATTGGATCATTTAATCCATTTACATTTAAGGTTATTATTGATATGTTGTTGTTTATTGCCATTTTATTCTTTAAAGCTGTATTCCTCTTTTGCTATATTCTTTTCCCATTTTGATCTGTTTATACCATGCCCCTTTAAATTTCCTGCAGCATTGGTTTGGTTGTAATGAATTCCTTGAGATTTTTTTTTTTTTTTTTTTTTTGGTCTGGAAAGCTTTTTTTTTTTCTCCTTCAATTTTAAATGATAGCCTTGCTGGATAAAGTGGTCTTTGTTGTATGTTCTTGTTCTGCATTACTTTGAATATTTCTTGCCATTCCCTTCTGGCCTCAAGTGTTTCTGTTGAGAAGTCGCATGTCATCCTTATCTGGGCTCCTTTGTAGGTGATAGTCTTCTTTTCTGTAGCAGCTTTTAATATTTTCTCTTTATCACTTAGCTTTGGTATTTTAATTATGATGTGTCTTGGTGTAGATTTCTTTGAGTGTCTCTTTAATGGAGTTCTCTGTGCTTCTTGAACATGTGAGAGTTTCTCCTGCATTAATTTAGGGAAGTTTTCAGCTATGATATCATTGAACAAAGTCTCTATCCCTTGTTCTTTCTCTTCTTCTTCAGGAACTCGTATGATGCAGGTGTTATTTCTCTTCATGTTGTCACAGAGCTCTCTTAGTGTTTCCTCAGACTTTTTGAGTCTCTTTTCTCTTTTCTGCTCTGCTTCCATGCCTTCATTCAACTTGTTCTCCAACTCTCTGATTCAATCCTCAGCTTCATCCTTACTGTTTTTAATTAATTCCTTTGTGGTCTTTATTTGTGATATTGTATTTGTCATCTTCAACTGATTTATTTTTAATATTTTAATATCCTTTTTTATACTTTCTATTTCTTTATTTAAGTGTTCATCGGGACCATGCATTGTTGTTCTAAGATCCATAAGCATCCTAAGAATCATTATTTTAAACTCTGCATCCTGAAGTTTGGTTATTTCCATATCACTCAGTTTATTTTATGGAGGTTTTTCTTGTGGTTTCATTTAGATTGTACTTTTATGTCTTCTTATTATGTCTGTTTGTTTTGGTGTGTTGTTTATAGAGCTGGTTGAGTCTAGGCTTGGTGTTGTCTGCCTCCAATTTTCAGTTTTGTTATTTCTAGGTCTTTTTGGGTTGGCTTCAGCTTTTGTTTGTAATCCACTGTCAGATTTGGCTTTTCTAAAAAAGAGCTGCTTTGACGTTTTGATATGTTTTTTACTTCCTCAGTTTTCTTAACAGGGTGGTAGTCTTGTTTACTGATATTTGCAGAGGGCTTATTTGAAACTATATACAGGAATTTTGGATGTAACCTGAGACTCTGAAGGCCTGATCTTCCAGTTACTCTTTCCAGGGATGGGGTGTTTTCTCAGCTTCAATAGTGGAAGGTGTATTTCAGATCTCCATGGAGACTTGAGTTACTGCCCCTCCTTTTCACTTCTTGTTGTCAGCTGTGTCTTGTTGCACTGATTGGAGCTGAAGAGATATCTGGAAATGGGTCACCCTGAACCACTTTAATCATGTATTGTGTGGAAGGATAAACCTCTCCCCCAGCTTTGGCCACCTCCAGCACTGGATGAGTTCGCTTCTCAGGTCATGGCATGCATTTCTCTGCCCCTAACTGTCTGTCTCTCCCCCCTTTCCTTTTGGAAGACAAGGTAGTCCTTTCCACACACCTCAGTCAAAAGAAAGGTCAAGGAAAGGACAGAGGTCTCCTGAGGCCCAGCACTGGGGCTTGTGCCCACACAGTGTTCCCAGGTCTTGGAAAGTTCTAGAGAGTGCTCATATTTTTTTTCTTCACAGTTGAAATATCGTTAAGGTTTTGGGTTTTTTTTTTGTATTTTTCTGAAGTTGGAAACGGGGAGGCAGTCAGACAGACTCCCACATGTGCCCGAGTGGGATCCACCCGGCATACCCACCAGGGGGCAATGTTCTGCCCATCTGGGGCATCGCTCTGTTGCAACCAGAGCCATTCTAGTGCCTGGGGCAGAGGCCATAGAGCCATCCTCAGCGCCTGGGCCAACTTTGCTCCATTGGAGTCTTAGCTGTGGGAGGGGAAGAGAGAGACAGAGAGGAAGGAGAGGGGGAGGGGTGGAGAAGCAGATGGGTGCTTCTCCTGTGTGCTCTGGTCAGGAATCGAACCTGGGACTCCTGCACGCCAGGCCGATGCGCTATCACTGACCCAACTGGCCAGGGCCTCTTTAAGGTTTTTGATTATTATAATAATAAGTAAAACTTACTCACTGCAAAATTTGAAATGATTCAAGTTTATGTGAAATAGCCAGGGAATTTCCTGTGCCATCTCAACCAATGAAGTCAACTACTCTTTAGAGCTAGTTGGGTTTATGTCTAGATATTTTTTAATTTTTTTAATTTTTCAATTAAATTTAATGGGATGACATTGATCAGCAGGAGTACATAAGGTTTTGGCAAACATCTCTATAGCCTTTAAGCTGCTGACTGTGTTGCATGCTCACCACACAAAGTCAAATCATTTTCCATCATCATATATTTGTTCTTCCTTTTTCCCATGCCCCCACCCTCTTCCCCAGGTAACCATTTTACTTTTATATATGCCCATGTGTCTCAGTTTTATATCAGACCTATGTGTGAAATCATATAGTTCTTAGCTTTTTTTGATTCACTTATTTCATTTAAGAGAAATTGCCTAATGTTGTAGTGCAGCATGAATATAACTAGTTGATTGTCCTATTTAATAAAGAGAAATCCTGCCCCCAAAGCAGCAAGGGCTACAGAGCTTACAAGGATCAAAGATAAAACAGAGAGGTCAGCATTGCCCTCTCATGCAAGGAGACAGATGAGAGCCTAGCCATAAGCCAAAAGGTAAAAAAACAGCATGCAAAGAAGTCCCAAAGGCAGAATGAAACTATTCTTATTTTAATGCTTTGCAGTAAGACAATTACTCTACCTAACATTTATAATATTTATTTTATTCTTCTAGTAAATAAAAATATATTTCATAAATTCAAGTGATTATCAAAATAAAATGATGGTATCACAAAGGAAAAAATAACTAAAAAGTGAGAATAGTTTAAGAGACCTTTGGAACAACATGAAGCTTAACAACATTCACGTCATAAGGGTAACTGAAAAAGAAGAGAGAGTAAGAGATTGAGGATCTATTTGAAGAAATAATGACTGAAAACAACCATATCACAGTGAAGGAAAAGGAAACTTAAGTAGAGATTGTTCAGAAAGTCCTGAACAAAAAGAACCTAAATGGGACCACACCAGGCCACATTATACTTAAATTGGCAAACATTAAGACAAAGGGAAAGCCTTTTTCTTTCTTATTTCTTTTTTCATTAGAGAGATAGGGGGGCACCGACAGATAGGAAGGAAGAAAGATGAGAAGCATCAACTCATATTTGTGATACCTTAGTTCTTCATTGATTGCTTTCCCATATGTGCATTGACCTGGGGGCTACAGCTGAGCTAATGACCGACCCCTTGCTCAAGCCAGTGACTTTGGGCTTAAGCCAGTGACTATAAGATCATGTGTATGATCCCATGCCCAAGCCACTGACCCCATGCTCAAGATAGCGACCTTGAGATTTTGAACCTGGGCCTTAGTGACCCAGGTTGACACTCTATCCACTGTGCCACCATCTGGTCAGGCAGAGAGAGTCTTAAAAGCAGCAAAAGAAAGACAGTTACCTACAAAGGAGCTCCCATTAGACTGTCAGAAAATTTATCAAAAGAAACATTCCAGGCCAGAAAGGATTGGCACAAAATATTCAAAGTGACAAATAGCAAGAACCTACAGCCAAAACTAGTTTACCTACAACCAAGACTAGTTTATTTGAAATTAAAATAGGCAGCTTCCCAGACAAAAAATAATCTAAAAGAGTACATTACACTAAACCAGTACTACAACAACAAATAAATGTAAAAGGGTATTCTTTAAGAATAAGAAAAAAAGTGAAAAGCATTGATTTAAAGAAAATGATAATAAATATGTACCTACCAATAATCACTTTAAATGTAAATAGTTTAAATGTTCCAATCGGAAGACATAGGATAGCTGAATAGGTAAGAAAGCAAATCCTATGGGTGTGCTGTCTACAAGAGCCCTCCCCTGAACAAAAGACACAGACAGACTAAAAGTAAAGAGATGTCACCTGACCTGTGGTGGCGCAGTGGATAAAGCATCAACCTAGAACACTGAGGTTGCTGGTTCAGAGCCCTGGGCTTGCCTGGTCAAGGCACATATGGGAGTTGATGCTTCCAGCTCCTCCCCCCTTCTCTCTCCCTCCCTCTCTCTCTCTCTCTCTCTCTCTCTCTCTCTCTCTCCCCCTCTCTCTCTCCTCTCTAAACGTGAATAAATAAAATAAAAAATTAAAAAAATAAAAGTAAAGAGATGGAAAAAGATATTTTATGCAAATAAAAATTTTAAAAGATGGGGTAGCAATACTTATATTCAAGATAAACATTTAAACAAAGTATATAATAAGATACAGAGAAGTACACTAATGATAAAGAGATCAATCTGGCAAGAGAATATTAGACATATAAACATTTATGCACCCACCATAGGAACACCTAAATATATAAAATAAATCTTGATGGACATAAAGAGAGATTTCAACAGTGGTATAGTTGTAGCAGAGGATATTAACATACCTCTGACATCAATGGATAGATCCTCCAGACAGAAAATTAACAAGGAAAGAGTGGCCTTAAACTACACACTAGATAAAATGGATTTAATTGAAATCTTCAGAGCATTTCACCTCAAAGTAGCAGAGATACATTTTCTTTCAATTGCACATGTACAGTTTATATGATAGGCCTCATGTTAGGACAGAAAACAAGTTTTAATAAATTAAGAGAGTGAGTGACGTCACGGAAATGGCGCCGTGAGCAGCGCGTCCGACAGATCTCCCCCAAATCTCAACAAATTTATCAACTAGAAACAGAGAAATTTATCCTCGGAGCATTCCAGAGTTCCACACACACACTGAAAGCAAAAGGACTGTTGCCGAGGAGGGAGTACACCTGTGGTGAGTCAACCCACACGTGCAGCTGCCCACCCACACTCGGGGATGGCAGCCTGGGCACTGGCGGCCGCCCCAGCATACCCTGAGAAAACCCGTGCCGCGGTCCAACCACTGGCGTGACGAGAAACCGCGTGCGCGCGCCCGGTGCCACAGTCCAGAGAGTCCCCGTCCACTGGCGTGCTGAGAAACTGCGCGCGCCCCGTGCCGCGGTCCCCGGCCACTGGCGTGCGGAGAAACCAAGCGCGCGCCCCGTACCACGGTCCCCGGCCACTGACGTGCCGAGAAACCGTGCGTGCGCGCTCCAAGCCCCGTTCCGGGAGGGGCGCCAAGGCTGTCTTTCCTAGTCAGGAGATTCTCTCCGTGGGCGGGGCACCTCACCCAGCCATTCAAGCTAACTATCAAGTGTTGGGGGGAGGGGCGCGCAGGCAGCCTGAAATACTTTCTGGAGCACAGCTGCGGATCCAATCACTGAAATTAGCTTAACCCACGAAATCTACGTACCCACGGGGCTCTAATTGATAAGATCTCTCCCAGTTCAGCGATCCAAGACAAGAGGCGTGATATTTTTCAGTGCCTTTCGCTAAAGGGGCGGGGGCAACTTCTGATTGACAGAGCCTACATATTCAGGGATATACCTAACAAGAGGGACTTGGCAGATATTAAGATCCATAAAGCAAACAGCGACTAGTGCTTCTTCTTCCCAGCCAAAACAGGCTACCAAGTGTGGAAAGCCTGGATTGAGTGGTCCAACTGAATGATAGGCGCTGAACAGTCACCTTGACAACAATTGACTCCCAGCCCCACCTGATTACGCTGGAGGCTCTGACTGCCAGAGCCTTACCCAGAGCCTTGCGCTGAGTGAGGATAGAGTGGGGATTTCCCAGCTCTTTGAGCCTCTTACTCCCCAGACAGAAGCAGTGGCAGCCTCATAGCTGGATCACCAGGCTGCTAATTCAGGAAGGGGAGACTAGGAAAGAGACTCCAGGAAAGCAAACTCTCTCATTGTTGGACTCTGCAAACGCCAACAAGCCTTGACTACCAGCGAGACTAAAGCCAATTATATGACATTGCCATAGAATCCCATCAACTGCAAATCCCTACCTAAGCATGACACGGGCAGAACCTGGGGTACAGAGTCACCGACCAGGAAGAGGGAGAGAAAAGAAAAAAGGAAGAAGTTAACCTCTCAAAATCAAGAAAAATCCACAGACTTTATAACTTGTTCCACTAATTCTTTGTTGTTGTTTCTTTCTTCTATCTTATTGCCTTTATTATTATTTCTATTTCTTCCACCTCGGTCCTTTTACTCTCTGCCCATCTTATGCTACCCTTTTCTTGAACTACACTACCCATGAGTGTTACATTTTATTTCTTTTCTTCATCCTAACTCTCCTTTAGGGTTACACTCCAAAACCCTTAACTCTCACTCTCTCCCCTTTTGTTTTTTTTTTTCTTTCCTTTTTTTCTTCCTTCGTTTCTCTCTTACTCTTATTTTTTCCTTTCTATTCATTTCTTCCTTTCTCCTTTTACTTTTCCTCCCATTTAAGCCTCAATCACGAACAAATTATTTAATTTGGGACTCAAGTTTTTGTGGGTTTTTTTTTGTTGTTGTTCTTTTTTTTCTTCTTCTGCTTTTGTTCTTGGTTTTCCTTTATTTGTTTGTTTTTGTGGCATTTTGGGCACTTTTTACATTGCTTTTTAACTCACTAGCATTCCTCCCAACCCAAAGTCTCCATTGTATTTAGTCTTCGCTCCACTTAATACAACAGATTTTTACTTATTATTTTTATTTTTATTTTTTCTTCTTTAATTATTGTTTTTTCTCTCCTTTTTTCTGTTTCCCTCTCATCCCTCTTATTATATCTCTTAGTCGACCATCACTTACAAGCAAATCATTTTATGCTTGTCTAAGATTTTCTCCCTTTTTTTTTTTTTGTATTTAGTAGGTCCCTACTCCCTTTTTTGCCCCTTGAACTCTTCACCCCAAATTAGGCCCTCCATTATAGGCAGTTTTTGTTCCATTTAGCATAATATAATTCACAGGTCATCACGATATTTCCCTAAGGAGGTGAGAGGAGGGGAAGAGAAGAAAGAAAAAAGGGGGAAATAATAAATTATTACTTTTTTTTTGTGGAGTGTTTTCCTTTTTTATTTTTTTTTCTTTTCCTTTTTATTTTTTATTAATTCTAATTAACACTATCATCAAGAACACCTTCAGATGCCAATAAGAAAAAGGAAATCGAACATTATGGATACAAAAGACAGAGAGGTAACACAAATAGATGTGGAAAAATCTATGGAGAAAAGATTTAACATATTGGAAGCCTTGGAGCCAAATGGCAGAGAATTTAAAATAGAAATCTTAAAAATACTCAGAGATATACAAGAAAACACAGAAAGGCAATTTAGGGAAATCAGAAAACAACTCAACGATCACAAAGAATATATTACCAAGGAAATTGAAACTATAAAAACAAATCAAACAGAAATGAAAAACTCAATTCAAGAGCTGAAAAACGAGGTAACAAGCTTAGCTAATAGAAAGCCAAGATAGAAGACAGGATCAGTGAAATAGAAGACAAGCAACTTGAGGCACAACAGAGAGAAGAAGAAAGAGACTCAAAAATAATAAAAAACGAGAAAGCCCTACAGGAATTGTCTGACTCCATCAGAAAGAATAACATAAGAATAATAGGTATATCAGAGGGAGAAGAGAGAGAAAATGGAATGGAGAATATACTCAAACAAATAATAGATGAGAACTTCCCAAGCCTGTGGAAAGAACTAAAGCCTCACATTCAAGAAGAAAACAGAACACCGAGTTTTCTTAACCCCAACAAACCCACTCCAAGGCACATCATAATGAAGATGACACAAACCAATGACAAAGAAAAAATTCTCAAGGCAGCCAGGGAAAAGAAGAATACAACATATAAAGGAAGGCCTATTAGATTATCATCAGATTTCTCAGCAGACACTCTAGAAGCTAGAAGAGAGTGGACCCCAATATTTAAAGCCCTGAAAGAGAGAAACTTTCAGCCACTAATACTATACCCATCAAAGCTATCCTTCAAGTATGAAGGAGATATAAAAATATTCACAGATACAGAAAAGATGAGAGAATTTATCATCAGAAAGCCCCCACTCCAGGAAATACCAAAGGGGGTTTTCCAACCAGATTCAAAGAACAAAAGAAAACATAACCACAAGTAACAGCTCCACCAAGAAAACAATAAAACCAAACTTAAACTGTGATAACAAAAGAAAAAAAAAGGAGAAAGGATGAAGATTAACAGTAGCAAAGGACGATGAAGCGCAGAAATACTCACAAGAAAGGGTACTACAATGAATATGGTAGGTACCCTTTTCATTACTTAATGGTAACCACCCTTGAAAAAACCACCACAAAAACACTTGACTTAAAAAAGGTAGCAACAGAGGAAAGAAGTATGGAATACAAACAAACAAAAACAAACGATAGAAAAACAAAAGAGAAGAATCAAACAAGATACAAAACTAACAGAAAGCAATTCATAAAATGGCAATAGGGAACCCACAAGTGTCAATAATTACACTAAATGTAAATGGATTAAACTTACCAATAAAAAGACACAGAGTAGCAGAATGGATTAAAAAAGAAAATCCAACTATATGCTGCCTACAAGAAACTCATCTAAGCAACAAGGATAAAAACAAATTCAAAGTGAAAGGCTGGAAAACAATACTCCAAGCAAACAACACCCAAAAAAAAGCAGGTGTAGCAATACTCATATCTAATAATGCTGACTACAAGACAGAAAAAGTACTCAGAGACAAAAATGGTCATTTCATTATGATTAAGGGGACACTGAATCAAGAAGACATAACAATCCTTAATATATATGCACCAAACCAAGGAGCACCAAAATATATAAGACAGCTACTTATTGACCTTAAAACAAAAACTGACAAAAATACAATCATACTTGGAGACCTCAGTACACCGCTGACGGCTCTAGATTGGTCATCCAAACAGAGAATCAATAAAGATATAGTGGCCTTAAATGAAATACTAGAAAAACTGGATATGATAGACATACAGGACACTTCATCCCAAAGCGACAGAGTATACATTTTTCTCTAGTGTACATGGAACATTCTCAAGAATTGACCATATGTTGGGCCACAAAGACAATATCAGCAAATTTAAAAAAATTGAAATTGTGCCAAGCATATTCTCTGATCATAAAGCCTTGAAACTAGAATTCAACTGTAAAAAAGAGGGGGAAAACCCCACAAAATTGTGGAAACTAAACAACATACTTCTAAAAAATGAATGAGTCAAAGAAGAAATAAGTGCAGAGATCAAAAGATATATACAGACAAATGAAAATGAAAATAAGACATATCAGAATCTCTGGGATGCAGCAAAAGCAGTAATAAGAGGAAAGTCCATATCACTTCAGGCCTATATGAACAAACAAGAGAGAGCCGAAGTAAAACACTTAACTTCACACCTTAAGGAACAAGAAAAAGAAGAACAAAGACAACCCAAAACCAGCTGAAGAAAGGAGATAACAAAAATCAGAGCAGAAATAAACGAAATAGAGAACAGAAAAACTATAGAAAAAATCAACAAAACAAGGAGCTGTTTCTTTGGAAAGATCAACAAAATCGACAAACCCTTGGCAAGACTCACCAAGCAAAAAAGACACAGGACTCAAATAAATAAAATCCAAAATGAAAGAGGAGAGATCACCACAGACATCATAGATATACAAAGAATTATTGTAGAATACTATGAAAAACTATATGCCTCCAAATACAACAATCTAGAAGAAATGGATAAATTCCTAGAACAATACAACCTTCCTAAACTGAGTCATGAAGAGCAGAAAGCCTAAACAGACCAATCAGCAGGGAGGAAATAGAAAAAACTATTAAAAACCTCCCCAAAAATAAAAGTCCAGGTCCAGATGGTTATACAAGTGAATTCTATCAAACATTCAAAGAAGACTTGGTTCCTATTCTACTCAAAGTCTTCCAAAAAATTGAAGAAGAAGCAATACTTCCAAACACATTTTATGAGGCCAACATAACCCTCATACCAAAACCTGGCAAGGATGGCACAAAAAAAGAAAACTACAGACCAATATCTCTAATGAATACAGATGCTAAAATACTAAACAAAATACTGGCAAATCGAATACAACAACATATTAAAAAAATAATACATCATGATCAAGTGGGATTCATCCCAGAGTCTCAAGGATGGTTCAACATACGTAAAACGGTTAACGTAATACACCATATCAACAAAACAAAGAACAAAAACCACATGATCTTATCAATAGATGCAGAAAAGGCTTTCGATAAAATACAACACAATTTTATGTTTAAGACTCAACAAAATGGGTATAGAAGGAAAATATCTCAACATAATAAAGGCCATATATGATAAACCATCAGCCAACATCATATTAAATGGCATAAAACTGAGGACTTTCCACCTTAAATCAGGAACACGACAGGGTTGTCCACTCTCTCCACTCTTATTTAACGTGGTGCTAGAAGTTCTGGCCAGAGCAATCAGACAAGACAAAGAAATAAAAGGCATCCATATTGGAAAAGAAGAAGTAAAGGTATCACTTTTTGCTGATGATATGATCCTATACATCAAAAACCCGAAGGACTCCACAAAAAGATTACTATAAACAATAAACCAATACAGTAAGGTCGCAGGATACAAAATTAACATACAGAAGTCCATAGCCTTTCTATATGCCAACAATGAAATATTAGAAAACAAACTCAAAAAAATAATCCCCTTCACGATTGCAACAACAAAAAAAAAATACCTAGGAATAAACATAACAAAGAATGTAAAGGACCTATATAAAGAAAACTTCAAGGCATTGCTAAGAGAAATAGAAAAAGACACAATGAAATGGAAAAATATTCCTTGTTCTTGGATAGGAAGAATAAATATAATTAAAATGGCCATATTACCCAAAGTAATATATAAATTTAATGCAATTCCCATCAAAATTCCTATGACATTTTTTAAAGAAATGGAACAAAAAATCATCAGATTTATATGGAACTATAAAAAACCCCGAATAGCCAAAGCAATCCTAAGGAAAAAGAATGAAGCTGGGGGCATTACAATACCTGACTTTAAACTATATTATAGGGCCACAGTAATCAAAACTGCATGGTATTGGCAGAAAAATAGACACTCAGACCAATGGAACAGAATAGAAAGCCCAGAAATAAAACCACATATATATGGTCAAATAATCTTTGATAAAGGGGCCAACAACACAAAATGGAGAAAAGAAAGCCTCTTCAACAATTGGTGCTGGGAAAACTGGAAAGCCACATGCAAAAGAATGAAACTCGACTATAGCCTGTCCCCGTGTACTAAAATTAATTCAAAATGGATCAAAGACCTAAATATAAGATCTGAAACAATAAAGTACATAGAAGAAGACATAGGTACTAAACTCATGGATCTGGGTTTTAAAGAACATTTTATGAACTTGACTCCAATGGCAAGAGAAGTGAAGGCAAAGATAAATGAATGGGACTACATCAGAATTAAAAGTTTTTGCTCAGCCAGAGAAACTGATATCAAAATAAACAGACAGCCAACTAAATGGGAACTGATATTTTCAAACGACAGCTCAGATAAGGGCCTAATATCCAAAATTTACAAAGAACTCATAAAACTCAACAACAAACAAACAAACAATCCAATAAAAAATGGGAAGAGGACATGAACAGACACTTCTCCCAGAAAGAAATACAAATGGCCAACAGATATATGAAAAGATGCTCAGCTTCATTAGTTATTAGAGAAATGCAAATCAAAACTACAATGAGATACCACCTCACCCCTGTTAGATTAGCTATTATCAACAAGACGGGTAATAACAAATGTTGGAGAGGCTGTGGAGAAAAAGGAACCCTCATACACTGTTGGTGGGAATGTAAAGTAGTACAACCACTATGGAGGAAAGTATGGTGGTTCCTCAAAAAACTGCAAATAGAACTACCTTATGACCCAGCAATCCCTCTACTGGGTATATACCCCAAAACCTCAGAATCATTGATACGTATAGACACATGTAGCCCCATGTTCATAGCAGCACTGTTCACAGTGGCCAAGACATGGAAACAACCAAAAAGCCCTTCAATAGAAGATTGGATGAAGAAGATGTGGCACATATACACTATGGAATACTACTCAGCCATAAGAAATGATGACATTAGATCATTTATAGCAAAATGGTGGGATCTTGATAACATTATACGGAGTGAAATAAGTAAATCAGAAAAAAACAAGAACTACATGATTCCATACATTGGTGGAACATAAAAACGAGACTAAGAGACATGGACAAGAGTGTGGTGGTTACCAGGGGTGGGGGGAGGGAGTACGCAGGAAGGAGGGAGGGAGAGATTTAGGGGGAGGGGGAGAGGCACAGAGAAAACTAGATAGAGGGTGACAGAGGACAATCTGACTCTGGGCGAGGGGTATGCAACATAATTTAATGACAAGATAAACTAGACATGTTTTCTTTGAATATATGTACCCTGAATTATTAATGTCATCCCATTAACATTAATAAAAATTTATTAAAAAAATAATAAATTAAGAGAAGACTGAAATCATATAAAGCATCTTTTCTGGCCATAATGGTATAAGAATAGAAATCAATTACTAGAAAATAAATCCCTGAAAAATATACAAATAGATCAGTCTAAATAACATGTTACTAAACAATGAATGGGATTATAATGAGATCAAGGAAGAAATCAAAAGATACCTTGAGACAAATGAAAATAAAAACACAACAGCCCTGAATCTTTGAGGCACAGCAAAAGCAATCCTAAGAGGAAAATTTATAGCATCAGAGGCCTATCTCAAGGAACAACAACAACAACAACAATATCTCAAAAAAGCAATTGGAAAAAAATCCCAGTGAGTAAAAAATTAAAATAAGTGTCAAAGCAAAAATAAAAGAGAGTCTAAAATAATACAAAGATCAATGAAACCAAAAGTTGGTTCCTTGAAAAGCTAAACAAGATTAATAAACCTATAACCAGACTCATCAGGAGAAAAAGAGGACCCAAATAAATAAAATTAGAAATGAAACAGAAGTAACAACTAACACCACAGACAGAAATACAAAAAATTCTGAGATAATATTATGTATAACTATATGCCAACAAATTGGACAATCTGGATAAAATGGATAAATTCCTAAAAAAAATCTAATCAAGAGAAAGAATGAGAAAATTTGAACAGACTGATTGAAACCTGTGAAATTAAATCAGTAGTTAAAAAACTTTCAGTAGCCTGACTAGGCAGTGGCACAGTGGATAGAGCATCAGATTGGGATGCGGAGGACCCAGATTTGAGAACCCGAGGTCACCAGCTTGAGCATGGGCTCATCCAGTTTGGGCAAAGCTCACCAGCTTGGATCCAAGGTCACTGGCTTAAGCAAGGGGTTACTCGGTCTGCTGAAGGCCCACAATCAAGGCACATATGAGAAAGCAATCAATAAACAACTGAGGTGTTGCAACAAGGAACTAATGATTGATGCTTCTCATCTTTCTCTGTTCCTGCCTGTCTGTCCCTATCTATCCCTCTCTCTGACTCTCTCTCTCTCTGTCCCTGTAAGAAAACAAAAAAAAACCCCAAAATAACAAAAAAACAAAACAAAACAAAAAACTTTCAATAAACAAAAGTCTTAGGCCATATAGCTTCACAGGTGAAATTTACCAAACATTCAAAGGAGAAATAACACCTATCTTTCTCAGACTACTCCAAAGAGGGAAGATTCCCAAATTAATTTACAAGGCCAGCATCATTCTAGTTTCAGGTAAAGACACTACAAAAAAGAAAATTATAGGCCAATATCTTTGATAAACACAGGTTTCAAAAATCTTCAACACAATTGATATTTGACAAAGGAGGTAAGAGCATACAATGGAGTAAAGACAGTCTCTTTAAAAATAGTGTTGGGAAAATTGGACAGCTACCTGCAAAAAAATGAAACTAGACTACCAACTTACACCAGTCACAAAAATAAACTCAAAATGGATAAAGGACTTAAATGTAAGTTGTGAAACCATAAGCGTCTTAGAAGAAAACACAGACAGTAAGCTCTCTGACAACTCTCACAGCAATATATTTGCTGATCTATCTCCACAGGCAAGTGCAATAAAAGGATAAACGAATGGGACTATATCAAACTAAAAGCTTTTGTATAGCTAAAGACAATATGAACAGAATAAAAAGACAAACCACACAATGGGACAACATAGTCGACAATACGACTGATAAGGGGTTAATAACCAAAATTTATAAAGAATTTGTAAAACTCAATACCAGGAAGACAAACAATTCAATCAGAAAATGGACAATAGAAATGAATAGACACTTCTCCAAAGAGGACATACAGATGGCCAATAGACAGATGAAAAAATGTTCAACATCACTAATCATTAGAGAAGTGCAAATTAAAACCACAATGAGATACCAGCTCACACCAGTAAGAATGGCGCTCATTAACAAAACAACACACAATAGGTACTGGTGAGAATGTGGAGAAAGGGGAACCCTCCTACACTGCTGGTGGGAATGCAGACTGGTGCACTGTGAAATACAGTATGGAGATTCCTCAAAAAATTAAAAATTGAACTGCCTTTTGACCCAGCCATCTCACTTTTAGGAATATATCCCAAGAACACCATATCACTGACTCAAAAAAAGAAATGCACCCCCATGTTTATGGCAACTTTTTTCACAATAGCAAAGATCTGGAAACAGCCCAAATGTCCATCAGTGGGCAAGTGGATTAAAAAGCAGTGGTACATATATACAATGAAATACTATGGAGACATGAAAAAGAAGGAAATCTTTCCTTTTGTGACAACAAGGATGGACCTGGAAACTATTACGTTAAGTAAAATAAGCCAGGCAGAGAAAGAAAAATATCATATGACCTCACTCATTTGAGGAATCCAAGGAACAATGTGAACTGAGGAACGGAATGGAATTAAACCTGAAGGGAAGGGGGGAGGGAGCTGTTGGGAGGAAGGCAAGGGATATGTTGAGGGGAATACGGGGGATGGGGTATGCAATCAGGGCAACACTAGAATCTATGTAAACAAAATAAATAAAAAAATCCTCAACACAATATTGGCAAAATTAAGCAAATCATTGGAAAAATTATACACCATAATCAAGTGGGATTCATTACTGTGATGTAAAATTTGTACAATATCCATGATTCAATTAATATGATACACCACATAAAAAATGATGGACAAAAATTATATAAAATATTAATAGATACAGAAAAAGCATTTGATAAAATTCAGCACTCACTTAGGACTAAAAAAAATCCTCAGCAAAATGGAAATAGTGCAAACATATGTCAAAGTAATTAAAGCCATATATGACCAACCTACAGCTAACATCATACTCAATGGGGAAAAACTTAAAAAAAAAAACATTTCCCTTACTAATAGGAACAAGACAGGGATTTACTTTTACTGCTCTTGTTTAACATAGCATTGGAAGTCCTAGCCATAGCAGTCAGAGAAGAATAATAAATAAATGGCATCCAAATTGGAAATGAAGAGGTAAAACTCATTATTTGAAGATGACATGATACTGTATATAGAGAATTCTAAAGCTGTCACTGAAAAAAAACTACCAGAACAGATAAGTAAATTTAATAAAGTAGCAGAATACAAAATCAATATCTATAAATTAGTTTTATTTTTATAAACCAATAATGAACTCTCAGTAAGGGAAACTAAGAAAATAATCCTATTTACAATTGCATAAAAACAATTCCTAGGAATAAATATTTAACCAAAGAGGTAAAAATCTTGTACTCTGAAAATAAGACACTAAAAAAAGAAATTGTTTATAATATCCAAAGCAATATATAGATTCAATGCAATTACTATGAAGATACCAATGACATATATCACAAAACAACAAAAAATCACTCAAAAATTTGTATAGAACCACAAGAAACCTTGTATAGCCACAGCACTCTTGAGAAAGAAGACAAAGTTGAAGGAATCATGCAACTTGATAACAAACTATACTACAAAGTCATAGTAATCAAAACATTATGGTACTGCCATAAAAACAGACATATAGATCAATGAAGCAGAATACAAAGTGTAGAAATAAACCCATACTTTTATGTACAATTAATATTTGAAAAAGAAGGCAAGAACTTAAAATGGGATAAAGACAGTCTGTTTATAAATGATGCTGGAAAAATTGGACAGATATATACAAAAAAAGAAAAATAAACTAGGCTACCTTCTTATACAATATACAATAATAAACTCAAATAGATTAAAGATTTACAGGTAAAACTTGAAACCATAAAAATCCTTGAAGAAAATACAGGCAGTACAATTTCTATCATTTTTCTTAGCAATATATATATTCTGTTATATCTCCTTAGGAAAGGAATACAAAAGAAACAATAAACAAATGGTATTACATCAAACTAAAAAGCATTTGCACAGCAAAGAAAACCATCAACAAATGAAAAGATTAGCTACTATATGGGAGAACATATTTGCCAGTGATACATCTGATAAGGTGTTATTATAAAAAATTTATAAAGAACTCATACTACTCAACACCAAGAAAAGAAACAATCTAATTAATGTGGGCAGAGGACCTGAATAGACACTTCTCTAAAGAGGACATACATATGGCCAATAGACTAGTAAAGAAAAGCTCAACATCACTAATTATCAGAGAAATGCAACTTAAAACCACAATGAGATATGACTTCACCCCTGTAAGAAAAGCTATCATTAATAAATTCATAAACAATAAGTTTTAGCAAAGATATGGAGAAAAGGGAAGAGTCATGCACTGTTGGTGGGAATGCAGATTGGTGCAGCCATGATGGAAAACAATATGGAGTTTCCTCAAAAATTTAAAACTGAAACTGCCTTATAATCCAACAAATCTACTTCTGGGAATTTATTCAAGGAAATCCAAAACACTAACTCAAAAGAATATATGTACTGCTATGTTCAGTGTAATGTTATTTAAAATTGCCAAACCATAGAAGCAACCTAAGAGCCCATGAATAGTCAAGTAGGTTAAAAAAATGATGATACATATATAAAATGGAGCATTACTTGGCAAAAAAAAAAAAAATCTTACCATTTGTGAAAGCATGGATGGACCTAGAAGTTATTATGGTAAGTGAAATAACTCAGAGAAAGACAAATACTGTGGTTTCAGTTATATGTGGAATCTAAAGAACAAATCAGTCAAACAATACGAAAAACAGGTTTACAGAGAGAACAGACTAATGGTTGCTTGAGGAGAGGTGGGTTGCAGTCTGGGGGGAAAAAGTGAAAGGATCTAGAAGTACAGATTTGTAGTTACAAAACAGTGTCAGGCATGTAAAGTACAGCATAGGAAGTATAGTCAATATTATTGTAATCAACTATGTATGGTGTCAGGTTGTTCCTGGCAATATCAGAGGAAACATTTTGTTAAGTACACGATTGTCTAAACACTATGCTGTACACCTAAATCTAATACAAAATATTATTGAATATAAACTGTAATTTAAAAAATTTAAAAACTTATTAAAAATATTTAGAAGAGAGAATGTCAGTATTGGCTTTATACTATCGGAAAATTTATGGCAGATAGTAACTTATAGCATCAAATCAAGGGCATTGGTGGGCAGTCTGCCACTATCTGGTAATTTCTAGGCCCAGAGGTGTTGAAGTTTTAGAAATTATAGTAGAAGAATGTGCTGTTTTAGTGCCTTGTACATGGTAGGTACTCAAATATTCATGATAAAATAAATTCTCATTTGGAAAGTATATAACAGCAGGCTCATCTTAGTAGCAGGTCCTTAGCCAGCCATTTTATATATGTTATGTTATTCAGTATTTAGACATATGATAAGATATGTGTTATTATCTGCATTTTACATATAAGAAGGAGGTCTTTAAAGTCTAGCACCACTAGTATTTTGTACTGCTGAGTAGTTTCTTGATCTGGTGGATTCTGATGCCCATCCTATACAGTATACTTTATCATATCTTACCTGATTTAAGGTTGTGACTTTTTTCAAAATAACATTCATTTATTCATTAAATAACTGTGTTTTATGTGTGCATTATTTTTCAGATACTCTTCTATGCATTTGGCATATATCTGTGAATAAAATAAGTGAAATGCCTTGTTGCCGTTGAGCTATATTCTACTAGAAAAACAAAGAACAATATATAAATATATATACATACACATACACATATATGTCAGAAGTGCAAAGAAAGAAAATAGATCAGGCAACTTCATAGGAAGTATCCTGGATGTCTAAGGATTGAAATTTTATATTGAGAAGTCAGGGTAGACCTCAGTGAGAAAGGTCACATTTGAACAAAAACCTGAAGTGAGAGAAGGAACAAATTACCTGGAAATTGGATGGAAGAATACTCCAGTTATAGAAGTAATAGCATGTCCCAAAGTCCTATAGCTGGAGCATGACTTTTATATCAAGTGGGCAGCAAGGAGGCCCCAGTGGCTGATGTGGAATTGATAAGAGAGAAGGGTACTACAGGATAAGGCTAGCCAGCAGGACTAGATCATGTAGGTCCTTATAGAACATAATAAGACTTTTGAAATGGCAAGAAACTGGAGAATTTTGAGAAGAGGAAAGACATGTTTGACTTAATACTTTAAAAGTTCACACTACTATATAGAGAACAAACTTTAGGAAAGCAAGGGCAGAAGCAGCAACACCAATTAATGATGTTTTATAATGAACTCAGCAAGAGATTATGAGCCATAGTCATAGTAGCAGATGCAATATGTTTTTATTCTGGAGATATTTCCTTTTGAGTCGAATGTTGAGACTTTCTGGTAAATTGGATGTAAGACATAAGAGTAAAAAAAAAATGTCAAGAGTGACATCAGAGTTTTTACTCTAAGAAATTGGAAGGGTGGAGTTAAAATTACCTGAGATGAAAAAGTTTGTAAGAGACAGGTCTGTGTATGTGTGTGGAGGTGGATTTCTGAACCTCAGATTTGAACATGTTGTGTTTAAGATGCTTCTCAGACATATAAGCATGGATATGGATTGTAGGAGAGAACTCAGATGGACATACTTATTTGCAAATCATCAGATTATAGACAATATTTCCCTCTGTTTTGTTCCTTGTACATTCTTTAGCTCTACAGTAGAGTGAATTCTTTGAGTAACTATTTGCAATTTTGTCTGTGCAATCACATATAATGGTGGCTTGAAAATTAGTCATGTCCATATACTGTAGGTGATTACCTGAGTCAAGATAATCTGAGCTTGCACAAGTGTTGTCATAACCAATCTGGTCCCACCACAGGCATCTTCGCTTGTACCAATATCTGAATACACTCAATGGTCAAAAGCTTTTATATCATTTGTGTTCATCCATATGCTATTCTTATATGAGCACACACCATGGTTGTCTACTTTTGCAATGTAGGCTAAATTTTTTATACTGACTTTAAAAATAGTATTAGGTTTTACATTCTGCTCATGCAGCATAGTTGTTGAAATATGTCATTATATGATTTTTTGCAATTTGTAGTTTATTCACTATTGATATCATAAATATATTTGTTCATATGTCATAGACAGCTATTCAGCATGGTCATTATCACTAGCAAGATATCAGTTCTTTCCTGTGGCCACTTGCACCTCTATCTTACCTCACTGCTCCAGTGGTGGTAGTGAGGGGGAACAAAAACTGTAATGAGGCAAAGTAGGATGCTATATAATGATAAAGGGATCAATCCAACAAGAAGACATAAACTTTGCAAACATTTATGCATCCAACAGATGTACCAAACATATATTATGCACTTAAATATACAAAGCAAATCTGGATGACCATAAAGGGAAATATTGACAGTAATACAGTCAAAGTAAGGAATTTTAACAACCATTGGTATCAGTGTATACTTCTATAGGTTCTTTTCAAGTGAACATGGAATATTTTCTAGCATGGACCACATGTTAGGACACAAAACAAGTCTCAATAAATTTAGGGAAGATTGAAATCATCAAGCATCTCCAAACACAATGGTAAGAAACTAGAAATTACAAAAAAAAAACACTAAAAAATACACAAACACATAGAGACTAAATAACATGTCACTAAAAAAGGGAAAAGTTAACAATAAGACCAAGGAAGAGATAAAAGATAAATTGAAACAAATAAAAATAAAAACACAACCACAAATCAATAGGACACAGGAAGAGCAGACTAGGAAGAAAATTCATAGCATTACAGGCCTACCTCAAGAAACAAGAAAAATCTCAAATAAACAATTTAACCTTACGCCTAAAGGAACTAGAAAAAAGAACAACAAAGCCAAAAGTGAGCAGAAGAAAGAAAATTAATAAAGATTAAAGTGGAAATATGTGAAAAAGAGTCTCAGAAAACAATACGAAAGATCAATGAAACTAAGAGCCAGTTCTTTGGAAATATGAACAAGATTGATGAACTTTAAGAAAAGTCTTCAAGAAAAAGAAAGAGGAACCAAATAAATAAAAATGAAAGAGGCAAAGAAACAACTGACAACACAGAAACATAAAGGTTTATAAGAAAACAATACAAACAACTATATGCCAAAAAATTATGAATATATTTCTAAAATAAATAAACTTGCAAAACTGAATCGAAGAAAAACAAAAAATCTGAATAGACTGTTTACAACTAATGAAATTGAAGCAATAATAAAAAACTTACAACAAATAAAAGTCCTACATCAGGTTGCTCAACTGCTGAATTTTACCTAACATTCAAAGAAGAATTAACACCTATCCTTTTCAAACAATTTAAAAGACATCAAGAGTAAGAGAGATTCCGAAGCTCATTTTAACAGGTCAGCATTATTATAATTCTAAAACCAGGTAAGGACACTACAAAGAGAGAAAATGATAGGACAATATTCCTGATTAATATAAATGCTGAAATCCTCAAAAAATAATAACAAACTATAAAGAAGTAATACTGTCCGGTAGAGCGTCGGCCTAGCGTGCGGAGGACCCGGGTTCGATTCCCGGCCAGGGCACACAGGAGAAGCGCCCATTTGCTTCTCCACCCCTCCGCCGAGCCCTCCTCTCTGTCTCTTCCCCTCCCGCAGCCAAGGCTCCATTGGAGCAAAGATGGCCCGGGTGCTGGGGATGCCAGCTCTGTGGCCTCTGCCCCAGGCGCTAGAGTGGCTCTGGTCGCAACATGGTGACGCCCAGGATGGGCAGAGCATCGCCCCCTGGTGGGCACAGCATCGCCCCATGGTGGGCGTGCCGGGTGGATCCTGGTCGGGCGCATGCGGGAGTCTGTCTGACTGTCTCTCCCTGTTTCCAGCTTCAGAAAAATGCAAAAAAAAAAAAAAAAAAAAAAAAAAGAAGTAATACTGTCATTATTTGCAGTTCACATGATACTGTATATAGAGAACCCTAAAAATTCCACCAAAGATTTACTAAAACTGAAAATTGAATTTATTAAAATAGCAGAATACAAAATAAATACTCAGAAATAAGTTGCATTGTTATACATCAATAATGAACTATCAAAAAGAGAAACTAAGAAAACATTCCCATTTGTAATTTCATTAAAAAAAAGTACCTAGGAATAAAATTTAACCAAGAAGATAAAGGACCTCTACCCAGAAAATTATAAGTCACTGGAGAAAGAAATCAAAGTGATAAGTAAATGAAAGCATGATGTGCTTATGGAAAGGAAGGATTAACGTTATTAAAATGTCCATACTACCCAAAACAATCTATAGATTCAACACAATTCCTATCAAAATACAAATGGCATATTTCCTAGAACAAGAACTAATTATCCAAAAATTTGCATGGAATGATAAAAGACATAAAATAGTGACAACAATCTTGAAAAAGGAAAATAAAGTTGGATGTATCACACTAGATGATATCAAACTATACTACAAGTTTATAGTAATCAAAACATCATGGTACTAGCATAAAAACAGATATATAGAACAATGAAGCAGAATAGAGAGCCCAGAAATAAACTCACATCTTTTTAAAAAAAATTATTTATTTATATTAATTTTAATGGGGTGACACTGATAAATCAGGGTATATATGTTCAGAGAAAACATCTCTAGGTTATTTTGACATTTGATTATGCTGCATTCTCCTCACCCAAAGTTCAATTGTATTCTGTCACCTTCTAACTGGTTTTCTTTGTGCCCCTCCCCTTCCCCAACCCCCTTCCTCCCCTAAACCACACCCCATAACTCCCACACTCTTGTCCATGACTCTGAGTCTCATTTTTATGTCCGATCTATGTATGGAATCATATAGTTCTTAGTTTTTTCTGATTTACTTATTTCGCTCAGTATAATGTTATCAAGATCCATCGATGTTGTTGTAAATGATCCGATGTCATCATTTCTTATGGCTGAGTAGTATTCCATAGTATATATGTACCAAAGCTTTTTAATCCACTCATCCACTGACAGACACTTGGGCTGTTTCCAGATCTTCGCTATTGTGAACAATGCTGCCATAAACATGGGGGTGCATTTCTTCTTTTCAAACACTGCTATGGTGTTCTTGGGGTATATTCCTAAAGGTGGTATAGCTGAGTCAAAAGGCAGTTCAATTTTTAATTTCTTGAGGAATCTCCATACAGTTTTCCACAGTGGCTGCACCAGTCTGCATTCCCACCAGCAGTGCAGGAGGGTTCCCTTTTCTCCACATCCACGCCAGCACTTATTCTGTGTTGTTTTGCTTATCAGTGCCATTCTGACTGGTGTGAAGTGGTATCTCATTGTGGTTTTAATTTGTATTTCTCTAATGATTAGTGATGCTGAACATTTTTTAATATGCCCATTGGCCATCTGTATGTCCTCTTTGGAGAAGTCTCTATTCATTTTTTTAGCCCATTTTTTGATTGGATTGTTTGTCTTCCTGGTATTGAGTTTTACAAGTTCTTTATAAATTATGGTTATTAACCCCTTATCAGACATATTGTCAAATATATTCTCCCAATGTGTAGTTTGTCTTTTTTTCTGTTCTTATTGTCTTTAGCTGTGCAGAAGCTTTTTAGTTTGATATAGTCCCATTTGTTTATCCTTTATTTCACTTGCCTGTGGAGATAAATGGCAAATATATTGCTGCAAGAGTTGTCGGAGACCTTACTGCCTGTGTTTTCTTCTAAGATACTTATGGTTTCATGGCTTCCATTAAAGTCTTTTATCCATTTTGAGTTTATTCTTGTGTATGGTGTAAGTTGGTGGTCTAGTTTCATTTTTTTGCATGTAGCTGTCCAATTTTCCCAACACCATTTATTAAAGAGGCTGTCTTTACTCCGTTGTATGCTCTTACCTACTTTGTAAATATCAGTTGTCCATAGAGCTGTGACTTTATTTCTGGGTTCTCCGTTCTGTTCCATTGATCTATATGCCTGTTCTTATGCCAGTACCAGGCTGTTTGCAGTACAATGGCCTTGTAGTATAACTTGATATCCGGAAGTGTGATACCTCCCACTTTATTCTTTCTTTTCAAGATTGCTGAGGCTATTAGTGTTCTCTTTTGGTTCCATATAAAGTTTTGGAATATATGTTCTATATCTTTGAAGTAAGTCATTTGTATTTCAATAGGTATTGCATTGAATTTATATATTGCATTGGTAATATAGACATTTTAATGATGTTTATTCTTCCCAACCCTGAGCACGGTGTATGCTTCCACTTGTTTGTACCTTCCCTGATTTCTTTTATCAATGTTTTATAATTTTCCGAGTACAGGTCTTTAATCTCCCTGGTTAAATTTATTCATAGGTACTTTATTTTTTTGGTTGCAGTGGTAGAGAAGATTGCTTCCTTAATATCTCTTGCTGACAGTTCATTTTTAGTGTATAAAAATGCCCCTGATTTTTGAGTATTAATTTTATATCCTGACACGTTTCTGAATTCATTTATCAGGTCTAGTAGTTTTTTTGACTGAGACTTTAGGGATTTTTTTACACAGTAGTTTATCATCTGCAAATAATGATAGCTTTACTTCTTTTCCAATTTGGATGCCTTTTATTTCTTCTTTTTGTCTTATTGCTGTGGCTAGGACTTCCAGAACTATGTTGAATAAGAGTGGTGAAAGGGGACACACCTGCCTTGTTCCTGATCTTAAGGGGATTGCGTTTAATATTTGCCCATTGAGTATGATGTTGGCTGTGGGTTTGTCATAGATGGCTTTTATCCTGTTGATGTATGTTCCCTGTATTCCCACTTTGCTGAGAGTTTTGATCATGAATGGGTGCTGGATTTTATCAAATGCTTTTTCTGCATCTATTGAAATTATCATGTGGTTTTACTCCTTTCTTTTGTTTATGTGATGAATCACACTGATTGATTTGTGAATATTGTGCCATTCTTGCCTCCCAAGAATAAATTCCACTTGATCATGGTGTATGATTTTTTTCATATATTGCTGAATCCAGTTTGCTAATATTTTGTTGAGGATTCTAGCATCTAAATTCATCAGAGATATTGTCCTATAATTTTCTTTTTTATGTTGTCTTTGACTGGTTTTGGAATCAGAATTATACTCGCCTCATAAAAGGAGCTTGGAAGTCTTTCTTCCTCTTGAATTTTTTAAAATAGCTTGAGAAGGATAGGAGTTAGTTCTTTTTTGAATATTTGGTAGAATTCACTTGTGAAGCCATCAGGACCAGGGCTTTTCTTTTTTGGGAGTTTTTTGATAACTTTCAATCTCATTTGTTATAATTTGTCTGTTTAGGTTTTCTGATTCTTCTAGATTAATTTTTGGAAGATTATATGTTTCAAGGAATTTGTCCATTTCATCTAGGTTGTCTAGTTTTTTGGCATACAGTTCTTCATAGTATTTTCTTACAATATTTTGTATTTCTGTTGTGTCAGTTGTTATTTCTCCACTCCCATTTCTAATTTTATTTATTTAAGTCCTCTCTCTTTTTTTGTTGGTGAGTCTGGTTAAATGTTTATCGATCTTGTTTACCTTTTCAAAGAACCAGCTCCTGGTTTCATTGATTGTCTGTATTGTTTCTTTAGCCTCTATGTCATTTATTTCTGCTCTGATCTTTGATATTTCCTTTCTTCTACTAGCTCTGGGCTTTACTTGCTGTTTTTTTCTAGTTCTTTTAGATGCAGGGTCAAGTTGTTTATTTGAGCTTTTTCTAGCTTCTTGAGGTATGCCTGTAATGCTATGAACTTTCCTCTCAGCACTGCTTTTGGTGTGTCCCATAAATTTTGAATTGATGTATACTCGTTATTGTTCATTTCTAGGAATTTTTAAATTTCTTCTTTGATCTCATTGTTAACCCATTTGTTATTTAATAACATGCTATTTAGTTTCCAAGCGTTTGAGTATTTTTCAGTTTTTCTGTTGTGGTTGATTTCTAGTTTCATACCATTGTGATCAGAGAAGGTACTCGATATGATTTTCGTCTTCTTAAATTTGTTGAGACTGCTTTTGTGCCCTAACATGTGGTCTATCCTAGAGAATGTACCATGACCACTTGGAAAGAATGTATATTCTGCTGCTTTAGGATGAAAGATTCTGAAGGTACCTATTAAATCGAGTTGATCTAGTATTTCCTTTAAGTCTGCTGTTTCTTTGTTAATTTTCTTTCTTGAGGATCTATCTAGTGATGTTAGTGGGATATTGAAATCCCCTACTATTATATTGCTGTTGATCTCACACTTTAAGTCCATCAAAGTCTGCTTTATATATTTAAGTGCCCCCATATTAGGTGCATAGATATTTATAATGGTTATAGCTTCCTGTTGGATTGATCCCTTTATCATTATGTAGTGACCTTCTTTATCTGTTACTATAGTCTTTGTTTTAAAGTCCATTTTGTCTGATATAAGTATTGCTACCCCAATTTCTTTTTCATTTCCATTTGCGTGAAATATTTTTTTCTTCCTTTTATCTTCAGTCTATGTGCATCTTTTAAGGTGTGTCTCTTGTAGACAGCATATGTATGGGTCCTGTTTTCTTATCCATGCAGCTACCCTGTGTCTTTTGATTGGATCATTTAATCTATTTACATTTAAGGTTATTATTGATATACATTTGTTTATTGTGATTTTATTCTTTAAAACTGTATTCCACTTTTGCTATATTCTTTTTCTTTTTTTATCTGTTTACAACAGATCCCTTAGTATTTCTTGCAGTATTGGTTTGGTTATAGTGAATTCCTTGTGTTGTTGTTTTTTTGTCTGGAAAGCTTTTTATTTCTCCTTCAATTTTAAACAATAACCTTGCTGGATAAAGTAGTCTTGGTTGTAGGCTCTTGTTCTGCATTACTTTGAATATTTCTTGCCATTCCCTTCTGACCTCAAGTGTTTCTGTTGAGAAGTCGGAAGTCATCCTTATGGGGCTCCTTTGTAGGTGATAGTCTTTTTTTCTTTAGCAGCTTTTAATATTTTCTCTTTATCACTTAGCTTTGGTAATTTAATTATCTTAGTGTAGATTTCTTTAGGTTTCTCTTTAGTGGATTTCTCTGTGCTTCTTGAACTTGTGAGACACTTTCCTGCCTTTACTGAGGGAAGTTTTCAGCTATGATATGTTTGAAGAAAGTCTTTATCCCTTGTTCTTTCTCTTCTTCTTCAGGAACCCCTATGATGTGACTTTTATTTCTCTTCATGTTTTCTTAGAGCTCTCTTAGAGTTTCCTCAGACTTTTTGAGTCTCTTTTCTTTTTTCTGCTCTGTTTTTGTGTCTTTATTTATCTTGTCCTCTAACTCGCTGATTTGATTCTCAGCTTCATCTATCCTGCTTTTAATTCCTTCCATTGTGGTCTTCATTTCTGATATTGTATTTGTCATTTCTAAATGATTCTTTTTTATTATCTCAATGTCCTTTTTTTATATCTGCTATCTCTTTATTTAGGTGTTTGTAATGACCATCTATTGTTGTTCTAATATCTTTGAGCATTCTACCAATTGTTATTTTAAACTGCATCTGGTAATTTGGTTATATCTGACTCATTCAGGTCCTTTTCTGGGGATTTCTCTTGATTCATTTGTGTTGCATTTCTCTGCTTTCTCATTTTTTCTGTGTAAAATAAGGTTCTGGCAACTGCAGTACACTGGATGTGGCCTCTGTGTTTCCTAGGTGTGGTCGGTCTGCAGGCCCTCCACCCCCTCTGCTGTTGCTGCCTAGGGCATTCAGGTATGGGTGTTGCCAGTGCCTGCCCACTGGGGCTGTTGCTGTGCTTTTGGCCTCTCCTTCACGGGAGTGGCTGTGATCATGTGCTCATGTGTACAAGCCTTGTAGGCCTTGGTCTTTGTCCTGCCCCTGCACGTGGCGTTATGCTGGGCCCTGAGGGCAGGGGTAAACATCTTTGCTCAGTTGTGGTTCTCCGCTTGATTCCAGGCTTTTGCCCGGGCCTTGCAAGAGGAGCTCACTCATGGGACGGCTGCAAGCCTTGGCTCCACAGGCCAGGCCAGACTGCGTGCCCATGCTCAGTAGCAAGATTCCGCCTGTTCTGGGCTTTTGGCTTTACCCCTGTGGGAGGAGCCAGCTCCCATTTCAGGCCACAAGCCTCAGTTTTGCGGCTGGGGCAAGACTGCACTCCTGTGCCCTTGCTCAATGGTGGGTCTCCACCTATTCAGGGCTCCTGCTCTTCCCCCTGCAGGCTGGATTGCAGGTGGCCTGCAGCTGGGTTTGACCACTTTTGCATGTCCCTTGCTCCCCAGCCTGGCAAGACTGAGCTCACACCTGGGCCTCAGTGGTGGCCAGCCAGCTTCCACCCTTGACGATAGAACTGCACTTCTGCGTCCCACAGTTGCCCGCCCTCATGCGAGCCCTCAGCCATGTGGGTGGGGGTGCTGCAGCTCAGACCCTAAGACTCACTACTGTAGTCCTGAAAGCTCCCTCTTTCTAAGTGACTCTGCTCTGAGTGCTGTGGGAGAGCTTGTTTGGCTGGTGTCCAGCTTCCCTTTGCTGGTATTGCTGTTTCCATGGAAATATTCACTTCATATTTGGGGAGTGACTCATTCTGGAGGTTAGGGTGGCTGTCTCTCAAACTGTTTCTTCCTGTGCCTCCTAGATTACACTCTCTTCCTGCTACTTTGGTCCTCTTCTCTCTCCCTGTCTCCCAGAGCCCTGGTTGAGTGGTTGTGAGAGAGATTTTCTGCATGGTCCCTTTAAGAAGAATCCTGGGTCTGAGAAATCAGTCTCTTTCTCACAAACAAGACAGTATCCTGTCTTGTTTCCAGCTAAATACTCTCCATATGCCTCTTCTAGGCTCTGGAACTGCAGGCTGGAGCTTTGTTCCTGGGACTCAGGACCCTCCCCTCTCTGCTAAACTCACTTCTCGCTACACGAGTCTCTCCCAGCTGCCGTTTGCTCTGGGGATCTGGGCAGCCCTCTCCATGTTTCCACTTTTCCTACCAGTCTTAGTGTGCCTGCTTCAGTGTTCCTTGTTTGAAGAGTCCTCTTAGTTTAGTCCAAAGTTGGTTTTTCCAGATGATGGTTCTTAAAATTAGTTTGTAATCCACTTTGGTTCTGGGAGGTGGAAGTTGGTACTTCCGCCTGCTCCATCACCATCTTGTTTCTGTAAACTCACATCTTTATGGGAAATTAATATTTGACAAAGGAGAAAAAAACATATAATGGGTAAAATTAGTGTATTCAATAAATGGTGCTCAGAAAATTCGACAGATATATTAAAAAAATAAAACTATACCACCGTTTTCCATCATATGCGAAAATAAACTCAAAATGGATTAAAGACTTAAATATAAGAATTGAAACCATAAAACTGATATAAGGAAATGTAGGCACCAAAATCTCATACAGTTTTTTAGTAATATTTTTTCTGATATATCTTCTTCGGCAAGGGAAACCAAAGAAAAATAAAAAAATGGGATTACAGTAAACTAAAAATTTGTTACACAGCAAAGGAAACCATCAACAAAATGAAAAGATAACCTTCTATGTGGGAGAATGTATTTTCCAATAATATATCTGATAAGGGGTTAATATCCAAAATTTCAAATGAACACATACTACTCAACACCAGGAAAAAAACCCCAACAATTAAAAAATGGACAAAGGATCTGAAAGAATGCTTCTCCGAAGAGGACGTACAAATGGCCAATAGACATATGTAAAGATGCTCAACATTGCTAACCATGAGAGAAATGAAATCACATGAGATATCTCCTCACACCTGTCAGAACTGCTATCATCAATAAATCAACAAGCAGCAATTGTTGGCAAAGATGTAGAGAAAAGGGAAGCCTCATTCACTGTTGTTTGGAATGCATGTTGGTATAGCTACTATAGGAAATTATATGAAGTTTTCTCAAAAAATTAAAAATGAAACTTCTTATGATCCAGCAATTTCACTTCTGGGGATTTAGCTGAAGAAGAACAAAGCTAATTTAAAAGAATATATTCACTCTTATGTTCATTGAAGCATTATTTATAAATTTTCAAAGTATGGAAGCAATCCAAGTGTCCATCAGTAGATGAGTGGATAAAAAAAGCAGTAGTACATATTCACAATAGGATAACTTTTAGCAGTAAAAATAATAAAATCTTACTATTAATATCTTAGAGGATATTATGCTAAGTGAAATAAGTCAGTCTGAGAATGACAATACCATATGCTTTCACCTATGTGTCGATTATACAGAACAATATAAACAAACAAACAAAACAGATTCAAAGATACAGAGAACAGACTGACCATTGCCAGTGGAGTGGATTTGGGATACTGGGTGTAAAAAAGTGAAGAGATTCAGTAATACAGACTGGATTGGTAGTTAAAAAATTATCATGGAGATGTAAAGTATAAGATAGAAAATATGTATAATCAATAAAATTGTAATAAGTATGTATGGTGTCAGTTGAATACTGATAATATGCAGCATGGGGGGACAGTTTGTAAAGTATATGATTGTCTTACCACTATGCTGTACATCTGAAACTAAGATAAAATAAAATGGAGTGTAAACTATGACTAAAAATTAATTTTTTTAAAATTTAAAGGTTATATAAAAGATTGGTATTAGGTTTAGGTTTAGAGAAAGACTTAGGCTTAACATTTGGTTTGAAGTTAGATTTAAAGTTAGTGTCATAATGAAAGTTAGGTTTAAGATTGAAGACAGAATTAGGTTAGGTTAAAATTGTGATTAAAGTTAAAGTTGCATTTAAGATTGGGTTTAAATTTGGTTTTAAAATAGGATCTTTTAAAAATGAATCCACTGCCTGACCTGTGGTGGCACAGTGGATAAAGCGTCAACCTAGAAACGCTGAGGTTGCCAGTTCAAAACCCTGGGCTTGCCTGGTCGAGGTACATATGGGAGTTGATGCTTCCTGCTCCTCCCCCCTTCTCTCTCTCTCTCTCTCTCTCTCTCTCTCTCTCCCTCCCTCCCTCTCTCTCTCCCCTCTCTATAATGAATAAATAAAATCTAAAAAAAAAAGTTACAAATCTAAAAAAAAAAAAAAATTAAAAAAAAAAAATGAATCCACAGGGAAAAAAAGGAATATTATTGAAGAAGAAAAAGTAACAATTTTAACTTTTTTATAAATAGAAACTGAATTTTAGTTCATTGACATGCAAAATATATTTTCATAATTTAATATTAATTTTTCTAATTAATGTATATTAATTAATAAAATAAAAATAAAAATACTGGTGGAGAAATTGAGAAATCACAAAAAATACAGGCATAAAATGCTCAAAAGAACTTTTGCCATAACAGTTTACATTCCATTTATTTTTTTAAGTCTACTATAGAAACTTCTTTTTTTCTTTGTTTCTAATTTTCTTATTTTATTTAGAAAATTATATTTAACAGGGTGATATTGATAAATAAGACTGTATAGGTTTCAGGTAAATATTTCTATAGCATTTAAACTGTTGATTATGTTGTATACCCATCAACCAAAGTCAAAACATTTTCCATAGCCTTATATTTGTCCCTCTATACACCCTTCCCCCCACCCCCTCCACCTAACCACTCTCCTATGTCTCCCTTCACCTGGTAACCACTTTAATTTTACCTATGTTAATAAATTTCAGTTATATATCCTACTTAAGTGAAATCATACAGTTCTTAGCTTTTTCTGATTTACTTGTTTCACTCAGTATAATGTTCTGAAGGTCCATCCATGTTGTTGTAAATATCACTATATTATCATTGCTTATGGCTGTGTAGTATTTCATTGTATATATGTACCACTTCTCCACTTCTTTTTTATCCAATTCTCTATTGAGGGACACTTTGGCTGTTTCAATATCTTGGCCACTGTGAATAATGATGCTGTAATGAATATGGGGGTGTATGTGTCCTTACGTACCAATGTTTTCAAGTTTTGGGGGTTGATACCCAGAAGAGGAATTGCTGGGTCATATGGCAATTCTAGTCTTAATTTTTTGAGGAATCACCATACTTTTTTCCATCATAGTTGTATTGAGTTGCATTCACTCCAGCAGTGAATGAAGTTTTCTTTTTCTTTTTTTAAATTATTATTTATTTATTTATTCATTTTAGAGAAGATTGACAGAGATTGAGAGAGAGAGAGAGAGAGAGAGAGAGAGAGAGAGAGAGAAGGAGGGAGGAGCAGAAAGTATCATATCCCATATGTGCCTTGACCAGGCAAGCCCAGGGTTTTAAATCAGCGACCTCAGCATTCCGGGTCGACGCTTGATCCATTGCGCCACCAGAGGTCAGGCAGTTTTCTTTCTCTCCATAGCCTCTCCAACACTTGTTATTACCTGTCTTGTTGATAATAACCAATCTAACAGGTGTGAGGTGATATCTCATTGTAGGTTTGATTTGTATTTCTTGAATAGCTAGTGAAAATGAACATCTTTTTATATATTTATTGGCCATTTATATGTCTTCTTGGGAGAAGTGTCTGTTCAGGTCCTCTCCCAATTTTTAAGTTGTGTTGTTTGCTTATTTGTTGCTGAGCTTTGTGTGTTCTCTTTATATTTCAAATATTAACACTTTATCAAAGCAGTTGTTTGCAAATATTATCTCTCATTAAGTTGGCTGCCTATTTGTTTCGTTTTCAGTTTCTTTTGTTGTGCAGAAGACTTTTAATTTGATATACTTCCATTCATTTATTTTTGCCTTTACTATCTGTGCCATTGGGGTCAAATTCATAAATTGATCTCTATGACCAAGGTCCATGGGTTTTGTACCTATGTTTTATTCTATGTAATTTATATTATCAGATCTTATATTTAGGTCTCTAATCCATTTTGAATTAATTTGTGTGCAGGGGGACAAATTGTAGTCGAGTTTTATTTTTTGCATGTGGCTTTCCAATTTTTTCAGAACCATTTATTGAAAAGGCTTTATTTTTTTCATTTTAGGTTTTTGGCTTCTTTGTCAAAGATAATTTTTCCACATATATGTTATTTTATATTTTTTTGGACCATTTTGCAATTTTATTTAAAATCTAACTTTCAAGGATCATTCATCTTTTCTTACCTTCTTCCTCCCTCACCTATTATCTTTTTTCTTTTATTCTTTTCTATTAATTTTAATATATTGTGTTAACATGAATTCATGTGTCCCATTCAATATAACTCCCTCAACCCCATCCCCATATCCCCCATTACACTCTCATTATCCCCCTCCCCTAACTCCATCACCCTTTCCTTTTGGGATTTGCTGTCCTGTTATCTGTATCTATGTGTTATGTATATATAATTTCATTAATCCCTTCACCTTTTCTGATCCCATTCCCTCATACCCTTTCCCTCTGACAGCTGTCCCTCTTCTCCCTGTGACCCCCACCTCTGCTTCTATTCTGATCCTCAGTTCACTTTGTTCATTAGGTTCCACATATAAATGTGATCATATGATATTTGTCTTTCTCTGCCTCGCTTACTTCATTTAGCATAAGAATCTCCAGGTTTATCCATGCCATTGCAAAAGGTAAGATTTTCTTCTTTTTCACAGCTGTGTAGTATTTCATTGTGTATATGTACCACATCTTTTTTAATACATTCATTCATTGATGGACACTTGGGATGTTTCCAGATCTTGGCTATTGTAAACAATGCTGTGTAATAAACATGGGAAGGCATATCTTCTTTTGAATTAGTGATTTGGTATTGTTGGTCAAATAAGTTTGTAAATATGATATCTATCTATCTATCTGTATATCTATTTATCTATCTATCTATCTATCTATCTATCTATCTATCTATCTATCTATCTATCTATCTATACATAGATATACAGATATATAGATAAGGTTTGCTTCCTTATAGTTTCCATTGGGGACAGGCTGTAAGCAGGCAGGGTCATTATACCTTGAGGCTTAGTTTTAGACTAAGCCTTTTTCACCCTTGACTGTGGTTGCATGATGTCAGGTGGTGAACTCTTATGAGGAATCCCATTATGCCTCACATAAGTGACTTTGTATCAGAGACTTCCTTGTTTGTATATTGGATTAAAGGTTTTGATTTGTACACTATAAAATGGGGCAGAGGAGCCCATGCTGGAAGAGAGCAGAGAAAGGCCATGTGGAGGGGAGGAGAAGCAGCCAAGATGGCAGAGTGCTGAAGGAGAAGCCAGTTTGTGCAGAGTTTGTGCAGAAAGAAGGAGATGAGGAACAGAGGTGAGTAAGGCTGGTGAGGTACAAACCTTTAATTCTAGGAAAACTCGGATAAGTCAGTGGCTTTGGGAGCCCTGAATGGAAAGGGAAGTGTTTTCCCACTGTGTGTATTTTTTGCCCACTGGGTGCAAGCTAGAATTAAAGATAATGGCCCACCAGCTCTTGGCTCTGTTGTTTCATTACCGTCTGTCCGAATCAAATGCGAACCTACATGGGCCAGGCGGCTGTCATGGTGGCCGTGGCTACTGGCCAAACAGGTATTCTTAGGATATATCCCTAAAAGTGAAATAGCTGGGTCAAAAGGAAGTTCCATTTTTAATTTTCTGATGAAACCCCATACTGTTTTTCATAGTAGCAACAGAAATCTGCATTCCCACCAGCAGTGCAGGAGGGTTCCCTTTTCTCCACACCCTTGTCAGCACTTATTGTGTATTGATTTGTTACTGAGAGCCATTCTGACAGGTGTAAGGTGATATCTCATTGTTGTTTTGACTTTCATTTCTCTGATAAGTAATGACTTTGAACATTTTTTTCATATGCCTTCTGGCAATCTGTATGTCTTCTTTGGAAAAGTGTCTATTCAGGTACTTTGCCCATTTTAAAATTGGATTGTTTACCTTCCTGGCATTAAGTTTTAGAAGTTCTTTATAAATTTTGGTTATTAACCCCTTCCCATACGTATTGGTGAATATGTTCTTCCATTGTGTGGGTTGTTTTTCTATTTTGTTAATGGTGTTTTTTGCTGTGCAAAACCTTTTTAGTTTGATATAGTCACATTTGTTTATTTTGTTTTTTACTTCACTTTCTGTGGAGATATCTCAGCAACAATATTGCTACGAGAGATATTGGAGCCTTTATTGCCTATGTTTTCTTCCAAGATGTTTATGGTTTCACGATTTACATTTAAATCTTTTATCCGTTTTGAGTTATATTTGTGAATGGTGTAAGTTGGTGGTCTCGTTTTATTTTTTTTCAGGTAGCAGTCCAGTTTTCCCAACACCATTTGTTAAAGAGACTGTCTTTACTCCATTGTATGCTCTTACCTTATTTGTCAAATAATGACCATAAAGACGTGGGTTTATTTCTGGGTTCTCTGTTCTGTTTCTTTGATCTGTATGCCTGTTCTTATGCCAGTGCCAAGCTGCTTTGAGTACAATGGCCTTGTAGTATAACTTGGTATCAAGAAGTGTGATACCTCCCACTTTATTCTTTATTTTCAAGATTGCTGAGGCTATTCATGTTTTTTTACTTTATATAAATTTTTGGAATATTTGAAGTATGCCATTGATATTTGAATAAGAATTGCATTGAATTTATAAATTGCTTTGGACAATATAGACATTTTAATGATGTTTATTCTTCCCATTCATGAACACGATATAAGCTTCCAGTTGTTTGTATCTTCCTTGATTTATTTTTTCAATGTCTTATAATTTTCAGAATATAAGTCTTTTACCTCCTTCATTAAATGTACTTTTAGGTACTTTTTGTTGTTGTTGCAATAGTGAATGGAATTGTTTCCTTAATTTCTCTTTCAGACACCTTATTGTTGGCGTATAAAAATGGCACTGATTTCTGAATATTAACTTAATACCCTGCCATATTGCCGAATTCATTTATCAGGGCTAGTAGTTTTTTGAAAGAGATTTTAGTATTTTTTTTTTTTTTTTTTTTTGTGGCAGAGACAGAGAGAGTCAGTGAGAGGAACAGCTAGGGACAGACAGACAGGAAGGGAGAGAGATGAGAAACATAAATTCTTTATTGTGTGTCCTTAATTGTTCATTAATTAATTTCTCATATGTCCCTTGACCGGGGGGGGGGGGGGCTACAGCAGACCGAGTGACCCTTTGCTCAAGCCAGCGACCTTTGACTCAACCTGGTGAGCCTTGCTCAAACCAGATTAGCTCGCACTCAAGCTGGCGACCTTGGGGTCTTGAACCTAGGTCCTCCACATTGCAGTCCGATGCTCTATCCACTGTGCCACTGCCTGGTCAGGCAGGGTTTTCTAAGTACAGTATTATGTCATCAGCAAATAATAATAATTTTACTTCTTTTTTTAAAAAATAATTTGGATGCCTTTTATTTCTTCTTTTTGATTAATCGCTGTGACTAGGACTTCCAGAACTATGTTGAATAAGAGTGGTGAAAGGGCTCACCCCTGCCTAGTTCCTGATCTCAAGAGGATTGCTTTTAATTCTGACCATTAAGTATGATGTTGTCTATGGATTTGTCATAGATGACCTTTATTATGTTGAGGTATGTTCCCTGTATTCCCACATAGCTGAGAGTTCTGAACATAAATAAATGGAGGTGGGATTTTATCAAATGCTTTTTCTACATCTATTGATATAATTATTTTTATATTTTCTTTTGTTTATGTGATGAATCACATTTGATTTGCGAATGTTGTACCAGCCCTGCCTCCCCAGAATAAATGCCAGTTTTTCATGATGTATGATTTTTAAAATATATTTCTGGATTCAGTTTGCTAATATTTTGTTGTAAATTTTAGCATCTATGTTCATCAGTGATATTAGTCTATTGTTTTCTTTTTCGTAGTGTCTTTACCTGGTTTTGAAATGAGGATAACACTTGCCTTATAAAAGGAGATTGGAAGTCTTCTCTTCTCTTGAATTTTTAAAAATAGATTAAGAAGGGCCCTGGCCGGTTGGCTCAGCGGTAGAGCGTCGGCCTGGTGTGCAGGGGACCCGGGTTCGATTCCCGGCCAGGGCACATAGGAGAAGCGCCCATTTGCTTCTCCACCCCCCCTCCTTCCTCTCTGTCTCTCTCTTCCCCTCCCGCAGCCAAGGCTCCATTGGAGCAAAGATGACCCGGGCGCTGGGGATGGCTCCTTGGCCTCTGCCTCAGGCGCTAGAGTGGCTCTGGTCTCGGCAGAGCGACGCCCCGGAGGGGCAGAGCATCGCCCCCTGGTGGGCAGAGTGTTGCCCCTGGTGGGCGTGCTGGGTGGATCCCGGTTGGGCGCATGCGGGAGTCTGTCTGACTGTCTCTCCCTGTTTCCAGCTTCAGAAAAAAAAAAATAGATTAAGAAGGATAGGTGTTAGTTCTTCTTTGAATATTTGGAATATTCACCTGTAAAGCTATCTAGTCCAGGACTTTTGTTTGCTGGGAATTTTTTGATAACTGTTTCAAATTCATTTGTTAAAATGGGCCTGTTTAGGTTTTCTGATTTTTCCAGATTGAGTATTGAAAGATTGTTTGTTTCTAGGAATTTATCAATTTCAAGTTGGTTGTCCAAATTTTTGGCATATAAATCTTCATATTATTTTCCTACAATCCTTTGTACTTCTGAGGTGTAAATGGTTACATCTACCTTTTCATTACTATTTTTTTTTGTTATTGATTTTAATTTATTGTGTTTACATAGATTCTAGTGTTGCCCTGAATGCATCCCCCCTCTCCCGTGTTCCCCTCAACATCTCCTCTGTCCCCATCCCCATAGGGTCCTCCCCCTTTCCCTTCAGGTTTATCCCATCCATCATTCTCTTTCCCTCTGTCCTCGTTTCCTCTGGTCCTTTGATCTCTCCTCTGTCTCAATTCTGTTTTTCAATTTACATTGTTCATTAGATTCCTCAAATGAGTGATGTCATATGATATTTTTCTTTTTCTGCCTGGCTTATTTCACTTAACATAATAGTTTCCATGTCCATCCATGTTTTTGCAAAAGGTAAGATTTCCTTCTTTTTCATGGCCCCATAGTATTTCATTGTGTATATGTACCACTACTTTTTAATCCACTCATCCAGTGAAAGACACTTGGGCTCTTTCCAGATCTTTGCTATTGTGAACAATGCTGCCATAAATATGAGGGTGCATTTCTCCTTTTGAAACTGTGCTATGGTGTTCTTGGGGTATATTCCTAAAAGTAGGATAGCTGGGTCAAAAGGCAGTTTGATTTTTAATTTTTTGAGAAATCTACATATTGTTTTCCACAGTGGCTGCACCAGTCTGCATTCCTACCAGATTTGCAGGAGGATTCCCTTTTCTCCACATCCTCGCCAGCACTTATTCTGTGTTGTTTTGTTGATGAGCACCATTCTGAGTGGTGTGAGGCAATATCTCATTGTGGTTTTAGTTTGCATTTCTCTAATGATTAGTGCTGTTGAGCAGTTTTTCATATGCTTATTGGCCATCTGTATGTTCTCTTTGGAGAAGTGTCTATGCATTTCTTTTGCCTTATTTATCTATTTATTTATTTATTTTACAGAGACAGAGAGAGAGTCAGAGAGAAAGATAGATAGGGACAGAAAGACGGGAATGGAGAGAGATGAGAACCATCAATCATCAGTTTTTTGTTGCAGCTCCTTAGTTGTTCATTGATTGCCTTTTCATATGTGCCTTGACCGTGGGCCTTCAGCAGACCGAGTAACCCCTTCCTTGAGCCAGCGACCTTGGGTCAAAGCTGGTGAGCTTTGCTCAAACCAGATGAGCCCACGCTCAAGCTGGCGACCTTGGGGTCCTGAACCCGAGTCCTCCACATCCCAGTCCGACACTCTATCCACTGCGCCACTGCCTGGTCAGGGTCTTTTGCCCATTTTTTGATTGGATTGTATATTTTCCTGGAGTTGACTTGTACAAGTTCTTTATAAATTTTGGTTATTAACCCCTTATCAGATGTATTGTCAAATATGTTCTCCCATTGTATAGTGTCTTTTTATTCTCATCTTATTGTCTTTAGCTATGCAAAAGCTTTTTAGTTTGATAGTCCCATTTGTTTATCCTGTCTTTTATTTCACTTTCTTGTGGAGATAAATCAGCAAATTTATTGCTGCGAGAGGTGTCGGAGAGCTTACTACCTGTGTTTTCTTCTAAGATGCTTATGGTTTCACAACTTACATTTAAGTCTTTTATCCATTTTGAGTTTATTTTTGTGACTGGTGTAAGTTGGTGGTCTGGTTTCATTTTTTTGCAGGTAGCTGTCCAATTTTCCCAACATCATTTGTTGAAGAGGCTGTCTTTACTCTATTGTATGCTCTTACTTCTTTTGTGAAATATCAGTTGCCCATAGAGCTGTGGGTTTATTTCTGGGTTCTCTGTTCTGTTCCGTTCATCTATATGCCTGTCCTTATGGGAGTACCAAGCTCTTTTGAGTACAATGGCCTTGTAGTATAACTTGATATCAGGAAGTATGATACCTCCCACTTCGTTCTTCATTTTCAAGAATGCTGTGGCTATTTGGGGTCTTTTTTGGTTCCATATGAACTTTTGGAATATTTGTTCTAGTTCTGTGAAGTATGTCATTGGTATTTTAATTGGTATTGCATTGAATTTATAAATTGGTTTGGGTAATATAGACATTTTAATGATGCATATTCTTGCTAACCATGAGTACAGTATATGCTTCCACTTGTTTGTATCTTCTTTGATTTTTTTTATCAATGTTTTATAATTTTTTGAGTATAAGTCTTTAATCTCCTTGGTTAAATTTACTCCTAGGTAGTTTATATTTTTGGTTGCAATAGTGAAGGGGATTGTTTCCTTAATGTCTCTTTCTGACGGTTCATTGTTGGTGTATAAAAATGCTTCTGATTTCTGCATATTAATTTTATATCCTGCCACCTTGCTGAATTTATTTATCAGGTCCAGTAGTTTTTTGGCTAAGACTTTAGTGTTTTTTTATATACTATATTATATCATCTGCAAATAATGATAGTTTTACTTCTTTTCTAATTTGGATGCCTTTTATTTCTTCTTCTTTTCTGATTGCTGTGGCTAGGACTTCCAGGACTATGGTGAATAAGAGTGGTAAAAGGGGGCACCCCTGCCATGTTCCTGATCTTAAGGGGATTGCTTTTAATTTTAGCCCATTGATTATGATGTTGGCTGTGGGTCTGTCATAGATGGCTTTTATCCTGTTGAGGTATGTTCCCTGTATTCTCACTTTGCTGAGAGTTTTGATCATGAATGGGTGCTGGATTTTATCAAATGCTTTTTCTGCATCTATTGAAATTATCATGTGGTTTTACTCCTTCCTTTTGTTTATTTGATGAATCACATTGATTGATTTGTGAATATTGTGCCATTCTTGCCTCCCCAGAGTAAATTCCACTTGATCATGGTGTATGAATTTTTTTTCATATATTGCTGGATCCATTTTGCTAATAGTCTTTTGAGGACTATTCAACACTGGGAAACTAAATAGCATATTATTAAGTAACAAATGAGTTAACAATGAGTCAAAGGATAAATAAAAAAATCCTAAAAGTGAATGATAATGAGCATACAAAAACACAACCTTTATGAGACAAAGCAAAAGCAGTACTGAGAGAGAAGTTCAAAGCATTACAGGAACACCTTAAGAAGCTAGAAAAAGCTCAAATAAACAACTTAACCCTGCATCTAAAAGAACTAGAAAAAGAATTATCTAAATTCATCAGGGATATTGACCTATAATTTTCTTTCTTTGTGTTGTCTTTGCCTAGTTTTGAAATCAAAATTATGCTTGCCTTGGAAGCTTTGGAAGTCTTACTTCTTCTTGTAATTTTTTTTTTTTTATATAGCTTGAGAAGGATAGGAGTTAGTTCTTCTTTGAATATTTGGTAGAATTCACTTGTGAAGCCATCTGGCCCTGGGCTTTTGTTTGTTGGCAGTTATTTGATAACTGCATAACTGCTTCAATCTCATTTGTTGTAATCAGTTTGTTCAGGTTTTCTGATTCTTTCTGATTGATTTTTAAAAGTTTATATTTTTCAAGAAATTTGTCCATTTCATATAGGTTGTCTAATTTTTTGACATACATTTTTTCATAGTATTTTCTTACAATACTTTGTATTTCTGTTGTGTGAGTTATTTTTCTACTCTCATTTTTAATTTTATTTATTTGAGTCCTCTCTCTTTTTTCTTGGTGGGTCTGGCTTAAGGTTCATCAATCTTGTTTATCTTTTTAAAGAACCAGCTCCTGGTTTTATTGATCCTCTGTATTGTTTTTTTAGCCTCTTTGTCATTTATTTCCACTCTGATCTTTATTTTTTTTCTTCCTTCTACTAACTCTGGGCTTTACTTGCTGTTCTTTTACTAGTTCTTTTAGATGCAGGGTTAAGTTGTTTATTTGATCTTTTTCTAGCTTCTTAAGGTGTTCCTATAATGCTTTGAACTTCTCTCTCAGTACTGCTTTTGCTTTGTCCCATAAATTTTGAGTTTTTTGTATGCTCATTATCATTCATTTTTAGGATTTTTTAAATTTCTCCTTTGACTCATTGTTAACCCATTTGTTACTTAATAATATGCTATTTAGTTTCCCAGTGTTTGAGTGTTTTTCAGATTTTTTGTTTTGGTTACTTTCTTGTTTCATGCCATTTGTAATCAGAGAAAATCCTTGATATGATTTCAATCTTCTTTACTTTGTTGAGACCACTTTTGTGCCCTAACCATGTGGTCTGTTCTAGAGAATGTACCATGTGCACTTGAAAAGCATGCATATTCTGCTGCTTTAGAGTAAAAGGTTCTGAAGATATTTCTTAAATCCAGTTGATCTAGTGTGTTCTTTAAGTCTACTGTTCCTTGTTAACTTTCTATGTTGAGGATCTATCTAGTGATGTTAGTGAGGTATTGAAATCCCCTTCTATTATAGCATTGCTGTTGATCTCGCTTTTTATATTCATAAAGTCTGCTTTATATATTTTTGTGCTCCTATATTAGGTGTGTAGAAATTTATAATGGCTATATCTTCTTGTTGGATTGCTCCCTTTATCATTATGGAGTGACCTTCTTTATCTCTTACTATATCCTTTGTTTTAAATTCTATTTTGTCTGATAGAAGTATTGTTACCCCAGCTTTTTTTCATTTTCTTTTGCATGTAATATTTTTTTCATCATTTTACGTTCAGTCGATGTGCATTTTTTGTTTTGAAGTGTGTCTCTTGTTGACAGCATATGTATGGGTTCTGTTTTCTTATTCACACAGGTACCCTAGGTACCCTATGTCTTTTGATTGTATCATTTAATCCATTTACATTTAAGGTTATTATTGATATGTAGTTGTTTATTGCTATTTTATTCTTTAAAGCTATCTCCCTCTTTTACTGGATTCTTTTTCCCCTTTGTTCTCTTTACAACAGGCCCCTTAACTTTTCTTGCAACATTGGTTTGGTTGTAATGAATTCCTTGAGTTTCTTTTTTGTCAGGAAGCTTTTTATTTCTCCTTCAATTTTAAATGATAGCCTTGCTGGATTAAGTAGCCTTGGTTGTAGGCTCTTGTTCTGCATTACTTTGAATATTTGTTGCCATTCCCTTCTGGCCTCAAGTGTTTCTGTTGACTAGTCACATGCCATCCTTATGGGGGCTCCTTTGTAGTTGACAGTCTTTTTTTTTTTCCTCTAGCAGCTTTTAATATTTTCTCTTTAACTCTTAGCTTTGGTATTTTAATTATGATGTGTCTTGGTGAAGATTTCTTTGGGTTTCTCTTTAATGGAATTCTTTTTGCTTCTTGCACTTGTGTGATTTTTTTCTGCATCAATTTAGGGAAGTTTTCAGCTATGATTTGATTAAACAAAGTCTCTATCCCTTGTTCTTTCTCTTCTTCAGGATTCCTTATGATGTGAATGTTATTTCTCTTCATGTTTTCACAGAGCTCTGTTAGATTTTTCTCAGACTTTTTAAGTCTCTTTTCTTTTTGCTGCTCTGCTTCTATGCCTTCATTTATCTTGTCTTCTAACTCGCTGATTCGATCCTTAGCTTCATCTACCCTACTTTTATTTTCTTCCATTGTGGTCTTCATTTCTGATATTGTATTTTTCATTTCTGACTGATGCTTCTTTTTTATTATTTCAATGTCCTTTTTTATACTCTCTCTTTGTTTAGGTGTTTGTTATGTCCATCTTTTGTTGTTCTAAGATCTTTGAGCATCCTAACAATCATTATTTTAAACTCTGCATCTGGTAATTTGGTTATATCTGACTCGTTCCAATCCTTTTCTGTGTATTTTTCTTGATTCATTTGAGTTGCATTTCTCTGTCTTCCCATTCTGTTTGTGCTTAAGAATTGTGTGGCCACTGGAGTCTAATGGGTGTGGCCTCTGTGTTCCCTAGGTGTGGTCTGTCTGCAGGCTTGCCACTCCCTCTGCCACTGCCTTGGGCCTTCGGGTATGGGCATTGCTGGCCTGCTGCAGCAGTTGCTGCTGTTTCCACCTCTCCTCCATGGGAATGGCTTTGTTCATGTGCCCGGTCTACAAGCCTCAGCCAGCTTCGGCTTTCTCCCTGCCTCCGCTGGTGGGGCTGTGTGCTGTGCTGTGTCTGCAAGCCTTGGCACCGAAGGCAGAGCTGCACATCTATACTCAGCTCTGGGTCTCCTCCTGCTTCCCAGCTTTTGCCCCACCTCTGTCCGGATAGCCACACTCACACACTGGCAGCAAGCCCTGGCCCCATGGGCCAGGCAGGGCTGCACATTCACACTTAGTTGTGGGTCTCTGAAGTTCCCCAGATTTTGCCTTTCTCCTGTGGGTGGGATTGTAGGCAGGACAGCTCTTGCTCACTCGATCCACAGCTGGGTTGGATTGCATTCATGCGCCCCTTCCGCTCTTGCCAGGCAAGCCTCAGTTGTGGCCAGCACAGCTTCTGCCCCTGCCGACAGGTCTGTACTTTTGCATCTTGCTGCCGTCCACCCTCCAGTGAGCCCTCAGCAGTGTGGGTGGGGGCACTGCTGCTCAGACTTCAGCACTCAATACTGTATTCCTGAATGCTCCCTCCTTCTAAGCAACTCTCCTCTCAGTGCCGCAGGAGAGCTCTTTGGCTGGTGTCCTGCTTCCTAGGATATTACTGGTTTTAGGGGAACCAGTATTACTGGTTCTCAGGGAAATATTCACTTTAGATTGGGGGGTGACTCAGCCTAGGAATTAGGGTGGCTGTTCATCAAAGTTTTTCTTACTGTGCCTCCTAGATTACACTCTCTTTCTGCTACTCTGGTCCTCTCAACTCCCCCAGTCTCTCAGAGTCCCATGTTAGTGGTTGTGAAAGAGATTTTCTGCACGGTCCCTTTAAGAAGAATCCTGGGTCTGAGAATCCTGACTTGTTTCACAGCTGAACACTGTCCATATGCTTCTTCTAGGCTCTGAGACTGCAGGTTGGGGCTTTGTTTCTGGGGCCTAGGACCCTCTTCTCTCTGCTAAACTTGCTTCCCACTACAAGAGTCCCTCTGGGCTGCTGTTTGCTCCTGTGAGCTGGGCAGCCCTCTCCATTTTTCTGCTTTTCCTACCAGTCTCAGTGTGGCTTCTTCAGTGTTCCTTGGTTAAAGTGTCCTCTTAGTTTAGTTCAAAGTTGGTTTTTCCAGATGATGGTTTTTAATATTAAGTTGTAATCCACTTTGGTTCTGGGAGGTGGAAGTTGGTACGTCCGCCTACTCCATCGCCATCTTGCCACTAAGCCTTCATTACTAATTTTATTAATTTGATTCCTCTATTTTTTTTCTTGATGAGTCTGGTTAAAGGTTCATCAATCTTGTTTTCCTTTTCAAAGAACCAGTTTTTGGTTTTATTGATCTTTTGTACTGTTTTCTTTTAGCCTCTATGCCATTTATTTCCACTTAGATCTTTATTATTTCCTCATTTCTACTTCCTCTGTGCTTTATTTGTTCTTTTCTAGTTCTTTTAGATGCATTTTATGTTTTAAATTTACAATCCGCTTTTTAAAAATATATTTTTTTCCTTTGCTCTTTTTACAGCAGACCTCTTAACATTTCTAGTAGTACTGGTTTGGTTGTATTGAATTCCTTGAATCTTTTTGTGTGAGAAGCTTTTTCTTCTTCAATTTTAAACAATAGCCTTGCTGGATAAAGAAGTCTTGTTTGTAGGTTCTTGTTTTGCATCACTTTGAACATTTCTTGTCAATCCCTCCTGGCCTGAAGTGCTTCTGTTGTGAAGTTAGATGTCATCTTATGGGGCTCCTCTGTAGGTAATTAACTGCTTTTCTCTTGTGGCTTTTAGTATTCTTTCTTTGTCTCTTAACTTTGGCACTTTAACTATGATGTGTCTTGGTGTTGGCCTCCTTGGATTCCTTTTTAATGTGACTCTCTGTGCTTCTTGAAGTTTTATGACTTTTTTCTTCATCAGTTTAGGAAAGTTTCATCTGTGATTTCTTAAAACAGGTTCTCTATCCCTTTTTTGTTCTCTTCTTTTTCAGGAACCCCCATGATGTGGATGTTGTTTCTCTTCATGTTGTCACAGAGCTCTCTTAGATTTGCCTCAGTTTTTTTGAGCCTTTTTTGCTACTTTGTTTCCATTGTTTTATCTTGTCCTCTAAATCACTTATTTGATCCTCCACTTCATCCAGCCTGCTGTTGATCCTTCAAGTGCAGTCTTTATTTCTGATATTTTATTTATCATTTCTGACTTATGTTTTTATGATTTTATTGTCCTTTTTGATGCTTGATATCTCCATTTTTAGGTGCTCATTATGTCCATCTATTGTTGCTCTAAGACACTTGAGTATCCTCAAAATATTATTTTAAACTCTGCATTTGGTAGTTTGGTTACTTTCATCTCATTCAGTTCTTTTTCTGGGGGTTTCTCTTGTTGACTCATTTGGGATGCTTTTCTCTGCCCATTTTGTCTGTGTTTTAGGTAGCACTGTCTACTTTAAAATTTTTCTGGTGTCTTTATGAAGAGAATGGGCTCTGTGGCACTGACCTCCAGGCCACTGGTATTCCTTTTTTTAGGAATGGTTCTTGAAGGTACTAACTTTATTCTGTTGTATATGAGTATTGTATGCAGTTGATCCTTTCATGGGTACCATTATTCAGGCTGGTTGGCTCTAAGAGTCAACTATGATCATGCGTATTACACACTGTGCAATGTCTGTCCTGTTGGGCATATTTATTCTCCACAGTGTGTGATGCCTGTTAGACTCCACCTTTGAGCATGCTGGTTGTGTAGGTAGCTGAGTCCAGGGCTGGTGCTCTCTTCTACCCATTACCAGTTGTGTTGGTTCTAGGTCTTCTTGGGTTGGCATCAGTTGTTGTTTGTAACCCACTGTTGGCTACTTGTTTGCAGCTACTGCACTCTTTTCTCTTTCTGTCTCTTTATTCTGTGCCTGAATACTGTGGTATGGTCCCTTTGTATAAGAATCAGCTTCTTCCTGCTTAGAAGTGATAGAAGCTCCATAAAAGCTCCAAGTTCTTTAAGATTTGTCTCTACATTTCAGCTTCTCCTCCTCTTGAAGCTAACTGGTCTTCCCACAGAGTCTACTCTAGTTTTGGCCAGACTGTAGTTTTGGCTTAGAGTGGCCTCACCCAACCAATCCCTCCACAGATTGCATTTTTTTGGAGTTAGGGCTGCTGAGGTTGTGAACACAACATTAGTGAGACCCCCTGCTTCAGGGGTCTCTGTATCAGGAGCTCAGTACAGGGAATGTCACCCTTACTCCAGAGCTTAATCTATTAGCCACAACTGGATACTCAAATTTTATTTCTCCCCAATAAGTTGGTCAGCAATGTTGGTCAAATAAGTTTGTAAATATGATATATATGTTTGCTCACTTATAGTTTGCATTGGGTGTAGGAGACAGGCTGTAAGCAAGCAGGATTCCTATAGCCTAAGGCTTACTTTTAAGACTAAGCATTTCCCACCCTTTTTGATGTGGGGTGGTACACTCTCACGAGGAATCCCATTATGCCTCAGATAAGTAACTTTGTGTTAGACACTTCCTTGTTTGTATATTGTATTAAAGGTTTGCATTTCTACACTATAAAGTGGGGCAGACCGGGGGCTTGCTGTCTTGGTTCCTGAGATTAGCATTAGAGAGGAGAGCAGAGAAAGGCCATGTGGAGGAGGCCAGGATAAGTAGCCAAGATGGTGGAGTGCTGAGTGAGAAGGCAGCTTGTACAGAGTTTGTGCAGGGAGAAGAAAAGAGATAGGGAACAGAGGTGAACAAGACTGGTGAGGTTAGAAACCTTTGATCCCCCATACACTGTTGGTGGGAATATAAAGTAGTACAACCATTATGGAAGAAAGTATGGTGGTTCCTCAAAAAACTGAAAATAGAATTACCTTATGACCCAGCAATCCCTCTACTGGGTATATACCCCCAAAACTCAGAAATATTGATACATAAAGAGACATGCAGCCCCATGTTCATTGCAGCATTGTTCACAGTGGCCAAGACATGGAAACAACCAAAAAGCCTGTCAATAGATGACTGGATAAAGAAGATGTGGCACATATACACTATGGAATACTACTCAGCCATAAGAAATGATGACATCGGATCACTTACAGCAAAATGGTGGGGTCTTGATAACATTATACGAAGTGAAATAAGTAAATCAGAAAAACCCAGGAACTGCATTATTCCATACATAGGTGGGACATAAAAGTGAAACTAAGAGACATTGATAAGAGTGTGGTGGTTATGGGGGGAGGGGGGAGAGGGAGAGGGAAAGGGGGAGGGGCACAAAGAAAACTAGATAGAAGGTGACAGAGGACAATCTGACTTTGGGGGATGGGTATGCAACATAAGTGAATGACAAGATAACCTGGACTTGTTATCTTTGAATATACGTATCCTGATTTATTGATGTCGCCCCATTAAAAATAAAATTATTAAAAAAAAAGAAACCTTTGATCCTAGAAAAACTCAGATAAGTCAGTAGCTTTGTGAGCACTGAATGAGTGGGTTTTGGAGCCCAGTGTGTGTTTTTACTTGCCCACCAGGTGCAAGCTAGGATTAAAGATGATGGCCTACCAGCTTTTGGCTCCATTTTTGTTACCATCTGTCCGAATTCAGTGCAAACCAGCATGGGCTGGGTGGCTGTGATAGTGACTGTGGATACTGGCTTTACAAGCAGGTTCAGACTGAATGTGGTTGACAGTCCCCTATGCTGAAGTTCTTTCAGCTGGTGTGACTCTGGTTTCAGGGAGGAAGACTGAGAGAGTCCTCTCCTGGGGCTGAATGTGCCCCTCCTAAAGGTGGCTAAACACCTTGACCAGATTCAACATTAGACTAACAGGAACCCACACTTTATTTTATTTTTTTGTAGTTTTATGAAGTTGGAAATGGGGAGGCAGTCAGACAGACTCCCTCATGTGCCCGACCGGGATCCACCCAGCATGCCCACCAGGGGGTGATGCTCTGCCCATCTGGGGCTTCGCTCTGTTGCAATCAGAGCCATTCTAGTGCCTGAGGCAGAGGCCACAGAGCCATCCTCAGTGCCTGGACCAACTTTGCTCCAGTGGAGCCTTGGCTGCGGGAGGGGAAGAGAGAAACAGAAAGAAAGGAGAGGGGGAAGGGTGGAGAAGCAGATGGGCTCTTCTCCTGTGTGCCCTGGCCTGGAATTGAACCCAGGACTCCTGCACACCAGGCCGATGCTCTACCACTGAGCCAACGGGCCAGGGAAGGAACCCACACTTTAAATGTTTATGCTCCAAGCTTCTCTTCCACCTCTTGTTGAATCTAGTTTAGCAGGACTGAACATCCAGCACCTAGGCTGGCTGATTGTGAAGCTCCACCCTATCCAATGCACATGAGCCACAGTGCCAGTGCTGATTACAAAGAGTGGAACTTGCCTCAGCTGGGTCAGGTTTGAGGAGCCTTTCCTTAGGATGCTAGTCAAGCAAGGGTTTGTTTGATCCTGATCTGACACTTTGTGAAGCAGGCCCCTGGATATGCCAGCCCTGGACCTCCCTGGCAGAAACCTGTCACAGAGCAGTGGGAGACAGTGCCCATGTCCAGCCCTCAGCAACCTTTTTGAGCTACAAGCAGTCCAGAGTTTATGGTTGCCTCTGCTTGACCCAGGTGTACATAATAATACCCAGCTGCATTCCTCGGTTAGCTTTTACTCACACTAAGCCTGGGTGCAGTTTCACTTAAAAGCCACGTTTCCCTGAGTTCTGCCTACTAAAGCCTCTGGCTGCTGGCTGCTTGTTAGGTTCAGTTGCTGAAAATCTTCTGCTAGAATCTACTGCTTGCAGCAATTCAGGGATTAGACAAGGTGGTAGGTGTGGCTCTTCCCCTTTGCCTTAGGTATCAATCTGTCTAGACTTTTTCCACAGACCTCCGTAGGATATGGCAGCAGGATTCTGGTGGGTGTGGCCTCTGCAACCCAGAGGTGTGGTCTGCTGCTCTCCAGACAGTTTCTACTGAGTTTCCTCATGAGGTGGAAGCACCAGTTCTAGAGTTGGGATAGTATGGGGGAATGCCCTGGTCTCAACACCAGAAAACTGAGATATTGATGCACTCCTTGCTTCCTTTCCTCTCAGAATGACCCATCGCCATGACTGGGGTAGGAGAGACACCTGAGGGCAGAGCATTTGCTTTTCCTTAGGTTGATGCAACACAGAGGGGATGCTCCACCCAAGAAAGATGGTGACTTCAGTGTTGGAGAATGACTCAGCACAGTGGTTCCAGTGGCCACCCCACACAATCTTTTTCCCTGGGCCTCCAACTTTACACTTTCCTCACACAACTCCAGTCCTTTCCTTTTTCATTTCAATTTTTTTTACATGAGTCCTTTCTATTTTTTCTTTAGGGAGTCTATCCAGTGGTTTGTCAATTTTATTGATCTGTTCAAAGAACCAGCTTTTTGTTGTATTAATTTTTCTATAATTTTTTCTTCTTTTTTATTTATTTCTGCTCTAATTTTTACTATTTCATTTCTTCTGCTGACTTTGTGTTTCCTATGTTCTTCTTTTTCTTATTTATTAAGATGTGATGCTAAGTTGTTTATTTGGGATCTCCCTTGTTTCTTGATATAAGCCTGTAATGATATAAACTTCCCTCTTATTACTGTTTTTGCTGGATCCCAGAAAATTTGATATGTCGTGTTTTCATTTTTATTTGGCTGTATATATTATTTCTTCTTTGACCCAGTCATTTTTTAGAAGTATGTTGTTTAATTTTTACATTTTGTGGGTTTCATTACTTCCCTTTACAGTTGAATTCTAATTCCAAAGCTTTATGGTCAGAAAATATACTTGGTATAATTTCAATCTCTGTGAATTTGTAGATGTTAATATTGTGGCCCAACATAAGGTCTGTCCTTGAGAATGATCCATGCACATTGGAGAAGAGTTTATAATCTGACCTTTTGAGATGAAATGCCCTGTAAATGTCTATTATTTCCTTTTGGTTTAGTGTGTCATTTAAAGCCAGTGTTTCTTTATTTATTTTCTTTTTGAATGATCTATCTGAAGCCATAAATGGTATGTACGAATATTAAAGTATGATTATGTTTTTGTCTGCCTCTATTTTTAGATCAGTTAGTAGATGTCTTATATATGTTGTTGCTCCCTGGTTTGGTGCATATATATTAAGACGTGCATTGTCTTCTTGATACAATGTCTGCTTTATCATTATGAAATATCCATCTTTGTCTCTGGTTACATTTGTTGTCATGAAGTCAGTATTTTCAGATATAAGTATGGGTACACCTGTTTTTCATTGGATATTATTTGCTTGGAGAATAATTTCCAACCTTTCTTTTTTAGTCTACTTTTGTCCTTGCAAAATAGATGTTTCTATTGAATGCAACACAAGCTTGGTTTTGCTTGTTGATCCAATCTGCTACTCTGTGCCTCTTTATTGGTGAGTTCAGTTCATTTACATTTAGGGTAATGAGTGATGCTTGAGGATTTTTTATAGCCATTTTATAATTTTTTTGTGGTATCTCTGTGTCTTGTTTGGTTTTCTGGTTTTTTGTTTCTGTCAGTTTTGTTTAATGGTATTCCATACTTCTTTCCCATGATCTTTTTTAAAGCTGTGTATTACAGTAGTAGCTTTTTCATGTGTGATTATCATTAAGTTATTAAGAGAAAAATGTTCATATATACAAGATTCCTTTTTCTTATTAGTGCTCCTGCACTCCATTCTACTTTGCTACTGAAGATCTTCATCCTCTACCCTTTTATGTTGTATTTGTCACAGATTATTCTTGTTTTTATTGTGACCTTTTTGGATATTTTACTTGTATTTTTGAAATATTTTGTTCTTTGTTTCTGGTTGAATAACCCTGTTAAGTATTTCCGACAGTGGGGAATTTCTGGTTATAAATTTCCTCAATTTTGGTTTGTCTGTAAAAGTTTTTGTTTCTCCTTCATATTTTAAGAATAACTTTAATGGATATAGTATTCATGGTTGGTAATTTCTCTTTTACAGTATTTTGAATATTTGGGTCCATTCTCTTCTGGCTTGCAAAGTTTCTGTTGAGAAGTCTAATGATACCCTAACAAGCTTTTAAAATATGTTATGTTCTTTTTCCTAGCTGTCTTGAGGATATTTTATTTGTTATTGATTTTTGACAATTTTATTATGATGTACCTTGGAGTAGATCTGTTTGGGTTATGGTAACTTGGTGTTCTATTTGCTTCTTCAATTTGAGGCTCTTACTCTTTCCATAGGCATGATAAGTTCTCATCAATTGTTTGTTTGAATAGACTCTCCTTTCCCTTCTTTATCTCATTCTGATATACTCATTATTCTTATATTGCTCTTTCTGATGGAGTCAATTGTTGGAGAGCTTTTTAAGTTTTTGTAATTTGTAAGTTTTTCTCCTATTCTCTCTATAGCATCTCTAGTTGCCTGTCTTCAATGTCACGGATTCTTTCCTCTATCTGGATTTCTCTATTAGCCAAACTTGCTACTTCAGTTTTCAGTTCATGTATTGAGTTCTTCATTTCTGTTTTTAAAGTTTCAGTCTCCTTTGTCAGTGTTCCTTTTTTCTTTTTCTTTTTTTATCAAGTGAGATATGAGGAGGCAGAGACCAACTCCCAAATGCACTGCTACTTGGATTTACCCAGAAAACCCCCTACCAGGAAATGTTCTGCTTATTTGGGCCGCTGCTCTCTTCCTCGGCAACTGACCTATTTAACGTCTGAAGTGAGTCCATATAGCCATCCTCAGTTTCTGGGGCCAATTTTGGTTGCATCATTTATGCCATCTTTGCAGAAGGGGAAGAGAGAGAGATAGAGGGGGAGGGGTAGAGAAGCAGATGGTCTCTTCTCCTGTGTGCCCTGACCAGAAATAAGATTGAAAAAAATCAAGAACAAAACTCCCAGAAAAAAATGAACATAAAATATATAAAAATTAAAGAAGATGGCATTCAAAAGAGAAAAAAAAGAAATAAGAAAAAAAGGGGGGGAATACATTTCTGTTTTGAGAGGTCTCTTTCAGTAGGTGTTGCTGTATTACAAGTTTTAGCTCTGTGAAGTTCCTGGGTTGTCCTCCACTGAGATGTTGCTGTCACAATAATGTAGGCAGTGCCACAGTCACTTTGTTGGGTGGCCATGTTCTGAGGGCTTTTTGACTTCACCTTTATCACTTCAGCTTTCCTGGTTTACAGCTCTACCAATGGCAATCTCAGGTTTATGTGAATTCTTCCCCCCATCTCAACACACCTGGTAATTGGATGTAGAGCACCTGTATTCTTCAGGGGATAGAGTGGCTCTGGAGAGTTAGCTGTGATGTGAGGTTTGTCTCTGCCATTCTGTACAGCAAGATGAAGGAGGCAGAATAAGGGAGGCTTGGGTCTCCATTTTAGTTTTCTCTGTCTCTTCCAAGTGCAGGCTTCAGAAAGACTGCAGGAACATTGTCCATAACCTTTCATTCTGGCCACTTTGGTTATCTCCACCTTTGCCCCCTACCTCACTGTTCCTCCAGGCAGAAGGAGACCCAGTCACTCAGGTTCCCCTCTTGGTACTCTTCAGACAAAATCCAAGCAGCCTGTGCTACCCTCCTCCCTGTAGTCCAGCAGAGGAAAAAATAAACAGTAACTCTTGCTTTGTCTCTGTAGCCCACCACAAATGTGTTTTATCTTCAATCCCCTTTTTTACCCCATCCCACCTTAAGTCTATTTGGTGAGTGGATCTTTCAGGCACAACTGTGAGCCTAGCTGGAGTTCCCTTGCTGTGTTATAGTTGTTTAATTTTTGAAATTTCAAGGAGAAAGATCAGGAGTATCTCTCACACTGCCATTACTCTGACATCCCTTTTATTCAATTTATAATGTGAGTTACTGTGTTGAGTGACTCCTGCCTTTGTACATAACTATTTACATTAGTTTGTTACCATAAGTATAATAGCAAATTACCAATAGAAAAAATTTCTTTCCCCAAAAAAACTATTTTTCTTTTTTTTAGTATGTATCCCTTCTTTAGTACCATGGCCCTCTGTTCCTGTATCATGGCAGTATACTCACCTAGCATGACTATCTGCCTGTAAACCATGTTGCTTAAGTCTGTGTTAGAGTTGCCATGACACATACATTGTGTGTGTACATATCATGATTAAGAACTGATATACCAAAAATTTCTTTACATGCATTATGGTTGTTAAAGCATATGTCATAGTTGTTCTCAAAATACCTTATTGTGTTTGAAGGCTCTTTGTTCAAGAGTCATGGTTTCAATTTATATACTATAGTATCTTGAAAATTCACCAATTTTATTATGAGAATATTTTATGTCTCTTCTCCTCTACAGCCCTTATCTGCATTTGTTTGATGGTCTTCTGAACATGTACCTTGGATGTGTATATGTTCATTTAATGCTAATATCTGCTAATGTGCTACATTTTTCTGTATATATACCAGAGTTAGGACCTGTTGTGTAAAAATTTGCTAACTTATTAAGGCTATTTGTTCCAGTGGCATGTAAAATTTTATTAATGAATATCTTCCCAATAATTTATTTTAAAACTTAACCATGATAAAAAACATAACAAATCTTAACTATTTAAATGTACATTTTAGTTGTGCTAAGTATATTTACATTGCTATATAACAGTTCAGTGGTATGCTTTTGATCTTGTACAATGTTTTAATGGAATGAGTACCTAGCCCTTTTCTCTTTTTAGTGACTGTTATGTTTATTGATATGGTTTTCTGACATTTATTATGGTTAAATTTTTATAGAAAAAATACCTCCATATGCATTATAATAATGATGTTTGGTTACAAAGTGTCATAAGTTGGAGAACACATATTACATCCAACCTCTTCTATATATGATAGCAGTTTTTTCATGAATAATGGTTATTTGAACACATACCTTAGTCATAAGTTTACATAAAATCCTTGTCTTCTTATGTTTAATACCATACATTATAGTTTTTCCTTCCAAATCATTGGAATCTATTCTTAGTGTAAAGTTTGCTGCTTGTTTATTCTAATTATTTAAATATAACCCATACTTATATGCTAGAATAACATAGTTGAAAACACACACTATGAGTCCCTATGCTTATGCAGTATGTCCATCTTCTCCTATAACCAGGATTATTAATTATGCACTCATGTTTTCTGAGTACTCATCATGGTTCTCTCTTTATTCTGTGGATCATTCCTAGAATTTGGACTTTATATCCTGCACCAAGTCTCTATTTCTGTAGAATAATTGTCAATTATGTATCAAAATTAAGTAATGATCATTGTCATATTATCATTCAACATTAGGATCTGCCAAAGCACTAGGAATGTTTGACCATATATCATGGTTCTGCCCACACTGTGGATGTTTCTCATGCTCTAGAGTTTTATACTCATGTATATTTTCTTACTCATATGCCATAATTTTTTGAAAAGTTCTGTTCTTTTTATTTCTGTAAAATAACCATCAACTCTTGTACAGCTTATGAATTTTTTTTTTTTTACTTATTTATTCATTTTAGAGAGGAGAGAGAGAGAGAGAGAGAGAAGGGGCAGGAAGCATCAACTCCCATATGTGCCTTGACCAGGCAAGCCTAGGGTTTCGAACCCACGACCTCAGAGTTCTAGGCCGACACTTTATCTACTGCGCCACCACAGGCCAGCAGCTTATGAATTATTATTGTCACAACACATATATCAGCTCTACCATAAGAAATTGCTGTTTTGTGAAAAAAAATTGTTTCATGACTTTATATGATACATCCTAACACTGTGATTGTTTTTATCTATGCTATGGACATTTCCTCATGTCAAAAGTCCATCTTCCCAGTATCATAGTTTTCTATGCCTATACCTGATTATGTCGGAGCCTGTGACAGGTGTATTAAATTAAGAATATGCAGACTTGTGCTGAATGAAGAGGCACAAGCCACTTACACATGGTTTGCAGGAAGGTTTCTTAACTCTATCAAGATGAGACTAAATCATAAATATGCCATGAAGACACTCCAAGTCTTAATATTCTGATATTCCCTAAAATACTACTGTATACTATGGAAAAAAATATCTATGACAGTAAAAGACAAACAATTGGTGGAAAATTAAATGAACACATGAGAGATTATCTTAAATTTTGGGATTTTAACAAATAACTGAGGCTGGGAGAAGTTCTATGAGTCACCTAGTCATAGGAAGAAGGGAAAGAAATAGAACTGCAACTTAAGACTACTGATTACTGATTTAGAGCTTTTAACATTACCTTTACCAGAATTGGCTCTGGTATATTTACAGGTTAAGAGTGAACTCTGATGACACTGATTAACTGGAGAAAATAAATTAAGCATTTAATAACTAGATGCTAGGTAAGTTAAATGTCTCTACTAGAGTTAAATAAAATCTTTTTGAAACATTTTCTTTCTCTTTCCCTTTGTCTACTCCTTTCCCCTTCCTCCTTTTCTTAACATGGATCTCACAGGACTCTCTAAGTTGGTGCCTATGAAGATGACAATCACACAAATGAGTCACTTCTACACAACTAGCCTTGGACTTCTTTTCCTGATTAATATTCTCCCTGGAACAACTGGCCAAGGAGAATCAAGACGACAAGAACCTGGGGATTTTGTGAAGCAGGATATTGGCGGGTAAGAACCCTTAACACCTAGAAACAAGACTGCTGTGATAAATTCTGGCCTTGGACAAAAAACAAAATTAATTTTTCCCAGATTAACTAAAGTACTCTGGTTTTTTATACTACATATTATGTTATATTTTGAAAAGCATTATCAGCTCAGACTCTCAAGGTTGAAAGGGATCTCTTGGGCAACTTATTTAAATTCCCTCTGTAACTCCTTAAAAAATTCTATACATTATTTTGTTCTTAATCTCTCATATCTTTAACCTGTTGTTTTTTATTGGCTCTGTACCATTAGCATTTAAATAAAACCAAGATCTGTCCATCTTAATTTTTTTTTAAAATTCCTGTATAAGTGACTTAAATCTTTCATCTTCTCTTGTCATCTATGTATTCATATTGATCATGTCACTCTGTTAAAGTTAATTTTCTAAATAAAATTTTAACAAATCTTTCATCTTCTTTCCAGTTATACCTCTAGAAGAAGTAGTTTTTTTTATTTTCTCTACTTACCTCCTACTCTGCTCTACCACTCCACCACTGCTGCTGCCTGACTTCCAATCCCAGAACTCTAAGGCAACTTGTACAACCAATATTGTCAATGATGACTCTGTTGCTAAAATGTCAATTTGTCTGTTCCTAAATAAGTTAATTTCTTTAGTACCACGTGAACACATTTAACCTTGTTGAGTCTTTCAGCCCCCCCTTAGTTCCTTTTTATTATTAAATAAAATGTGTGTGTATATATATATTGCATCATATAAGTATAAGTTTAAACATAATTCTTTCTTTGACTTCAGAGATACCACAATGCTCAGATTCTCAGATTAGTTTCTCTAGAAGCAGAACTTGAGATAAGGTTTTTAAAGCAAATGATTTTTTTCTTTATTGAATAAATTTTATTTATTTATTTACTTTTATTTATTTATAAAATTAAATTTAAATGGTGACATTGATTAATAAGAGTACATAGGTTTTAGGTAATCATCTCTATGGCATTTAAACTGTTGACTATGTAGTGTGCCCATTAACCAAAGTCAAATCACTCTCCATCATTCCATACTTGTCCCATTTTATTCCCTTCCTCCACCCCCTTCAAAAAAACCCCTTCCCCCTGGTAACCACTTTATATTTATCTACATCCATGAGTCTCAGTTTTATATTGCACTTCTGTGTGAAATCATATAGTTTTTAGCTTTTTCTGATTTAGTTATTTCACTCAATATAATGTTTATAAGGTCCATCCATGATGTAAATGGCAAAATATTATCATTTCTTATGGCTGAGTAGTATTCAATTGTATTTATGTACCAACTCTTCTTCATCTAATGTGAATAATGCTTTGATGAACGTGGTAGTGCATGTATGTTTACATACCAACATTTTCAATTTTCTTGGATAGATACCCAGTAGAGGAATTGCTTGGTGATATGGTAGTTCTATTCTTAATATTTTGAGGAACCACCACATTTTCTAACACAATGCCATACTAGTTTACATTCCCATAAGCAGTGAATAAGGGTTCCTTTTTATCCACCACCTCTTCAACACTTATTACTACCTGCCTTGTTGATAATAGTTTAAGAGCTGTGAGGTGATATCTCATTGTAGCTGTGAATTGCATTTCTCTACGAGCTAATGAAGATGAGTATCCTTTCATATTTATTTATTTATTTTTAATATTTACTTAGAAAATCAAGTCATTGATTGATTGATAAGAGTATATAGGTTTTGGGGATTCTAAGATGGTGACAGAACAGGCAAACGTTTCAACTGGCATCACCCAGGAACAAAGTTACAAACAATCATCTTGAAAATCCAGTTTTGGACTCAACAAAGAGGAGTCTATAACCAAGTGTCACAGAAGAAGCCACAGCAAGACTGGTAGAAAGGGAAGAAATACAAAAATGCAGCCCCACTCCCAGTAGAGAGTGGTGGTTGAGGGCCAGAGGAACTCTCACTGTGAGAAGGGTTGCCCTGAGAGGTGTGGGTCCTCAACCCCAGGTCCAGAGCTCCAGCCTAGGTTACCAGAATCTATAAGAGGTGCCTACCTAGCATTTGGAAGTTAAAAGAGCTGAGTTTCTGTCTGTAAGAAAGAGACAGAACTCTCGGAGATGCAGGCTCCGTCTTAGGGCCCACATAGAAAATCTGGTTTACAGCCTCTTACCTGGGGTTCTGGTTGAGAGAGAGCTGAGAGGATTAGAGTTGCATGAGAAGATTGTAAAGTTGAAGGTCCAGAGGGAGACACTGCGGGGAACAGCCACTGGAACCCTGTGCTGAGTCATTCTCCAATAATGTAGTCCCATCTTTCTTGGGTGGAAAAGTTATCTCTAAGCAGAATCAGCCTGGGAAAAAGCAACTGCTTCATCCTCAAGAGTCTCATGCCAAAGTCATGGAGAATGAGTCATACTGAGAAGCCAGAAATCAGGGGGTGCATCAGTAACTCAATTTTCTGGTGTTGTGGCAAGTTTTCTCCCCAATGCTTCTGAAACTAAGACTGGTGATTCTGCCTCATGAAAGACTCAGTAGAAAATGGAGTGCGGGCAGACCACACCTCTTGTTTTCAGAGGCCACACCCACTGAGTTCCTCAGGCCACACCCTACTGAGGTCTGTGAAGAGTCTGGAGAGATTAACACCATGGGCCAAAAGGCAGATCCACACCCACCACCCTTCCTAACCCCTGAAGTGCCACAGGTTTTACACTCTACCAGAGGTTTTTTTTCAGTGGCCAAACCCAACAAGTATCCAGCAGACAGAGGCTTCAGGAGGTGGGACTCAGGAAAATGTGGCTTTCCAGTGAAATTGTCCCCCAGGCCTAGTGTGAATAAAAGCCAACCTAGGAGTACAGCTTGGTATTTCCACATACACCTGGGCCAATACCAAACAGAGGCATTCATAAACTCTGGACTGCTTGTAGCTCCAAAAGTTGCTGAGGGCTGGTCATGTGCACTGTCTGCCACTGGTCTGCACTGGGTTTCTGCCAGGGAGGTCCAGGGCTGGCACATCCAGGGGCCAGCTGCGGAAAGTATCAGATCACGACCTAACAACCCTTGCTAGACTGGTATCCTAAGGAAAGGCTGCTCAAACATGGCCCAGCTGAGGTGAATTTCACTCTCTGTGATCAGCACTAGAATATCAGCTCATGTGCATTGGATAGAGTGGAGCTTCACCATCAGCTGGCCTGGTCACTGGATAGCCTACCCTACTGGGCTATATTCCACAGGGGAAAGGGAGAGAGGCTTAGATCATGGACATTTAATGTGTGGTTCCCTGTGAGTTTATTGTTGTATCTGGTCAAGGGGCTTAGCCACCTTTGGGAGGGGCATAGTCAGCACCAGGAGAGGACTCTCTTAATATTCCTCCCTGAGGCCAGAGCCTCACTAGCTGAAAGAACTTCTGCATAGCAGATTGACAACTACACTGTCAGAACCTGCTTCTCACCTTGTTGAGGAGAAATAAAATTTGAGTATCCAACTGTAGCTGAGGGATTATGCCCTGGAGTAGGGGCCACATTCCCTGTACAGAGCTACTGACCAAGAGACCCCTGAAGTAGGAGGTACCACTAATGTTGTATCCACAACCTCACCTGCTCTAACTCTACAAGTGTGCAACCTATAGAGAGGTCAGTTGGGTGAGGCCAATTTGAGCCCACACTACAGTCTTACTACAGAAGACTCTGTGGGAAGACCAGTTAGCTGCAAGTGGAGGAGGAGCAGTAGAATAGTGGAGACAAATTTTACAAATCTTGGGGCTTTTACATACCTGTTATCACCTCTAAGCAGGAGAAAGCTGATCATTATAAAAAGGATGGCCCCTCCTTACTACCTAGGCACAGAATAAGGAGACAGAAAGAGAGAAAAATGCAGTAGCTGCAAACATGTAGCCAAAAATGGGTTACAAACAACAACTAATGCCAACCCAAGAAGACCTAAAACCAACACAACTGGTAATGAGTAGAAGACAGCATCAACCCTGGACTCAGCTACCTACACAAGCAGCATGCTCAAAGGTGGAGTCTAGCAGGCACCAGACACCATGGAGAATAAATATGCCCAACAGGACAGACATTGCACAGTGTGTAATGCACATGATCACAGTTGATTCTTAGAGCCAACAAGCCTGAAAAGATAACCATACCAATGAAAGGACCAACTGCATACAATACTCACATACAACAGAAGGAAATATAGTACCTTCAAGAAGCATTCCTAGAACTAGGAAAACAAGTGGCTTAGAGGTCAGTACCACTGAGCCCATCTTCCCAATAAAGACACCAGAAAAATTTCAATGTTGGACAGCACTACCTGATACACAGACAAAATGGGCAAAGAAATGTGACCCAGGCCCTGACCGGTTGGCTCAGCGGTAGAGTGTCGGCCTGGCATGCAGGAGTCCCGGGTTTGATTCCTGGCCAGGGCACACAGGAGAAGTGCCCATCTGCTTCTCCACCCCTCCTCCTCTCCTTCCTCTCTGTCTCTCTCTTCGCCTCCCGCAGCGAGGCTCCATTGGAGCAAAAGATGGCCCAGGCACTGACGATGGCTCTATGGCCTCTGCCTCAGGTGCTAGAATGGCTCTGGATGCAACAGAGAAACGCCCCAGAGGGGCAGAGCATCGCCCCCTGGTGGTCATGCCGGGTGGATCCGGGTCGGGCGCATGCGGGAGTCTGTCTGACTGCCTCCCCGTTTCCAGCTTTGGAAAAATGGAAAAAAAAAAAGAAAAAAGAAAAAAGAAATGTGACCCAAATGAATCAACAAGAGAAATCCCCAGGAAAATAACTGAACAAGTTGGAAGTAACCAAATCACCAGATGCAGAGTTTAAAATAATGATTTCTAAGATGCTAAAGGATCTTAGAGGAACAATGTATGAAAATAATAAGCACATAAATAAGAGATAGCAAGCATCAAAAAGGACATTGAAATCATAAAAAAGAATGAGTCAGAAATTATAAATACAATATTAGAAAAGAAGACTGCACTTGAAATCAACAGCAGGCTGGATAAAGCAGAGGATCAAATCAGTTGTTTAGAGGACAAGATAAACAAAAACATGGAAACAAAACAGCAAACAAAACAAGGTACAAAAGACTGAGGGAACTCTAAGAGAGCTCTGTGACAACATAAAGAGAAAAAGCATTCACATTATAGAGGTTCCTGAAGAAGAAGAGAAGGAACAAGGAATAATCTTTTTGAAAAAATCATAGCTGAAAATGTCCCTAAATTGATTAAAAAATGTCACACAAGTTTAGGAAACATAAAGAATCCCATTAAAGAGGAACCCAAGAAGGCCTACAACAAGACACATCATAATTATGATGCTAAAGTTAAGAGACAAACAAAGAATACTAAAAGGTGCAAGAGAAAAGCAGTAATTAGCTATAGAGGAGCCCCCATTAGAATGACATTTGACTCATCAACAGAAACACTTGAGTCCAGAAGGGATTGGCAAGAAATATTTAAAATGATGCAAAGCAAGAACTTGCAACCTAGAGTACATTGTCCACCAAGGCTATTATTTAAAACTGAAGGAAATAAAAAGTTTCCCACACAAAATAGACTTAAGGAATTCATTACAACCAAACCAGTACTGCAAGAAATGTTAAGAGGTCTGCTGTAAAAAAGAGCAAAGAAAAAAATATATTGAGTAAAGAGGATTGAATATTTAAAGAATAAAATGACAATAAACAACTGCATATCAATAATAACCTTAAATGTAAATGGATTAAATGCTCCAAACAAAAGCATGGATAAAAAATCAGGACCTGTACATATGCTGTCTACAAGACACCTATCTCAGAATGAAATATTCTCATACACTGAAAGTGAAGGGATGGAAAAAAATATTTAATGCAGATGCACATTAAAAAAAATCTCGGGTATCAATACTTTTATCTGACAAAATAGACTTTAAAACAAAGGCTATAGTAAGAGATAAGGTCACCACATAATGACAAAGGGAGAAATTCAACAGGTGGATATAACCATTGTAAATATATATGTGCCTAATATAGGAGCACCTAAATATGTAAAGCAAATTTTTATGGACATAAAGTGTGAGATCAACAGAAATACTATAACAGTAGGGTATTTTAATACTCCTATAACATCAATGGATAGGTCCTCCAGACAAAAAAATTAACAAAGAAACACCTGCCTTAAATGACATTCTAGATCAACTGAATTTAATATGTATCTCCAGAACCTTTTACACCAAAGCAGCAAAATATATTTTTTTCAAGTGCTCACGGTACATTCTCTAGGATATACCACATACTAAGACACAAAATAAGTCTCAATAAATTTAAGAAAATAGAAATCATATCAAGCATCTTATCATAATGACATGAAACTATAAATTAACTACAGTAGAAACACTGAAAAACATTCAAACACTTGGATGCCAAATAACATGTTACTAAAAACAAATGTGTTAACAGCAAGATCAAGGAAGAAATAAAAAATTTCCTTGAAACAAATGAAAATAAACATATAACTCAAAATTTATGGGACACAGCAAAAGCAGTCCAGAGAAAGAAGTTCATAAGATTACAGGCATACCTCTGGAAGCAAGAAAAATCTCAAATAAACAACTTAACCCTGCATCTAAAATAACTAGAAAAAGAACAAATAAAGCTTGGAGAAAGTAGAAGGAAGAAAATAATAATTATCATAGTGGAAATAAATGACACAGAGGCTAAAAAAAAACCCAAAAAACAATAAAAAATAAGAAATATCAATGAAACAAGAATTCTCTGAAAAGGTAAAGAATATTGATGAAGTTTTAACCAGACTCATCAAAAAAAAAAAAAAAGAGAGGACTCAAATAAATAAAATTAAAAGTGAAAGTGGAGAGGTAACAATGGACACCACAGAAATACAAAGGATTTTAAGAAAATACTATAAAGATCTGTATGCCAAAAAATTAGAAACCTAGGTGAAATGAATAAATTCCTAGAAACATACAATCTTCCAAAACTCTATCTGGAAGAATTCAAAAACCTAAACAGACTGAATACAAGAAATAAAATTGAAACAGTTATCAAAAAAACTCTGAGCAAACAACAGTCCTGGACCAGATGGCCTCAAAGGCGAATTTTACCAAACATTTAAAAAAGAGCTACACCTATCTTTCTCAAGCTTTCAAAAACTTCAAGAGGGAAGACTTCAAAGCTCATTTTATGAGGCAAATATTATCCTCATTCCAAAAACAGGTAAGAGTACTACAAAGAACAAAAGTTATAGGCCAATATTCCAAATGAACGTACATGCTAAAATTCTCACCAAAATATTAGCAAACCGGATCCAGCAATACATAAAAAAAAAAAATCATACATCATGATCAAGTGGATTTATTCCAGGGAGGCAAGGCTAGTACAATATTCACAAATCAATCAATATGATTCATCACAAAAAAGGGAGGATAAAAGTCACATTATTATATCAACAGGTTCGTAAAAAGCATTTGATAAAATCAAGCACCCAGTTATGATCAAAATTCTTAGAAAAATGGGAATATAGGGAACATACCTCAACATAATAAAGGTCATCTATGACAAATCGACAGCCAACATCATACTCAATGTGCAGAAATTAAAAGCAATCCACTTAACATCAGGAACAAGGCAGGGGAGCCCATTTTCACCACTCTTATTTAATATAGTTCTGAAAATCCTAGCCACAGCAATTAGAAAAGAAAAAATAAAAGGCATCCAAGTTGGAAAAGAAGAAATAAAACTGTCAGTATTTGCTTACAACATGATACTGTATGTAGAAAACCCTAAAGTCTTAGTCAAAAAACTACTGGGCCTGATAAATGAATTCAGTAAGGTGGCAGGATATAAAATTAATATTAAGAAATCAGTTGCATTTATACACCAACAATGAATTGTCTGAAAAAAAATCAAGGAAACAACCCCTTTCACTATTGTAACAAAAAAAAAAAAAATCACCTAGAAGTAAATTTAACAAAGGCAGTAAAAGACTTGTACTCTGAAAATTATAAGACATTGAAAAAAGAAATCAAGGAAGATATAAACAACTGGAAGCATATACCATGTTCATGGATAGGAAGAATAAACATCATTGAAATATCTATATTACCCAAAGCAACATATAAATTCAATGCAATTCCTATTAAAATACCAATGGCATACTTCAAAGATACAGGTCAAATACTTTCAAAATTTATATGGAACCAAAAAATAACACAAACAGCCTCAGCAATACTGAAAATGAAGAATAAATTGGGAGGTATCACTTCCTGATATCAAGCTATACTGCAAGTCCATAGTAATCAAAACAGCTTGGTTCATGCAAATGAACAGGGATACAGATCAATGGAACAGAACAGAGAATCCAGAAATAAATCCAAATCATAATGGTCAATTGATATCTGACAAAGAAGGTAAGAGCATACAATGGAGTAAAGACAGTCTCTTTAATAAATGGTGTTGTGAAAGTTGGACAGATGTATGCAAAAAAAAAAAAAAAATGAAACTAGACCACCAACTTACACCATTCACAAAAATAAACTCAAAATGGATAAAAGACTTAAATTTCTAAGTCATGAAACCATAAACATCTTGGAAGAAAATATATTTTATAGAAATATTTTTGCCGATTTATCTTAATGGGCAAGTGAAATAAAGCACAAAGTAAACAAATGAGACTATATAAAACAAAAAAGCTTTTTCACAGCAAAAGACACCATGAACAAATAAAAAGACAACCCTCACAATGGGAAAACATATTTGTCAATACATCTGCTAAAGGGATAATAAGCAAAATTTGTAAAGAACTTGTAAAACTCAACACCAGGGAGGTAAACAGTCCAATTAAAAATGGGGAAAGGAACTGAGAAGACACTTCTCCAAAGAGTACATACAGGTGGCAAATAAGCATATGAAAAAATGTTTAACATCATTAATCATCAGAGAAATGCAAGTTAAAACCACAATAAGATACCACCGCACAGATGTAAGAATGGCACTCATTAACAAATTGGCACACAATGAATGCTGCCAAGGGTGTAGAGAAAAAGGAACCCTCCTGCACTACTGGCGGGAATGCAGACTTGTGCAGCCACTTTGGCAAACAGTATGGAGATTCCTCAAAAAAATAAAAAATGGAAATTCTTTTTGACCCAGCTATCTCACTTTTAAGAATATATGCTAAGAATACCAAATCACTGATTCAAAAGAAGATATGCACCTCCATGTTTATTGCAGCATTGTTTACAATAGCCAAGGTCTGGAAATAGCCCAAGTGTCCATCAGTCGATGAGTGGATTAAAAAGCTGTGGTACATATACACAATGGAATACTACATGGCTGTGAAAAAGAAGGAAATCTTACCTTTTACAATGGCATTGATGGACCTGGAGATTCGTGTGTGTGTGTGTGTGTGTGTGTGTGTGTGTGTGTGTGTGTGTATGTGTGTGTGTGTTAAAGTCTTGTTCTTTATTGCAATGACATAATATTGTGAAGAGTAAATGCAGTTACTAGTCCCAAGAAATTTGAGCTCTATTACTGTAGTTTTCATTTTCTCTGCCTTCATCAAATCATGACTAAACAGTTTGTCTACCAAGGGAAAAACAATTGACTCTGCAAAAAGTTAGGAATATTAGTTTATAGCACCTTCAGGGAGAATAAAATAAATTTGGAACCACATTTTGCTTATATATATTATTCAAATGACACCCTCAAGCATCCTCATGAAGGTAGAAGCTCTGCATGTGTGAAATGGTATCGTTTGCATTGTTCCTCTGTTCCATTCACGGTTCCCTAACCCTGATGCCAAGAGTTCCTATCTCAAATTTTTAAGATGTTCACTTTACTTGATTTTGCTGATATTATTCAGAACAGAAACAATACTAAAATAAAATATGAATTTCTGAATTTGATACAATTTGAGCAACTATAGATACCTAAAGAAACTGACAAAAATAAATAGTACAATAATCAGAGGAGAGATGTAAGAATGATAAAGTTGATGATTACATTGTAAATATAAAATAGTCCACCACTGATGAATAGAAAGAAAAAACAATGATGTAATAATCAATTGACTTTTATGATTATCCACAAGTAATAAAGTTTACTGTTTATTGCTGTGCTCTGCATCCAAAAAGCACAACTACTATGTTGTGATGCCAAACCAAATGGTACCCATTTGTTTCCTGGAGGTATAGATCCCAACAAAGAAGGTCATGGCTAGTCAATATTTTATGAAAGATAAAAATATTATTCCCCAATATCATGTCTATTTCCAAAGCAACCTTGTATTTATGATGTGGTTATTTAAAATGTCCTCGTCTTACAAAGCTCAGTTTCAGTAATCGTACATACAGAAAAATGAAATGCTACTGTGGAAAGAGAAATACATTACACAGTGTGTTTGTCAAGTCATGGTGCACTTTTGACCAGTCACAGGAAAGCAACAAAGGATGATAGAAATGTGAAATCTGCACCAAATAAAAGGAAAACCCTCCCAGTTTCTGTAGGATGATGTGACAGCATGTGAGCATGCACAGATGATGACATAACACCATGTATACAGCGGAGCAGCCCACGGCCATGCCAGTCAAGACATGAACGGTACAGAGGAAAGTTCAGTGTGTTCTCTGGCTCGCTAAATTTGAATCTGTGACCAAAGTGCAACATGAATATCGGCGCATTTATAATGAAGCACTACCACATAGGAATAACATTACTCGGTGGGATAAACAGTTGAAGGAAACCGGCAGTTTGGTGGAGAAACCCCGTTCTGGTAGGCCATCAGTCAGTGACGAATCTGTAGAGTCTATACAGAATAGCTACATAAGGAGCCCTAAAAAATCTGTGCATGAGCCCACATCAAACTGCACTGAAGAGGAATGAAATTGGGAGAATTTCCTTTTATTTGGCGCAGATTTCACATTTCTATCATCTTTTGTTGCTTTCCTGTGACCAGTCAAAAGTGCACCATGACTTTACGGACACACTGTATTCTGTTTGGCCTTTCTGTGTTTTTTTTAATTAATTAATTTTTTATTGATTTAAATTTATTGTGTTTACATAGATTTAAGTGTCCCACCAAATACATCACCCCACCCCCATATTCCCCTCCACATCCTTTGTGCCCCCCTCTCCCCTACTCCATTCCCTTTTCCCTCCAGGATTTGCTTTTCTGCTCTTTATAATGCTGTGTTATGTATATATAACTTCACAAATCTCTTTCCCTTTTCTGATTCCATCCTCTCCTCCCCTTTCCCTCTGTCCGCTTCCCTCTGGTCCCATTGATCCCGCCTCTGCCTCTATTTTGTTCTTCACTTCACTTTTTTCATTGGATTCCACATATATGTGAGATCATATGATATTTTTCTTTCTCTGCCTGGCTTATTTCACTTAACATAATAATTTCCAGGTCCATCCATGTTGTCGCAAAAGGTAAAGATTCCCTTCTTTTTCATGGCCCCATAGTATTCCATTGTGTATATGTATGACAGCTTTTTAATCCACTTATACACTGATGGACACTTGGGCTGCTCTCAGATCTTGGCTATTGTAAACAATGCTGCCATAAACATGAGGGTGCATTTCATTTTTTGAGTCAGTGATTTGGTGTTCTTAGGATATATTCCGAAAAGTGGGATAGCTGAGTCAAAAGGAAGTTTCATTTTTAATTTTTTGAGAAACCTCCATATTTTTTTCCATAGTGGCTGCACCAGTTAGCATTCTCACCAGCAGTGCAGGAGGGTTCCCTTTTCTCCATATCCTCACCAGCACTTGTTATGTATTGTTTTGTTAATGAGTGTCATTTTGACTGATGTGAGGTGATATCTCATTGTGGTTTTAATTTGTATTTCTCTAATGATTAGTGACATTGAACATTTTTTTCATATGCCTATTGGCCATCTGTATATCCTCTTTTGAGAAGTGTCTATTTATTTCTTTTGCTCATTTTTTGAGTGGATTTTTATCGTTCTGGTGTTGAGATTTACAAGTTCTTTATAAATTTTGGTTATTAACCCCTTATCAGACATATTATTGAACATGTTCTCCCATTGCTCAGTTTGCCTTTTTATTTTATTCATATTGTCTTTAGCTGTGCAAAAGCTTTTTAATTTGATATAGTCTCAGTTGTTTATCCTGTTCTTTATTTCACTTTCCCATGAAGATAAATCAGCTAATTTATTGCTGCAAGAGATGTTGGAGAGCTTACTGCCTTTGTCTTTTTCTAAATTGCTTATGGTTTCATGACTTACATTTAAGTCTTTTATCCATTTTGAGTTTATTTTTGTGAGTGGTATAAGTTGGTGGTTGTTTCATTATTTTGCAGATAGCTGTCCAGTTTTCCCAACACCATTTGTTAAAGAAACTGTCTTTCCTCTATTGTATGCTCTTGCCTCTTTTGTCAAATATCAATTGTCCATAAAGTTGTGGGTTTTTTTCTGGGTTCTTTGTTCTGTTCCATTAAACTATATGCTGGTTCTTATGCCAGTACCAAGCTGTTTTAAGTACAATGGCTTTGTAGTATAACTTGATATCAGGAAGTGTGATACCACCCACTTTATTCTTCATTTTCAAGATTGGTGAGGTTATTCATGTTCTTTTTTGGTTCCATATAAATATTTTGAATATTTGTTCTATATCTTTGAAGCATGTCATTGGTATTTTAAGAGGAATTGCATTGAATTTATAAATTGTTTTGGGTAATCTAGACATTTTAATGATGTTTATTTTTTCTATCCATGAACATGGTGTATGCTTCCACTTGATTGTATCTTCCTTGATTTCTTTTATCAATATTTTATAATTTTCCAAGTCCAAGTCTTTAACCTCTTTGGTTAAATTTACTCCTAGGTGCTTTATTTTTTTGTTGCAATAGTGAAGGAGATTGTTTTCTTAATTTCTTTTTTAGACAGTTCATTGTTGGTATATAAAAATGCCTCTGATTTCTGAATATTAATTTTATATCCTGCCACATTGCTAAATTTATTTATTAGGTGCAATAATTTTTTGACTGAGACTTTAGGGTTTTCTATGTACAGTATCATATCATCAGAAAATAATGATAGTTTTACTTCTTCTTTTCTAATTTGGATTTCTTTTATTTCTTCTTGTCCGATTGCTGTTGAACCTGGAAATTCTTATGCTGAGTGAAGTAGGCCAGGAAGAAAAAGATAAATATTATATGCTCTCACTTATATGTAGAATCTAATGAACAAAGTGAACAGAGTAATGAAATAGAGGTAGAGGCAATGTCTCTACCAGAGGAACAGATGATAGAGGGAAGAGGGATTAGAAGATGTGATCAGAGTAGATGAAGGGATTAATGAAATTATATACACATAACACTTAGATATAGATAACAGGACTGCAAATCCCAGAGGGAAGGGTGGAGGGAGTTAAGGGAAGGGGATAAAATGGAGTGTGATGGTCAAGGTGATGGGGGTTTAGAGTGTTATATTGAGTGGGACACTTGAATTCTTGTTAACACAATAAATTACAATTAATAAAAAAAAATGAGTACATAGGTTTCAGGTACACATTTTTGTAGCATTTGAACAGATGTTTATGTTGTTTACCCATCATCCAATGTCAAATCATTTTCTATCACCTTATATTTATCCCTTTTTCCACCCTTGCCAACACTCCTTTTTCATTGCTCTCCCCTACATACATCACCATACCACTTCACTTTTATCTTTGTCCATGAGTCTTAGTTTTTATTCCACATATGTGTAAAATCATACAGTTCTTAGCTTCTTTGATTTACATAATTCACTCAGTATAATGTTCTCACGGTCAATCCATGTTGTCATAAATGTCACGATGATATTATTTTTTATGGCATAGTATTCCATTGTATATACGTACCACATCTTTTTTTTTTAATTGTATTTATTTTTAATGGGGTGACATCAGTAAATCAAGATACATATATTCAAAGATAACATGTCCAGGTTATCTTAAAGTTCAATTATGTTGCATACCCATCACCCAAAGTCAGATTGTCCTGTCACCCTCTATCTAGTTCTCTTTGTGCCCCTCCCCCTCCCCCTTCCCTCTCCCTCTCCTCCCTCCCCCCGTAACCACCACACTCTTATCAATGTCTCTTGGTCTCACTTTTATGTCCCATCTATGTATGGAAAAATGCAGTTCCTGGTTTTTTCTGATTTACTTATTTCACTCTGTATAATGTTGTCAAGGTCCCACCATTTTGCTATAAATGATCCGATGTCATCATTTCTTATGGCTGAGTAGTATTCCATGGTGTATATGTGCCACATCTTCTTTATCCAGTCATCTATTGATGGGCTTTTTGCGTACCACATCTTTATCCAGTCCTCTATCAGGGGACACTTTGGTTTTTTTCTATGTCCTAGCCACAATGAATAATGTTGTGATGAACATGGGGATGCATATGTTTTTACGTACCAAAAATTTCGAGTTTTTTAGATAGATACATAGGAAGGGATTTCTTGATAAGAGGGTAATTCTGTTCTTAATTTTTTGAATAACCACCATACTTTATTTCTTAACTCTTGTACTACTTTATATTCCTGCCAACAGTGCATGAAGGTCCCTTTTTCTCTGCAGACTCTCCAACACTTGTTATTACCTGTCTTGTTAATAATAGGCACTCTAACAGATGTGAGGTGGTATCTCATTGTAGTTTTGCTTTTCTTTTCTTGAATAGCTAGTGAAGATGAACAATTTTTTTTATTTATCTGTAGGCCATTTGTATGCTTTCTTGGAAGAAGTGTCTGTTCACAACCTCTCCCCATTTTTAATAGAATTATTTTCTTGTTTGTTGCTTAACTTTTTGAGTTCTTTGTGTATTTTGGATATTAATCCCTGATCAAAGCTATTGTTTTCAAATATCATCTTTCACTTACTTGGCTGCCTGTGTGTTTTGTTTTCAGTTTCTTTTGCTATGCAGATGCTTTTAAGTTTGATAAAATCCCATTTCCATATTTTTGCCTTTACTTCCCTTGCCATTGGGGTCAAATTCATAAATTGTTCCCTATATCCTGTGGCCATGAAGTTAGTACCCATGTTTTCTTCTATGTAATTTATAGGTTCAGATTTTATTTTTAGGTCTTTGATCCATTTAAAATTTATTTTTGTGCAGGAGAATAAACTGTAGTCAAGTTTTATTCTTTTACATGTGGCTTTACTGTTGTCCCAGCACAATTTATTAAAGGGGATTTATATTCTTTATTTTGTGGTTTTTGATCCTTTGTCAAAAATGTTTTGTCCCTATCTATGTTTTTTTCTTCTCTCTGAGCTCTCAATTCTGTTTCATTGGTCTGTATATCTGTTCTTCTGTGAATACCATGGTGTTTTGATTATCGTGACTCTATAGTATAATTTGAAATCAGGTAGTGTGATACCACTGGCTTCATTCTTTCTCCTCAGTATTGCTTTGGCTATTAAGATTTTTCTATAGTTCCATACAATCCTGGTGCTTTTCTTTTCTATTTCTATAAAAAGTGACATTGGGATTTTGGTAGAGATTGCACTAAATTTGTATATTGCTTTGGGTAATATGGCCATTTTAACTATTTTGATTCTTCCAACCCATGAACATAAAATCATTTTTCATTTTATTGTATCTTTAAAATTTTTTTTCTGTAGTGTTCTGTAACTTTCAATATATAGGTCCTTCACATCTTTGTTAAGTTTATGTCTAGGTATTTTATTATTTTTGTTATAATTGTAAAAGAAATTAATTTTTATTTCATTTTTCCATGTTTCTTTATGGGATATAGGAAAACAGTGCAATTTTGTATATTGATTTTGTATCCTGTGAATTTACTGTATTGGTTTATGTTTCTAATAATTTTGGTGGAATTTTTTGGGTTTCTATATATAAGAGCATATTATCTACAAATAGCAATACCTTTACTTCTTTCTTTATAGGAACACCTTTTATTTCTCTTTCTTGCCTGATTGCTATAAAACTTCCAGAACTATGTTGAATAAGAGTGGAGACAATGGGAAGTCTTGTCCTGATTTTAGAGAAAAGACTTCATGTTTTTTTCACCATTTAGTATAATATTACCTGATGATTTTTTTTATATATGGCCTTTATTATGTTGAGATATTTTCCTCCTATTTTTTATTTTATTGAGTGTTTTAAACACAGAGGTATATTTTATCTTATTTACTGTCTTTGCTGCATCTGCTGATAGGATCATACGTTTTTTATTCTTTATTCTGTTGGTGTGATTTAATACATTCATTGAATTCTGTATGTTGAACCATCCTTGTGCTCCTGGAATGAATCCCACTTGGTCATGATGTGTTATTATTTTTAATGTATTGTTGTATTTGATTTTCTAGCATTTTGGTTAGGAATTTTGCATCTGTATTCATTAGAGATATTGTTCTGTAGTTTATACTTTTAGTGTAGTCCTTGCCAGGTTTTCATATGAGAATTATGTAGGCCTCATAAAATATGTTGGGAAGTATTGCTTCCTCTTATATATTTTTTTTTTATATAATTTTATTTTTTTAATGGGGTGACATCAATAAATCAGGATACATATATTCAAAGATAACAAGTCCAGGTTATCTTGTCGTTCAATTATGTTGCATACCCACCACCCAAAGTCAGATTGTCCTCTGTCACCTTCTATCTTGTTTTCTTTGTGCCCCTCCCCACCCCCTATCCCTCTCCCATTCCCCCCTCCCCCCCCCCCGTAACCACCACACTCTTATAAATGTCTCTTAGTTTCACTATTATGTCCCACCTACGTATGGAATAATACAGTTCCTGTTTTTTTCTGATTTACTTATTTCGCTTCGTATCATGTTATCAAGATCCCACCATTTTGCTGTAAATGTTCTGATGTCATCATTTCTTATGGCTGAGTAGTATTCCATAGTGTATATGTGCCACATCTTCTTTATCCAGTCATCTATTGATGGGCTTTTTGGTTGTTTCCATGTCCTGGCCACTGTGAACAATGCTGCAATAAACATGGGGCTGCATGTGTCTTTACGTATCAATGTTTCTGAGTTTTTGGGATATATACCCAGTAGAGGGATTGCTGGGTCATAAGGTAGTTCTATTTTCAGTTTTTTGAGGAACCACCATACTTTCTTCCATAATGGTTGTACTACTTTACATTCCCACCAACAGTGTATGAGGGTTCCTTTTTCTCCACAGCCTCTCCAACATTTGCTGTTACCTGACTTGCTAATAACAGCTAATCGAACAGGTGTGAGGTGGTATCTCATTGCCGTTTTGATTTGCATTTCTCTAATAGCTAAAGAAGATGAGCATCTTTTCATATATCTGTTGGCCATTTGTATTTCTTCCTGGGAGAAGTGTCTATTCATATCCTCTTCCCATTTTTTTATTGGATTGTTTGTTTGTTTGTTGTTGAGTTTTATGAGTTCTTTGTATATTTTGGATATTAGGCCCTTATCTGAGCTGTCGTTTGAAAAAATCATTTCCCATTTAGTTGGCTTTCTGTTTATTTTGTTATCAGTTTCTCTTGCTGAGCAAAAACTTCTTAGTCTGATGTAGTCCCATTCATTAATTTTTGCCTTCACTTCTCTTGCCATTGGAGTCAAATTCATAAAATGCTCTTTAAAACCCAGGTCCCTGAGTTGAGTACCTATGTCTTCTTCTATGTACTTAATTGTTTCAGGTCTTATGTTTAGATCTTTGATCCATTTTGAGTTAATTTTTGTACAGGGGGAGAGACTGTAGTCCAGTTTCATTCTTTTGCATGTGGCTTTCCAGTTTTCCCAGCACCATTTATTGAAGAGGCTTTCTTTTCTCCATTGTGTGTTGTTGGCCCCTTTATCAAAAACTATTTGACTATATATATGTGGTTTTATTTCTGGACTTTCTATTCTGTTCCATTGGTCTGAGTGTCTATTTTTCTGCCAATACCATGCTGTTTTGATTGTCGTGGCCCTATAATAGAGTTTGAAGTCAGGTATTGAAATGCCCCCAGCTTCATTCTTTTTCTTTAGGATTGCTTTGGCTATTCGGGGTTTTTTATAGTTCCATATAAATCTGATGATTTTTTGCTCTATTTCTTTAAAAAATGTCATTGGAAGTTTGATGGGAATTGCATTAAATTTGTATATTGCTTTGGGTAATATAGCCATCTTGATTATATTTATTCTTCCTAGCCAAGAACAAGGTATATTCTTCCATCTCATTATATCTTTTTCGATTTCCCTTAACAATGGTTTATAGTTTTCATTATATAAGTCCTTTACATTCTTTGTTATGTTTATTCCTAAGTATTTTATTTTTTTTGTTGCAATCGTGAAGGGGATTGTTCTTTTGAGTTCCTTCTCAGTTGTTTCATTGTTGGCATATAGAAAGGCTATTGACTTCTGTATGTTAATTTTGTATCCTGCGACCTTACTGTATTGGCTTATTGTTTCTAGTAGTCTTTTTGTGGATTCTTTGGGGTTTTCGATGTATAGTATCATATCATCTGCAAAAAGTGATACCTTTACTTCTTTTCCGATATGGATGCCTTTTATTTCTTTGTCTTGTCTGATTGCTCTGGCTAGAACCTCTAGTACCACATTAAATAAGAGTGGAGAGAGTGGACAACCCTGTCTTGTTCCTGATTTAAGGGGGAAAGCCTTCAGTTTAGTGCCATTTAATATGATGTTAGCTGATGGTTTATCATATATGGCCTTTATCATGTTGAGATATTTTCCTTCTATACCCATTTTGTTGAGAGTCTTAAACATAAAATTGTGCTGTATTTTATCAAAAGCCTTTTCTGCGTCTATTGATAAGATCATGTGGTTTTTGTTCTTTGTTTTGTTGATATGGTGTATTACATTAACCGTTTTACGTATGTTGAACCATCCTTGAGATTCTGGGATGAATCCCACTTGATCATGATGTATTATTTTTTTAATATGTTGTTGTATTCGATTTGCTAGTATTTTGTTTAGTATTTTAGCATCTGTATTCATTAGAGATATTGGTCTGTAGTTTTCTTTTTTTGTGCCATCCTTGCCTGGTTTTGGTATGAGGGTTATGTTGGCTTCGTAAAATGTGTTTGGAAGTATTGCTTCTTCTTCAATTTTTTGGAAGACTTTGAGTAGAATAGGAACCAAGTCTTCTTTGAATGTTTGATAAAATTCGCTGGTATAGCCGTCTGGGCCTGGACTTTTATTTTTGGGGAGGTTTTTAATGGTTTTTTCTATTTCTTCTCTACTGATAGGTCTGTTTAGGCTTTCTGCTTCTTCTTGACTCAGTCTAGGAAGGTTGTATTGTTCTAGGAATATATCCATTTCTTCTAGGTTGTTGAATTTAGTGGCATAAAGTTTTTCATAGTATTCTACAATAATTCTTTGTATATCTACGGTGTCCGTGGTGATTTCTCCTCTTTCATTTTGGATTTTGTTTATATGAGTTCTTTCTCTTTTTTCCTTGGTAAGTCTTGCCAAGGGTTTGTCAATTTTGTTGATCTTTTCAAAGAACCAGCTCCTTGTTCTATTAATTTTTTCTATAGTTTTTCTGTTCTCTAATTCATTTATTTCTGCTCTGATTTTTATTATCTTTCTTCGGCTGGTTTTGGGTTGTCTTTGTTCTTCTTTTTCTAGTTCCTTAAGGTGGGAAGTTAAGTGGTTCACTTGGGCTCTCTCTTGTTTGTTCATATATGCCTGAAGTGATATGAACTTCCCTCTTATCACTGCTTTTGCTGCATCCCATAGATTCTGATATGTCGTATTGTCATTTTCATTAGTCTGTATATATCTTTTGATCTCTGCACTTATTTCTTCTTTGACCCATTCATTTTTTAAAAGTATGTTGTTTAGTTTCCACATTTTTGTGGGATTTTTTTCCTCTTTTTTGCAGTTGAATTCTAGTTTCAAGGCTTTATGATCAGAAAATATGCTTGGTACAACTTCAATTTTTCTGAATTTGCTGATGTTGTTTTTGTGGCCCAACATATGGTCAATTCTTGAGAATGATCCATGTACACTGGAGAAAAATGTATACTCAGTCACTTTGGGATGAAATGTCCTGTAGATGTCTATCATATCCAGGTGCTCTAGTGTTTTGTTTAAGGCCACTATGTCTTTGTTGATTCTCTGTTTGGATGACCGATCTAGAGCCGTCAGCGGTGTATTGAGGTCTCCAAGTATGATTGTGTTTTTGTCAGTTTTTGTTTTAAGATCAATAAGTAGCTGTCTTATATATTTTGGTGCTCCTTGGTTTGGTGCATATATATTAAGAATTGTTATGTCTTCTTGATTCAGTGTCCCCTTAGCCATTATGAAATGGCCATTTTTGTCTCTGAGTACTTTTCCTGCCTTGTAGTCAGCATTATCCGATATGAGTATTGCTACACCTGCTTTTTTTTGGATGTTATTTGCTTGGAGTATTGTTTTCCAGCCTTTCACTTTGAATTTGTTTTTATCCTTGTTACTTAGATGAGTTTCCTGTAGGCAGCATACAGTTGGATTTTCTTTTTTAATCCATTCTGCTACTCTGTGCCTTTTTATTGGTGAGTTTAATCCGTTTACATTTAGTGTAATTATTGATACTTGTGGGTTCCCTATTGCCATTTTATATCTTGCTTTCTGTTAGTTTTGTGTCTTGTTTGATCCTTCTCTTTTGTTTTTCTATCTTTTGTTTTTATTTGGTTGTATTCCATACATCTTTCCACTGTTGCTATCTTTTTTATCTCATGTGCTTCTGTGGTGGTTTTTTCAATGGTGGTTACCTTTGAATAATGAAAAGGGTCCCTACCCTGTTCATTGTAGCGAACTATTTTGTGAGTACTTTTGCACTCCATCGTCCTTTGCTACTGTTAATCTCCATCTTCTCCCCCTCTTTCTTTTTGTTGTTGTCACAGTTTAAATTTGGTTTTATTGTGTTCTTCTTGGAGCTTTTACTTGTGGCTCTGTTTTTTTTTTGTTCTTTGTATCTGATTGGAGAACCCCCTTTAGTAATTCCTGGAGTGGGGGTTTTCTGATGATAAATTCCCTCATCTTTTCTGTATCTGTGAATGTTTTTATTTCTCCTTCATATTTGAAGGATAGCTTTGATGGGTATAGTATTCGTGGCTGAAAGTTCCTCTCTTTCAGGACTTTAAATATTGGGGTCCATTCTCTTCTAGCTTGTAGAGTTTCTGCTGAGAAATCTGATGATAATCTAATGGGCCTTCCTTTATATGTTGTATTCTTCTTTTCCCTGGCTGCCTTGAGAATTTTTTCTTTGCTGTTGGTTTGTGTCAATTTCATTATGATATGCCTTGGAGTAGGTTTGTTGGGGTTAAGAAAACTTGGAGTTCTGTTTGCTTCTTGAACTTGAGGCTTTAGTTCTTTCCACAGGCTTGGGAAGTTCTCATCTATTATTTGTTTGAGTATGTTCTCCATTCCATTTTCTCTCTCTTCTCCCTCTGATATACCTATTATTCTTATGTTATTCTTTTTGATGGAGTCAGATAATTCTTGTAGGGCTATCTCATTTTTTTTAATTTTTGAGTCTCTTTCTTCTTCTCTCTGTTGTGCCTCAAGTTGCTTGTCTTCTATTTCACTAATCCTCTCTTCTATCTGACCTGTTCTATTAGCTAAGCTTGTTACTTCGTTTTTCAGCTCGTGAATTGAGTTTTTCATCTCTGTTTGATTTGTTTTTATAGTTTCAATTTCCTTGGACATATATTCTTTGTGTTCATTGAGTTGTTTTCTGAGCTCCCTAAATTGCCTTTCTGTGTTTTCTTGTATATCTCGGAGGATTTTTAGGATTTCTATCTTGAATTCTCTGTCATTTAGCTCCAAGGTTTCCAATATATTAAATTTTTTCTCCATAGATTTTTCCTCATCTAGCTGTGTTACCTCTCTTTCTTTTGTATCCATGATATTCGATTTTCTCTTCCTTAATGGCATCTGAGGGTGGTTTTGTTGATAGTATTAATGAGATTTAATAAAGAATAAAAAGTTTAAAAAAAATAATAAAAAAAATCGAAAAAAGTTGTTTTTTTTTAAAAAAATTAAGAATGAAATAAAGAAAAATAAAATAAAATAAAAATTAAAAAAAAAAAAAAAAAAAAAAAAGGAAATTATTCCCCCCCTCCTTTTTTCCTCTCCTCTCCTCTCCCCTCTTTCTTGTTAAAATCTTGTGGTGGACTGTGAATTATAACAAACAATGCCTGTGATGGAGGGCCTGAATTGGGGTAAAGTAATAAAGGGGCAAACAAAACAAAACAAAACAAAAAAAAAAAAAAGAAAAAAGAAGAAAAAAAAAAAAAAAGAGCGTATGGACCCACAAAAAGCAAATAAGGAAAAAATTTGGGTCAAGAATAAAATGATTTGCTTTTAGGTGTTGGTTGTCTAAGAGTTATGATGAGAGGATTAAGAGGAAAACGGAAAAATGGGGGGAAAAATTAAAAAATTACTATTGTATTTAGTGGAACAAGAACTAGATAATATGGAGAGCCAGGGATGGGAGCACTGCTAGTGAGTTAAAAAGGTGAAGTAAAAACCCCCCAGAATGCCACAAACATAAGTTTGAGTCCCAGATAAGATAATTTGTTTGTTATTGAGGTTTGAGTGAGAGGAGATGTAAAGGAGAAAGGAAGAAACTAATATAGAGGGAGAAAAGAAAGAGAGAGAGAGAGAAAAAAAAGAGGGAACCACTAAAAGAAGAAAAAAGAAAGGGGAGAGAGAGAGAGAGTTAAGGGTTTTGGAGTGCAACCCTCATAGAGAGAAAGGAAGAGAAGAGAAAAGATAATGGGAGATGTAACACTTATGGGTAGTGTAGTTCAAGGAGAGGAGAGAGTAAGACCGGTAGAGAGTTAATCGGCCAAATTGGAGGAGGAAAAAAAAAGTATCAAGAATGAAGATAAGAGAAACAAACGAACAAATATAATAAAATGGGATAGGTTATAAAGTCTGCAGATTATTCTTGATTTTGAGAGGTTATCTTCTTGCTTTTTCTTTTCTCTCCCTCTTCCTGGTCGGTGACTCTGTACCCCGGGTTTTGCCCCTTTGCCACGCTCAGGTGGAGGTTTGCAGTTGATAAGTCTCTATGGCAATGTCATGTATTGTGCTTTAGTCTCGTTGGCAGTCTAGGCTATTAGCATTTATAGGCTCCGACAGTGAGAGAGTCCGTGTTCCTAGAGCCTTTCTCCTAGTCTTTCCTTCCTCAATTAGTAGCCTGATAATCCAGCTATGGGGTTGCTGCTGCCTCTGCCTGGATAGTAAGAGGCTCAAAGAGCTGGCAACTCCCCACTCTATTTCCACTCAGCACAGGGCTCTGGGTAAGGCTCAGTCAGTCAGAGCTGCTAGCATAATCAGGCGGGCTTTCCGGCCATTCAAAGACCTCTGGCTCTGCCACTCTGTCCGGTAACACAAGCGGGTGCCCACTTCCGGGGCGCTTGGAGGAAACTCTCACTCACTGGCTGCGCGCGCAGACCAGGATATCCGGCCAGCAGTCTCACGCTCTGAGTGAAACCCCCAACCGCAGGGAAAAGTTGCAGCGTTGGAATTGAGTCTCGCTCCGTCCCCGTGCGCGGCTTTTGCAAGGCGCTGGGGCGGCCCGAGATTCCACTTTCGGCCCACACAAAGGCCCCTGACTCTGCTCCTCTATGCGATAACACGAGCGCGCACTGCCGGGGCACTCGGAGGAATCGCTCACTCCTTATCTGCGCGCGCAAACCAGGATATGAAACACCCTCTGGCACGGAAAATCTCCACCGTTGGAATTAGTTCTCACTCCCTCTCGTGCGTGGCTTTCCCAGGGCGCTGGGGCTGCCCAGAGACTCTGCCCTCGGCCCACAGAAAGGCCTCTGACCCTGCCTCTCCGTGAGGCAACACAGGCACTGACTCCCGGGGCCTAGGAAGAAATCTCTCGCCCACTAACTGCGCACCAGCCAGGAGACCGGGTAAAATGGCCGCGCCGCTTGTCTTTCTTTGTTTGGGTTTGGCGCGAGTGTTAGCTTGTATTGCCCGGGTTGCCACAGGATCAGATTTTCCTCGGCTTGGATCTCCGTGCCACAGCCTGGTTCGGCCGTTTGTTTCACGGCCTGGATGTATTCACCCCCTTTGCCCGCCTCAGTTTCTATATTCACAGTTACCAGAGAAAGCCGCCCTGTTTAGGTTAGTGAGGAAGGCGGAGCATTTCTTACTCCCTATTTCCTTCGGGGTTTGGTTATATATTTAGCCAATTTTTCACTCAATCATACCTTTGGGTGTATTGCGAAGCATCTGGAAGCTCCAAGTATAGGTTTTTCTGTTTCTGGTTGAAGATCTTGTTGAGTTTTGGGGGAGATTTTCCGGTATCGCTTCCTACCCCGCCATTACTCTGACGTCATCTTCCTCTTATATTTTTTGAAAGACTTTGAGAAGGTTAGATACTAAATCTTTGAATGTTTAGTGGAATTCAATAGTCTAGGCTTCTGGTTCTGAATTTTTGTTTTGGGGGAGGTTTTTGATAGTTGTTTCTGTTTCCTCCCTGCTTATACGTCTATTTAGTTTGTTTTTTTTTTTTTTTTTTTTTTTTACTTCTTTATGACTTGGTCTAGAAAGATTGTATAGTTCTAGAAATTTATTCATTTTCTATAAGTTGTTAAATTTGGTGGCTTATAAACTTTCATAATATTCTACTATGGTCCTTTGTATATCTATGATGTGTGTTGTAATTACTACTCTTTCATTTTGGACTTTGTTTATATGAGTCCTTACTCCTTTTTCTTTAGTGAGTGGAGCCAGTGGTTTGTCAATTTTATTGATCTTTTCAGAGAACCAGCTTTTTGTTGTATTATTTTTTTATAGTTTTTTCTTTACTCTCCACTTCATTTAGTTCTGCACTAATTTTTACTATTTCTTTTCGTCCACTATCTTTGAATTGCCTATATTCTTTTTTTTTTTTTCTAGTTCCTTAAGGTGGGTTGTTAGGTTGGGATTTCTATTGTTTCCTGATAAAAGCCTGTAAAAACATAAACTTTACTCGTATTACTGCTTTTGCTGCATCCATAAGGTTTACTATGTTGTGTTGTCATTTTTATTTGTTTATATCTTTTCATTTCTGCTTTTATTTCTTCTTTGACCCATTTTTAAAAAGTATGTTGTTTAATTTCTGCATTTTTGTGATTCTTCTTACTCCCTTTTTGCAGTTGAATTCTAATTTCAGAGCCTCGTTGTTAGAGTATTCTTGGTATAATTTTAAACTTCTTTAATTGTTTAAGGTTAGTTTTGTGACTAAACATATGATCTATCCCTAAGCCTTGGTTCCACAGGCCGTGTGGGACTGCGTGCCCACACTCAGTAGCGGGACTCCACTTGTTCTGGACTTTGGCTCCACCCCTGAAGGAGGAGTTGGCTCTCAAGTCAGGTCACAAACCTTGATTCCGTGGGCGGGGCAAGGCTGTGCTTCTGCACTCTTGCTTAAGGACAGGTCTTCACCCCTTCTGGGGCTCCTGCCCTTCCCCCCCAGGCTGGATTACAGGAGGCCTGCAACTGGGCTTGACAACTTTTGCTCGTCCCCTTCTCCCCAGCCTGGCAAGACTGAGTTCACACCTGGGCCTCAGTTGTGGCCAGCTGGCTTCTGCCCTTGTCGACAGAACTGTGCATCCGTGTTCTGCTGCCACCTCTTTGGGGCAATCCCTCAGCCACGTGGGTGGGGGCACTGCAGCTCAGACCCTAAGACTCACTACTGTAGTCCTGAAAGCTCCCTCCTTCTATGTGAATCTGCTCTGAGTGCCATGGGAGAGCTTGTTTGGCTGGTGTCCTGCTTCCCTTTGCTGGTATTGCTGTTTCCAGGGGAAATATTCATTTCAGATTTGGGAAGTGACTTGTCCCAGGGTTTAGGGTGGCTGTCTTTGAAAATGTTTCTCCCTGTGCCTCCTAGATTACACTATTTTCCTGCTACTCTGGTCCTCTCCTCTCTCCTCGTCCCCTGGAGCCCCGGGTGAGTGGTTGTGAGAGAGGTTTTCTGCATGGTCCCTTTAAGAAGAATCTTGAGTCTGAGAAATCAGTCTCTTTCTCACAAACAATATCCTGTCCTGTTTCCAGCTAAATACTGGCCGTATGCCTCTTCTAGGCTCTGGGGGCTGCATGCTGGGGCTTTGTTCCTGGGACTCAGGACCCTCCCCTCTCTGCTACACTTATTTCCCATCACACGAGTCTCTGTCAGCTGCTTTTTGCTCTGAGGAGCTGGGCAGCCCTCTCACATTTCTGCTTTTCCTACCAGTCTCAGTGAGGCTTCTTCAGTGTTCCTTGGTTGAAGAGTCCTCTTAGTTTAGTCCAAAGTTGGTTTTTCCAGATGATGGTTCTTAAAATTAGTTTGTAATTCACTTTGGTTCTGGGAGGTGGAAGTTGTTACGTCTGCCTACTCCATCGCCATCTTGTCTTCTCCTATATACACATTTACAATTGCTACATCCTCCTGATAATTGACCTTTTTATCATTATATAATTACCTTTTATCTCTTGTTTCTTTTTGACTTAAAGTCTTTGTCTAATAAAAGTATAGCTACCTCTGATCTTTTTTGGCTTCCATTTGATTGAAATATATTTTCTATATTCCTTCATTTTCAGTTTATGGGTGTCCTTAATACTTAATCAAGCCTTTTTTAGGCAGCATATAGATGAGTTTTCTTTTTTTAAAAAAATTCATTTAACCTTTTTGTGTCATTTAGTTGGAGAACTTAAACCATTTAAATTTAAATAATTACTGACAGATAAGGACTTACTATTGCCATTTTGTTAATTGCTTTCTGAAGTTTTGAGCAGTTTCTTAGTTTCTTTCTCTCTTATAATCTTTCTCTGCAAAAGATTCTTTTTTTATAAATAAATTTTTATTAATGTTAATGGGGTGATATCAATAAATCAGGGTACATATATTCAAAGAAAACATGTCCAGGTTATCTTGTCATTCAGTTATGTTGTATACCCATCACCAAAAGTCAGATTGTCCTCCGTCACCCTCTATCTGGTTTTCTTTGTGCCCCTCCCCTTCCCCCTTCCCCTCTTCCTCCTTCCCTCCCACGCCCCCCCTCCCCCTCCCCCTCGGTAATCACCACACTCTTGTCCATGTCTCTTAGTCTCATTTTTATGTCCCACCAATGTATGGAATCATGTAGTTCTTGTTTTTTTCTGATTTACTTATTTCACTATGTATAATGTTATTAAGATCCCACCATTTTGTTGTAAATGATCCGATGTCATCATTTTTTATGGCTGAGTAGTATTCCATAGTGTATATGTGCCACATCTTCTTTATCCAGTCTTCTATTGAAGGGCTTTTTGGTTGTTTCCATGTCTTGGCCACTGTGATTCTTTTTATAATTTTTTTCTTTTCTTTTTTTTTTTTTTGTATTTTTCCAAAGTTAGAAGCAGAAAGGCAGACAGACTCCCATATGCACCCGACCAGGATCCACCCAGCATGCCCACCAAGGGGCTATGCTCAGCCCATCTGGGGTGTTGCTGTGCTGCAACCAGAGCCATTCTAGCACCTGAGGTGGAGGCCATGGAGCCATCCTCAGTGCTGGTCCAACTTTTCTCCAGTGGAACCTTGGCTACAAGAAGAGGAAAGAGAGATAGAGAGAAAGAAGAGGGGGAAGGGTGGAGAAACAGATGAGGACTTTTCTTGTGTGCCCTGGCCGGGAATTGAACCCAGGACTTTCACATGCCAGCTGATAATTTGTTTTTATTATGAGTTTTTGCTCTGTGTTTGCCATGTGGCTTCCCTTTTTAAAGTTTTGAAGACATTTTTTATTTATTTTAGAGAGATTGAGAGAGAGAGAAGAGGGAGGAGCAGGAAGCAACAACTCCTATATGTCTTTGAGCAGGGAAGCCCAGGGTTTTGAACCAGCAACCTCAGCATTCCAGGTTGACATTTTGTCCACTGTGCCATCACAGGTCAGGCACCATATGGTTTTCATAATGTATATTATTATTATAAGCTGATAACATCTAAACTTAAATTTCAGAGGAAAACTTTAGCCATTTATTTGCCCCTACGCATTTTGTTGATGTCCTACTTTTTATATTTTTATATTGTTTATCTATTAACATTATACTGTAGTTATGGGTATTTTCAACACTTTTGTCTCTTTACATGCTAGATTTCAAAGTAATTTATACTCCATTATTGTGTTTGAGAGTATTTTGAATTGGAATGTGTATTCACTTTTACCAGCAAATTTTGTATTGTCACATAATTTCATGTTATTAATTAGCATCTTTATACTTTACCTTGAAGAACTGCCTTTGGCATGTCTTGTAGTGGTTAAGAATTCTCTCAATTTTTGGGGGGGTTGTTGTTTTTTTTTTTTTTTTTTTTGAGCACTTTGAATGTGTCATCTTGTTTCTCCTGGCCAGCAGGTTTCTAGTGAGAAATCTGCTTATAGTCTTCTTGGGATTATCTTGTTTGTGATGATACATTTTTCTCTTGCTGCTTTCAAGATTCTCTATTCATCCTTGATTTTTGAAAGCTTGATTATAATGTGTTTCAGTGAAGATATTTTTGGATTAAAAGTAGGGCTCTTGGTCTTTCTGTACTGAGATATCCATATATCTCCCCATATCAGAAAGTTTATAGCCATTATTTATTAAAATACGATTTCTTTCCCTTTCTCCCTCTCTTCTCCCATGATGCAGATATTGTTTGTTTTTTTTTATTATGTCTCACAGTTTATATAGGCTTTCTTTACTATTTTTCATTCTCATTTATTTATTTTCTGACTGGATAATATCAAGAGATCTGTTATTAAACTCACAGATTATTTCTTCTGCCTTATTGAGACTACTCTTAAAGCTATTTATTTTATTTTTATTTAATTTTTTGCATTTCTCATCTCTCAAATTTTTGTTTGATTCTTTTTGTTATTTCTTTGTTGAATTGCTCATTTTTGTTCATGTATTTTTTCCAGTTCATTAGTTTGTCTAACTGTGTTTTCTTTAATCTTGCTGAGCTTGCTTGAAATCATCATTTCAAATTCTTTTTCAAATAACTCACCGATTTAATTTCTTTGTGGTCATTTACTGGTATATTAATTTGTGTCTTTGGTGGTTTCCCATTTTCTTGCCTTCTTATGTCTGTAATGGGTTTTTATTGGTCTGCACATTTGAGGGTATCATAACTTCTTCCTGTCTTTTTGGACTGGCCTCAGTAGTGAACAGCTTTTATGTAGAGTTGGCTCTAAGGACATTGGCTAGGTGAAATGTAGCACTTTGACTCTTAGAAAGGGACTGTGGTGCAGCCTTTATGCCACTTCATTGGCTGAGATTGCCATTAGCCAGACTATGGGATATTCTGTGGTCAAAACTGCAGAGAACCTGTAGGTGCTAGTGGCAGGAAGACCTATGAGGATCTCCAGAGGCTAAGACTGCTGGAGATTTAGTGTATACCCTCCCCCTGCCAAACATATCTTTTTGCTTTTGCCCATGGGTGAAAGTTCTAGATGAGAAAATCATTTTCAGTGCTTTGTATGGCATGCTGATATTCAGAGCCCTCAGGGAACTATTGGAACCTGTGTTCTAAAATTAGACATACCTGGAACTATCACAGCACCTGAGTCCTTGAGCACAGATGCACTTGCTATGGTTTTGGTACTGGTGTCTAGTGTTTGAGCATTTGTCGCTATTCCATAAAAACAGTGCCTGTGTCTCAAGGGCTCAACACTTTGGCTCCGACTGGTAGAGGGCATGAAACAGTTGCATAGGCCCTGGGATAACAACATGTATTATGGTTTGGGCCCTGTGGACAGGGTACTGTAGTAGCACAGTCTGAGGATGTTGGGTCAAATTTTTAACTCTGGCCTCAGGGGTCAGTCATAGGATAACAGCAGCACAATTATGATGGTGTTGTGTTCAAAGCTACACACAAATCAATGGCAGCAGAACCCTAGAAATAACAGAGTCATGGCCTGGGACTTGGAGGATGGAGCTCATGGTAGTGGTAGCCTGATCCCAGCAGTGATTGGTTAAAATTACAACCTGAAACTTGGGAGAGTGATGCTTAGGGCAGATGTAGCATCCCTGGAAATGATAGTTCAATCTCTGATGTGAGTGGAGCTGAGAGTAGAGGCAGCCTGGCCCCAGTAAAGATGTGTCAAAACCACAGCCCGTCATGGGGGGTGCAGCTCAGGGTAGTAGTAGTAGCCCTAGCAATGATTGGTCAATATTACAACATGGAACCCAGGACACAGGGTTCATGTCAATGAAAGCCCATCTCAGCAATGACAGTTCAGAGTCTCTATTTTGGATGGAGGTTGGATGGGGCCCCAAACTGCAAAAGAACTCTTTGCAATGAAGACCTAGAACTGGGACCTGCAACTTGGTAGTCAGGGCCCAGCAGCAGAACACTGGGAAAAATCCAGTCAAAGCATGACTTGAAATTCAGAGAGTGGGGCTCATGGTAGAAGACCAATGTCATTAATGACAGTTCAGAGTCTTGACCTGGAATTGGGGGGGGGGGAGTCAGGTGCAAAGCAACAGTAGCACCCTAGCAATGGCTAATCAAAGTCATCCTGGTGTGTTGGACTCAGGGTGGCAATAGCAAGGCCTGGGTAATGGTAGCCAAAGCATGACTTGTTACCCAGGAGGTGGGGTCAGGGAAACAGAGGTTTCTCTGGTAATAGTGGGGGCCAGAGTTGGGCTAAGAACAGTGGCAACTCCAACTCCATTATGGTATATGGTGATGTGCTATGGTGACATGTCCTTGAGAATGGGACACATCAGAATGTGAGGAACCTGAGGGCAAGTGTCACCTTAGCAACAATGCCAGCCTAAGGAGTGAATGAAGAGGGAATCACTCTGTGCTATACCATCAACTGGGATCAGCATCAATGAAAATTGTGATAAAAGCTGCAGAGGTCCGTGATGGCGAGGCTTGCAGGGTTTCTCCTTCTTACCTTCCCCCCATACGCTGAAGTACCTCAGAGGGAATTCCTCTAGGTAAAGTGTAGCTCCTAACTGGGGAGTGTGATGACACAGGTAACATGCTTCCTATACTTTATGGTCACGCTTGATTTTTGAGTTCCTTGGATTTTTGCTGCTTTCTTCTTTGTCATCTAGAGCTGTTCCCTTCAGTTTTTAGTTTATTTATTTATTTATTTATTTATTTATTTATTTATTTATTTGGTGAGATTAGCTTAGAGACCTTGTAGCCCTCTATCTTGCTGAGAAAACCTTCTTTCCAGGAATTTTGAATTTTCTTTATTTTTAAAATTCTGTTCTCCCTCACAAAATACGTAATATTAGATAAAATGCCATGCTTTTTTTTTTTTTTGTATTTTTCTGAAGCTGGAAACGGAGAGAGACAGTCAGACAGACTCCCGCATGCGCCTGACCGGGATCCACCCGGCACGCCCACCAGGGGCAATGCTCTGCCCACCAGGGGGCGATGCTCTGCCCCTCCGGGGCTTCGCTCTGCCATGACCAGAGCCACTCTAGCGCTTGGGGCAGAGGCTAAGAAGCCATCCCCAGCGCCCGGGCCATCTTTGTTCCAATGGAGCCTTGGCTGCAGGAGGGGAAGAGAGAGACAGAGAGGAAGGAGGGGCGGGGGTGGAGAAGCAAATGGGCACTTCTCCTATGTGCCCTGGCCGGGAATCGAACCCGGGTCCCCTGCACGCCAGGCCGATGCTCTACCGCTGAGCCAACCAGCCAGGGCCGCCATGCTTTTTAATGAAATCTCTCCCCTCTCTTTGTTTTGCTGTATGAACTCCATCAGCAATTGCAAATCACACAAAAAAGTTATATCTCATTATATTTTCAGGAGTTTGGGGAAAAAGGAGTAAACAAACTTCAATCTATATTGTACTTTACCATTTGCAAAGCAATTTTATGTTTATTACTTTATATATTGTTTATTTCTTCTAAAAGCTTTCTAAGATAGGGAATTATTTTCCCCCATTTTACATGTAAGCAAATGGTCACAAATTCAATTAGTGGCTGAGCCAATACTAAAACTCTGTTCATTTGACCCTAGTCCTATGGGGTCACCACTATGCCATGTTAGGACTAGAAAGTTGACAAAATCTTCTTAACCTGCGGATAATGTATTAGTAACACAATTTTTATGTTTTAATAATAGATTATTAATATAATATTTAATCAAACCAATAATGAAATATGAAGCAAAACAGGAATGGGGATTGTATCACTCTCATCAACTTAATAAGCATGTGGCTTTGAACAATTCCTTTCTCTCATTGGTGTGTAATGTACCATCTGTAAAGTTAAGGGAAATAATTATATGACCTCTAAGGTACTTCATAATCCTACCATATCATTTTTATTTATTATTCCCCTGAACTACTTTGGATTGGCACAAGCTACAGAATCCAGCTTGTTGTGGTTCAGTTATTGAAGAAAAGAAAGTTCTGATTTGGGTTATAGATTTAACCATCATTCAGCTATCCAAGAAATAATTTAGTGCAGTGGTCCCCAACCCCTGGGCCATGGACCAGTACTGGTCCACAGAGAAAGAGTAAATAACTTACATTATTTCCGTTTTATTTTTATTTAAGTCTGAATGATGTTTTATTTTTAAGAAATGACCAGATTCCCTCTGTTACATCCGTCTAAGACTCACTCTTAATGCTTGTCTTGTAAGTTTGACAATTATATTTAAAAATACCACAGTTTTTACGCTGGTTACATAATTTTATTTTGTGCATTTATCCGTCCCACCCTAAAGGCTGGTCCATGAAAGTATTTTCTGACATTAAACCGGTCCATGGCCCAAAAAAGGTTGGGGATCACTGATTTAGTGCACAACAGATTTTTTTCAGTGATCAAGTGCAAAATCATAGAGAAATCTATTAAATTTTGGTTTTGAATGATATTTAGTATTGGTTATTTACTTAAAATTTATGTTATTAGTGAAGAATGTTGCTAATGTATCAATGCAGAGTAAGCAAGGGATGGAAATGCATTTTCAGTAAAAATGGCGGCACAGTATATTGGCCTTTTATTCATGAATTCTGGATCTAAATTTTAACTTTCCCATTAACACTCAGATTGGTTAAAAAGTTATATTCAGGGGCTTTAGAATTCCCATCTATAAATCTTCTTGGTGTACAGAATCTCTGAAGCCCTTTATAGATCAGCTACGATCCTGTGAAAATTCTTTTTACCTTTTTTCAGTAATCCAAGAAATGACATTTTATTCAATTCATAGTCCTATTTCCAGGAAATCAAATTAGGCTAACTAGGGTTAAGATTCCTCACAGTGAGAGTTAAGAGATAATGACAAAGAGTTTTGCACAAAATCAGCTGAGCTTCAAGTCTGTCTCCCCACAGCTCATGTAATGTGGATTCAGAATATTGGTGTATTAAGCCAAGTATGGTCTGTCACCTGAAAGGGTGTCTGTATTTATCTCTTCAACATATTAATGTCAGTTAGCTCTGCACTACAGTTCCCTTTTTTCTGTCCCCTTCTCCACTTCCAGGACTCTGTCCACTAAACCATCCAATCACTTCTAGTTTTCACTGGATTTCAATGCCTCTCTGACCAAAGATTTATGGCTTTTGGCTGATGGAGGTGCCAATATATTGTTACTATTTACATTTGAATACTGCACTCAAGTACATAAACTACTATTTTAAAAAAGAAAACAATTTTTGAATGCTTTTAGATATTAAGCATTAAGCTTGGGAATTTTAATATATTTAATAATAACAACACAACATACTTGTGAAGTTATTTTAATTTTAAAGATGAGAAAACTCTTACTAGAGGTCCTATATGACTTGCTTAAGGTCACAAAACTAACAATTCAAATGCATATCTCCATACTCTTTAGGCCTAGTTCCTGTTTTCCTTCCATGTGTATCTATCTATTTTATCATCTAATAATCACAGAAATCTTGTAAGCAGGGAAAGATTGCTTACCTTGTTTTACCTTTCTTTTCTTGCTCTATCACAACATGTAGAACAGCAATAGACATATGGTTGCTATTTAATAAAGATGCATTGAATGATCAAGTGAATTTAATTGGGGTTATGAAATAAAGGAAATTTGCGGTTAAAGTGACTTTTCCAAGATTATTAGCTAGATAGTGGCAGTTTAGAGTGAGAATTATTCAATTCAGATGTTTCTACTATTCTATAGATCTTTTTCAGGGTCTTTTCTGGACCAAGAACCTTTCTCACTGCTAGGGATAAATGTTGGTGGGAATAGATATTGACTGTCTTTTAAGACTACTTCTTAGCTCTTATCCTATATCTTTTATAACCCTGATTAACTGGTTGATATGAATAGTTATAATATATCTATTAATTGCTACCTTCTGGGGCCAAAGTAAGATTGGGGACAACAGAGTTAAGGAGATACAATACTGTAACTTACTTAATGGTCTACCAGAAATCACAAATACATCTGGCACTAAGACTCATAATTTTAGACTTCTAATTTATTAATTTCACAACATGCTTCTTGATCCTTGGCAACAGCCATTTCTTTCACAATATTTCTCTTTTCCCTAAATGACCCAGGGCTTTCCTTTATTTCTAGTCCTGTCAAACTATACTAAACTACTCCTCAGAATGGAAGGTATCAGTCATAGCCTGTGACTGATTAGGTGGTTAGTAAAGTGCCTAGTGCTTTGAAAGGCTTACAGAAGACATCCAAAGAAGGAAAGTAGGAGGTAGCTATGTGTCACTGGAAAACCAGAAAACTTAGGTTATAGTCCTATCTCTGCCTGTCACTAGCAATATGACTATGGGCAAATTTCATGTCCTTTATGAGCTTATTTTCTTATGTATAAAATGAGAGTTCAGGAAATCTCCTAATAGTCCTGGTAGCTTTAAAAATAAATGGATTATTGTTGCTTTGTTGCCTTTTCTCTCTAGGGTGGGAAGTAGATAGACTACATGCAATTCAAAGGTTTGCCTGGCTCTGTAGTTCTGTGAACCTGTTTCTCTAGTCTAGAGGAACACTAAGTTCTTAGTAACAAAGTTTTTCTTGTTTTTTTTTTTAATTTATGATTTTAATTTATTGTGTTTACATAGATTCAAGTGTCCCACCAGATATATCCCCCCACCCCCGTGTTCCCCTCAGTCCCCCTTTGTCTCCTCCCCCCAATGCCTTCTCCCCTTCCCTCCAGAATTTGCTGTCCTGTTGTCTATGATGCTGTGTTATGTATATATAATTTCACTAATCTCTTTCCCTTCTCTGATCCCATCTTCTCTTCCACTTTTCCTCTGACCACTTAGTTTTTCTTTTTTTATTGTGAGGCCCTTTCATTCATGCAAAAAAATTTGCTGAATAGACTTTAGACCAGGTACTGCTTCTGGGGATTTTCTGTTAAGGGTTTCTGCTTCTGTTTCTCCATTGCCGGGCTGGGACTGGAGCATTTGATTGGTAAAGCTCATGACAATGCTGGAGTAAGAGATCAATTATAGTGACCACTGTTTGCTGCCTACAAAGGTAATCATTGTGACAAACAGAAAGTGCTTCCTGGTTTGGTTAAGATACAAGGCTATTTAATTGGCTCAGCTTATTGATTGAAATCTTCTTGAATTAAAGTGTTTAGATTTGTAATTGTTTCCTATTAAAAGCTATTATTTTTATTTCTTTTTCTTCTACTGCTCCAGACTGTCTCCTAAGCATGCACCAGATATTCCTGATGACAGCACCGATAACATCACTATCTTTACCAGAATCTTGGATCGTCTTCTGGATGGCTATGATAACCGACTGCGACCTGGGCTTGGAGGTCAGTTATTATTTTAAGATGTTCTGCTTGGCTATTGTCATATAAAAATATTCTTAAATTGCCTTTAGTAGTCTATTAATGAATGAAGTTAATATAAGCTGTTTCTTCATTCTGAGCATTGAACATTATTTCTAATCCTTTATTCCAACAGTCAATCTCTGGTCTGGTTTGAAAGTTTCTGAATTTTACTTAAGTAAATTCATTTGGAGTATGAATGGGCATGGCCACAGTTGCCATGCCCATTTCTGGTAAGGAAATACCAATCTCTCTCTGAATGACAGACGTGGCTCAGGAACAGCTGGGAAGCAGACCTTTGTTCTTAAAACCCTGAACACAAATCAGCCTGACATTCTAAAGAGTAGCAATCTGTTGGCTAGGTTGGATTTTAGTTGGCCATCAGATTAGTATGATCAGCAATACAATCATGATGAAGTAAAGGCTTTATAAATCATGGCTGTATATAAAGGGCAAGTATGCAAATATATGTGTGTTCAACATTTTTTTCTGAACCTCTTGAGAATTATTTCCAGATATCATACAATATTGTCCCTAAACACTTCAGTGTGTATTTTCTTAAAACAAAAATTATTTTATAAAATTACAATGCAATTGTAAATTCAGAAAATGTAACCTGATAGAAACTATTTTCTAATCTATACTCCATATTCAATTTTTGTCAGTCATCTCCAAAGTGTTCCTTTTAGCAGTTTTTCTTGATATATAACTCAATCCAGGATTATGTCCTGTATTTATTTTCACATCTTTTTAGTGTATAATCTGGTATTATTATTCAGTCTTTCTTTGTCTTTAATAACATTGATTACATATTCCTTACTCATTTTAGGAAGAAAAAACAAGAGTTAATTGTGTTTTTCTCAGTGCATTACTCAAAAAGAGACATATCTGTTTGCCCCATTGTAGTAATATGAGCTCCTGTGTTCATCAGGTTGTTTCACTCTAAAATTACCATGTTTTCAATATATAATTAATAATTAATTTGTGGGGGCAGTGCTTTATTTTTTTGGCCTCAATGTTTTTCTCAGTAAAATTTCAGGTTTTAATAATAACATCTGGCATTTATTGGGTACTTATTTTATGCCAGGAAATTTTAAGTCATACACTTATTCAGTGCCGTTTTTTGGTCATAACAACTATACTACAAGGTAATAGTATACCCATTTTAAGAAGAGGAAAACTGAGGCACAGAGAAATTAAGTGACTTACACTTAATTGGGTAGGTTACACAGTCCAAAGTCAAACTAATTGTCAGAGGTTCCTCTCATAAACACAATGCTTGGGATGTTAATCCAAATTCGGAGGGACCCGAAATATGGAAGACAGGAACAAGGTTCATCGTTTACACATTAAAGCTTTATTGTCTAGCTTGGCCAAGTGGCGGGAACTCTGACAGAAATCTGACGGAGAGCACGCTGGCCCTTTGTTCTACTTAGTTTTTATAGTTTTGTAAGTGGGAAGTACAGAAGCAAAAATTGCAATTAGGAGCCCCTTACCGCTATTGGTTATAGTCATATGTCCTTTAACATGATAAGACCACGTTCAATTTGCAAACCATACATCATTTTGGAGAAAACAAAATTTACAAGTCAACACAATGGTAGAAAGATATCTCTTTACATATTAAAAGGCCTTCCTATATTTTCTAGTGTTCATCAGCCATCTCTCTGTCCAGAGTCAGACGTATTAACCACATGAATTTACATAAGACAGGTAGTTTCCGTGGGGACAAATGCCTGCAAATGGCTCACTGCTATAAGAAAAGGTTTATTTTGGCTTTTCTCTTCCTGCACCTGGCTAGCCATTCACCCCTTTCCCCACAGGTGTGGTGGAATGTCTGGGAATCCATGTTTTCCTCCCCTTGCATTTACAATACAATGCCAAGGGCCATCCTGGTTATGCCAATCACACAGTACAGAGACTATTTCTCACCATTTCTCTGCACATCTTAACCCAAATTAATAAAATGTTCTCCAAGCCTCCTAAAATATTAATATTAATTCTGTAGCCTTTGGTACTTTACAACACCTGCGGGTGAAATGGCTCAGTGGCTCCTCAGGGACATATAATTTTTGTGTGATTTTTAAATAAACCAAAATGTGGCTACTTTTGTTTTATTTACTTTTGCTTGTTTCCAAAGAAGAGCAGGAGTTTAATGGTATATTTTCTCAGATCTTTCAACAAATGTTTATCAAGCTTCAATTATGTAGTAGGCACTATTCTAGGAAGATCCATGAAGAAAAGAGACAAGATTCCTGTACTTGTGGAACTCACATTTTTCCTTAGAATTAAAGAGCCACTGTAGTGAAACTTAAAAAATAGTATAGTATTTATGAGTCTTTTTAACAACTATCTATTTGGTTAACTTTTGCCTCTGTAAAGAACACTTCCATACAGAAATTTTGGAAGAATTAAAATTTTTCTGGTAAATAGTTCATCATTTAGGTACTATGTTATTAATTTTTTAAGGTAGCAGAGCTTTCCCTAACACAGGGAGGGAAACTCCCCCAAAATCTCAACTACATATTACATTGGCATTGAAAAAGGCAACAGTCTACAGTTCTGTTAAGCCTTATTCATAGCTTAGTGAGAATAACTTTAAACAAATATTTAGCCATAAAGTCTACCCTAGCTTTATAGATTATGATGATTAAGGAGGAAAACTTGGAGAGCTGAATGACAGTTTTGCGTGAGAAGGGAGATTTTGGACAGGCAACCAGAGGTAGCAAAAGGTGACAGCAAGCTTGCAGCAGAACCTTGGTCTTCAGTTATAATTAGTGGTGTCCTGTAGAAGCAATTATGACAATAAGCACTTTTTAAGCATGAAGTCCAAGCTAAGCATCTGATCACATCACAATGATCCTATAAAGTAAGTGTCATCCTTACAGATCTCAACTCATAGGCTGACAGGTACTAAGTACCTTTCTTGGTTACTGGGTGAAGAGGTGGAGAAGTATATGAAGGGATTGAAAACAGGGTCTTTCTGACTCCAGATTTCATCTCAACTGCTAGAAGGCCAAAATATTCACTTGGGCTTCAATTATGAGTAAAACAATTTCCACTAATTAAAACAATTATAACAAGAGAGATCATGACTTGTTAACTGGGAGTATATAAACACAAATGACCCACTTAAAAATATAGTTTCTTGGGAGATAGAAATCCTTGCATTCTTCCCTGTCCAATTTCCTTTCATTTATTGTCCCTATTCCCCATTTGATTTTCCAGGTTTGAGTCAGAGAGCCTAATGCATAGGACATGATTTTTTTTTTTTAAAACAGGGACATGTAAAAACAGTAGCCATGGCCACCATCACAGCCTCCTGGCCTGTGCAGGTTCACATTTGATTTGGACAGATGGTAATGAAACAACAGAGCCAAGAACTTGTGGGCCATTACCTTTAATCCTAGTTCACACCTGACAGGTGAGAAATACACACAATGGGAGAACACTTCCCTTTCTATTCAGGGCTTCCAAAGCCACTGACTCATCCAAGTTTCCCGGAACCAAAAGTTTCTACCTCACCAGCCTTATTCTCCTCTGTTCCCCATCTCCTTCTCTCGGCACAAACTGGCTTCTCCTTCAGCACTCTGCCATCTTGGCTGCCTCTCTCCTTGCAATGCTAATTTCAGGAACTGTTGGGGCAGTGCTTTGAGATTATTATGTTGTTCTTTCAGCTTGCACTAACAGTTTTAACAACTATTGATTATTATTGCATAAATAAAAATTTCATTTGCAAAATGGTGATTTTCTAAATCAATTATTTCTCTACATATATTATATGGCATTGTATCTTAATAAAAATATTTTAAATTAATTTTATTTTTAGGTAACAATTAGCATGAACAGATGGATTCTTATTCAATGAATTAAAATCATTAATATTAATTTTGTTAAAATTGTTACTTACAATTTCCTATGTTTACTTAGTAGGAGTCCATTCATGCTGTGTCCTTTTGATATGTTCTTTTCAATTTTTTAATTGAATTGATTGAGGGTAATTTTGGTTCACAATATCATACAGGTTTCAAATGTACACCTGCATAAAATATCATCTGCACACTGTATCATGCACCCATCACCCAAAGCAGTCTCCATCCCCAATTATCGTACAGTTGCCCACATCCAACTAACCCTACCCACCTTTCCTTCTGGCAATCACCACACTGTTGTCTGTGTCCACACACTTCTCATGTGTGCCCTGACTGGGGATTGAACCCGAGATTTCCTCATGCCAAGCCGACACTCTATCCACTGAGCCAATCTCCAAGAGCCACATTATTTCTTTTTTTAAAAAAATTATTTTCATTTATTCTCTAATGATCATATTTTCTTTCCCTTTTTAAAAAATTTATTTAGAAAATTAAACTTAATGGGGTGACATTGATAAATAAGAATACATAGGTTTCAGATAAACATTTCTATAACATTTGAACTACTGATTATATTGTATACTCATAACCCAAAGTCAGATCACTTTCTGTCACCGTATATTATTCCCTCTTTATTCCCTTCCCTCTAATCTCTTTATCCACAACCCCTACTCCCCATAACTACTTCACTTTTATCTGTGTCCATGAATCTCAATTTTATATTCCATCTATGTATGAAGTCATACAGTCCTTAGCTTTTTCTGATTTACTTATTTCACTCAGTATAATGTCCTCAAGGTCCATCCATGTTTTTGTAAATGGCAATATATCTTCACCTTCTTTTATTGAGCCCTCAAATCCTCTTCCCTCTGATAGTTGTCCATCTGTTCCATGTATTCATGTTTAGGTTCATATTTTGTTTATCACTTTATTTTTGTCATTAGATTTCACATATAAGTGAGGTTTCATGGTGTTTGTCTTTATGACTGGCTATTTCACTTAGCATAATAATTTCCAGGTCTTGGCCATGGCTAGTTGGCTCAGTAGATAGAATGTTTGCCCAGTATGTGGATGTTCTGGGTTTGATCCCTGGTCAGAGCACAAATAAGTGACCAAATGCTTCTGTTCTCCTTTTCTTTTTCTTCCCTTCTCACAGTCAATGGCTTGATTGGTTCAAGCGTCATTCCCAGGCACTGAGGATAGCTTGGTTGATTTGAGCATCAGCCCCAGAGGGGGGTTGCTAGATGGATCCCAGTTGAGGCACGTGTGGTAGTCTGTCTCTCTATCCCCCTCCTCTCACTTCAAAAATAAAGACAATAATCTTCAGGTCCATCCATGCTATCACAAAAAGTAAGATTTTCCTCCTTTCCACAGTTGTGTAATATTCCACAATATTAATGTACCACTACTTTTTTAAAAAAATCAGTGGCATTTTTTAAGACTTTATTTATTCAATTTTTTTTCAGAGAGGAAAGAGAGAGGGAGAGGGAAACAGGGAGAGAGAGAGACGGAAGCAAGGAGAGAAAGAGAGAAGGGGGAGGAGCAGGAAGCATCAACTCCCATATGTGCCTTGACCAGGCAAGCCCAGGGTTTTGAACCGGCTACCTCTGTTCCATGTCGACACTTTATCCCACTGTGCTACCACAAGTCAGGCTGTACCACTACTTTTTATCCACTCATCTACTGATGGGCACTTGGGCTATTTTCAGATCTTGGCTATTGTAAATAATGTTACAATGAACATAAGGGTACATATAATTTTTTCAAATTAGTGCTTTGGGTTTCTTCAGATATAGGCCTAGATGTCAGAACACTGGGTCAAAAGGCGGTTCTATTTTAATTTTTTAAAGAAAATCCATACTGTTTTCCACAGTGGCTAAATCAATCTGCATTTCTTCCAACAGTGCACAAGTGTTCCCTTCTCTTCACATCTTTGCAAGCACTGGTTGTTTCTTGATTTATTGATGATACCCATTCTGATATGTGAGGTGGTAACTCATTGTGTTTTAATTTGCATCTCCCAGATGATTAGTGATGTTGAATATTTTCTCATATGTTTAAGTTTTTTATATATTTTGATAATCAACCCCTTATCAGATGTATTATTGGAAAATATGTTCTCCCGTTCAGTGGGTTGATTTTTTATTCTTTTGATGGTTTCTCTTGCTGTGCAAAAGCTTTCTTTTTTTAAAATTTTATTTAGACTATTAGTTTTAATGGAATGACATTGGTCAACTAGAGTAAATAGATTTAAAGAAAACATCTCCAAATGATTTTGACATTCGATTATGTGGTATACCTATCACCCAAATTCAAATCGTTCTCCGTCACCTTTTATTTGGTTTTCTTTATGCCCCTCTCCTCCCCCTATCCCCTTCATCTCTTCTCTTCCCCTCCCCCTGGTAACACTGCACTCTTACCTATGTTTATGAGTCTCAATTTTTGTGTCTCACCTATGTATGGAATCATACAGTTCTTAGTTTTTTTTCTGATTTACTTATTTCACTCAGTATAATGTTATCAAGGTCCATCCATGTTGCTGTTAATAATAGTATGGCAAAAGCTTTTTTTTTTTTTTTTTTGGCAAAAGCTTTTTAATTTGAATTAACTTTAAGTATTTAATACATTTTGCTTTTATTCTTGTGTATGGTGGAAACTGGTGGTCTAGTTTAATTTTTTTCACATCTGTCCAATTTTTTCAACACTATTTATTGAAGAGATGATCTTTACTCCATTGTATATTTTTGCATCTTTTGCCAAATTTTAATTGACCATAAGGCATAGATTTATTTATTTGCTTTCTATCCTATTCCATTGATATATATGCCTGTTTTTGTGCCAATACCATCCTGCTTTGAATGCTATGGCCTTGTAGAATAGTTCGATATCAGGTAGTGTGAAACTTTCAACTTTGTTCTTCTTTCTCATGATGCTGAGGCTATTCAGGATCATTTGTGGTTCCATATAAAATTTTAAAATTATTTGTTCTAGATCTGTGATATATGCCATTGGTAATTAAATTGTGTTGAATGTGTAGATTGCTTTGTATAGCATGGACATGTTAATGATGTTAATTTTCCCATCTAAAACCATGGTATATGCTTCAACTTATTTGTATTTTCCTCAATTTTTTATTAGTATCTTAGAATTTTCTAAGTACAGGTGTTTTACCTCGATTAAATTTATTCTTAGGCATGTTATTTATTTATTTATGCAATACTAAATGGGTGTGATTACATAATTTCTCTTTCTGACAGTTTGTTATTGGTGTTTAATAATGACACTGCTGGCCTCGGCCGGTTGGCTCAGTGGTAGAGCATCGGTCTGGCATGTGGAAGTCTTGGGTTTGATTCCTAGTCAGGACACACAGGAGAAGTGCCTATCTGCTCCTCCACCCTTCCCCCTCTCCTTCCTATCTCTCTCTTCCCCTCCTGCAGCCAAGGCTCCATTGGAGCAAAGTTGGCCTGGGCACTGTGAATGGCTCCATGGCCTCTGCCTCAGGTGCTAGAATGGCTCCAACTGCAACAGACCAACGCCCCAGATGGGCAGAGCATCGCCCCCTATGGGCATGCCAGGTGGATCCTGGTTGGGTGCATGCAGAAGTCTGTCTGACTGCCTCTCCGCTTTCTAACATTGGAAAAATGCAAATAAAAATAAAAAATAAAAATGACATTGATATCTGAATATTAATTTTATGTCTTACCACTTTGTTAAATTCATATAGCAGGTCTAGTAGTTTTTTTGGCTGAGACTTTAAGATTTTCTATGTACAATATCATGTTATTAGGAAATAATGACAGTTTTACTTTCTTCTTTACAATTCAGATGACTTTTATTTCTTCTTATCTGATTGCTGTGGCTAGCACTTCCAGTGCTGTGTTTAATGAGTTATGAAATGTCTTATTCTTGATTTTGAGGGGATTGCTTTTAGTTTTTACCCATTAAGTATAGTATTGGCTGTTGATTTGTCATATATGACCTTTATGTTAAGGTATGTTCCCAGTATTCCCAGTTTGTGACAGTTTTGATCATAAATGCAAACTGGATTTTATCAAAACTTTTTCTACATCTATTGATATGATCACGAGAGTTTATTCCTCACTGTGCTTATGTCATATATCACATTTATTGATTTTTGAATATTGTACCAACCTTGCATCCCCAAAATAAATTCCACTTGATTGTAGTATATGATGATCATTTTTAATGTACTGCTAGATCTGGTTTGCTAATATTATGTTGAGAATTTTAGCATCTATGTTCATCAGGTATATTGCCCTATACTTTTCTTTCTTTGAAGCATCTTTATCTGATTTTAAAATTAGGATAATACTGACTTGGTAAAAAGTGCTTGGATGTCTTCCTTACTCGTCAGTTTTTTGTTTTTGTTTTTGTTTGTTTGTTTTGCAATACTTTGAGAAGAATAAGTGTTAGCTCTTCTTTGACTTTTTGGTAAAATTCACATGTCATGCCATCCAGGATTTTTGTTTGCTTGGAAATTTTTTTTGTGAGAGAAAGAGAGGGAAAGGGAAAGGAGAAGAGAGAGAGGGGAGAAAGGAAAAGAGAGGAAGGGAGAGAGATGAGAAACATCAACTCTTAGTTGCGTTACTTTTAGTTGTTCATTGATTTCTTCTCATATGTGCCTTAACTGTAGGCTCAAGATGAGCCAGTGATCCCTTGCTCAGGCCAGTGAACTTGGGCTTTAAACCAGTGACCTTTGTGCTCAAGCCAGTAACCATGGGATCATTTCAAAGATCCCAAGCTCAAACTGGCGACCCCATGTTTATGGTGGCAAGCTTGTATTTAAGCTGATAACCTCAGGGCTTTAAACATGGGACCTCAGTGTCCCAGATCAATGCTCTATCAACTCCACCACCACCAGTCAGGTACTTGGAGTTTTGGGGTTACTGTTTCAATTTCATTAGTTCTAATTTGTTTGTTCAGATTTTCTGATTCTTCCTGATTTAGTTTCGGAAGATTGTATGTTTCTAGGAATGTATCCATTTCACCCATTTTGTCCAATCTAAGAGCATATATAATAGTTGTTTATAGTATTTTCTTACAATCCTTTGTGTTTCTATGGTGTCAGTTGCTACTTCTCTTTCTGATTTTATTTATTTGGGTCCCTGCTCTCATTTTCTTCTTGACTCAGGTAAAATGTTTGTCAGTCTTGTTTATCCTTTTAAAGAACCAGCTCTTGTCTTCATTACTCTTTTGTATTGTCTTTTTAGTCTCTTCGTCATTTATTTCTGCTATAATCCTTATCATTTATTTCCTTCTACTTACTCAAGGCTTTGTTTGTTGTTATTTTGTTAGATCCTTTAGGTGTAGAGTTAGTTGTTTTTTAAGATTTCCCTTGCTTTTTTTGGTAGTACTGTAATGTTATAAACTTTCCTCTGAAGACTGCTTTTGCTCTGTCATAGATTTTTGGTTGTTGTATGTTCATTTTCATTTGTCTCTAGGTAACTTTTTATTTCTTCCTTGACCTCTTTGTTAATCCATTCATTGTTTCATAGCATGTTATTTAGCCTCCATATATTGAATGATTTTTTTCTTGTGTTTGATATCTAGTTTTATACCATTGTGGTTTGAGAAGATGCATGATATGATTTCAATTTTATTGAATTTATTAAGATTTATTTTGTGTTCTAAAATGTATCTATCTTTGAAATTTTTTCATGTGAATTTGAAGAGAATGTAAATTCTGCTGCAAAAGAATAAAATATTTTGTAAATATCAATTAAATCTATCTGATTCAGTGTGCTGTTTAAGGTCACTATTGCCTTGTTGATTTTTTGCCTTTTTTGCCTGAAAGATCTATCTATTGATGTCAGTGGGGTGTTAAAATACTTTACTATTACTGTAATCTTATTGATCTCTCACTCAGTGTCCACCAGGATTTTCTTTATATATTCTGTTGCTCTTATGTTGGGTCCATATGTTTATATGGGTTATATCCTTTGTTGGACCAATCCCTTTAGTATTATATAGTGACTTTCTCTGTCTCTTGTTATGGCCTTTGTTTAAAGTCTATTTTGTCTGATACAAATACTGCTACCCCAACTCTTTTGTTTGTTTGTTTCAGTTTGCATGGAATATTATGATACTCAGCTTGGATGCTTACTCTTATCTTGTCCTCTAAATCACTAATTTGATCCTCTCATCATCTAACCTCCTTTTTTTTTTTTTTTTTTTTTTTTTTTTGTATTTTTCTGAAGCTGGAAACGGGGAGAGACAGTCAGACAGACTCCCACATGCGCCCGACCGGGATCCACCCGGCACGCCCACCAGGGGCGATGCTCTGCCCACCAGGGGGCGATGCTCTGCCCCTCCAGGGGGTCGCTCTGCTGCAACCAGAGCCACTCTAGCGCCTGGGGCAGAGGCCAAGGAGCCATCCCCAGCGCCCGGGCCATCTTTGCTCCAATGGAGCCTTGGCTGCGGGAGGGGAAGAGAGAGACAGAGAGGAAGGAGGGGGGGTGGAGAAGCAAATGGGTGCTTCTCCTATGTGCCCTGGCCGGGAATCGAACCCGGGTCCCCGGCACGCCAGGCTGACGCTCTACCGCTGAGCCAACCAGCCAGGGCCCATCTAACCTGCTTTTCATTCCTTCTAGTGTATTCTTTATTTTAGATATTGTATTCTTCATTTCTGCCTGGTTCTTTTTTATGGTTTCTCTGCCCTTTTGAATGCTTACAAGCTCTTCATTCCAGTTCTCACTGAGATCATCCATACTTTCTGTAAATTCCTTGAGCATTCTTATAACCATTGTTTTAAACTCTGCATCTAGTGTCTTGCTTGCTTCATTTTCATTTCATTCTTTCTCTGGAGATTTCTGTTGTTCTTTCATTTAGGACATATTTATTTGTCTTTCTAGTTTGTCTTTCCATATTATATAGATCTGCTATGGCTCCCAAACTTGTTATGATGGCTTTATGATGTAGGTGTCTTATTGGGCTCAGTGTCACAATTTTCCAGGTTACTAGAACTTGGTGTCCCAGAAGTATTTTTTGTAGGTTATGTGCACCCTTCTGTTATAGTTGAGTCTTGAATGTTGTTGACCCTTTCAGTGGTGGGGTTAAACCTTCAAGCTGGCTGAATTTAAGGATAAACTTCTATCACTATGTATGAATCGCTGTGCAGGAGCTGCCTCCTGAGGCAGAGCTGTTCTCAGCAGTGTTGAATGTCTGTGAGACATCCCATTTGAGTGTGCTGCTTGTGTGGCTAGTTGGGTGGAGCTCTGGTGTCTGAAACCTATGACTGCTTGTGTTGTTTATGGGTTCCTTTGGGTAAGACTCAGATACAGATTGATGTCAGATATTGTTTGTAAACAGCCTTGGACTACCTGTCTGGAGCTACCACACTGTTTACTGTTTGTGGTTGCATCTATTGGGGCTGGATATACATGGGAACAGCCAATCTTTGTAAAAGGGATTGGCTTTCTTTAGCTTAGAGTTGCAGACCAATCTATAAAGGACCTCATGCTCCCTGAGGTCTGCCTCCACCTTGTCAGCTACTCTAACTCCTGTTAAGGTTGCATGGTCTTCCTCCAGAGCTTTCCTATGAAAGGTTGTAGTGTGGTCCCAGGCTAACCACCACCCACAGATCCTTCCACAGATCATGAACTCAGTAGGGTTGTGTGACTGTGGTCAGGAGTACAGGGCTAGTGGGTCCTCTAATTTGGGGCCTTTTTGTCAGGCACTCAACGAGGGGAAATTGTTCTATATTCCAGAGTCATACCATTCAGTCTTTGCCAGAATCTTCAACTCTAGCTTACTCAGTAGTAGTGTGCTACAGGTTCAGGTTAGGTGCAGCCAACCATGTCCTTTGTAGGAGTAGGCTCAGCATGGCACCACAACTGGAAATTGGGAGGACAGATCAGAAGAATCTTCCTTTGAGGGTAGTCCTGGCAGAGTCTGCAGGAGGTCTAAATGCTTCTGATGGCGGCATGCTCCAAATGTCTCAGCTATGAGCAACACTCTTTTTTTCTCCTGCAGAGCTGAACTCACCAGGGCGGGGGCCATTGGGACTTGGAAAGCAGATACAAACAGTCTTCTATTGGGTGTGGTGCTAGCAAGACTGTAAAAGTGGAATGGGCACTTCTTTCCTTTCCCAGGCAAGAGGCCTTTGATGTGCATGAAAGATCAAAAGATTGCAGCTCCAACCAGCTCTAAATCCTCCCCTCCCCCCTCAGCATGGAGTTCTGTAAGGTGGGACCCCAGCTGCTGGAAAAACAGGTCAAATTAATCTCCCATTGGGGTAATAGCATGGACTTAGCTCACATGGGAGATAAAAGAGGCATTTCCCATGATAATAGCAACACAATCCAGTTCCTGCCTTACTGATTCCCAGATGAAAGTCTCTAGAAGATGCACTCTGAAAGTCCCAGCTCTGCACAGCACTCTGATCCCCCATGAGACTGAACTGAGCATGGTGGGCCACAAGGAGTGGAAGGGCAGGCTAAATGATTCAACAGGGTTGTGCAGGTTGTACACTCAAGGTAGGGAAACAATGATACAATTTCCAAAGCTACACAGTTTATTCACTGTCTGAAGCTCCACCAAGAGCTTCTTAAGAAGAAGAGCTCCCCAAACGTCCCTGCTAGGGGTAACCAGAAGACCCTTCTGCAGCACCCACCCACAGCAGTGTGGTATTGTCAATAGATGAAGGAGCAGACAGTGCACTCTTAAATGGTGCTGTAACAATGAAAGTACAAACCCTAGGAATTTGGCATCTACGTCTCTAGCAGACTCTCTTGTCTCCCAGGAAGATTATATCCCCATTGATTTTTTTTTCCTGAAGCTGGAAACAGGGAGAGACAGTCAGACAGACTCCCGCAAGCGCCCGACCGGGTTCCACCCAGCACGCCCACCAGGGGCGAAGCTCTGCCCACCAGGGGGCGATGCTCTGCCCATCCTGGGCATCGCCATGTTGCAACCAGAGCCACTCTAACGCCTGAGGCAGAGGCCACAGAGCCATCCCCAGCTCCCGGGCCAATTTTTGCTCCAATGGAGCCTTGGCTATGGGAGGGGAAGAGAGAGACAGAGAGGAAAGTGCGGCGGAGGGGTGGAGAAGCAAATGGGCGCTTCTCCTGTGTGCCCTGGCTGGGAATCGAACCCGGGTCCTCTGCACGCTAGGCCGATGCTCTACCGCTGAGCCAACCGGCCAGGGCTTATCCCCATTGATTTTTACCACATGATGCTATGATTGGTTTGTTTTTTTTTTCATCTCTGTTCCTCTGGGTTGGGGATCCCTCTGTGGGGTTAAGACCCTATGCTCCTAGGATTTTAAATTTTGCAGTTGAAATTTCCCTCCAGGTTCTCAGTTGTCACAAATGGGTGTGAGAGTCCATATCTCCACTCTTCTTACCAGTCTTCATGTGGCTTTTCTTTAAATCCTTGGTTATAGTACTTCAGTTCAGCTAGCCTTCAGTTGGTTATTTAGGCTGATTGCTCTATAAGTTAGCTATAAATCTCGATTGGAGATGGGCAAAAAATGATGGTAGCTTCCATCTACTTTGCAACCATCTTGTAATCCCGCTGTTTTTTTCATTTTTTAAAACACTTTTTTTTTTGCTTTATGGCATAACATTCTATTCCACACTTATCTTGTCCTCTCCCTTATTCAATCTTTGGACCAGTAATTTTTTCCGAGAAGAACTGATATCTCTTTTTTTGTGTGTGGGAAATTATATTTAAAATCCAACTTTTGCTGGAAAACAATACTCCAAGCAAACAACACCCAAAAAAAAGCAGGTGTAGCAATACTCATATCTAATAATGCTGACTACAAGACAGAAAAAGTACTCAGAGACAAAAATGGTCATTTCATAATGATTAAGGGGACACTGAATCAAGAAGACATAACAATCCTTAATATATATGCACCAAACCAAGGAGCACCAAAATATATAAGACAGCTACTTATTGACCTTAAAACAAAAACTGACAAAAATACAATCATACTTGGAGACCTCAATACACCGCTGACAGCTCTAGATCAGTCATCCAAACAGAGAATCAATAAAGATATAGTGGCCTTAAATGAAATACTAGAAAAACTGGATATGATAGACATCTACAGGACACTTCATCCCAAAGCGACAGAGTATACATTTTTCTCTAGTGTACATGGAACATTCTCAAGAATTGACCATATGTTGGGCCACAAAGACAATATCAGCAAATTTAAAAAAATTGAAATTGTGCCAAGCATATTCTCTGATCATAAAGCCTTGAAACTAGAATTCAACTGTAAAAAAGAGGGGGAAAACCCCACAAAATTGTGGAAACTAAACAACATACTTCTAAAAAATGAATGGGTCAAAGAAAAAATAAGCGCAGAGATCAAAAGATACATACAGACAAATGAAAATGAAAATACGACATATCAGAATCTCTGGGATGCAGCAAAAGCAGTAATAAGAGGAAAGTTCATATCACTTCAGGCCTATATGAACAAACAAGAGAGAGCCGAAGTAAACCACTTAACTTCACACCTTAAGGAACTAGAAAAAGAAGAACAAAGACAACCCAAAACCAGCCGAAGAAAGGAGATAATAAAAATCAGAGCAGAAATAAACGAAATAGAGAACAGAAAAACTATAGAAAAAAATCAATAAAACAAGGAGCTGGTTCTTTGAAAAGATCAACAAAATCGACAAACCCTTGGCAAGACTCACCAAGGAAAAAAGACACAGGACTCAAATAAATAAAATCCAAAATGAAAGAGGAGAGATCACCACAGACATCATAGATATACAAAGAATTATTGTAGAATACTATGAAAAACTATATGCCTCCAAATACAACAATCTAGAAGAAATGGATAAATTCCTAGAACAATACAACCTTCCTAAAATGAGTCATGAAGAAGCAGAAAGCCTAAACAGACCAATCAGCAGGGAGGAAATAGAAAAAACTATTAAAAACCTCCCCAAAAATAAAAGTCCAGGTCCAGATGGTTATACTAGTGAATTCTATCAAACATTCAAAGAAGACTTAGTTCCTATTCTACTCAAAGTCTTCCAAAAAATTGAAGAAGAAGCAATAATTCCAAACACATTTTATGAGGCCAACATAACCCTCATACCAAAACCTGGCAAGGATGGCACAAAAAAAGAAAACTACAGACCAATATCTCTAATGAATACAGATGCTAAAATACTAAACAAAATACTGGCAAATCGAATACAACAACATATTAAAAAAATAATACATCATGATCAAGTGGGATTCATCCCAGAATCTCAAGGATGGTTCAACATACGTAAAACAGTTAACGTAATACACCATGTCAACAAAACAAAGAACAAAAACACATGATCTTATCAATAGATGCAGAAAAGGCTTTTGATAAAATACAACACAATTTTATGTTTAAGACTCTCAACAAAATGGGTATAGAAGGAAAATATCTCAACATAATAAAGGCCATATATGATAAACCATCAGCCAACATCATATTAAATGGCGTAAGACTGAGGACTTTCCACCTTAAATCAGGAACACGACAGGGGTGTCCACTCTCTCCACTCTTATTTAACGTGGTGCTAGAAGTGCTGGCCAGAGCAATCAGACAAGACAAAGAAATAAAAGGCATCCATATCGGAAAAGAAGAAGTAAAGGTATCACTTTTTGCTGATGATATGATCCTATACATCGAAAACCCAAAGGACTCCACAAAAAGATTACTAGAAACAATAAACCAATACAGTAAGGTCGCAGGATACAAAATTAACATACAGAAGTCCATAGCCTTTCTATATGCCAACAATGAAATATTAGAAAACGAACTCAAAAAAATAATCCCCTTCACGTTTGCAACAAAAAAAATAAAATACCTAGGAATAAACATAACAAAGAATGTAAAGGACCTATATAAAGAAAACTACAAGGCATTGCTAAGAGAAATAGAAAAAGACACAATGAGATGGAAAAATATTCCTTGTTCTTGGACAGGAAGAATAAATATAATTAAAATGGCCATATTACCCAAAGTAATATATAAATTTAATGCAATTCCCATCAAAATTTCTATGAGATTTTTTAAAGAAATGGAACAAAAAATCATCAGATTTATATGGAACTATAAAAAACCCCGAATAGCCAAAGCAATCCTAAGGAAAAAGAATGAAGCTGGGGGCATTACAATACCTGACTTTAAACTATATTATAGGGCCACAGTAATCAAAACTGCATGGTATTGGCAGAAAAATAGACACTCAGACCAATGGAACAGAATAGAAAGCCCAGAAATAAAACCACATATATATGGTCAAATAATCTTTGATAAAGGGGCCAACAACACAAAATGGAGAAAAGAAAGCCTCTTCAACAAATGGTGTTGGGAAAACTGGAAAGCCACATGCAAAAGAATGAAACTCGACTACAGCCTGTCCCCGTGTACTAAAATTAATTCAAAATGGATCAAAGACCTAAATATAAGATCCGAAACAATAAAGTACATAGAAGAAGACATAGGTACTAAACTCATGGATCTGGGTTATAAAGAACATTTTATGAACTTGACTCCAATGGCAAGAGAAGTGAAGGCAAAGATAAATGAATGGGACTACATCAGAATTAAAAGTTTTTGCTCAGCAAGAGTAACTGATATCAAAATAAACAGACAGCCAACTAAATGGGAACTGATATTTTCAAACGACAGCTCAGATAAGGGCCTAATATCCAAAATATACAAAGAACTCATAAAACTCAACAACAAACAAACAATCCAATAAAAAAATGGGAAGAGGTCATGAACAGACACTTCTCCCAGGAAGAAATACAAATGGCCAACAGATATATGAAAAGATGCTCAGCTTCATTAGTTATTAGAGAAATGCAAATCAAAACTACAATGAGATACCACCTCACCCCTGTTAGATTAGCTATTATCAACAAGACGGGTAATAACAAATGTTGGAGAGGCTGTGGAGAAAAAGGAACCCTCATACACTGTTGGTGGGAATGTAAAGTAGTACAACCACTATGGAGGAAAGTATGGTGGTTCCTCAAAAAACTGCAAATAGAACTACCTTATGACCCAGCAATCCCTCTACTGGGCATATACCCCAAAACCTCAGAATCATTGATACGTAAAGACACATGTAGCCCTATGTTCATAGCAGCACTGTTCACAGTGGCCAAGACATGGAAACAACCAAAAAGCCCTTCAATTGAAGATTGGATGAAGAAGATGTGGCACATATACACTATGGAATACTACTCAGCCATAAGAAATGATGACATTAGATCATTTATAGCAAAATGGTGGGATCTGGATAACATTATACGGAGTGAAATAAGTAAATCAGAAAAAAACAAGAACTACATGATTCCATACATTGGTGGAACATAAAAACGAGACTAAGTGACATGGACAAGAGTGTGATGGTTACCAGGGGTGGGGGGAGGGAGGACACAGGAGGGAGGGAGGGAGGGAGAGATTTAGGGGGAGGGGGAGGGGGAGGGGCACAGAGAAAACTAGATAGAGGGTGACGGAGGACAATCTGACTCTGGGCGAGGGGTATGCAACATAATTTAATGACAAGATAACCTAGACATGTTTTCTTTGAATATATGTACCCTGAATTATTAATGTCATCCCATTAACATTAATAAAAATTTATAAAAAAAAATAAAAAAAATAAAATCCAACTTTTGAGTGCTAGTTATTTTTAATGCTAGTAGATTGCCATTGCTTCTAGGACCTTTCAGTGGGCAGAATTGAAAAAATAAAAAGTTGTACATAAATGTCTATATGCACATGCATACACACACACATGTAAAGTGTGTGTGCATATGTAAATTTTATAGTAATAACTAATTTCAGTCAAATAGAATATTCTTTATTTTTTAATTTTTAGTTAATTGTACTGACATAGATTCAACTGTGCTATTCAATATAACACCTTCAATCCCCTGCATTATGCCCCCCATGCTTCATGCAAAGCCTCTTTCCATTCCCATTTTACCCCCTTTGCTTCTCCTCTCCCTGCCTTCATCCTCTCTTTCCCTCTGGGTCTTGCTACCCTGTTATGTGTATCTATGTGTTATGTATATATTATAATTTGGTTAATTCCTTCACCTTCTTTGATTCTGTCCCCTCATCCACCTTTCCTCTGACAGCTGTCCATCTATTCCTTATGACCCTGGTTCTGTTTCTATTTTGTGCCTTAGTTTTTTTGTGTTCATTAGAGTCCACATATAAGTGAGCTCATATGATAATTGTGTTTCTCTGCCTGGCATTTTTCACTTAGCATAATAATCTCCATGTCTATCTATGCCATCACAAAATTTAAGATTTTCTTCTTTTTCATGGCCATGTAGTATTCCATTATATAAATGTACCATAGGTTTTTTGTTTGTTTTTTGGGGTTTTTTTACAGAGAGAGAGGGGGGGACAGATAGGGACAGACAGGAAAGGAGAGAGATGAGAAGCATCAATTCTTTATTGCAGCACCTTCATTGTTCATTGATTGCATTCTCATATGTGCCTTGACTGGGGGGCTATAGCAAAGTGAATGACACCTTGGATAAGCCAGTGACCTTTGGGCTCAAGCCAGCAACCATGGGGTTATGTCTATAATGCCACACTCAAGCCAGTGACCCTGCATTCGAGCTGGTGAGCCCACACTCAAGCAGGCAACCTCGGCACTTTGAATCTGGTTCTTCCGTGTCTCAGTCAGATGCTCTACCCACTGTGTCATCGCCTGGTCAGGCTACCATAGTTTTTTAATCCACTCTCCACTGACTGACACTTGGGCTGTTTCCAGATCTTATCTATTGAAAATAATGCTGCAATAAACATGGAGGTACATATCTTCTTTTGAATTAATATTTTGAGATTCTTTGGATATATTCCTAAAAGTGGGATAGCTGGGTCATAAGGTAGTTCCATTTTTAAATTTTTGAGGAAACAAAAATGCCATACTGTTTTTTCGCAGAGTCTGCATTACCACCACCTTATGTGAGAGGATTCCCTTTCCTCTGCACCCTTAACAACACTCCAACAGAATATAATTTAATGATTTACTTATTTTCTCAATTCTAAAATATATATAAATAGTATTAAAATTAATATACCCATACTACTATAAATCCATTTAATAAGTAAAGTTGAAAGTACTTTTTCAGGTTTTTTTAATCTATTTTTTTGAAAATGAAAACTACATGATATTTTGATATGAATAATAGATCAGAGAAGGGAAGTATTGGAGAAAGAGACAACTAATCACAAATCAATTGCAATTATACAAGATGAAGATGATGACTGGAAGAACATAAAAAATTTGGTGACTGATTAATTGTGGGATTATGGAAAGGTGAGGAAAAAAGGATAATTTCTAGTTTCACACCTCAAATGATAGAGTAGTACTATTTTCCAAAATAGAGATTATATGAGGAAGGATGGTACTATTTTAATTTATTCTCTTTCTTTGGAGTTGTGGTTGGAACAAAAATGTAAAGAAAGGCAGTGGAAACTAATTCCTTATAGACATCTATTATTATACCACTGAAAAATATGAGTAGCACACTTTGCTTTGGACTAACATGGTATAATAAAGTCCAGATTCAGCTTTTTATCTTAAAAAGAAACTAAGAAATGAACAGATATATTCTATAGAAGTTTGCAGAAGTTGAACAATAACAGCACAAAAGAGTGATCCTTGAAAAATAGAAACAGACCTGGTGAACCGTTTAACAGCTTATAGCCTAGAGAGAATTTCAGTCTGCAGTACAGGTAGGGATAATCCAAACAGTGTCTGGTGGGCTCCATCTGTTGATGAGAAAGAGTTATGAAATTGGGGAGGCCAAAGTGAACAAAAATTTTAGGATGCAGTGGAGGAAGATCTGCATGGAGTTATGAGAGCTGGAGAGGGAAATGGAGTGGTGACACATAGGGGCAGAGAGAGAGAAAAGGAGAGAGAGAGAAAGAAGGAAGGAGAGAGAAAGATTTATAAATCTGCAGAGCATTTTTTTCAAGTTTTACGTAAGTGCTGTTCAGATCATACATATGAAGAAACAAGCCAAGGATGAAGACAAAACCATGGCAAACAGGGTTAAGGATAATTTGGATTCTCACCAACAAGAGTGGAAAAATTTGTAACACATAAGGCATGGGTTAGTGTACTCAAAAATATGTTGAATCAAAAAGCAAAACCCAACCATAGGCTATCTTCAAGAGAGACATCTAAGCTCCAGAAACAAAAGTAGACTCAAAGTGAAACATTAGAAAATGATTCTCTAAGCAAACAATACCCTTAAAAAAACAGCTGTAGCCATACTACTATCTAACAATAATGATTTCAAGACAACAAAGTTAACAAGAGTCAAAAATTCCATGGTGGTAAAGTGGACACTATATCAAGAAGACAATACTTCTTAATATATATGTACCAAATCAGGGAGCACCAAAATATACTGCTCACAAAAATTAGGGGATATTTCAAAATGAATATGAAGTGATAAAAAAATCATCTGATTTTTTTAATTAAATAAGAACACCAGAAAAGCAAATGACAATCAAAGAAAGTTGTTCAATTATGCAAGTGAGATGCAAACTCAGTCATCATGATTGAATAGCAGGTGATATATTGGTAGGGGTGAACAGAAGCATGTCAGACTGGATGAGAGTGCTACACATTGACTGTTCAGTAGGGTCTATGGTCACCCAAGACTACCAAAACACTGACAATAATGGGGCATGGACAGTATCAAGTTGTCCAGCAGTTCTTGTGGGATCCTCTGACACTCTTACTCCAGGGCCACTTCCAGCTCAAGAAGTATTGTGGAAGGCATTATGGTTTGCCAGATGTCTTCCCAGTGCAGCCAAAGCGTGTTCAATGGGATTCAGGTCTGGAGAACGTGAAGGCCAGTCCATGTGTTCGATTCCTGCCTCTTGAAGCATGTTGTTGATGAGATGTGCACTGTGGGGCCTAGCATTATCATCCATGAAAAGAAAGTTGTTTCCAACTGCTCCAGCGTAGGGTACCACTATAGGCTGCAGGACCTCATCTCAATATTTGACAGTTGTCAGTGATATGTTTCTGATGATGTGGAGGTCAATACGACCACCAATGCTGATGCCGGCCCACACCATGATTCTACCACCACTGAAGGAGTCCCTTTCTCACATGAAATGTGGATTCTCCTGTGTTCCTCACTCACACCAGATCAGGACCCGATGATTGTCAGGCTGCAGACTAAACCTTAATTTATCAAAGAAGAGAACAGTTGATCATTCTTCACGGGTCCAATGACGATGCTCATCAGCTCAACTTCTATGGGTTTTATGGTGGTCAGCAGGTAACAGCATGCATACCATTGGTTGCCAGGCATGCAGTCTAACACAATGGGGCCGATTTTGTATGGTCTGGGTGCATATCTGTCATCTAGTGTAGCAAGAAACTGTCTCGACAGCTCTGTTGCATTGCTGTGCCTGTTCCTTCTTGCCAATAAGGTCAGGTTGCAGTCATCTCTTGCTGTTGTAGCAGATGGGCGACCCTGCCCTTGTCTTCTTCATACTGTGGCAGTTTCTTAAAAGTAATTTGACAGTTTGCTAATCATGCTTTGGGATGCTCCAAGTACTGTAGCCACTGTTGTCTGCTTTGACCAGCTTCAAGATGTCCTATGGCATTCCAGGCTTTGCATTTGGACAAATCATATTGCAAGAGCATTGCAAGGGCTGGGAAATGGCAGGATGTACAGTTTCAAGATCAAGGAATGTGTAGATACTCTAGTAATTTCAGCCATTTACATGGTGCATTTTCACCAATGAAATAAAAGTTGGTTTTGCATCTCATTTGCACAAACAACTTTCTTTGAATTGTTTTTTTCTTCTGATATTCATGTTTAATAAAAAAAAAACAAATGCTTCTTTTTTTATCACTTCATATCCATTTGGAAATATACCCTAATTTTTGTGAGCAATGTATTTAAAACATCTACTTATTGATCTTAAAACAGAAACAGACAAAAACATAATCATACTTGGAGAACTCAACACAACATTGATGGCTTTACATAGTCATTCAAACAGAAAATCAATAAAGAAACATAAGCCTTAAATGACACACTAAATGAAACGGACAAAATAAATATTTGCAGGACATTTCACTCTAGAACATTTTCACTCCAGAAAATGTATCAGATATACATTTTTTTCGGTATGCATGGAACATTCTCAAAGATAGACCATATGTTGGGCCACAAAACTAACCTTAACAAATTCAAGAAGACTGAAATTATATCAAGCATTTTCTCTGACTATAGGCTTTGAAATTAGAATTCAAATGCAAAAAGAAAAAAGAAAAAAAAGTAAAGAAATCCACATAAATGTAGAAATTAAATAACATCTAAAAAAATGAGTCAAAGAAGAAATAAAAGCAGAGATCAAAAATATATATAGACAAATGAGAATGACAACATGACATACAAAAATTTCCAGGATGCAACAAAAGCAGTAATAAGAAGATAATTTATATCATTACAATCTTGTATCATGAAAAAAAGAAAGATTCCCTGTAAACAACCTAACATCACATCTTAAACAACTAGAAATAAAAGAACAAATGCAAGCCAAACTCAGAAGAAAAAAATAGTAAAAATAAGAGCACAAATAAATATAATAGAGAACAAAAAATTCATAAAAAATTTAATATGGTACTGGCTAGAGATTCAATGGATAGAAAATTGCACTGTTGTGTGGCCCCCCAGGTTCTATTCCTGGTCAAGACAAATAGTAAAAGTGACCATCTGCTTCACCATCCCACATTTCACCCCTTTCCTCCTTCTTCCCTTACTATAGCCAGTGGCTTAATTGGTTTGAGTGTTGCTCCAGATGCTGAGGATAGCTTTGCTGGAGTGCATCAGCTTCAGGGCTAAAAATAGCTTAGTACTTGAGTATTGGCTGGAGGTGTGCTTGGGAGTGGATCCCAGTTGGGACAAAACCAAGAGTCCCCTCACTGTCTCCCCTCTGATCACCTAAAAAAAAATTAATAAGCACAAAGGGAAAAGATGGCGATGGAGTAGGTGGAAGTACCAACTTCCACCTTCCAGAACCAAAGTGGATTACAAAATAATTTTAAGAACCACCATCTGGAAAAACCAACTTTGGACTAAACTAAGAAGACTCTTCAACCAAGGAACACTGAAGAAGACACAATGAGACTGGTAGGAAAACCGGAAATGAGAAGAGGGCTGCCCAGCTCCCTGGAGCAAACAGCGGCCAGGAGAGAAATGCATGGTGGAAAGTGAGTGTAGCAGAGAGGGGAGGGTCATGAGTCCCAGGAACAAAGCTCCAGCCTGCAGCTCCAGAGCCTAGAAGAGGCGTATGGACAGTATTTAGCTGGAAACAAGACAGGATACTATTTGTGAGAAAGAGATTGATTTCTCAGACCCAGGATTCTTCTTAAAGGGACTGCAAGAAAACCTCTCTCACAACCACTCACCTGTGGCTCCAGGGGATGGGGAGAGAGCAGAGGACCAGAATAGCAGGAAGAGAGTGTAATCTAGGAGGCACAGGGAGACACATTTTGGGAGACAGCCACCCTAACCTCTGGGACAAGTCACTCCTCAAATCTGAGGTGAATATTTCCCCTGGAAACAGCAATACCAGCAAAGGGAAGCAGGACACCAGCCAAACAAGCTCTCCCACAGCACTCAGAGCAGAGTTGCTTAGAAGGAGGGAGCTTTTGGGACTACAGTAGTGAGTCTTAGGGTCTGAGCTGCAGTGCCCCCACCCACACGCTGAGGGCTCGCTCAAGTGCGGGCAGAGGCAGGACATGGAAACGCGGTTCTGTTGGCAAGGGTGGAAACCGGCTGGCCAGAACTGAGGCCCAAGTGTGAGCTCAGTCTTGCCCAGCAAGGGAGGAGGGGACGTGCAAAAGTGGTCAAACCCAGCTGCAGGCCACCTGCAATCCAGTCTGAGGGGGAAGGGCAGGAGCCCCAGAAGTGGCAGAGACCCTTCCTTCAGCAAGGGCACAGGAGCACAACCCTGCCCCACCCACGGAACCCAGGCTTGTGGCCTAACTTGGGAGCCAGCCCCTCCTGCAGGGGTGGAGCCAAAAGCCCAGACCAGGCAGAGTCCCGGTACTGAGCGTGGGCATACATTCCGTCCTGGCCTGTGCAGCCAAGGCTTGCAGCCATCCCACAAGGGAATGGCAGGAAATATTCAAAGTAGTGCAGAACAAGAGCATACAACCAAGACTACTTTATCCAGCAAGGCTATCATTTAAAATTGAAGGAGAAATAGAAAGCTTTCCAGACCAAAAAAAAAACCACACAAAAAAAAAAAAAAAAAAAAATCCTCAAGGAATTTACTACAACCAAACCAAGGCTGCAAGAAATGCTAAGGGGCATGTTGTAAACAGATCAAAGGAGAAAAAAAATATAGCAAAAGAGAAATAGAGTTTTAAAGAACAAAATGGCAATAAACAATTACATAGCAATAATAACTTTAAAAATAAATAGGTTAAATGATCTGATCAAAAGACATAGGGTAGCTGTGTGGATAAGAAAACAGGACTCATACATATGCTGTCTACAAGAGACATACCTTAAAACAAAAAAAAATGCACATAGACTGAAGATAAAAGGATGGAAAAAATATTTCATGTAAATGGAAATGAAAAGAAAACTGAGGTATCAATACCTATATCAGAAAAACATGTACTTTAAAATAAAAACTATAGTAAGAGAAAAAGAAGGTCACTACATATTGATAAAGGGAGCAATCCAACAAGAGGATATAAACATTATAAATATCTATGCACCTAATATGAGAGCACTAAATATATAAAGCAGACTTTGATGGATATAAAGGGCAAGATCAACAGCAATGCTATAATAGTAGGGGATTTCAATACCCCACTAACATCACTAGATAGATCCTCAAGAAAAATATTAAAAAAGAAACAGCAGACTTAAAGGACATACTAGATCAACTCGATTTAATAGATACCTTCAGAATCTTTCACCGTAAAGCAGAAGAATATACATTTTTTTCAAGTGCTTGTGGTATATTCTCTAGGATAGACCACATGTTAGGGCATAAAACTGTCTCAAAAAATTTAAGAAGATTGAAATCATATCAAGCACTTTCTCTGATCACAATGTCATTAAACTAGAAATCAACCACAACAGAAAAACTGAAAAATACTCAAACACTTGGAAACTAAATAGCATGTTATTAAATAACAAATGGGTTAACAATGAGATCAAAGAAGACATTTAAAAATTTCTAGAAACGAATGATAAGGAGTATATATCAACTCAAAATTTATGGGTCACAACCAAAGCAGTCCTGAGAGGGAAGTTCAAAGCACTACAGGCACACTTTAAGAAGCTAGAAAAAGCTCAAATAAACAACTTGACCCTGCATCTAAAAGAACTAGAAAAAGAACAGCAAGTAAAGCCCAGAGCTAGTAGAAAGAAGGAAGTAATAAAGATCAGAGCAGAAATAAATGACATAGAGGCTAAAGAAACAATACAGAGGATCAATGAAACCAGGACCTGGTTCTTTGAAAAGGTAAACAAGATCGATGAACCTTTAACCAGACTCACCAAGAAAAAAGGAGAGAGGACTCAAATAAATAAAATTAGAAATGGGAGTTGAGAAATAACAACTGACACAACAGAAGTACAAAATATTGTAAGAAAATACTATGAAGTACTATGTATGCCAAAAAACTAGACAACCTAGATGAAATGGACAAATTCCTTGAAACATACAATCTTCCAAAAATTAATCTGGAAGAATCAGAAAACCTAAACAGACCAATTACAACAAATGAGATTGAAACATTTATCAAAAAACTCTCAACAAAGAAAAGCCCAGGGCCAGATGGTTTCACAAGTGAATTCTACCAAATATTCAAAGAAGAACTAACTCTTATCCTTCTCAACCTATTTCAAAAATTCAAGAGAAAGGAACACTTCCAAGCTCCTTTTATGAGGCGAGCATAATTCTGATTCCAAAACCAGGCAAAGACAACACAAAGAAAAAAAATTATAGGCCAACATCCCTGATGAATTTAGATGCTGAAATCCTCAACAAAATATTAGGAAACCAGATCCAGCAATAAATAAAAAAAATAATACACCACGATCAAGTGGGATTTATTCTTGGGAGGCAAGACTGGTACAATATTTGCAAATCAATCAATGTGATTCATCACATAAACAAAAGAAAGGAGAAAAACCACATGATATTTTCAATAGATGCAGAAAAAGCATTTGATAAAATCCAGTACTCATTCATGATCAAAACTCTCAGGCAAATGGGAATACAGGGAACATACCTCAATATGATAAAGGCCATCTATGACAAACCCACAGCCAACAGCATACTCAATAGGCAAAAATTAAAAGCAATCCCCTTAAATCAGGAACAAGGCAGGGGTGCCCACTTTCACCACTCTTATTCAATATAGTTCTGGAAGTCCTAGCCACAGCAATCAGACAAGAAAAAGAAATAAAAGGCATTCAAATTGGAAAAGAAGAAGTAAAGCTATCATTATTTGCAGATGATATGATATTGTATATAGAAAACCCTAAGGTCTCAGTCAAAAAACTACTAGACCTGATAAATGAATTCAGCAAGGTGGCAGGATATAAAATTAATACTCAGAAATCAGAGGCATTTTTATACACCAACAAGGAACTGTCAGAAAGAGAAATTAAGGAAGCAATCCCCTTTACCGTTGCAACCAAAAAAAATAAAGTACCTAAGAATAAATTTAACCAGGGAGATTAAAGACTTGTACTCTGAAAATTATAAAACATTGACAAAAGAAATCAGGGAAGATATAAACAAGTGGAAGCATATACTGTGCTCATGGTTAGGAAGAATAAACATCATTAAAATGTCTATATTACCCAAAGCAATATATAAATTCAATGCAATACTGATTAAAATGCCAATGACTTACTTCAAAGATATAGAACACATATTCCAAAACTTTATATGGAACCAAAAGAGAACGCGAATAGCCTCAGCAATCTTGAAAAGGAAGAATAAAGTGGGAGGTATCACACTTTTGGATATCAAGTTATACTATAAGGCCATTTTACTCAAAACAGCTTGGTACTGCCATAAGAACAGGCATTTAGATCAATGGAACAGGACAGAGATCCCAGAAAGAAACCCACAGCTCTAGGGACAACTGATATTTACAAAGTAGGTAAGAGCATACAATGGAATAAAGACAGCCTGTTCAACAAATGGTGTTGGGAAAATTGGACAGCTACCTGCAAAAAAATGAAACTAGACAACCAACTTACACCAGTCACAAAAATAAACTCAAAATGGATAAAAGACTTAAATGGAAGCCGTGAAACCATAAGCATCTTAGAAGAAAACATAGGCAGTAAGCTCTCTGACATCTCTCGCAGCAATATATTTGCCCATTTATCTCCACTGGCAATTGAAATAAAAGACACGATAAACAAATGGGACTATATAAAACTAAAAAGCTTCTGCACAGCTAAAGACAATAAGAACAGAATAAAAAAACAAACTACACAATGGGAGAATATATTTGACAATACATCTGATAAGGGGTTAATAACTAAAATTTATAAAGAACTTATAAATCTCAACACCAGGAAGACAAAGAATCATATCAAAAATGGGCAAAAGAAATGAATAGACTCTTCTCCAAAGAGGACATACAGATGGCCAATAGGCATTTGAAAAAATCCTTAACATCAGTAATCATTAGAGAATTGCAAATTAAAACCACAATGAGATATAACCTCACACCAGTCAGAAAGGCGCTCATCAACAAAACAACAGAGAATAAGTGCTGGTGAGGATGTGGAGAAAAGGGAACCCTCCTGCACTGCTGGTGGGAATGAAGACTGGTGCAGCCACTGTGGAAAGCAGTATGGAGAGTTTTCAAGAAATTAAAAATCAAACTGCCTTTTGACCCAGCTATCCCACTTTTAGGAATATACCCCCAAAACACCATAGCAGTGTTTGAAAAGAGGAAATGCACCCCCACGTTTATGGCAGCATTGTTCACAATAGCGAAGATCTGGAAACAGCCCAAGTGTCCGTCAGTGGACTAGTGGATTAAAAAGCTTAGGTACATATATACTGGTTTATATGTACATAGAATACTACCCAGCCATAAGAAATGATGACATCAGATCATTTACAACAACGTGAATGGACCTTGATAACATTATACTGAGCGAAATAAGTAAATCAGAAAAAACTAAGAACTATATGATTCCATACATAGGTGGGACATAAAAATGAGACTCGGAGACATGGACAAGAGTGTGGGGGTTATGGGCTTGGGGGCAGGAAAGCAAGGGGGGTTGGCAGGTGATTGGCACAAAGAAAACCAGTTAGAAGGTGACGGAATACAATTGACTTTGAGTGATGAGAATTCAGCATAATCAAATGTCAAAATAACCTAGAGATATTTTATCTGAATATATATACCCTGATTTATCAATGTCACCACATTAAAATTAATGAAAGACAAAACAAAACAAAACCCCCTCAAAAAACAAACAAACAAAAATAATAAAAGCAAAGTGGTGGTTCTTTGAAAAGATCAATAAAATTCAGAAACTTTTTTCTAGGCTCACTAAAATAAATAAAAATTTAAAATCATGCATATAAACAAAATCTGATATGAAAGAGGAAAAATTACCACAGAAATATAGATATACAAAGGATCATAGAATAGTATGAGAAATTATAATCCACCAAATTGAACAATCTAGAGAAAATGGATAAATTACTAGAACTATACAATCTTTCTAGAATGAGTCATGAAGAAGTAGAAAACCTAAGTAGGCCCATAAACAGGGAGGAAATAGAAAATACTACCAAAAACTTCCCCCAAAATAAAAGTCTATGACCAGATGATTATACTAATGAATTCTATAAAAAATTCAAAGAAAATTTGGTACCTACCTTCTCAAAGTCTTGCAAAAATAGAACAAGAAGCAATACTCCCTAACATATTTTATAAGGCCAAGACACTATAATAGCAAAACCTTGCAAGGACATACACCAAAAAGGACACTACAGACCAAAATATCTAATGAATACAGATGCAAAAATCTTAGACAAAATGCTAGCAAATCAAATAAAACTACATATTAAAAAAATAATCCATCACACCCTGGCCAGTTGGCTCAGTGGTAGAGCATCGGCCTGGCGTGCGGGGGACTTGGGTTCGATTCCCGGCCAGGGCACACAGGAAAAGCGCCCATTTGCTTCTCCACCCCCCACCCCCTCCTTCCTCTCTGTCTCTCTCTTCCCCTCCCACAGCCAAGGCTCCATTGGAGCAAAGATGGCCTGGGCGCTGGGGATGGCTCCTTGGCCTCTGCCCCAGGCGCTAGAGTGGCTCTGGTTGCGGCAGAGTGATGCCCCGGAGGGGCAGAGCATCGCCCCCTGGTGGGCAGAGCATCGTCCCTGGTGGGCGTGCCGGGTGGATCCCGGTCGGGCGCATGCGGAAGTCTGTCTGACTGTCTCTCCCCGTTTCCAGCTTCAGAAAGAGAAAAAAAAATAATAATCTATCACAATCATGTGGAATTCATTTAAGGAACACAAGGATAGATCAACATAGAGAAATCAGTCATCATAATAAACACACCACATCAACAAAACAAAACACAAAAATCATGTGATCCTATCAATAGATGCGAAAAAATCATTTGATAAGATACAACACCCCTTTATCCTTAAAACACTCAATAAAATGGGTTTGGAAGGAAAGTACCTCAGCATAATACAGCCATATGAGACAAATCATCAGCTAATATCATAATACAGTAAATGTTAAAAAAAATAAAAGCTTCTCCTCTAAAATTAGGAACAATACAAGGCTGATTACTCTATCCACTCTGAATCAACATAGTTCTGGAAGTTTTAGCCAGAGTGATCAGGCAAGAGAAAGAAAAAGTATTCATATTGGGAAAGAAGAAGTAATGGTATCACTTTTTCAGATGACATGATCTTGTATATAGAAAACTTCATGGACTCCCCTGTAAAACTATTTGAAACAATAAACCAATACAGTAGTGTCACAGAATCAATATGTAAAAGTCTATTGCTTTCCTATATGCCAACCATGAAACTTCAGAAACTGAACTAAAAAAAAACAACAATTTCTTTTACAATTGCAACAACAAAATAAAATGCCTAAAAATAAACTAACAAAAGATGTGAAGGACCTATATACTAAAGACTACAAAAATTATTGAAAGAAATTGAAAAAGAAACAATGAAATGAAAAAATATTCCATGTTCATGGATTGGAGGAATCAACATATTTAAAATGGCCTTATAACTCAAAACAATGTACAAATTTGATGCAATCCCTATAAAAATCCCAATGTCATTTTTAAAAGAAATAGAACAAAAAATCACCAGGTTTGTGTAGAACTATAAAAAACCCTGAATAGCCAAAGCAATCTTGCAAAAAAAAAAAAAAAATGGAGCTGAATTATCAGTATCTGACTTCAAATTATACTATAGAGCCACAATCATTAAAACAGCATGATTTTGGCAGAAAAACAGACATACAGATCAATAGAACAGAATTGAGAGCCCAGAAATAAAACAAGTCCTACCAGGCATGAGGAGATGGAGACGCAAAGACCCGACTCCGGGGACCAGGTTCAGTGATGCAGATCCACTTTATTCAGGAAGTAAGCTAATTTATATACATGGGTTCAACCTACAGGGTGTTACAGCGTGTCCTTCATAGTCAATGGCTGAAAAGATCAGGGTGCTGTGTGGTTGCCGCTAAGTCACTTCCCTATAGTGGGTGAGATTTTTTCCTGGGTATGCCCAGGAGGATTTCAGGAGCTGGAGTATTCTTGCAGCATTGCATCAGCCACAGCTGCTAGGAATGAGCTCTGCATTCTACCCACATACAGACAAATAATCGTTGATGAAAGAGCAAAAAGCACACAATGGAGAAAGGAAAGACCCTTCAATAAATAGTGCTAGAAAAATTGGAATGCCACATATAAAAGAATAAATCTTGACTATAATTTGTTCCTCTGCACAAAAATTAAATTCAAAATAGATCAGAGACTAAAATATTAAGATCTGAAACTTTAAATTACATAGAAGAAAATATAGGTACTAAACTTATGTATCTTGGCTGTAGAGAACAATTTATGAATTTAACCCAAAAGGCATGGAAAGTAAAGGCAATGAATGGAACTAATGTTTTTGAGTTTTGGGGGTATATACCCAGTAGAAGGTTTGCTGGATCATATGGTAGTTCTATTCTTAATTTCTTGAAGAACCACCATACTTTCTTCCATGATGGTTGTACTATTTTACATTACCACCAACAGTAAATGAGGGTCACCTTTTCTCCACAGCCTATCCAACACTTGTTATTACCTGTCTTGTTGGTAATAAATCTAACAGGTGTGAGGTGGTATCTCATTGTAGTTTTGATTTACATTTCTCTAATAGCTAGTGAAAATGAGAATCTCTTCATATATTTATTGGCCATTTGATTTTCTTCTTGGGAGAAGTGTCTGTTCATGTCCTTTTCCCATTTTTTATTGGATTGCTTGCTTGTTTATTGTTGAATTTTGTGAGTTCTTTGTATATTTTGGATATTAAGCCCGTATCTGAGCTGTTCTTTGAAAATATCTCTAATTTAGTTGGCTGTGTGTTTGCTTCATTGTCACTTTCATTTGCTGTGCAGAAGCTTCTTAGTTTGATGTAGTGCCATTTGTTTATCTTTGCCTTTACTTCCCTTGCCTTTGGAGTCAAATTCATAAAATGTTCTCTAGGGCCAAGGTCCATGAGTTTAGTACTGAAAACATTGGTAAATAAAGACACATGCAGTCCTATGTTCATTACAGCATTGTTTTCGGTGGCCAAGACATGGAAACAACCAAAATGCCCTTCAATAGAGGATTGGATAAAGAAGATGTGATACATATACACTATGGAATACTACTCAGCCATAAAAAATGATGACATCGGATCATTTAGGACAACATGGATGAACCTTGATAACATTTTACTAAGTGAAATAAGTAAATCAGAAAAAACTAAGAACTGTATGATTCCATACATAGGTGGGACCCAAAATTGAGACTCATAGACATAGATAGGAGAGCAGTGGTTACCAGGGGGAGGGGAAAGAAATAGAGGGAGGGGCATAAAGAGAAACAAATAAAAGGTGACAGAGGATGATTTGACTTTGGGTGATGGGTATACAACATAATTGAATGTCAAAATGATGTGGAGATGTTTTCTCTAAATTTATGTACTCTACTTGACCAATGTCACCCCATTAAAGTTAATTGTCTAAATAAAATAAATAAACTGAATGTGACTATGTAAAACTAAAAAGCTTCTGCACAGCAAAAGAAACCCTTAACAAAACAAAGAAGCCTACCAAATGGGAGATAATTTTTTCAAACAACAGCTCTGGTAAGGCATTTATATCCAAAATAAAAAGAGCACAGAGAGCTCTGCAACAAACAAGCAAAAAATCCAATTAAAAAATGGGGAAAAACTGAGCAGACACTTCTCCCAAGAGGACATGCAAATGGCCAACAGATATATGAAAAGATGTTCATCTTCACTAGCTATTGGAGAAATGCAAATCAAAACTACAATGAGATACCACTTCACACCTGTTAGATTGGCTATTATCAACAAGACAGGTAATAATATGTGTTGGAGAGGCTGTGGAGAAAAGGGAACCCTCATTCACTGCTCATTGGAATGTAAACTAGTACAGCCATTTTTGAAGAAAATATGGTGGTTCCTCAAAATATTATGAATGAAAGTATTATTTGACCTAATAATTTCTCTACTGGGTATCTACCCAACAAACTTGAAACATTGGTACATAAAGATACATGCATCCCCATGTTTATCACAGCATTATTCACAGTGACCAAGACATGAAAACAACCAAAGTGTTTTTTGATAAAGGGTTAGATACAGAAGATGTGGTACATATATACAATGGAATACTACTTGGCCATAAGAAATGATGACATAGTGACATTTTTGACAATATCAATTGACCTTGAGAACATTATACTGAGTGAAATAAGTGAATCAAAGAAAACTAAGAACTATATGATTTCACACATAGCTGGGCTATAAAACTGAGACTCATGGATTGCAATTAAATTTGAATTGGTTTTGAGGGGTATGGGGATGTAGGGGAGGGGTTGGGAGAAGTGGAAAGAGGGTAACGAGGGACAAATATATGACGGTGGAAAATGATTTGACTTTGTGAGATCAGTATACAACATTATCAACAGTTCAAATGCTATAGAAATATTTACCTGAAAACTATATACTCTTATTGATTAATGTCATATGTTAAAGTTAATTTTTTAAATTAAATTTAAAAGTTATAAAAGTATTAGATCATAAGACTATTAGAAAAAAAATTAATTTCATTAAGAAAATTAAGAAAAAATATAATAAAGCTTGTAGTTAGCACTTTTGAGGTTTGTACCAAGATCTTCTGATATTATATTGAATGCCTTTTTACATTACAGTCTTAGTAAGTATTGGGTTAGATAACAAGAGATTCAGGAGAAATCTTGCAGGAGGAAGACTTCTAGAATGAACGATAGACAAATGCAACCATTTGAATTGGCACTCGAAATGTGTGTTGGTGCTTTACAGTTTAAATATTAAATGCCAGATTAAAAGGAAAATAAAATGCTGAAGGTGATGATACAGGAATCAGTGTTTCTGAGGAACTAGTGAAAGGATTGGAGTAATCTGAGTGTTGTTTACTGCCCACAAGTATACCTTGGGACTGAAAGATATATTTTTGGGCCTCTCTAAAACAGAAATTTTTGAGAATTTTGAGAATCAGGCATCTATCTTTGCTCTGTACTACCTTTGGGAAGGTCAAGATTCCAGCAATAGTGAAGTTAATGGGAACTCACAGTGAATAGGTTGGTGGTGATTGTGGTGTCTTTTAAATCTTGTGTTATTTTTTACTGGTGTGTTATAAAAATGTATTGTGTACAACTTCCTGTGAAAGATTTGCTGTATATTTTAGATGTCAGGCACTAGATGGAATAGCATAAATGTCGTGCTAGGTTTCTAGCCCACCAAAATGTGAAAAGTTCTAAGTTCTCTTCAAGCAGCTTGCAATAGGGGGTATGAGTCAATTGCAAAGTTCAGTTTATTGCTCAGGAAATATGACACAGACTCTTGTGATTTCTGTTTTCTTAGGCCAACTGTTTCTGATTTCCTCCAGAAATTTATCTATGATTAGTGCTATTGGGAGACTGGTCATGGATTACACATGGTATGTCATTCACCAAGGATTGTTAAAGGCAGATTAAAAGGTCATTAGCATAACAAAAGAGCAATCCAGCTCTCCCACCTGTGAGGATCTGTCAATGTCATTGAAGTCCACACCCTAAAACCATTTAGCTAGCAGACACAGACAGCTAGTAACTTGGGAGATCATTTTCAGCAGCTCAGTCTCTCTTCAAGATGAAAAGTATGTACAATAATAAACACTTACTCTCTTTGTTTAAAAGATGACATTGGAATTTTGATGGGGATTTCATTAAATTTGTATATGGGCCCTGGCCAGTTGGTTCAGTGGTAGAGTGTCAGTCAAGAATGTGGATGTCCTGCGTTTGATTTCCAATTAGGGCACAAAGGAGAAGCAAGTATCTCCTTCTCTACTCCATCCTTTTCTCTCTCTTCTGCTCCCACAGCAATGGTTTGACTGGTTCAAGTGACTTGGTCTAGGGCACTGAGGATGGCTCCCTGGCCTCCTCTTCAGGTGCTAAAAAGTGGCTCCAGTTGCAATGGAGCAATGACCCCAAATAGGCAGAGCATCACCCCCTAGTACATGAGTCAGGAACCTTTTTGGCTGAGAGAGCCATGAATGCCACATATTTTAAAATGTAATTCCATGAGAGCCATACAATGGCCTGTGTATGTTACATTATGCATTATCCAATAAAAATTTGGTGTTGTCCAGAGGACAGCTGTAATTGGCTCCAGCCACCTACAACTATGAACATTAGCAGTAGGAAATGAATGGATTGTAATACATGAGATATTTTATATTTTTAACGTTATTATTTTTTTATTAAAAATTTGTCTGCAATCCAGATGCAGTCATCAAAAGAGCCACATCTGGCTCACAAGCCATAGCTCCCCGACCCCTGCCCTAGTGGGCTTGCCAGGTGAATCCCAGTTGGGGCAGATGCGGGAGTCTCTCTCTCTGCCTCCCTTCCTCTCATTAAGTAAAAAAAAAATTGTATATTGCTTCGGGTAATATGGTTCTTTGTTGTATTAATTTTTCTATAGTTTTTTGTTCTCTATTTCATTGAGTTATGCTCTAATTTTTACTATTTCCTTTCTTCTGCTGACTTTGGGTTGCTTTTGTTCTTCTTTTTTCTATTTCTTTAAGATATGATGTTAGGTTGTTTACTTAGGATTTTTTTTTAACTATGTTGATTCTTTCAATCCATGAGCATGGAATTTTTTCCATTTCATTGTGTCTTTTTCAATTTCTTTCAATAATGTTTTATAGTTTTCAGTATATAGTTTCTTTATTTCCTTTGGTAAGTTTACTCCTAGGTATTTTATTCTTAATGTTGCAATTATAAAACTATTTTTTTTGAGTTCATATTCCAAAATGTCATCATTGGCATATAGAAAAACAATATACATTTTTATATTGATTATGTATCCTGTGCCTTTACTGTATTGGTTTATTGTTTCTAATAGTTTTTTTTGGTGGAATCTTTGGGGTTTTTTATATATAGGATCATATCATGTACAAAAAGTGATACCTTTACTTCTTCTTTACTGATATGGATGCCTTTTATTTCTTTCTCTTGCCTGATGGCTCTGGCTAAAACTTCCAGGAAATTTTTCAATAAAGGGGAAGAGAGTGGGCAGCCTTGTCTTGTTCCTGATTTTGGAGGTAATGCCTTCATTTTTCTCATCATTTTGTATAATATTAGCTGGTGGTTTGTTATATATGGCCTTTATTATGTTGAGGTATTTCCCTCTGTTCTGATTTTATTTAGTGTTATAAGGCTCAAGGGTTGTTGTCACTTATCAAAAGCTTTTTCTACATCTATTGATAAGATCACATAATTTTTATTCTTTGTTTTACTGATATTGTGTATTATATTGATCATTTTCCATATGGTGATCCATCCTTGTGCTGCTGGAATGAATCCCACTTGATCATGATGTATTACTTTTTTAATGTATTGTTGTATTCAATTTTCCAGTATTTTGATTAGAATTTTTGCATCTGTATTCACCAGAAATATCAGTCTGTCATTTTTGTGTGTGTGTGTGTGTGTGTGTGTGTTGTCCTTGCCAGGTTCTGGTATCAGACTTATGTTGGCCTCATAAAATGTATAAGGGAGTATTGCTTCTTTTTTTTATATTTTGGAAGCCTTTAAGAAGGATAAATGCCAACTTTTAATTTAAATATTTGGTAGAATTTATATAGCATAGTCATCTGGTCCTGGACTTTTATTTTTGTGGAGGTTTTTGATCGTTATCTTTATTTCCTCCCTGCTTATAGTTCTATTTAGGTTTTTCATTTCTTTGTGATTCAGTCTAGGAAGATTGTTTAGTTGTAGGAATTTATCCATTTTCTCAAGGTTGTTGAATTTGGTGGCATCTATTCTTTTATAATCTACAATGATTCTTTGTATATCTATGATATATGTGGTAATTTATACTTTTTCATTTTTTATTTTGTTTATATGCATCCTTCCTCATTTTGCCTTAGTGAATTTAGCCAGTGGTTTCTCACTTATATTGATCTTTTCAAAAAATGAGCTCTTGGTTGTATTAATTTTTCTATAGTTTTTTGTTCTCTATTTCATTTAGTTATGCTCTAATTTTTACTATTTCTTTTCTTCTGCTGACTTTGGGTTGCTTTTGTTCTTATTTTTCTATTTCTTTAAGATGTAATAATGTTAAGTTGTTTACTTAGGATCTCTCTTATTTATTTACTTTTTTTATTTAATTAATTGTGTTTACATAGATTCTAGGGTCACCCTGAATGCACCCCCATCCCCCATATTCCCCTCAACATCTCCTTTGCTCCCTTCCCTACAGTGCCCTCCTCCTTCCCTTCAGGTTTATCCCATCCTATCATCCCCTTTCCCTCTGTCCTCTTTCCTCTGGTCCCTTTGATCCCTCCTCTGTCTCAATTCCATTCCTTGGTTCTCATTATTCCTTGGATTCCTCAAATGAGTGAGGCCATATGATATTTTTATTTCTCTGCTTGGCTTATTTCACTCAACATAATAGTTTCCAGGTCCCTCAATATTGTTGCAAAAGGTAATATTTTCTTCTTTTTCATAGCCCATTGTATATGTGTACCACAGCTTTTTAATCCACTTGTCCACTGACAGACACTTGGGCTGTTTCCAGATCTTTGCTATTGTGAACAATGCTGCCATAAAGATGGGTGTGAATTTCTTTCTTTCAGTCGGTGATATGGTGTCCTTGAAAAACCACAATGAAATACCACCTTACACCAGTCAGAATGGTGCTTATTGACAAAATAACACAGAATAAGTGCTGGCGAGAATATGGAGAAAGGGGAACCCTCCTGCACTGCTGGTGGGAATGTAGACTGGTGCAGCCACTGTGGAAAACAGTATGGAGATTCCTCAAAAACTAGAAATGGAAATCTCTTGTTTCTTGATAGAAGCCTGTAATGATATAAACTTCCCTCTTATTTCTGCTTTTGCTGTATCCCAGAAATTTTAATATGTCGTGTTGTCATTCTCATTTGTTTGTATGTGCCTTTTGATCTCTGCTTTTATTTCTTTTTGACCCAATCATTTTTTAGAAGTATGTTGTTTAATTTCCACAGTTTTGTGGGGTTTTTTTACTTTCTTTTTGTAGTTGAATTCTAATTTCAAAGCTTATGATCAGAAAATATGCTTGGTTATAAAGAACTTACAAAGTTCAGCAACAAACAAGCAAATAATCCAATTAAAAAATGGGGAGAGAACCTGAACAGACACTTCTCCCAAAAAGACATACAAATGGCCAACAGATATATGAAAAGATGTTCATCTTCACTAGCTATTGGAGAAATTCAAATCAAAACTAAAATGAGATACCACCTCACACTTGTTAGATTGACTATTATCAACAATACAGGTAATAACAAGTGTTGGAGAGGCTGTGCAGAAATAGAAACTCTCATTCACTGATGGAAGGAATGCAAATTATTACAACCATAATGGAAGAAGGTATGGTATTTCCTCAAAAACTTAAGAATAGAACTATAATATGACCCCAGCAATCCCTTTACTGAGTATTTACCCCCCAAACTCAAAAACATTGATAGTTAAAGACACATGCATCTCCATATTCATTGCAGCACTATTTACAGTGGGCAAGACATGGAAACAACCAAAGTTTCCCTCAACAGAGGATTGGGTAAAAAAGATGTAATACATATTTATAATAGAATAGTACTCAGCCATAAGAAATAATGACATTTTGCCATTTACTACAACATGGATAGACCTTGAGAACATTATACTGGATGAAATAAGTAAATCAGCAATAGCTAAGAGCTATGTGATTTCATACACAGGTTGGATATAAAACAGATTCATGGACATAGATAAAAGTGAAGTGGTTAATAGTTAGAGGGAGACTTTGGAGAGGACATGTGAGGGAAGGCATGGGGGAAGGATATAAAGATGAACAAATATAAGGTGAAAGAATATGATTTGTCTTCAGGTGATGGGTATACAACATAATCCACAGTTCAAATGCTGTAGAAATATGAAATATTTACCTGAAACTTATGTACTGTTATTGATAAATGTCACCCTGTTAAATTTAATTTTCTAAATAAAATTTTTAAAAAAGCACTTATTCTCCAAAGCTTCCAATGATGGGGATGTAAGAAAATAGAAACTTGAAAATCTTTTGTTTTTTTTTGCTAATGTCCCAACTTTAAAATCCTCACTATTTTTTATTTTATTTTATTTTATTTTATTTTATTTTATTTGTGTGTGTGTGTGTGTGTGTGTGTGTGTGTGTGTGAGAGAGAGAGAGAGAGAGAGAGAGAGAGAGAAGCAGACCAGAAGGGAGAGAAATAAGAAGCATCAACTCAGTTGTAGCACCTTAGTTGTTCATTTATTGCTTTCTCAGTTGTGCCTTGACTGAGGGGCTCCAGCAGAGTTTGTAACTTTTTACTGAGGCCAGAAAACTTGGGCTCAAGCCATTGACCATAGGGTCATGTCATAAACAGCATCTCATGCTCAAACCAGGGACCCTGTGCTGAAACTGGTGAGCTAGTGCTCAAGCTGATTACCTTGAGGCAGCATCCCAGTTAGATACTGTGTCCTCTGTACCACTACCAGTGAGGCAAAGCCTCACTATTATTAAGACTGTCATTGGGAAGTACTGAAGAGTCCATCATGACCTTTAGCTGGCTTTTGTTCATATAATTCATCTTAGGACCTTGTCTCTAATGGAACTGTAACAAACTTCTACTACAAAATGTATTTCAGCCCTGGCTGGTTGGCTCAGTGGTAGAGCGTCGGCCTGGCATGCCAGGGACCCGGGTTCGATTCCCGGCCAGGGCACATAGGAGAAACGCCCATTTGCTTCTCCACTCCCCCCCTCCTTCCTCTCTGTCTCTCTCTCCCCCTCCCGCAGCCAAAGCTCCATTGGAGCAAAGATGGCCCGGGTGCTGGGGATGGCTCCTTGGCCTCTGCCCCAGGCGCTAGAGTGGCTCTGGTCGCGGAGGGGCAGAGCATTGCCCCCTGGTGGGCAGAGCTTTGCCCCTGGTGGGCGTGCCAGGTGGATCCCGGTCGGGCGCATGCGGGAGTCTGTCTGACTATCTCTCCCCGTTTCCAGCTTCAGAAAAATACAAAAAAAAAAATGTATTTCAAAATGGCAGTAAAAGTTCAGACCCAAACCAGAGGAAAGTGAGTGGGGGATGGTGAGGGTGCTTAAAACCATGTCAAAAGAGGGAAGACACAAAGGAAATCAGAATATTCAGTCTGAAAAGAAACAAGAACAGACTAAGGGATATCATGACACTTTCTATTTCTCAAGGTCTTTACATCTCAAAAGAACAAGAAGCAGACTAATTTGTGGGTCCCAAGGGCAGTGCTACGTCCATTGTTTATGTAAATGCTGGGGTGAATGGAGCACTACAGTTGAGGAACATATGGTACTCTGATTTCTGCTTTCCAGTTTCTCCTCAATGGAGAAAATTCACAGTTCCTTAGGGCATTTATTTGAAGTTAATCTAGAAATACATGTTGTTATAAGCAACATATTGAATATAAACATAGTGATAACTTATTGGCTTATCTTTATTATTTCAGTTCATTAGCAAATATAAATAACATAGATACTAGTTAATGAATTCCTCACCAATGGGAGACCCACTGAGAGCTAAGGATATGTGTGTTCATGTAAATACTGGAGCTTTCAAGCACTTCTAATGCCACAGTAAATTTAGAAAAGAAAAAGATAATTTTATTTACCTCTAGTTTCAGAGGGTAATATTGGAAGGAAGTTTATTCCCCAAACAAATAAAGAAAGAGCTAAGGATCATCTGAATACACTTGCTAAAAAAGGAAAAAAAATCCATTTTATCTGCCCATTAATTTATGTTTTACATTTGTCTCTACTAAGAAGACTTTGAACAGTGGCTCAACTATAAATTATAGTCATTATCAGTTTTGGTCTAATTCACTTATCTTTTTATTTAGTTAAGTGAAATAGCAAACTCCTAAACATTTCTTCACACAGAGGAGCTTTAGTGGTGGGTGAATACTCTGTTCTATATGTGGAACCCAAGACCTTAAACTTTTGGGTGAGTTCTGTTGGCCTACCTAGTCTTATGGATGGCTCATGTTGTCTTGCCTCTGGAGTAGTATTAATCATCATCAGCAGTTAGTGTATGCTGAACACTGGATCTGTTCTTACTACTGGCCTACGTATCCTCTCTATATCTTCCAAGCAATTCTGAGGTAGGTATTATCATTATCCCAATTTTCCCAATGAAGAAACAAACACAAAGAAGTTAAGTAACAAAAAACACACACAAAGTAAATGGCAGGACCTAAACTTAAACCCAGATAGTCATGCTTTTAACTACTGTACCATATTTCTGCAGGGTAGTTTCTCTGAATATTGTCACAGATTCTGATTCAAGGCAGCTGGATTTCCTAGTCTGAAAATGGGATTAAGCAATGGAATTTGGTAGTTCCTATGTGGAATAGTGGAGCACTGTCAAATGTCCCTTTGTGTGGCCTTAGAATAGAGGTCCCGAGATCTAAGAATGGTAACATAAATTCAGAACCCTTCTTCCCTTTTCCTGCTATGATATAAGTAACAATCTCTGTCTCCACATCCTACTATATGAAAGATTTCTGGCTCCTTTGGTTAAAAAAAGCATTACATTACCTCTCTTTTTTTCTTAACATTTTTCTCTCTTGCTTTCTCTTTCTCTTAATTTTGGCTCCTGCTATCTCTTGCTCTCTAGCTTTCTGTTTAGTTAGTTTTATTTGCTCTTCTCACACACATTCTTCTCTACTTTCTATTGTTTTTATTTCTTCCTGTTCATCCTTTTTTCTTGCCTTTTTTCTTCAATCTTCTTCTAATTACTTCTTCACAATTCGTTTTTCTCTCCTCTTGATTTTACAGCACTTCCCCTAATTCTCTGATCTGCCACATTCTTTTCAAATTGGATGAAAATGTAAAAGAAATTCAGCGCAATGTACTATATCAAACTCCCCAACTCTTTTTCCTTGCAGTAAAACCAGAGAAAGTTCTAAAGCTTGGCTAAGCCCTAGTTTTGGAAAGCAGCCTCTTTCCACCCTGTTTACTTTTTAGCAATCAATGAGTAACTTTTAAATGAAAGTGAACAGTTGAGAGAGAGGAAGAACATGGATTTGCTCAAAACCTCCCACCTTCCTCAGGCAGTAGAGAAAGCTTATCTTTTTTTACTATCAGGCACCTTTAGTCAGATGCCTTTTGCTTGGTGCTATAGTCAAAGATTCCCTAGTTAGAACAGAGTGAAAATGCATAATTTTTCTGTTTGCAAACCCTTGTTGTTCAAGAGAACAGCCAAAAGAAAACACCCTTGTTTAAGGCATTCAGCAAGACAGAGGCAGAGAGAGATCCAGAACCCAAGCTTTCCCATTCCAGCCCAAGACTCTTTTATTATAGCTACTCCCCATTCTGCCTCCAATAACACTACTCCCCTCATGAAACTAGAACAGTTTCCTGTCACTTAACTTTGCCACCACTATATCTCTCCCCCTCTTCGTACTCCTCCTCCTCATTTTCTTCTCTTCTTTCTCTAGTCTGGGTCCTCTGTTTTTAGGCCACATAACTATCTTATAATTTTGCAATTATATTGGTTTAGAAAGTTGTTCTGTATCTAACTATGACATACCTGAAATATTATATTCAAATCTAATTGAAATCTCTTTCATTAATTAGTGAATTTTGTTTTATGTACTTGGAAGAAAGGCACTGCTTCTCCAGCCAATGAACCTGGCATTTTATCTGAATGGACAAGTCTTTAGGGTGCATGCTCTGAGCTCTGAAGTATTATCTCTTCTTCTCAAAGAACAGAAGTGACTCCAAGGGATGCCTGTGTTCTAGATGAGAGCCTACTTAAAGAAGCACAACTCTTGTTTAGAGAGATGTCATTTACTGATCGAGCTTGGGGATAAGTTTTGTGTTTTGGTAAATTGACTGTAATGTTGATTATTACTAAATGACACTCATAAACTCACTGTTTATTGCATTGGTGCATGCAGTGGCCTTGAGTATACTCAGTATTTTAGTGGGAAGACAGTGTATTAAGCTGAAGGACTGGATGTATATAGTGAATATGCTACAGAAGAAGTAGGTGTGTTCCTTTATTCATTAGGGAAAAAAATAGTGCCATAGACTGCATTAAACAGTGTCATTATATACATACATCAAGTCTTATGTGGTATTTGTTGGTGTTAGCTTTGCTGCTGGTGTGCTCTACTGAGGTGAGGTATGCTGGGCTGGAGTGGGACTCTTTTGAATTTGCCATGATGATAAAATGTTTGATGGGCTCAAATGGGCTTTGTTAGGCTAGAGTGGGCTACCCTGTGTTCTATTTCATGTATGTTCTTGGGGTGGGGAAGATTTGCTTCTCTGGGCTACAATGGGGTAAACAGGACTGACACAATTGGGAAAAGGGAAACTTAGCAGTGGAATAACTGTACTTTGGGGGTATAATTTTTCAACTCTGGAAATATGTAATGCGATTCATCCATCCATACCAAATTGTTCAGTCACCACTATTTGAGTAACAGTTCCTTTTCTAAGTATTGAAAATACAGAGATAACAAAATAGGGAAACTGCTTTTCATGGATGTATGGGTTAGGTAGAATGGCAGACAAGTAATCAGTCAGTTACAAGAAAGAAAAATAAATACAAAGAGAGTATATGAGATGGCATAAGTCATCTCCAAATCTTAGTCACTTAACTCAACAAAATTTAATTTCTTTCATGAAAAGTCTATTGTAGATCCATGCAACTCTCTTTTTATTTAATTTTTATTTTAGTTAGTAAAAGTCGTGGAGGCAGAGAGGCAGAGAGATGGACTCTTTCATGAGAACAACCAGGATTCACCCAGCAAGCCCCTTACAGGGTGATGCTCTGCCCATCTGGGGCAGCTGCTCCATTGCTTGGCAACTGAGCTATTTTAGCACATGAGATGAGGCCATGGAGCCATCCTCAGCACCCAGGGCCAAATTGCTGAAACCATTCAAGCCATGGCTGTGGGAGGAGAGGAAAGATAGAGATAGAGATAAAGAGAGAGAGAGAGAAGGGGGAGGGGTGGGGTGGAGAAGCAGATGATCACTTCTCCTGTGTGTCCTGACCAGGAATCAGACCTGGGACATCCACACACTGGGCCAATGCTCTACTGCTGAGCCAACTGGCCAGGGTCCAGGCAACTCTCTAAGGCCTCCATTTTTAAGTCCTCCATTTGTTGCTCATTGTTCCAGGCTGTTTCAATCTTATGGTAGTTCCATATCAACATATGTTTCTGTGATGACCATGGCAGAGAGAGGCTTATGTGGGACATTAATTGTTCTAGTCAGAGCAGGCCACATATTACTTTCTCCCATAAACAAAAACAGTCATGTGGCCCTCCTTACTTTAAGCAAGAAGAAGAGTAGGAATGCAGTCATCTTATGTTCTTGGAAATGAAAGACAGTTGGTTATTGAAATATTTGTAACTTACAAATATTTGTAAGGGTAATCCCAGTGGAAGAGCCCACAACACGTGTATAAAAAAAGATCTCCAAGTGCTCTCCTTAAGCTTGGGATTCTGTTGCCATTCTCAATGATACTTGAAGGGATAGACTTTATACCTGTACCTAGCATATTATCCATGAAGGAATAATGTTATAATAAGTTGTACACTTGAAACCTGTATGGTTTGGTGAACCATGTCATCCCAATTAATTAAAAGTATATATTTTTAGAAAGTGGATAAGCATTGGTAGAAGGCATTATGAGAAAAAAAATGAGTTGCAGAAATAGAAGAGAGCTTACCATGTTCTAGGTATGGTAAGAAAACCTTTGCAAAGAAAGGTTAATACATTATTCATTTATTTACTTATTTATATTTTGACTTGTTACAAAAAAGATTTGTGGCATATTATAGGAATATTAGATTGGGATCAACTTGTGTAGGACCTTGTATTTTAGGTAATAGAATTTCTTTATGATTCCATGAAGAATGAGGAGTATAAATCAGAATAGTGTTTGATAAAGTTCCATCTTTTATCAAAGTGCATAATGGTTGCCTGTGAAGATAGTGTGTTTATATTTAAAAGCTGAAGCCCAAAAATTAATTTCTAAGGAGCAACCTGAAGAAGGATGAACATTTTTTAACTTATTCCACAAGTAAGGCAAATGTATTTGTGTGCTTTTTTTTTTTTGTACAATTGTTTCAATTTATGCTGCAATTTGTAAGAATTATAAATAGCTGCATATAAAAGTAAAGACTGGAGGGTATTATGCTAAGTAAAATAAGTCAGAGGAAGACAAATACCATAAGGTTACACTTAATATGTGGAATCTAAAGAGAAAAATATATGAACAAACAAAATAAAAACAGACTCATAGATACAGACAACTGACTGATGGTTGCCAGGAGGAAGAAGGGATAGGGGTCTGGGTAAATGAATATGAAGAAATTAAGAAGTACAAATTGGTTACAGAATAGTCACAGAGATGTAAATTATACCATAGGGGACATAGTTAATAATATAATAACTATGTACAGTACCAGGTGGATACTTGAAATATCAAGGGAACCACTGTACTAAACCTAATAAAAATAATACTGCATATAAACTGTAATTTAAAAATAAAATTTAAATAAAAATCACACACACAAAAAATGAAATAGTATAGGTGAGAATTTTTTTTCAGGGGTTTCTCTCTGACTGCCACATATCCTTTCTCAGAAGTAGCAAGTTGGCTGTCATTCAGAATATTACACTGGTTTCTCTTGGAACTAAGACAACAGGTTTTTATAACACTCTGCTTTTCTACTTTCTTTGGCCCAGATGCTGTGACGGAAGTGAAGACTGATATCTACGTGACCAGTTTTGGCCCCGTGTCAGACACCGACATGGTAAGTATAGTTCCTGGTAAAGTAAAAGTAAAAGATGATACAACAGCTCAAATAAACTTTTCCCTATGGCAGGGCCTTGTAGATATGTTTTGTGAAAAAATCTTGTCTCTGATGAGTTTCTTACCCTTGCCATCCTACATTTAGCCAAATCCATTTCTTGCCCTGCTTTCCCTACCTATTTTCATATAAAGCATATACCCTCATCCGAAATACCCTTCCCTTCTTTCCACAACACATATTTTAAATTAATTTGGCTCCCTATCCTCAGTTAAAACTTCCCTGACTTTTCCCTTCACATTTTATCATTACCACACACATATTAGTACCTATAGGTCATGTGAAGAAGGCATTGTGGTGGGGGCTCTCAGTGAAGTACTCAGTGGTATCATCCATGAAGTCTGTTCCTTGCAAACAGGCCCTGGAGACATGCACTGAGAACATGGACTGACCAAAGTGATGCAAAGTGTTTGAAGGAAGAATGGAAACCACTTCAGGAAACTGATACTACTATAGATGTGAGCAGTGGGAGAACTTTGGAACAGATCCAAGGAATAAGGTGGAACACAGTACAATTACAAAGAAGATTACTCATAATTCATCTGCAAGGATTTCCCCTTCTCCTATCATTCTTCATTGCTGCCAAAGCAAACAATGCAGAGGATAGTTGAGACAAGAAACTCCATCCTAAGAGGCCACCTGATTAATACCTGTAAATATTTGATTGAATAATTATTATGTAGGGAAAACAAAAACTATTATCTGCTCAGTATGCCTAGCAGTTATTAGGTGCTCATTAAATTGTTGCTGAATGAGTGACTCCGTGTTTAAAATAAAAAAAAATTAAAAAAAAATTTTTTTTAATTATTTCAGATACTTTTTTTAATTTTTTTATTTATTCATTTTAGAGAGAAGAGGGAGAGACAGAGAGAGAAAGAGAGAAAGGAGAGAGAGAGAGAGAGAGAGAGAGAGAGAGGAGAGACAGAGAGAGAAGGGGGAGGAGCTAGAAGCATCAACTCCCATATGTGCCTTGACCAGGCAAGCCCAGGGTTTTGAACTGGTGACCTCAGCATTTCCAGGTCGACACTTTATCCACTGCACCACCACAGATCAGGCAAAATAAGAAAAAAATTAAATGAGAAAATATATATTTAAAAATATGAAATGTCAGTGTTCATTACTTAGATTTATCTCTGTATCTCTGTCTTCCATGAGACTACTACTTAGCAAGGGACACAGCTTCTTTAGAAATATTGAATAAATACAAATAATTGTGTAGGAACATGATAAACTTTGCCTGTAGGTAATATAGAACCGTTGAGTGGATTTGAGTAGGGGACTAAAATTATTTTTTGTTAAAGAATGATTTATCTGGAACACTGTATAGAATGGACTACAAGAGGCAAAAGGGGAGAAAGAAAATTGTTTTAGTCATATTGATTTTACATGACTCATCCTTCAATCAGACAAGATCTAAGAGTCAGTTGGAGAAGCAGTCTAGTTCTCAGGAGAAGGAATCATGAGTGGTTGTCAGTCCAGGCAGGGGGAAGCTAGAAGCCTAAACTTTGTCTTTCAAGTGTGGAATAAAGTGAAGGGTACAAAGATATGGTAGACACATGTAAACTCCTTAAGGGAAAGTAAAAAGTCTTCATGGTTTCCCAGACACTTAATAGAGTACTTGACACATAGAACTCAGTTAGGAGTATGTTTGACATATAGGGACAGAGGAGATGGTTCTTTTATAAGGTCAGCAGAAAACTTGTATGTCTATCTTGCCTCTTTCAACCTGTTGACCAGTAACTCCTACAGCTTCAGTTCCAAGTATACATTAAAACTGTTGCCAGTTGGTAATTCAACAAATACTCCTTAAAAACCCAAATCTGCATTAAAAGCTTCTAGGAACCCCTATATTCAGAGAGCTCATAGGCCATTGGGGACAGCCAGGTTCACCAGAGATATTCAGGTCTCTCATTATTGGAAATTAGTGATGAATTAGAAACTTTATCAGAAAGCAATTGAAACTACTCTTTGAGTATATACACATTCACAGTCACTCACTCACTCTCATACACCAATATCCACAAATACTTTCATAAAAATGTGCACTCATGTAAGAAAATATACACAGAATACAAAGAGCCTGAATATTTTCCTAGATACTCAATAGACATGTGTGCAAATAGATACCTAAATCCAGGTATACTACAAAAGCATACAAACAACCCTTTCCCAAACCAGCTCCTGTCCTTACTCCTTTCCCACCCAACCAGGTACACATTAGGTGTTAAGACACCTGGAGGTATTTGAAGCAATACAGAATTTCTATCTTTTCTGAAGTTTCTTTTTTTAAATAATTTTTTATTAATTTTAATGGGGTGACATCAATAAATCAGGGTACATATGTTCAAAGAAAACATGTCCAGGTTATCTTGTCATTCAATTATGTTGCATACCCATCCCCCAAAGTCAGATTGTCCTCCATCACCTTCTATCTAGTTTTCTTTGTGCCCCTCCCCCTTCCCCTCTCCCTCCTTCTACTCCTCCCCCATGTTCCAGTTGTTTGTTTTGTTTGTTTTTTTGTTTCACAGTTAAGCAGAAACAACAGAATGACTCTTTTCTAATAGGGAAGGAAGAGTTTGGTCAAATAAATTTCAGATTATTTTTAGCTTTACTTCAATTCTGTCACAAGGCATAATAACTATTATCACTCTTGCTAGAAAACATATTTCTTGGTGTTTTTAAAAACTTATTTATGTATTACTTGGTAGACTGGGCCACTGATCCAGGGTAAGGGATGACTTTGGTGAAGCATCAAGCTTTAGCAACTAGTTAAAGCATGAACCCAGGCTTCCTTGAGACCACAGGTTACTTGGAAAAGAAGATGAAAATTATAGCTGGCTGGGTTCTTGACTCACTTATATTCAAACAGGGAGTTTTGATCCAAAATACTTTCTTAAGGTAATGGAGACAGTCTTTTGTTTTCAGGCAGGGGTGGGGGGTGATTGTGGTGCCATTTTGAACATTGAACCAGCATCACCCATAATCCTTTGTAGCCATGTCACTCCTTGGCCAAACACTGACCTCCAAAGACAGATCCTGAGTTTAACAGAAAATTCCATGTGTGTTCTGTTAATCTCATTACTACTGATTCCCAACTCAATATTTGGTATTTAGTAGACTCTCTTCTATTAGTTAAAAGAAAAAATGAATAAAATGGAACAGTTTAAACTTGAGGAAAAAAATTGTGACTATGTCTCTCTACTTGACTAAAAGTTCTTCAAAAGTTGAAAACATGTCAAGTGTATTTCTGTATCTATAGGAACTAGCATAGGTACTGACACAGATTCTCTGTGTTTGGTGAGATGAAATGAAACATTAGTAGCAAGTCCTGCAGTTAAAGAGTGAAAGTAGCTTTCTTCAGGAGACACTGTTGAGTAGCAAGACTAATGAGTCACTAATTGATGGCTTCAAGCTTTGGATGACTAGTTTTGGTGGCTTCTCTATCCATGAAAATAAGAAGCTGTGACAATCAGGAACTGGGCAGAGATGTAAATTGAATAGTTTTAGATCTTCCTAAGGAGAAAGAAAGAAAGTTAATCCAGAGTATAAGAATTAAGGTGGAAACTGATTACAATCAAAATTTTATAGGAAACATGAATGAAAGGCTTGTGTTAACCATTTGCAATAAAAGGAGCTTGATAAACCACACTAATCCTGTGTATATGTTTACCAAGGAGAGAAACAGAATAAGAGATACAATCATAATTTGAATAAACTGAGGCTATGTGAATTTATTTGTATATTTTTAAAGAGAATTTAGACCATTTTCTCAGTTAATGTATGGAAAGATGGTAAAAGTAACAATGAGAGAAAGGCTGAAAAATATTTAATAAAAAAGTAGTTTTATTTTCACTTCTCTCTCAAATTGGGTCTGTTTATTCCTTTTAATCAGTAATGGATTTTGGCAAGTAGAAGTTTTACCTGTTCTCCTAAGATCCTTTGAATTAGAATGCAAAGAAAGTGGGATACCGGCTTAAGAAAGGTATGCTATGCATATGTCAGTGACTGAAAGGAAGGTAGGAGAGTGGCAGCTTATTTTCTAAGAGTAGATCTTAATTGTTCTTAACACACACACACACACACACACACACAAATTACAGTTAAGGTAATAGATATATTAACTAACTTTATTGTGGTAAAAATTTTACAATATATCATTATGTTGTACAATATAATATCTACAATTTTTATTTTTAAATCTTACCTCAATAAAGCTGGGAAAAAAGGAAATGTAACAGCTGAGAAACACTTTGGACATTCTACTTGTCCAAACCAGCTTCTGACCAGTCTTTTATTCTAGCTCTCTTCCTAAGGCTCTGCACAGGTCCTTCAGCATGCTGGAGGTGCAGGGACCCAGAGTCCTGAGTTAAATATTTAACAATTATCTATCTGAATGTACTGATAAAGCCAGTGATATGAATATTACCTTAAACAGTGAACACTAAACTGAACTTTTCCCTTTTTTTAACCATTTTTTTGTTTTTTTATTTTATCTTTTTCTCTTTTGAATTTCATTTTCTTTATTTTTTAAATTCTTTTTTTTTACAGGGACAGAGAGAGAGAGAGTCAGAGAGAGGGATAAATAGGGACAGAGAGACAGGAATGGAGAGAGATGAGAAGCATCAATCATCAGTTTTTCTTTGCTACTCCTTAGTTGTTCATTGACTGCTTTCTCATATGTGCCTTGACCGCGGGCCTTCAGTAGACCAAGTAACCCTTTACTTGAGCCAGCGACCTTGAGTCCAAGCTGGTGAACTTTTGCTCAAACCAGATGAGCCCCTGCTCAAGCTGACAACCTTGGGGTCTCGAACCTGGGTCCTTCCACATCCCAGTCCAATGCTCTATCCACTGTGCCACTGCCTGGTCAGGCTAATTTTTAAATTCTTTATTCCTTTTTCAGTTGTTTTGTTTATTTTTATTTTTTGCTTTATCTTTTTGTTTTCTGTAGTTTTTCTATTTTTACTTCTCATTATATTTAATTTTATATTTTATTGTACATTTTCAATTTTATTTTATTTTATTTTTTAGTTGTTCTTTTTTTGTGAGAATTCTTAATAATACCACTATTAAATATCACCAAGGAAGAAGAAATCAAATAACTTGGCTACACAAGACACAGATGTACTTCAGAACAATAATAAAATATCTCCAGGAGAAAATGATATGGAAACCTTAGAGTTAAGCAATAGACAATTCAAAAGTGAAGTTCTAAAATACTCAATGAGATGTGAGAAAACACCAAACTTAATGACCTAAAAAAACAAAACAAATACCAAGCATTCAAAGTACAGAAAAACAGGAATTACTAGCCAAGAATACTATAGTCATCAATGTTATCCTTCATATATGAAGGAGAAATGAAAATATTTGAACACATACAGAAGCTGAAGGAATTTATCATCAGAAAACATCTACTTCAAGAAACCCTCCAGGGGCTTATATGAGCATATACAAAGAACAAATCAAAACTACCAAGTAAAAGCTCCAACAAGGTCACAATAAAATGTGGATAATCTGTGAAAACAACAACCTAAAAGGGAGGGGATAAAGTTCTTCAGTAGCAAAGAAGGATGTAGTGCAGAGGCACTCATAAAACAAAAAAATTTGAAAATATGAAAAATGTTATCTACAACTTTAATAGTAACCACCCACAAAAAAGACTACTACTGAAACATACAGATTAAAAATAATTAGAAACAGGGTAAAGAAGTATGGAATACCACCAAACAAAAACAGCTGACAGAAATGCAAAAGAGTAGAACAAAACAAGACACAGAACTACCAGAAAACAAAACTTGAAATAGCTTTAAGAAATTCTCAACTGTCAATAATTACCCTAAATGTAAATGGACCAAACTCACCAATAAAGAGGCATAGAGTAGCAGATTAGATCAAAAAGCAAAATGCAAAAATACGCTGCCTTCAAGAGACACATCTCTGCTGCAAGGACAAAAATAGACTCAGTGAAAGGTTGGAAAATGTTCTCTAAGCAAATAATATGCAGAGACAAGCAGAAGCAGCCATACTTATATCTGACAATACTGACTTCAAGAGAACAAAGGTTACCAGAAACAAAAATGGATATTTCATAATGATGAAGGAGACATTGTTTTGAAAAGAAATAACACTTCTTAATATATGTGCACTGAACCAGGAAACACCAACATATATAAAACATCTACTAACTGATTTAAAAATAGAAACAGACAAAAACACAATCACACTTAGAGATTTCAACAAACCATTGACACCTTTAGATAGACCATCCAAACAGAAAATTAATAAAGAAATATCGACCTTAAATGACACACTAGACCAAATGGACATAATAGATATTTACAGGCCATTTCATCCCAGAATATCAGATTGTAAATTCTTTTTCAGGGTTCATGGAACATTCTCAAGGATAGACCATATGTTGGGCTACAAAACTAAGATAAAAAAGTTCAGAAAGATTGAAATTAAACTGTGTGTGGATGTCCCAGGTTCGATTCACAGTCAGGGCACACAGGAGAATCAGCTATTTTTTTTTCTCAACCACTCCCCCTTTGCTCTCTCTCTCTTTCTATATTGCAGCCATAGCTAAATTGGTTCCAATGCATTGGTTATGGGTGCTGAGGATGGCTTTATGGAGCCTCTGCCTCAGGTGCTAAAAGTAGCTCAATAGCGAGCATGGCCTCAGATGGACAGAGAATTGACTTCAGATGGAGGTTGCCAGTTGGATCCCAGTTGAAGCACATGCAATAGACTTTCCCTCTATCTCTCTTCCTCTCACTTGGGATAAAAGAAGAAATTATGTCAAGAGTGTTTTCGTACCATAAATCTTTGTAATTAAAATTCAACTGCAAAAAGAAAGTGAAGAAAATAATAAAAATGTGGAAATAAAACAATATATTTCTAAAAAATTATTGGGTCAAAGAAGAAATAAAATCAGAGATCTCAAGATATATGCAGACAAACAAAAATGACAACATGATATATCAAAATTTCTGAGATAGACTGAAAATCATAAAAAGAAAAAAGTTTATATCATTACAGGCTTATATCAAGAAACAAAAGAGATCCCAAGTAAACAACCTAATATCACATCTTAAAGAACTAGAAAAAGAACAAAGGCAACCAAAAATCAGTAGAAGTAAAGAAATAGTAAACATTAGAGAAGAACTAAATGATATCAAGAACAAAAACTATAAAAGAAATTAAAGAAGGAGCTGGTTATTTAAAAAGAATAAAATTGACAAACTCCTGGGAGACCACTAAGGAAAAGAGAGAAAGAGTCATATAAACGAAATCTGAATTGAAAGAGGGAAAATTACCACAGATATCATAGATATACAAAGAATCATAGTAGAATGCTATACAAGATTATATATGCCACCAAATTCAACAACCAAGAGGAAAGGCATAAATTTCGAGAACTATATAATCTTCTTAGCCTGAGTCACGAATAAGTGGAAAACATAAATAGACCATAAGTAGGGAGGAAATAGAAACAACAATCAAAAATCTCAGAAATAAAAATCCAGAACTAGATGGCTAAACTAGTGAATTCTACCAAATACTCATAGAACATTTGGTACCTATCCTTCTCAAAGTCTTTGAAAAAATGGAAGAAGAAGCAATACTTTTTAATATATTTTATGAGACCAACATAATGGTGATACCAAAACCTGGCAAGGACAACACACACCACAAGAAAACTACAAACCAATATCTCTAATGAATACAGATGCAAAAATCCTAAACAAAATACTAGGAAATCATATACAATAACACATTAAAAACTAATACATCATGTTCAAGTAAGATTCATTCCAGGAACACAAAGATGTTTCAAGTTACGTAAATTGATCAACATAGCACACCACATCAACAAAACAAAGAAAAAATATATTTATGATACTATCAGTAGATGCAGAAAAGGCATTTGATGAGATACAACACCCCTTTATGTGTAGAAAACTCAACAGAATGAGTATATAAAGAAAATACCTCAATGTAATAAAGGCCATATATGAAAAACCATCAGCTAATATCATACAAAATAGTGAAAAAAATTACAGCTTTTTCTCTAAAGTCAGGAAAACGACAAGGTTGCCCACTGTCTCTACTCTTATTCAACATAGTTCTGAGAGTTTTAGCCAGAGCAATCAGGCAAGAGAAAGAGATAAAAAAGCATTCATATTGGGAAAGAAGAAGTAAAGGTACAATGGTCCCTCATCTATCATGGGGGCTAGGTTCCAGAATCCTCCACAATAGTGACCTTCTATTTATTTTATTATTTATATATATTTAAAGGCTTTATAAACCCTCCTCACACTCTTATAAACCTTTCCCACACTCTTATAAACACTCCCTATGCTCTTACTTTCTACACTCTTAAACCTACATAACTTTAACAACATATAAAAGTACCTTATACCACAAAATCCCATGATATAGTGAAAATCCGCAATACAAAATTATATATATAATACAATTTAAAAATCTGAGATACAGTGAGACCGCGAAAAGTGAACCACAATATGGCAAGGGATGACTGTATTAATTTGACCCCAAATGCAAGGTAAGTAAAGGTGAAAATAAATAAATTGGACTATATCAAACTAAAAAGCCACTGCACAGCAAAAGAAAGTGAAAACAAAACAAATAGGCAGCCAAGTAAATGGGAGAAGATATTTGCAAATAACTGCTCTGCTAAAGGGTTAATATCCAAAATTCATAAATTGTTCTCTACAACCAAGGTCCATGAGCTTAGTACCAATGTTTTCATCTATGTAATTTATACTTTCAGGTCTTATATTTAGGTTTTTGATTCATTTTGAATTCATTTTTGTCCAGTGGAACAAACTGTGGTTGTCTCATTCTTTTGCTTGTGACTTCTCAATTTTCCCAGCATCATTTATTGAAAAGGCTTTTTTTTTCTCCATTGTGTGTTTTTGATTCCTTTGTCAAAGATGATTTGTTCATATATGTGTGGTTTTATTTCTGGGCTCTCAATTCTGTTCCATTGGTACACATATCTATTTTTCTGCCAATACCCTGCTGGTTTTTTTTTTTTCTTCTTTTTGCATTTTTCTGAAGCTGGAAACAGGGAGAGAAAGTCAGACAGACTCCCGCATGCGCCCGACCGGGATCCACCCGGCACACCCACCATGGGGCAACGCTCTGCCCACCAGGGGGCGATGCTTTGCCCATCCTGGGCGTCGTCATGTTGCGACCAGAGCCACTCTAGTGCCTGGGGCAGAGGCCACAGAGCCATCCCCAGTGCCCGGGCCATCTTTGCTCCAATGGAGCCTTGGCTGCGGGAGGGGAAGAGAGAGACAGAGAGGAAGGCTCGGCGGAGGGGTGGAGAAGCAAATGGGCGCTTCTCCTGTGTGCCCTGGCCGGGAATCGAACCTGGGTCCTCCGCACGCTAGGCCGACGCTCTACCACTGAGCCAACCGGCCAGGGCCAATACCCTGCTGTTTTGATTTTAGTGGCTCTATAGTATAATTAGAAGTCAGGTAATGTAATCTCTCTGGCTTTATACTTTTCCCCCAGTATTGCTTTGGTTAATTGTGTGTTTTTTTTATAGTTCTATATGTACCTGGTAATTTTTAGTTCTATTTCTTTAAAAATTGCCATTGAGATTTTAATGGATATTGCATTAAATTTGTATAATGCTTTGGATAATGTGGCCATTTATGTATGTTGGTTCTTCTAATCCATGAACATGGAATATTTTTTCATGTCTTTGTGTCTTTTTCAATTTCTTTAAATAATGTTTTGTAGTTTTCAGTATCTAAATCCTTTACATCTTTTGTTAAGTTTATTCCTAGGTTTTTCTCTTTTTTGTTGCAATTGTAAAAGGAATTTTTTAAAGTTTATTTTCCAATATTTCATCATTCGTGTATGGGAAAGCAGTGGACCTTTGTATATTGATTTGTATGCTGTGACTTTACTATATTGGTTTATTGTTTCTATTAGTTTTTTGGTGGAGTCTCTTAGGCTTTTCTATATACAAGATTATGTCATTTAGTTGCTGTTGCTAAAACTTCTGGGACAATGTTGAAATAGAGTGGAGAGAGTGAGCAGCCTTGTGTTGTCCTTTTGTCCTTGCAGCTTAGATGTGTCTCTTGAAGGCAGCATGTGGTTGGATTGGGTTTGTAATTCAATCTGCTACTCTGTGACTATTTATTGGTGAGTTCCGTCCAGTCCATTTACATTTAGGGTAATTATTGACACTTGATATTTTCTATAGCTATTTTGTGTGGGTTTTTTATTTATTTATTTAATTAATTGTGTTTACATAGATTCTAGGGTCACCCTGAATGCATCCTCCTCCCCCCTATTCCCCTCAACATCTCCCTTGCTCCCCTCCCTACAGCACCCTCTCCCCTTCCCTTCAGGTTTATCCCATCCTATCATCCCCTTTCCCTCTGTCCTCTTTTCCTCTGGTCCCTTTGATCCCTCCTCTTTTTCTATTCCATTCCTCAGTTCTCATTGTTCCTTGGATTCCTCAAATGAGTGAGGTCATATGATATTTTTCTTTCTCTGCCTGCTTATCACTTAACATAATAGTTTCCAGGTCCATCCATGTTGTTGCAAAAGGTAATATATCCTTCTTTTCATGGCCCCACAGTATTTCATTGTATATATGTACCACAGCTTCACAGCTTTTTAATCCACTCGTCCACTGACGGACACTTGGGTTGTTTCCAGATCTTTGCTATTGTGAACAATGCTGCCATAAACATGAGGGTGCATTTCTTTTTTTCAGTCGGTGATATGGTGTTCTTGGGATATATTCCTAAAAGTCGGGTGGCTGGGTCAAAAAGCAGAATTATTTTTAATTTTTTAAGGAATCTTCATGCTGTTTTTCACAGTGGCTGCACAAGAGAGAACTCTGTGACAACATGAAAAGAAATAACAGCCACATCCTAGGGGTTCCTTAAGAAGAAGAAAAAGAACAAGGGATAGAAACTATAGCTATTTTATGTTTTGTTTTCTGGTAGCTCTGTGTCTCATTTAGTTCCTCTCTTTTTTGTTTCAGCCAATTGTTTTTGATTGGCAGTATTCTATACTTTTTTCCCCTGTTGTTTCTTTTTTCTAAGCTATGTGTTTCAGTAATGGCTTTGTCTTATGAGTACTTCTGCACTTCATCCTCCTTGCTAATGCAGATCTTTATCCTCTTCCATTTAATGTTATTGTTGTCAGAGATTATTGTTGTTTCTATTGTAACTTTGTTAGAGCTTTTACTTGTAGTTTTGATTTTTTTTTTTGTTTGTTTGTTTCTGGTCAAATAATCCCCTCAAGTATTTTGTGCAGTGACGGTTTTCTGGTGATGAATTCCCTCAGCTTCTGTATGTCTTCAAGTTTTTATTTCTCTTTCATATTTGGAGGATAACTTTGATGGATATAGTGTTCTTAGCTGGTAAATCCTCTCTTCAGTACCTTTAATATTTGGGTCCATTTTCTTCTGGCTTGTAGAGTTTCTGCTGAGAAATCTGATGATAACCTAATTGGTCTTCCTTTATATGTTATGTTATGTTATTCTTGTCCCTAGCTTTTTTGAGGATTCTTTCTTTGTCATTTATTTTTGATAATTTTATCATGATATGTCTTGGAGAAGGATTGATATGACTTGGAGTACTGTTTTCTTCTTAGACTCAAGGATCTAACTCTTTGCATAGGCTTGGCAAGTTCTCATCTCATCAATTATTTGTTTGAATAGGCTCTCCATTCCCTTCTCCCTCTTTTTTTTCTGATATATCCATTATTCTTATATTGCTCTTTCTAATGGGATCAGATAATTTTTGTAGAGCTCTCAGGTTTTTTCTTTTTAATTCATGTCTTTCTATTCTTCTCTCTATAGCATCCTAGTTGCCTGTCTTTGATGTCACTGATTCTCTCTTTTATCTGGACTGTTCTATTAGCTAAATTTGATACATTTTTTCTCTTTTTACAAGTGAAAGGATTGCAAATAGTGAGACATACTCCCGCACGTGCCATAACTCTGAATCACCCAGCAACCCCTTTCTGGTTCTGATGTTCTTCTTATCTGGGGCCAATGTTAACCCCTGAGATATTTTTAACTACTGAGGTGGGGGCTCCACAGAGCCATCCTGAGCACCCTGGGCTGACATGCTCAAATCAACTGAGCCATGGCTATGGGAGAAGATAAAATGAGAGAGAAAGGAGAGGGGAAGTAGAGAAGCATGTTTTCACTTCTTTTGTGTGCTCTGACCAGTAATCATGTCTAGTACTTTAATATACCAAGTTGATGCTCTTCCATTGAAGCCATTGGCCAAGGCCATTATTTTTAATTTATATATTGAGTTTTATTTATTTATTTTTTACAGAGACAGAGAGTGAGTCAGAGAGAGGGATAGACAGGGACAGACAGAAAGGAACGGAGAGAGATGAAAAGCATCAATCATTAGTTTTTCATTGCGCATTGCAATACCTTAGTTGTTCATTGATTGCTTTTTCATACGTGCCTTGACCGCGGGTCTTCAGCAGACCAAGTAACCCCTTGCTGGAGCCAGCAACCTTGGGTCCAAGCTGGTGAACTTTTGCTCAAACCAGATGAGCCCGTGCTCAAGCTGGCGACCTCTGGGTCTCGAACCTGGGTCCTCCGCATCCCAGTCCGATGCTCTAACCAATGAACCACTGCCTAGTCAGACTGTATTGAGTTTTCCATCTCTGTTTTTTTTAAACTTTCAATCTTCTTAATGAACTACTCATTTTGTTCAATAATTTGTTTTTTGAGAAATTAAATTGCCTATCAGTGTTTCCTTACATGACATTAAATTTTTTTACAACTTCAATTTTCAATTCTCTCTCTTTTATCTCAATGGTTTCCATGTGAGTGATATTTTTCTGGAAAATTTTTCACTTTTTTTCTGGACTGCATCTCTGTCTTGTGTAGCCATGGTATTCAATTTCTTCTTTCTTGTTAGCAATTGAGAGTGGTATTGTTAATGAGTCTAACAAAATACAACTAAAAAATAAAAAATTTAGATGAAATATACAATGAAAATATAAAAATTTAAAAAATAATGACAAGTAAAAAAGTAAAACCACAAAAATCAGAAGAAAAAATGAAAGCAAAAAAAAAAAATCAAAAACAAGCAAAACACCCTCCAAAAGTAAGAATAAAGTATAAAATTAAAGAAACTGAAATTCAAGGAGAAAAAAAGAAAAAATTCAGTTTGGATATGTTGTTCTATTTTCTTCTAGGAGGTCATACTGTATTATAAGTTTTAGTTCTGTGAATTTCCCTGGCTGACCTCTGCTGAGATGTTGCTGTTGTAATATTGTAGGCCTGGCTGCAGTTCGTTGGCAGGTGAGTGCATTGTGAGGGCTTTAAGGCCTTATGGCTTTGCCAATGGTGATCTCAGGCTTCTGGGCAGTGCTCCCCATGTCTCAACAGACGAGGGGACCAGACACAGAGCACCTCTGTTCTTCTCGGGAGATAATAGCTCTGGAGAGTTAGCTGTTAGGTCTGTCTCTGCCACTTTCCTTACCCCTTGAGGTAAGGGAGGCAGAATCCGGGAGGTTGGGATGCCACACTTTGTTTTTCTCTGTTTCGGCACTGAGTACAGGTTGTTGGATCCTGTACATTGATTCTGCATCCACTTTAGTACCTCTCCCTGTACTTCTCAATACCACCACTCCTCCTTGCAGAAGGAGACCCAGTCATTCCAGGCTTCACCCTTCTCTAGCCCTGGCATAGAAAATCCAGATAGTTTGACCTTCTCCCCTCTACTAAGCCCTTACAGACCAAAACCCAGGCAGTGTGGGCTTCCTTCCTGTTTGGAGCTACAGAAACAAACAAACATAAAAGAAAACCTGGGCTTTCCTTCTCCAAAATCCCTGCAGGCAAAACCCCGAACACTTTGGGACTCTCCTTTCTCTGGTCACGACACCAAGTGCTTTTGATCTTCTGCCCCCCTTTCCCAACTCTTCCAACCTTTAGTCCACTCAATGTGCCGATCTTTCAGGTATGCCTGTGAACCCAGCTGGGGTTGCTTTGTTGTGTTATAGTTGTTTATTTTGTTCAAATTTTAAGGGGAGGGACCAGGAGTATCTCTCATGCCACAATTACTTCAGCATCATCTCACGAATGTAATTTTAAAGCATTGCTATTGCCATGTTTAAAGGGTAAGCTTTTTTAAAGTTTTTGTCTGCATTCACTCTTTCCTTTGCCTTTAGTCTTCTGCTATTTCCTTCTCTTTATATTCAAAATTTATAACTAATAACTTTAAAAAGAATATACAAATGATTTAATCTTCTCTTACCAAAGCCTGGAACATTTATTATTCTTTTAATTTGTGTTTATATTAACAACATTTTTTATTTTTTTTTATATTTATTAGCCATTTTTATCCACTCCATGAATTTTTATTCATGTCATTAACCTATTTTATATTTGTGTTAGTTTCTATCTTATTTATCTGTAATACTTCCATATTTATTGAAAAAATTAGATATTAACACATCAAAGACTAAATTTGAGGCTCAAATAAAATGTGTTTAAAATTTAAGGTTTTGAATGTGTGGTGATTGTTATATTGTCCTTTTTTATTCTTTTCTTTTTATTATTGATTTTAATATATTATGTTTACATAGATTCTTGTGTTGCACCAAATGCATCCCCCCTCCACTGTATTCCCCACAACATCTCCTTTGCCCCCCTCCCCATAACATCTTCCCCTCTTCCCTTCAGTTTTATCCCATGCTATCATCCCCTTTCCCTCTGTCCTCTTTTCCTCTGGTCCCTTTGATCTCTCCTCTGTCTCAATTCTGTTCCTCAGTTCACATTGTTCATTAAATTCCTCAAATGGGTGAGGTCATGTGATATTTTTCTTTTTCTCCTTGGCTTATTTCATTTAACATAATAGTTTACATGTCCACACATGTTGTCGCAAAAGGTAAGTTTTCCTTCTTTTTCATGACTTCATAATATTCCATTGTATATATGTACCACTGCTGTTTAATCCACTGGTACACTGACGGAACCATGGGCTATTTCCAGATCTTTGCTACTGTGAACAACGCTGCCATAAACATAGGGGTGCATTTCTCCTTTTGAAATAGTGCTATGGTGTTCTTGGGGTATATTTCTAAAAGTGGGATAGCTGGGTCAAAAGGCAGTTTGACTTTTAATTTTTTGAGGAATCTCCATACTGTTTTCCACAGTGGCTGCACCAGTCTGCATTCCCACCAGCAGTGCAGGAGGGTTCCCTTTTCTCCACATCCTCGCCAGCACTTATTCTGTACTGTTTTGTTGATGAGCGCCATTCTGACTAGTGTAAGGTGATATCTCATTGTGGTTTTAATTTGCATTTCTCTAATAATTAGTGATGTTGAACATTTTTTCATATCCCTATTGGCCATCTGTATGTCTATTCATTTCTTTTGCCCATTTTTTGATTGGATTGTTTATCTTCCTGGTGTTGAGTTTTACAAATTCTTTATAAATATTGGTTATTAACCTCTTATCAGACATTTTGTTGAGTATTTTCTCCCATTGTGTAGTTTGTCTTTTTATTATGTTCTTATCGTCTTTAACTGTACAAAAGCTTTTTAGTTTGATATAGTCCCACTTGCTTATCCTGTCTGATATTTCCCTTGCCCCTGGAGATAAATCGGCAAATATATTGCTGCAAGAGATGTTGGAGAGCTTAGTGCCTATGTTTTCCTCTAAGATGCTTATGGTTTCATGGCTTACACTTAAATCTTTTATCCATTTTGAGTTTATTTTTGTGAATGGTGTAAGTTGGTTGTCTAGTTTCATTTTTATGCAGGTAGCTATCCAATTTTCCCAACACCATTTGTTGAAGAGACTGTCTTTTTTCCATTGTATGCTATTACCTCCTTTGTCAGATATCAGTTGTCCATAAAGGTGTGGGTTTATTTCTGGGTCCTCTGTTCTTTCCCATTGATCTATGTGCCTGTTCTTATGCCAGTACCAGGCTGTTTTGAGTACAATGGCCTTGTAGTATAACTTGATGTCAGGAAGTGTGATACCTCCCACTTTATTCTTCTTTTTTAAGATTGCTGAGGCTATTCGTGTCCTTTTTTGGTTCCATATAAATTTTTGGAATATGTGTTCTATATCTTTGAAGTATGTCATTGGTATTTTAATTGGTATTGCATTGAATTTATAAATTGCTTTGGGTAATATAGACATTTTAATGATGTTTATTCTTCCTAACCATGAGCACGGTATATGCTTCCACTTGTTTGTATCTTCCTTGATTTCTTTTATCAATGTTTTGTAATTTTCCGAGTACAAGTCTTTAGTCTCCTTGGTTAAGTTTACTCCTAGGTACTTTATATTTCATTGCAATAGTGAAGGGGATTGTTTTCTTAATTTCCCTTTCTGATAGTTCATTGTTGGTATATAAAAATGCCTCTGATTTCTGAGTATTAATTTTATATCCTGCCACATTGCTTAATTCATTTATCAGGTCCAGTAGTTTTTTGACTGAGACTTTAGCATTTTCTATATACAATATCATATCATCTGCAAATAATGATACTTTTACTTTTTTAATTTGGATGCCTTTTATTTCTTTTTCTTGTCTGATTGCTGTGGCTAGGATGTCCAGCACTATGTTGAACAGGAGTGGTGAAAGGGGACACCCCTGCCTTGTTCCTGATCTTAAGGGGATTGCCTTTAATTTTTGCCTATTGAGTATGATGTTGGCTGTGGGTTTGTCATAGATGGCCTTTATCATGTTGATATATGTTCCCTATATTCCCACTTCGCTGAGGGTTTTGATTATGAATGGGTGCTGGATTTTTCAAAAGCTTTTTCTGCATCTATTGAACTTATCTTGTGGTTTTTCTCCCTCCTTTCTTTATGTAATGAATCACATTGATTGATTTGCTAATATGGTACCAGCCTTGCTTCCCCAGAATAAATCTCACTTGATCATAGTGTTTGATTTTTTTATATATTGGTGGATCCAGTTTGCTAATATTTTGTTAAGAATTTTAGCATCTAAATTTATAGGGATATTGGCCTATAATTTTCTTTCCTTGTGTTTTTTCTGCCTGGTTTTGGAATCAGAATTATGCTTGCCTCATAAAAGGAGCTTTGAAGTCTTCCTTTCTCTTGAATTTTTTGAAATAGTTTGAGAAGGATAGGAGTTAGTTCTTCTTTGAATAGTTAATAGAATTCACTTGTGAAGCCATCTGGCCCAAGAATTTTGTTTGTTGGGAGTTTTTTGATAACTGTTTTGATCTCATTTGTTCTAATCAGTTTGTTTAAGTTTTCTGATTCTTTGAAATTGATTTTTAAAATGTTATATTTCAAGGAATTTGTCCATTTCATCTAGGTGTCTTATTTTTTGGCATACAGTTCTTCATTGTATTTTCTTACATTCTTTTGTACTTCTGTTGTGTCTGTTGTTACTTCTTTACTCTTATTTATTTATTTATTTATTTATTCTGTATTTTTCTGAAGCCGGAAATGGGGAGAGACAGTCAGAGAGACTCCTGCATGCGCCCGACCGGGATCCACCTGGCACGCCCACCAGGGGGCGATGCTCTGCCCACCAGGGGGCGTTGCTCTGTTACGACCAGAGCCACTCTAGCACCTGGGGCAAAGGCCAAGGAGCCATCCCCAGCTCCCGGGCCATCTTTGCTCCAATGGAGCCTCAGCTGCGGGAGGGGAAGAGATAGATAGAGAGGAAGGATAGGGGGAGGGGTGGAGAAGCAGATGGGCGCCTCTCCTGTGTGCCCTGGCCGGGAATTGAACCCGGGATTCTGCATGCCAGGCTGACGCTCTACCACTGAGCCAACCGGCCAGGGCCAATTTTATTTATTTGAGTTCTCTCTCTCTCTCTTTCTCTCTCTCTCTCTCTTTTTTTTTTTTTTTTGGTGAGTTTGGTTAAAAGTTCATCGATCTTGTTTACTTTTTCAAAGAAGCAGCTCCTTGTTTCATTGATCCTCTGTATTGTTCCTTTACCCTCTATGCCATTTATTTCCACTCTGAACTTTATTATTTCCTTCTTTCTACTACATCTGGGCTTTACTTGCTGTTCTTTTTCTAGTTCTTTTAGATGCAGGGTTAAGTTGTTTATTTGAGCTTTTTTGAGCTTTTTAAGGTATGCCTGTAATGTTATAAACTTCCCTCTCAGTACTGCTTTTGCTGTGTCCCACAAATTTTGAGTTGTTGTATGCTCAATATCATTCCTTTCTAGGAATTTTTTTACTTCTTTTTAAATCTCATTGTTAACCCATTAATTATTTAATAACATGATATTTAATTTCCAGGTGTTTGATTATTTTTCTGTTTTTCTGTTGTTGATTTTTAGTTTCATGCCATTGTGATCAGAGAAAATGCTTGATATGATTTAAATCTTCTTAAATTTGTTTAGATTGCTTTTGTGCCCTAACATGTGGTCTATCCTAAAGAATGTACCATGAGCACTTGAAAAGAATGTATATTCTGCTGCTTTAGGGTGAAAGGTTCTGAAAATATTTATTAAATTGAGTTGATCTAGTGTGTCTTTTAAGTCTGCTGTTTCTTTGTTAATTTTCTTTCTTGAGGAACTATCTATTAATGTTTGTGGGGTATTGAAATTCCCTACTATTATAGTATTGCTGCTGATCTCTCCCTTTAAATCCATCAAAGTCTGCTTTATATATTTAGATGCTCCTATATTAGGTGTGTAGTTATTTATACTGGTTATATCCTCCTGTTGGAATGCTCCCTTTATCATTATCTAGTGACCTTCTTTATCTGTTACTGTAGCCTTTGTTTTAAAGTCCATGTAGTCTCATATATGTACTGCTACACCAACTTTTTTTTCACTTCCATTTGCATGAAATATTTTTCCATTCTTTTACATTCAGTCTATATGCATCTTTTGTTTAAAGGTGTGTCTTTTGTAGACAGCATAGGTATGGGTCCTGTTTTCTTATCCACACAGGTACCCTATGTCTTTTGATTGGATCATTTAATCTATTTACATTTAAGGTTGTTATTGATATGTAGTTTTTTATTCCCATTTTATTTTTTAAAGCTATAGTCCTCTTTTGCTATATTCTTCCTCTGCTTTGATCTGTTTACAACAAGCCCTTTAAATTTTCTTTCAGCATTGGTTTGGTTGAAATAATTTTCTTGAGTTGTATTTTGTTTTTTATTTATTTATTTTTTATCTGGGAAGCTTTTTATTTCTCCTTCATTTTTAAACAATAGTCTTGCTGGATAAAGTAGTCTTGGTTGTAAGCTCTTGTTCTGCATTACTTTGAATATTTCTTGCCATTCCCTTCTGGCCTCATATGTTTCTGTTGAGAAGTCGGATATCATTGTTATGTGGCCTCTTTGTAGGTGATAGCCTTTTTTTCTCTAGCAGCTTTTAATATTTTCTCTTTATCTCTTAGCTTTTTTTTTTTTTTTTTCTTTTTTTTTTTTTTTTTCATTTTTCTGAAGCTGGAAACAGGGAGAGACAGTCAGACAGACTCCCGCATGCGCCCGACCGGGATCCACCCGGCACGCTCACAAGGGGCAATGCTCTGCCCACCAGGGGGCGATGCTCTGCCCATCCTGGGCGTCGCCATATTGCGACCAGAGCCACTCCAGCACCTGGGGCAGAGGCCAAGGAGCCATCCCCAGCACCCGGGCCATCTTTGCTCCAATGGAGCCTTGGCTGCGGGAGGGGAAGAGAGAGACAGAGAGGAAAGCGTGGCGGAGGGGTGGAGAAGCAAATGGGTGCTTCTCCTGTGTGCCCTGGCCGGGAATTGAACCCGGGTCCTCTGCACGCTAGGCCGACACTCTACCGCTGAGCCAACCGGCCAGGGCTATCTCTTAGCTTTGGTATTTTAATTATGATGTGTCTTGTTGTAGATTTCTTTGGGTTTCTCTTTAATGAAATTCTATGTGCTTCCTGAACTTGTGTGACTTTTTTGCATCAATTTAGGGAATTTTTTAGCTATGATTTGTCTGAACAAAATCTTTATTTCTGTTCTTTCTCTTCTTCTTCAGGAACTGCTATGATGCGGATGTTTTTTCTCTTCATGTTGTCATATAGCTCTCTTAGAGTTTCCTCAGACTTTTTGAGTCTCTTTTCTTTTTTCTGCTCTGCTTCTGTGCCTTCATTTATCCTCAGCTTCATCCATCCTACTTTTAATTCCTTCCCTTGTGTTCTTATTTCTGATACAGTTGTACCTTGAGATATGAACAGACCAACATACAAATTTTTAAGATACAAGGTGCAACTGGTCCATATTTTTGTTTGAGATCCAAGTGAAATTCTGAGATATGAGTCATGATTTCGGAAGCTGACACTAGTTGGCTCGGGGCACGTGTCCAGTATCAGCAGTTTGATATACAAGTTGGCTAACCTTCAATCTAGGTTACAGAACAAATTAAAATTTTATCTCAAAGTACCACTGTATTGTATTTGTCATTTCTGACTGCTTCTTTTTTATTATTTCAATATCCTTTTCTATACATATTATCTTTTTATTTAGTTGTTCATTATGACCATCTATTGTTGTTCTAAGATCTTTGAGCATCCTAACAATCATTATTTTAAACTGTGCATCCAGTAATTTGGTTATTTCTTACTTATTCAAGCCCTTTTCTGATGATTTTTTTGATTCAATTGGGTTGCTTTTCTCTGCCTTTTCATTTTGTCTGTGTATAACAAGGCTGTGGCAACTAGAGTCCAATGGGTGTGGACTCTGTGTTCCCTATGTGTGGTCTGTCTGCAGGCCCACCACATTCTCTGCCTTGGATGTTCGAGTATGGGCATTGCTGGCCTAAGGCTGGTTGCAGCTGTCACTGCGGTTTTTGCCTCTCCTCCACAGGATGGACTATGTTCTCATGCCTAGATTTACAAGCCTCGGCTGGCCTCAATCTTTGCCCTGTCCCTAAGAGTGGTGCTGCAAGCCACAGCTGGGGCTGCAAGCCTTGGCCTGGCAGGCAAGTGTGAGCACCTTTGCTCAGCCGTGGGTCTTTGCCTATTGCCTGGATTTCACCCCACCCCCACGGGTGGAGCTGTGCTCGAGCATCAGCCCTGGTTCCGTGGGCTGGGCAGGTCTCCGCCTGTTCCCGAGCTTTTTCCCTGCCCTTGCAGGCAGAACTATTCTCGTGAGTTGAGCTGGGTGGAACTGCATGCCTGCTCTCAATTGCAGGTTCTTATAGTTCCCAGGCTTTTGCCTTTTCACTGTGGGCAGGACTGCTGGCTACCTCACAGCTGGCTGAACCACTTTCATGCACTCCTTTTGCCCCTGCCAGGCTAGAATGAGCTTATGACAGACCTCAGTCATGGCTGGCCTTATTTACTCCCCCACTAACAGGTCCATACTTCTGCATCCTGCCACTGCCCGCCCTCTGGTGAGCCCTCAACAGTGTGGGTGGGTGTGCTGCAGCTCAGACCCTAACACTCAATACTGTTTTTCTTAAAGCTCCCTCCTTCTATGTAACTCTACTCTGAGTGCCACAAAAGAATTTGTTTGGCTTGTGTCCTGCTTCCCTTTGCTTGTATTGCTGGTTCCAGGGGAAATATTCACTTCAGATTTGGGGAGTCACTCAGCCCAGTGGTTAGGGTGGCTGTTGCTCAAAGTATTTCTGCCTGTGCCTCTTAGATTACACTCTCTTCCTGCTACTCCAGTCCTCTTCTCTCTCCCTATCCCCCAGAGTCATGGGTAGTAGTTGTGAAAGACATTTTCTGCGTGGTCCCTTTAAGAAGAATCCTGGATATGAGAAATCTGTTTCTTTCTCACAAACAGTATCCTGACTTGTTTCACTGCTAAATACTGTCCATAGGCATCTTCTAGGCTCTGAGGCTGCAGGCTGGGGCTTAGTTCCTGGGGCCCAGGAACCTCCCCTCTCCACTAAACTTGCTTTCCACCACGTGAGTCTCTTTAGACTGCCCTTCACTCCTGGGAGCTGGGAAGCCCTCTCTGTGTTTCCACTTTTCCTACCAATCTCAGTGTGTCTTCTTCAGTGTTCCTTGGTTAAAGAGTCCTCTTAGTTTAGTCCAATGTTGGTTTTTCCAGATGATGGTTTATAAAATTAAGTTGTAATCCACTTTGGTTCTGGGAGGTAGAAGTTTGTACTTCCGCCTACTCCATCGCCATCTTGCTGCCCCCCTGTTATATTGTCATTTTTTGTTCATATGGGATAGTTTAATAGATCAGATGAGGTATTTGTTCTTACTAGAAGTACAGCTACATAGAAGAGGGATTTCTTGCCTTTTTAAAACATTATTTTTATTTATTAATTTTAGAGAAAAGAGAGAGAGAAAAGGGGGAGGAGCAGGAAGAATCAACGCCCATATGTGACTTGACCTGGCAAGCCCAGGGTTTTGAATCGGTGACCTCAGCATTCCAGATTGACGCTTGATTCACTGAACCACCACAGGTCAGGCCAGGAGTTCTTGCCTTCATATAAGGCAAGGTATTGTGGTTAGCTTTTTTGATGTGCAGGTCAGTGTTGTCAGTGACCTTCTCAAGTAAAGTTTTGTCAAATATTTTATCTCTGTATTTATGGATCTCCATGGCATTATTTTTGAATCATAGTCATTTACTATACTTCCATAATTACTGTTAATAAACTGTTGCACCATAGCCAGATAGCTCAGTTGGTTGGAGAATCGTTCTGGAGCATGGAGGTTACCAGTTTGATTTCCTGGTCAGGGTACAGACTGAAGCAACTCAATGTTCCTGTTCCTGTCTCTAAATAAATAAATAAATAAATAAATAAATAAATAAATAATACATAAATAAATAAACGGTTGTATCTCTGCATCAGAGGAAGTATTAGAAAATAATATCTGCTAAAATCACTGTGGGTCCTTACTAGAACCCTATCCAAAAGTTATTTTGTCTTTTTTTGTATCCCTAGGAGTACACTATTGATGTATTTTTTCGCCAGACATGGCATGATGAAAGGCTGAAATTCGATGGACCCATGAAGATCCTTCCACTGAACAATCTTCTGGCTAGCAAGATCTGGACACCTGACACCTTCTTTCACAATGGCAAGAAATCAGTGGCCCATAACATGACCACACCTAACAAGTTGCTTAGACTGGTGGACAATGGAACTCTCCTCTACACGATGAGGTCAGAAAGTGGTACTTCTATCTATAGTATACTTGGGAGTAGGACAGGTTGAAAGTAGCATGTTTTTGGATATCCATTGAAAACAATTTCAAATTTACAGATTATAAATGCATATATAGTTGTATACTTCTTAATGCATTTTCAGGCATGCACACTCACATTCATATATATTATAATTAGAGAGGTGGCCTTATGACCATTTTCATAAACACAGGGATATATTCTCATTCTACTCCAAGAAACATGTGAACTAAAATATAGGAATGTACATATTCAAGGACACTTAAATACACAGTTTCACAGCCATATCCACAAGCATGAACATTGTGACAGTCAGAATAAGACTAGACTTAGCTGTGGCAACAAACTACTCCTGTGATATAAAGTTATGAGAATCAAATGACATAATGGTGGTTATTTTCAGAAACATAGTGTTGTTTAAACACACACACACAATTATAGCAACATATATTTAATGCCACATTGTCTGGCAATGCTGAAGAATTTGATACAAGGTAATTTTCCATAGAACTTAAGACTATAACTTTTAAGCAATATAGAATGAGTCATAAAAAACATAAAATTGTGATATTTTTATGCTTTTGGGGATTGTGATGTTTTATATGCTTTGGGGGTACAAAAGTATAATATACAGCGTGGGGCAAATGTAGGTTTACAGATGTTTATATGGAAAATAATACAATAATTAATAATTACTAATATAAGAATAAACTCTGTTTTCACATACTCAAAACTTTTAAGTGCATAAAATATATATCATACTTTCTACCCCTAAAGCATAAAAACCATCACAATTTTATGTTTTTCATGAATCATAATTATCATTAGAGTTTTTAGGTATTGAATTTTGCTTTCAAACAGAATGGCTTTAAAAGGATTTCTAATTCAATATGATTCTATGCCCCAACACTGTAAACTTTCTTGATTCTTGCTTTATGCTTTTGCTAGTTCCTCTGCTACCAGATTTCACTTCCTGAAGCTCCCTCTCACATTTGGTGTGAATTTTAAGTAACTGAGTGAACATTTATGTAATAGGAAAACTTGATCTTTCAATGCAAGTTATGTGGGCATTTAAATTTGTGATTTGTTATTTTCAATATATGAAATAAAACTCAAATAATGTGGCCCTGGTCGGTTGCTCAGTGGATAGAGCATCAACTTGGCATATGGACATCCCAGGTTCAATTCCTGGTCAGGGCACACAAGAGAAGCAACCATTTACTGCTTTCCCTTTCCTTCTCCCCCTTCGCTCCCTCTTTCCCTTCTGCAGCCAGTGGCTTGATTGTTTCAAGTGTTGGCATCAGGTGCTAATTATAGCTGAACTTATTAGAGCTTTGTCCCAAATGGGGTTGCTGGGTGGATCCTGGCCAGGGCGGAAGTGAGAGTCTGTCTCACTGTTTTTCCTCCTGTCCCTTAAAAAAATGCATGTCTAGTAAATATGTGGTGAAAATATGAATTGTGCTTGCATATATGCTAGTTCTTTATTACTTTAAACTTACTATTTATTGTTTTTCCTAAAAAAATTGGGAGAGAAAAAGATAGCCAAGGAGAAATAGATAGCAAATGAATAGTTAAGGAAAAGTAGAATTTATAGATGAGGAGCTGAATGACTAGAGGATAAATAAAAATGGAATAGAGGAGAGAAAATTGAGAAAAATTAAGTGGATAGAAGTAGGAAAAATTATCTAAAGATCAATAAATATATTATATATATTAAATTTATTAATATATATTAATTTTATTGATCTCTTCCAGATATTTATATATGTCCCAGATATATATATCTCACAAAATTACAGTATATTTCAAAATGAATATGAAGCAATAAAGTATCCCCTAATTTTTGTGAGTAGTATATACAATGTGTCTGTAAAGTCATGGTGCACTTTTGACCTGTCACAGGAAAGCAACAAAAGACGATAGAAATGTGAAATCTTCACCAAATAAAAGGAAAAGCCTCCCAGTTTCTGTAGGATGATGTGGCAGCATGTGCGCATGCGCAGATGATGATGTAACACTGTGTATACAGCAGAGCAGCCCACGGCCATGCCAGTTGAGATGTGGATGGTACAGAGGAAAGTTCAGTGTGTTCTGTGGCTCGCTAAATTCGAATCCGTGACCAAAGTGCAACATGAAAATCGGCGTGTTCATAATGAAGTGCCACCACATAGGAATAACATTACTCGATGGGATAAGCAGTTGAAGGAAACTGGTAGTTTGGTCAAGAAATCCCATTCTGGTAGGCCATCAGTCAGTGATGAGTCTGTAGAGGCTATACGGGATAGCTACCTAAGGAGCCCTAAAAAATCTGTGCATGAGCCCACATCGAACTGCACTAAATAGGTATGAAACAGGGAGAGTTTTCCTTTTATTTGGTGCAGATTTCACATTTCTATTGTTTTGTTGCTTTCCTGTGACCAGTCAAAAGTGCACCATGACTTTACGGACACACTGTATATATCTCTCCAAATATATATATATATATATATATATATATATATATATATATATAGAGAGAGAGAGAGAGAGAGAGAGAGAGAGAGAGAGAGAGAGACTGAGACAGAGACTATTGTCAAGAAGAAGAGGGTAAAGAAAAGAGAATGTGAGAGAAGAGAAAGCAAAATAAAGATGGTAGATATTATGATATCTTGAAAGGATAATTTGTATAAAAGGATGCAGAGCATGAGTATAAAAAAAGACATAAAGAAGTAAGAAGGGAGGGAAAGGAACTGTGATTGGAAGAAAGATGAGTAGTTTTTATTTATTCTTCAGACATGTTTTGATTTCCTAATATATACATGACACTGAATAAAGTTCTTCATATGCAAACATTAAGAAAACATGGTTCTGTGTTTAAGATAATCACAGTATAATAGTAAATAAAGACAAATAGAGCCTGACCAGGTGGTGGCACAGTGGATAGAGCAATGGACTGGGTCCCTTGCGGAGGACCCAGGTACAAAATCCTGAGGTCACTGGCTTGAGCTTGAGCTCACCAACTTGAGCATGGGGTTGCTGGCTTGAGCATAGGATCATAGACATGACCCCATGGTCACTGACTTGAGCCCAAAAATTTCTGGCTTGAAGCTCAAGATTTCTGGCTTGAGCAAGTAATTACTTGCTTTGCTGAAGCCCCCTAGTCAAAGCACATATGAGAAAGCAATCAATGAACAACGAAGAAGACTAGGGAACCGCAACAATGATTGATGCTTCTCATCTCCCTCCTTCCTGTCTGTCTGTCCCTATCCACTCTCTCTGTCTCTCTTTCTGTCTCTTACACACAAAAAATACAAATAGATATCACAAAAATATTAACTGACATGATAAATATACAAGTAATTATGAAATAGTAAAAAGGCTATCTAACTTATTATTTTGGGTCAGGTTGAGCAACGACCTCCTGGATGAGGCAATAGCTCAGCTCTTGATTATTAATATTAACATTCATTCTGTGTTATTAAACAAGTAAAATGTAGTCTAGAAAATTTTAGATGGAAAATAAAAAGAAGAGAGAAAGCATATTTTAGGCAGAGAAAACCAAGTGAGCAGTTGCAGGAAATAGCATGGTATATTATAAGCAAGAGAACAAGCTAATTAGTTTTTTTTTGTTTTATATATGGCTGTGTAAAGAATGTATTTGAGGGAAGTAAGACTGAAATTAGGGAACTTGGTTAGGAAACAGCTTTAATAGTCTAGGTGAGGGGTGGTGAAGTTCTAATTCAGAGCATGGATTAAAATGGAGAAGGAAAAATAGACTAAGGAAATGAACAGTAAAAACAGCCAATGTCTAAATGACAGTGAGAAGGAGTCTAGGTAGTAGATTCCCAAGTAACATAGGTAAATTATGGTGTTTCAAATTGGGGTAGATTATATGAGAGCTAAGAAAAATTTAGCTAGAATAAACCTGCAAGGTTAATTTTGGACAAGATAAACTTGAGCAGATTTAGGATTATTTAAGGACAAAAGTCTAATAAGAGCTGGATACACAAGTCTTAAGACCATAAGACAGATATAAACTAGAGATATAAAGTTTTATACTGTCAGTTTGTTGGGACAATCATATAGATGAATGTGATCACTTCAGAAAAATATTCAGAGTGAGAAGAAAATCATGCCAAGGATCCAGTTATGTGGTATTCTTATCATTAAGACAGATGGGAGAAATAGAAACCTATGAATGAGACCAAGAAGGAAAGTAAAGAAAATGTTCATAAGACTACTGGTATGGCAAGTGTAATAGTCAACACTGCTATTTTAAATATTTTTTGGTTCACCTTCGGGTACATGGTAGTACTGCACTTCTATAGCGCCTTGAAATTAGGCAAAGACAAATAACTTGCTTTGGTTAACCAAATATGAGTGGAAATAATATATATTATTTCTCAGGAATGGTGTGAAACCTTTAAGACCCAGTACACTATTTTCCCATGTTCCTTTCCTCTGGCCACAGTGAGTAGCATTCTGCAAGGTGGTCTTTTTTTATAGTTCTGTGTTTCTTGTTAAAGATGATATAGACAAGAGTACCCCTCCCCACAACCTCAGATAAACAAATAGTGTGAGAAATAAATCTATGTTGATTTAGGACACTGAGATTTTAGGATCGTTTGTTACTGCATATGAACCCATTTTGACTGATATATGAAAGGATTAAAGGTTTTAAAAAAGATGAGAGTGATTAATAATAATAACACCAATAATAGTATGGTAAGTACAATAAGTAACATTAGTATAGTGCTTGCAATGTGCCAGGAACTCTTCTAATCATTCTACTTTCATAATCTTTAAAACAATTCTCTGAGATCGATACTGTTATTCCTAATTTACAGTTGAGAAAACCAAGACAGAGTGGGGAAAAACTTTTCCAAGCTCACCTAGTAAATGATCGAGCCCACATTCATACTCTGTTAGTTTGGTTGTATATTCCTGCTTTTTACTATTATTTATATACTTTTACAGGATTATTGGCTATTGCAGAGAGCTGAAATAATATAGAAAATTAAAAGTATATATTAGATTTGGTGACATAAAAGACATTGGTGTTTGTCACATACACTGTTTCAATGTTGTTTTTAGGAGTTGGTATAGTGGTAATGAAGGTAGTAAACATAGAAAATACTTTCTTAAAGCTTGTGTGAAGGTAAAAAATAGTATAAAAAAAGACACACTCAGGAGTAAAAGAAATAGTTGATATATTTTTTTGAGTGGAGAGACTGGTACATATTTGTGAGATAGCAGAAAAGGGCTAGTAGAAAAACAATGATTGAAGATACAGTAGAGACAAGGTTTTGCTGTCATCAAGTTTGCAGAGAAAACCACAAGGAGATGACATCAAAACTATAATGAAAGTTTTACTTGTAAAAGAAGGAGGGAGCATTACACTCTGTGAAAAAATATGAGGTTCTTAAAAGGGGAGGAATGATAAGGCAGAAAAAGAGTGTGAATGGCTATAATGTAAGAGGAAGAATTTGGAGAGAATAGAGCATGAGTAGAGAAATAAGAGAGAAACATTCTTGTATTAAAGTGCATAAAAAGCTTGAAAGGGATATAAGAGTGTACATAATTGTAGAATGAATGAAGTGGATTAGATATAAACAAAAGAGGATGCATGTAATGAGGTGGTTGAAGGGATGGAATGATGGTGAGGTTATATGGATGGTTAAAAACAGTAAGAAAATGAAAGAGAGAGATGACATCAGATTAATGGCAGCATGAGAGATACTCCTGATCTCTCTCCTTGAAATTTCATAAATTAAACAGTTATAATGCAGTGAAGGAACTCGAGTGGGGCTTGCGGACATGCCTGAAAAATCCATGCAGTTAATGGACTGTGGGACAGGGTGAAAAGAGGGGCAGAACATAAAATGCATTAACAGTTGGCTCTGGGGAGGAGACAAACCCAGAGTGACTGGTTTATTTTATTTTTTCTCTGCTGGACTGTAAGGAGGAGGAAAACTCAGGCTGTTTGAATATTTTCTGAAGGGTACAGAGAGGGAAACTCGGAGTAACTGGGTCTCTTTCTGTTGGAGGAGTGGTGAGATTGAGGGTAGAAGAGAAGATACTAAACCATAATGGCCAGAATGCAGGGTCACAGTCAGTGTTCTCTTGGTCTACCTGCAACCAGCACTCAGCAGAGACAGAGAAAACTAAATTTCATCCCCCAAGCTTCCCAGATCCCACCTACCTCACCTTGTAGTATGAAGAGTGGTAGAGAGAAATGCCACAGCTAGTTCTCCAGAGCCACTCTCGCCCCTGAAGAATAGAGGTACCCATGTCTGGTCCCAGGGTCAGTTGAGACATTGTGAGGAATGCCTGGAAGCCTGAGAACACTATTGCTAGAACCGTAAAGTCAGATAGCCAAAGCTGTAAAGCAGAAACCATAAAGGCCTCAAAACACACCCCAAACAGCAACATGACTGTGGCCCTGACTACATCATTGCAAGAACAACATCTTAGATAAGGACAACCCAAGAACTTCACAAGCTAAAACTTGTAGTATGATAAAAAAGAAAAAACTAGAAGAAGGCTCTCAAAATCAAAATTTACATTTTCTTTTTTCTTCATTTTTTCTTATTTTTCAAACTGTTTTTCTCATTTTTCTTTGCAATTTTATTTTCCTTAATTTTTATATTTTTTAATTTTTATTTTTTCTGAGGGTGTTATTTTTTGAATATTTTATTTCTTGGTTTTAGATTTTTCTTTTCATGGTTTTTCTTCTTGTTGAAAAATTTTAAGTTTTATACTTTTATTGTACTTTTTAGTTAAAATTTTTTATATTTTTAGTTGTTTTTTACTGTTAGGATTCTTAACAAGACTACTCTCAAATGCCATTAAGGAAGAAGAAATCAAATAACATGACTACACAAGAGAGAGGCATAGTTCAGAGAGTAAATAAAAAATCTTCAGAAAAAAAATCTTAATCACATGGAAAAATTAAAGTTAAATGATTGATAATTCAAAATTGAAGTTTTGAAAATACTTAAAGACATGCAAGAAAACACCAATACGCAATATAATAAGCTCAGAAAAGAAAACAAACACCTCATGCAAATTGAAAATTTAAAAACAGAGATGAAGAATTCAATACGTGCATTGAAGACAGAGGTAGCAAGTTTAGCTAATATAACAAGCCAAATTGAAGACAGGAAACTAGAGATGCTAAATAGAAGAGAAGAGGGATACTCAGAAATTAAAATGTTGTGAGAGCTTCACAAGAATTGTATGAATCCATCAGAAAGAGCAATATAATAACACAGGTTGTATCAGAAGAAGAGAAGGAGAAGGGAATGGAGAGCCTATTCAAACAATGAGAATTTCCTAAGCCTATGAAAAAAGAGACTTAAATCCAAGTACAAAAATTGCCAAGTTACCTCAACCCAGACCTACTCCAAGGCACATATTAAAATTTTCAAAAATCAATGACAAAAAAAGATCCTTCAAGGCAGCTAAAAAACAGAACACAAGTATTAGGTAAAGCTGACTAGGTTTTCATTTGATTTCTCAGCAGAAATTCTACAAGCCAGAAGACCGCAGACACAAACATCCAAAGAACTAAAAGAAAGAAATTACCAGTCAAAAAAATAATATCAATCAAAGTTATCCTTTAAATATGGAGAAATAAAAACGTTTGCAGACATACATAAGCTAAGGGAATTTATCAGCAGAAAACACTGCAAGAAATAATTAAGGGGGTTATTTGACCAGACACAAAGAAATAAACAAATCAAAACTACAAGTAAAAGTTCCAGCAAGGTAACAATCAAAACAAAAATAGTGTGACAACAACAACATAAAAGGGGAGAGGATAAAAGTTACAGTAGCAAAGAAGGGTGGAGTGCTGAAATACTTTAGACAAAGTGTTCATACATCTGAACATTTTTCTCATAATAAAATAATGGTAACTACCCACAAAAAAGCCATTACTGAAACACATAGCTTAAAAAAAAAAAAAAAGAAGAAAAGAAGTATGGAATATCACCAAACAAAAACAACTAACAGAAGTGAAAAAGAGAAGAACTAAACAAGACATAGAGCTACCAGAAAACAAAATATAAAATGACAATAGAAAATCCTCAAGTGTCAATAATTACCCTAAATGTAAAAAGACTGAACTCACCAATAAATAGGCACAGAATATCAAATTGGATCAAAAAGAAAAACCCAAAGATATCCTGCCTTCAAGCTATGCATCTAAGTTGTAAAGACAAAAGTAGACTCAAAGTGAAAGGTTGAAATATGATTCTCCAAGCAAATAATATCCAAAGAAAACCAGGTGTAGGCATACTCATATCTGACAATGCTGACTTCAAGAAACCAAAGGTAACCAAAGACAAAAATGAACATTTTATAATGATAAAGGGGAAAATATATCAGGAACACATAACACTTTTTGATATATTTGCACTGAACCAGGAAGAACCGAAATATATAGGACATCTACTAACTGATCTAAAAATAAAAGCAGACAAAAGTACAATTATACTTGGATATTTCAACACATCATCAACAGCTTTAGATAGATCACCTAAACAGAAAATTGATAATTAAATATCTGTCTTAAAATACACTCTGGATCAAATGGACATAATAAGCATTTATAGGATGTTTCATCCCAAAATGTCAGATTATACATTCTCCTACAGTTTCCATAAAACATTCTCAAAAAATAGACCATATATTGGGCCAGAAATTTAGCATCAACAATTTCGGGAAGACTGAAATTATACCAAGCACATTTTCTGAACATAAGGCTTTGAAATGAGAAAGTCAATTGCAAAGAGGAAGTAAAGAAACCCACAAAAAATGTGGAAATGAAACAACATACTTTTAAAAATGAGTCAAAGAAGAAATAAAAGCAGAGATAAAAAGATATATACAGAAAAATAAAAATAAAAACATGACATATCAAGATTTCTGGGATTCAACAAAAGCAGTAATTAGAGGCAAATTTATATAATTACAGGCTTATATTAAGAATCAAGAAAGATCCTATGTAAACAAGCTAACATTACATCAAAATGAACTATAAAATGAAGATCAAAGGCACCCAAATCAGCAGAAGAAAGAAAATAGTAAAAATTAGGGCCAAAATAAATGATATAAAGAACTAAAAAACTGTGGAAAAAAAAATAAAACAAAGAGCTCATTCTTTTAAAAGATCACTAAAATTGACAAAACACTGGTTAAACTCACTAAGGAAGGAAGAGGAAGAACTTTTATAAACAAAATCTGTATAAATAAAAATGTAAATGTTCATTTGTTCAAAATCTTAAATCTCTGAAAATTCTTCACCGATTGCTTTAAACTTTTGAAACATTGTTGCATTCGAATATGTGCTCTTTTTCATATACCTATTATTTTATAGATATAGATGTCACACCTGTAACAGGTAAAAACATGCTTTTTTAAAAAAAACAGCGCCATCTGTTGGACGTAAAAGCAACACACGCTATACTAAATATTTTACAATTCCATTTCAATGTTTCTGATTTACAATTCATTTATGTGCAGCCAGACTTGAAGATGCACAGTTGTGAGCACAGCAATCACGTTCTGCAGCTTCAGATCTGCTTTGTTCTCATCAGAATGAATGCGACAGGCTGAGTGACTGAAAAATGTCAATGAAAAACAGCAGATCAGCGTCAAGCATGACTTCATGCTCAGTAATCACGCGATTACAATCACCTTGCATTCCGGTACAATCCAGCTGATAATTATAGTTTGAACTGGTATGTTCTTAACAGCACTATGACTGAAGTGTGTCCTTATTGCAAGGCTCTGAAATTTAATGGAGAAACAAAAGGAATGTGTTGCACTGCCAGAAAAATTAAACTGCCTCAACTTGGAGAACCGCCAGAGCCAATAAAAACTTTGCTTGCTGGATATACCACTGTATCAAAGCATTTTCTCTCTAACATCAGAAAATAGAACTTATGCTTCCAAATGACGTCATTTGGCACAGAAATTGTAACAGCTCAATTCATAACAACTTTCAAAGTGAAAGGACAAATGTATCATAAAGCCAGCTCCCTGCTTCCATTCCCAGATTGTCAACATAAATTCCTACAAATGTATTTCATCGGTGATGGCAATGATGAATTGAATGCATGCTGCAGAATTTCTACTGGCATAAAAAGGTCCGTTTCCCAACTGCAAGAGCTTCTTCACGAAGAAAACAATTTTGTGCGTTTGTTCAAAACAGCAATTGACATGATGCCATCTGATACACACAAGATTGTTATTCATGCTGACAAAAGGGCTGCTGGAGAACATGTGCAATGATTCAATGCTCCAACTATAGGCAAAGTGGCAATTGTTATAGTCAGAGATCAATTCCAACCTAGAGATATTGCTCTTCATTGGAGAAACAATCAACTGACAAAACTTACAGGAAATCATTGATGCTACTATGCCCTGCAATATTCAATCATTTTTTGGAATGGTGCCGATGGATATCACTTCAACATTAAGATGATAAATCCAGTCAGTGGTAAAGAAACAAATATGAAATGCAGCACAATGAACTATTATTCATACCGATTAATGATTCAAGAGAATGAAGACAATCACATTTTGAAATGCTGTCAATTATTTTACCAATACATTGTAGATATGTATGCAAAAATCAAAACAGAACATTTCATACTCATCTGTTTGAATCACACCAAGCTTCGCTCTGAAGAATATGTTCATTTGCGAGATGCAGTTGTAAATGACGGTAATACAACTAATGTTGGAAGACTAACGATTTTGCCATCTTCATACACAGGCAGTCCATGTCATATGCATGAGTATGCTCAAGATGCAGTTGCCAATGTTCATCACTATGGGCATCCAGACCTATTCGTTACATTCACATGCAATCCAGCTTGTGACGATATACAACAGCTCTTACTTCCTGGCCAATCACCGGTGGATAGGCATGACATCACAGCACGTGTTTTCTGACAGAAGCTGAAATTGCTAATGGATTTTATGGTAAAACATGAAGTGTTTGGGTTTGTGTGCTGTAAAAAATTAATGAGCAATGTTGTAGAAGCAACAATCTTGACAGGACCTTTCAGAGGTGAAGATGTCCTCATTCCTCACATTCCTATGATTCCAACCAATATGCCGTTTCAATTTAAGAGATTGCAATTCCAAATTTAATTGGCATTTGCAATCACCATCAACAAAGCTCAGGGCCAATCTTTAGAATTGTACACTTTAGATCTACACACGGATTGCTTCTCACATGGACAATTATATGTTGTATGTTCTTGACTTGGCAAACCAGACAATCTCTATATATGCACAGACAATGGAACAACAAAAAATATTGTATACCCACAAGCATTGTGAAATTAAATATATTAGAAACATGCACTTTCTCTTTTCTTTTTTCCATTTAACCAGACTGAGCCACAGCAACACATGGCCGGTACAGCTAATCTTAAATAAAATAAGAGGAATTGCTAGAAAAATCATAGATTTACAAAGAGTCATAGTAGAATATTATTAGAAATTATATGCCACCAATTTCAACAACCTAGAGAAAATGGATAAATTCTTAGAACTATACAATCTTCCTAGACTGATCACAAATAAGTGAAAAACCTAAATAGACCTATAAGTAGACAGGAAGTAGAAACAACTATTAAAAACCTCCCAGAAAACAAAAGTCTAGGACCAGATGTCTATACTATTGAATTTTACCACACTTTTAAAGATTTGGTTACTATGCCTCTCAAAGTTTTCCAAAAATTAGAAGAAGAAGCAATACTTTTTAACTCATTTTATGAGGCCAACATAACCCTGGTACCCAAACCTGGCAAGGACAACAGAAATAAAACTACACAATAATATCTCTAATGAATACAGATGCAAAAATCCTGAACAAAATACCATCAAATCAAATACAACACATTAAAAATAGTACATCATGATCAAGTGTTATTCTTTATAGGAGCACAAGGAATATTCAACATATGGAAATGATCAATGTAATACACTACATCAACAAAACAAATAACAAAATCATATGATTTTATCAATGAATACGAAAAAGGCATTTGACAAGATACAACACCGGTTTATGTTTAAAACACTGAATAAAATCAAAATAGAAGGAAAGTACCTCAATATAATAAAGGTCATATATGATGACCCATCAGCTTAAACTATACTAAATGATGAGAAAATGAAGGCTTTTTCTCTAAAATCAGAAATAAGACAAGGCTGCTTACTCTCCACTCTTATTCAACATAGTTCAGGAAATCTTACCCAGAGTGATCAGACAAGAGAAAGAAATAAAAGACATGCCTATCAGGAGAAAAGATCTAAAGGTTTCACTTTTTTCAGGTGATATGATCCTATATATCAAAAACACAAAGACTCCACCAAAAAACTATTAGAAACAGTAAACCAACAGAGTAAAGTTGCAGAATACAAAATCAATATACAAAAGACTATTTTATATATGCCAACAATAAAACTTCAAAAAATAAACATAAAAAATTATTCCTTTTTATAATTGTAACAACAAGAACAACAAAGAATACCTAGGAGTTAACTTAGCAAAGAGTGTAAAGGATCTATGTAGTGAAAATTCAAAATGTTATTGAAATAAATTGAAAAAGACACAAAGAAATGGTAAATATTCCATGTTCATAAATTGAAAGAATCAACATAATTAACATGGCCATATGACCTAAAACAATATACAAATTTAATGTAATCCCCATCCAAATCCCAATGTAATTTTTTAAAAAATAAGACAAAAATTACCAGGTTTTCATGGAACCATAAAAAACATCTAATAGCAAAAAGAATCCTGAGTAAAAAGAATGGAACCAAAAGTATCACACCACCTGACTTCAAATTATACTATAGTGCCCTGATAATCAAAACAGTATATTATTGGAAGAAAAACAAACATGCAGAGTAATGGAACAGAATCAAGAGCTAGAAATAAAACCACATAAATATGGACAGATCATCTTTGACAAAGAAGCCAAAAACACACAATGGAGAATAGAAAACCTCTTCAATAAAAGGTGCTGGGAAAAGTTGAAAGCCATATGCAAAAGAATAAAACTTGAATACAGTTTGTACCCCTGCACAAAAATTAATTCAAAATAGATCACAACCTAAATATAATATCTGAAATTATAAATTGCATAGAAAAAAAAAACATAGGTCTTAGCCAGAGAGATAAATTTATGAATCTAACTCCAAAGGCAAGGGAAGTAAAGGCAAATATACATGAATGGGATTATACCAAACTAAAAAGTTTCTGCACAGGAAAGAAACTGACAAGAAAACAAATAGGCAGCCAACTAAATGGGAGATGATATTTGCAAACAACTTCTCTGATAAAGGGTTAATATCCAAAATATATACTGATCTTACAAAGCTCAGCAACAAAAAGCAAATAACCCAATTAAAAATGGGGCAAGGTTCTGAACAGACACTTTTACCAAAAGGACATACAAATGGTCAACAGATTTATGAAAAGATGCTCATCTTTACTAGTTATTCGAGAAATGAAAATTAAAACTACAATGAAAAAGCACCTCACATCTGTTAGATTGGATACTATCAACAAGAAAGGTAATAAGAAGTGTTGGAAAGGCTGTGTTTAGAAAAATGAACCATCATTCACTGCTGATGGGAATGCATATTAGTATAACCATTGTGGAAGAAACTATGGTGGTTCTTCAAAAAATTAAGAATAAAATTACCATATGACCCAGCAATCCCTCTACTGGTAATCTACCTCCAAAACTCAAAAACATTGTTATGCAAAGAAACACATACTCCCATGTTCACAGCAGCATTATCCACAGTGGCCAAGATATGGAAACAAAGTGTCTTTCAATAGATGATCAGGTAAATAAGAAGTGGTACATATAAACAATGGAATACTACTCAGCCATAAAAAATGGTGACATATTGCCATTTACAACATCGATATACCTTGAGAATATTATACTGAGTGAAATAAGTGAATTCAAAAAAACCAAGAACTGTATGATTTGACACATAGGTGAAATATAAAACAGACTCATTGACAAAGATAAATGTTAAGTGGTGACCAGGGGGAGGGTGACATAAAGGAGGGGACCAAACAGAGGCAATGTGTAAACTGGTGTAAAGGCGGAGAAATAGAAGGTGACAGAAAGTGATTTGACTTTGGGTGATGGGTATACAACATAATAAACAGTTCAAATGCTATAGAAATATTTACCTGAAATCTATGCACTCTTCTTTTTTTTTTTTTTTCATTTTTCTGAAGCTGGAAACAGGGAGAGACAGTCAGACAGACTCCCGCATGCGCCCGACCGGGATCCACCCGGCACGCCCACCAGGGGGCGACGCTCTGCCCACCAGGGGGCGATGCTCTGCCCATCCTGGGCGTCGCCATATTGCAACCAGAGCCACTCTAGCGCCTGGGGCAGAGGCCACAGAGCCATCCCCAGCGCCCGGGCCATCTTTGCTCCAATGGAGCCTCGGCTGCGGGAGGGGAAGAGAGAGACAGAGAGGAAAGCGCGGCGGAGGGGTGGAGAAGCAAATGGGCGCTTCTCCTGTGTGCCCTGGCCGGGAATCGAACCCGGGTCCTCCACACGCTAGGCCGACGCTCTACCGCTGAGCCAACCGGCCAGGTATGCACTCTTCTTGATCAATATCTCCTTTTTAAATTTAATTTTCAAAATAAAATTTTAAAAAAGAAAATGGAAGAGAAACTAGAGGGAAGAGTGATTTATAGGCAAAATAGATAATGAACACAAAGACTGAAAGTAGTACACAAGAAAGAATAGCAAATGTATGTGGAGAAGGGGTTAATGGGAAAACTGAATAATAATAGAAAAAAGAGGATAAGTTTGAGTTTTGGACAATGGATAGAAAAATAAAAAGAAAGGGAAGGGGTGATGGGGAAATTGAACTATGAAGAAGACTAAAGATTCAGATTTGCAAGGGCAGTAAATGAATCTGACCAAATAATTAGTCACCTGACAGAATTAGATAAATGGGTAAGATGACCACTGGGCCCTTCAATTCAGTCAGAATTGTACAAGATTGTAGAGTTTGAAGAGATAGGTGTCTATGCAGAATGCCCTCATGTTTATTCTACAGTACAAAATAGAGGAGGTGCAGAAGTTTAGAAGCATAATATAACTATGGTTTCCTTGTACAATATTTGCTTCACCTTGGAACCAGGATGGTGGGTCTGGAGTGAGACCTCGATTCAAGACTGAAAATAAAAGTATGGCTGTATTTGTGACACCAGAATTTATTCATCTAGTCACCTTCCACAAGATACAAATTATCTGCTGTTTTATTCTAGTAACAATGTAGCTGTTGTCCTCTTGCAGACACACAAAATGCTCAAATTCAATAAGGTCTGAAAAATACTTTGAATTTTTCAGAAGGCATTTGTTATTCTACAGCATTCCTATTATTATTTTAGACTCAGAAATTTTATCTAAATTTTTATGTTAAAACTGCAGAAGATGGCATGAGAGATACTCCTGATCTCTCCCCTTGAAATTTCAACAAAGTGAACAACTATAAAGCAGTGAAAGAACCCCAGCTGGGCTAGCATGAGCATCTGAAATATTCATGCACCGAATGGACTAAAGGTGGGACAAGGTGAAAAGGGGGGCAAAAGATGAAACATATTTGCAGTTTGCTTAGGAGAGGAGAGGAAACAAACTTGGAGTGACTGGGTTTTTTTTCTCTGCAGGACCACAGGGAGAAGGAAATCTCAGGCTCTCTGGATTTTGTCTGAGGGTTTTGAACAGGAAAACTCGGAATTACTGGGTCTTTTTCTGCTGGGAGGAGCAGTGAGACAGTGGGGAAAAGGGGAGATAACCCAAAGCAGCCAGAGCACGGTGTCACAGCCAGTGTTCTGGTAGTCTTCCTGAAGCCCGCCCTTGGCAGAAGCAAAGAAAACTGAAGTTGGCCTGAAAGCATCCCAGATCCTGCCTCCCTCACCTCATGGTACCAAAAGTGTTAGAGACAAACCCAACAGCTTGCTCTCCAGAGCTACTCACTCCTCTGAAAAATAGGGGTGCTCCATGTATGGTCCCCAGGTCTGTTGAGACATGGAAAGGAGTGCTGGAAGCCTGAAATCACCATTGCTAGAGCCATAAAGCCAGAAAACTGAATCCATAAAACAGAAGACTTAAGGCAGAAGCCATAAATCCCTCAAAACAAGCCTCAACCACCAGTGTGACTGAGGCACTGCCTACATCATTGCGACAGGAACATCTCAGCACTGGACAGCACAGGGACTTAATAAACCTAAAAGTTTAATACAATGACACCTACTGGAAGAAACCTCTCTAAACAGAAATTTATTTTTTCTTTTTCTTCCCATTTTTTTCTTATGCTTTTTTCTTTTTTCTCTATTGACTTTCATCTTTTTTAAACTTTATATTTTTATTCTTATTTTCTGTGGTGTTCTGTTTTTGACTTTTTGTTTGCTTTTGATCTTTTTTGTGGTTTTACTTCTCATAATTTTTAAAATTTTTATATTTTGTTGTATTTTATTTAAATTATTCATTTTTATTTCTTTTTTTTTTGTTATGGTTCTTAACAATACCACTCTCAAATGTCATCAGAGAAGAAGTCAAATACCATGACTACAGAAGAAAGAGATGTAGTTCAGAAAAAAATTTTAAATATTCAGAAAAAAATCTCAATTATATGGAAAACTTGGAGTTAAATGATAGATAATTCAAAACTGAAATTCTGAAAATACTCAACTAGATGTGAAAAGACACCAGGCAACTTCATGAACTCAAAAAATAAATTAATGTACAAAACGATTAACTCACCAAGGAGATTGAAACTTTAGAAACAGAGATAAAGAACTTAATACATGAATTGAAGACTGAGGTAGCAAGTTTAGCTAATAGAACAAGCCTGATAGAAAAAATAATCAGTGAATACAAAGAGAGGCAACTAGAGATGTTAAAGAGAAAAGAGTAGAGACTCACAAATTAAAACTGAGACAACTCTACAAAAATTGTGTGACAGTCAAGATAAACAAAACAAGGTACCTATATTTTCTTCTATGTAAATTACTGTTGCATATCTTATATTTAGGTCTTTGATTCATTTTGAATTAATTTTTGTGCAGGGGAAAAGCTGGAGTCAAGTTTTATTCTTTTACATGTGGGTTTCTAATTTTCCCAGTACCATATTTTGAAGAGGGTTTTTTTTCTCCTTTGTGTGTTTTTGGCTACTTTGTTGAAGATGATTTGTCCATATATATATATATATATATATATATATATATATATATATATATATATAATTTTATGTCTTGGCTCTTGATTCTGTTTAGTTGGCCTGTATGTCTGTTTTTCAGTCAATACCATACTGTTTTATATATCGTGGCTGTATATGATAATTTGAAGTCAGATAGTGTGATATCTCTGGCTTCATTCTTTTTACTCGGGATTGCTTTGGCTTTTCAGTGTTTTTTATGGTTCCATACAAACTTGGTAATATTTTGTTCCATTTCTTTAAAAAATGACATTGGGATTTTGGAGGGGATTGCATTATATTTGTATATTGCTTTGGGTAATATGTTCATTTTAACTATGTTGATTTTTCCAACCAATTATCATGAAATATTTTTCCATTTCATTTTATCTTTTCAATTTCTTTCAATAATGTTCTGTAGTTTTCAGTATATAAGTCCTTCATATCCTTTGTTAAGTTTATTCCTAGGTATTTTGATACTGTTTTTGTTGTTGCAATTGTAAAAGAAATTATTCATTTGAATTTATTTTCCAAAGTTTCATCATTGGTGCATAAAAAAGAAGTGAATTTTTATATATTTATTTTGTATCCTGTGATTTTACTGTATTGGTTTACTGTTTCTAATTGTTTTTTTGTTGGAGTCTTTGCAGTTTTCTATATACAGGATCAAGTCATGTGCAAAAAGTGATACTTTTTCTTCTTCTTTCCCAATATGGATGCCCATTTCTTTCGTTCTCATGCCTGATCACTCTGGCTAAAACTTTCAGAATTATATTGAATAAGGGTGGAGAGAGTGGGCAGGCTTGTCTTGTTCTTGATTTTAGAGGAAAGCCTTCAGGTTTTAACTATTTAGTACGATATTAGCTGATTGTTTTTCATATTATTTATTATGTTGAGGTTCTTTTCTTCTATTCTGATTTTATTGATTGTTTTAAACACAAAAGGATGTTGTATCTTATCAAATTCCTTTTCTGCATCTATTGATAAGATTATGTGATGTTTGTTTTTTGTTTTGTTGATGTGGTCTATTATGTTGATTAATTTACATATGTTGAACAGTCCTTGTGCTCCTGGAATGAATTCCACTTGATTATGATATATTGTTTTTTAAATGTGTTGTTGCATTCAATAGGCTAGTATCTTGCTTAGGACTTTTGCATCTATATTCATGAGAGATATTGGTCTACAGTTGTGTGTGTGTGTGTGTGTGTGTGTGTGTGTGTGTGTGTGTGTGTGTGTGTTTTCCTTGCCAGGTATTTTTTTTTTTTGTATTTTTCTGAAGCTAGAAACCGGGAGAGACAGTCAGACTCCCGCATGCACCCGACCGGGATTCACCCAGCACGCCCACCAGGGGGCAATGCTCTGCCCCTCCGGGGCGTCGCTCTGTCGCGACCAGAGCCACTTTAGGCCAAGGAGCCATCCCCAGCGCCCGGGCCATCTTTGCTCCAGTGGAGCCTTGGCTGCGGGAGGGGAAGAGAGAGACAGAGAGGAAGGAGAAGGGGAGGGATGGAGAAGCAGATGGGCGCCTCTCCTGTGTGCCCTGGTCAGGAATCGAACCCGGGACTTCTGCACGCCAGGCCAACCCTCTACCACTGAGCCAACCAGCCAGGGCCTCTTGCCAGGTTTTGTTATGAGGTTTATGTTGTCCTCATAAAATGTGTTGAGGAGTATTGCATCTTATATTTTTTGGAAGGCTTTGAGAAGGATAGGTACCAAATCTTCTTTGAAAGTTTGTTAGTATTCACTAGTGCAGCCATGTAGTTCTGGACCTTTTGGGGGGAGGTGGGTTGATAGTTGTTTCTATTTCCTCCCTGCTTACAGATCTATTTATGTTTTCCACTTCTTTGTCACCCAGTCTAGAAAGATTGTATAGTTCTAGGAATTAATCCACTTTTTCTAGGCATAAAAATATTTTTAATGGCATAAAATCTTTTATAATATTCTACTATAATCCTTTGTATATCCATGATCTCTGTAGTAATATCTTGTCTTTCATTTTGGTTTTTGTTTATATGATTCCTTTTTTTTTTTTCTTTAGAGAGTCTAGCTAGTGCTCTGTTGATTTTATTGATCTTTTCAAAGGACCAGCTCTTCATTGTATTAATTTTTCCTACAGTTTTTTTTTCTCTCTTCTGTTTATTTTTGCTCTAATTTTTACTATTTTTTCTTCCCCTGGCATTGTGCCTTTGTTTTTATTTTTTCTTTGTTTGTTTCTTAAGGTGTGATGTTAGGTTCTTTACTGATTATGCTGTATCCAAGAAATTTTGATATATCATGTTGTCATTTTCATTTGTCTGTACATATCTTTTGATCTCTGCTTTTATTTATTCTTTTATCCAGCAGTTTTTTATAAGTATGTTGTTTAATTTTTACATTTTTATGGATTTCTTAACTGTTTTACAGTTCAATTCTAATTTCAAATCCTAATGAACAGGAAATATCCTTGGTATAATTTTATTGTTCCTGAATTTGTTGATGTTAATTTTGTGGCCCCACATATGGCCTATCATTGAGAATGTTTCATACACACTGGAGAAGAAAGTACAATCTGAAGTTCTGAAATAAAGTGACCGATTAATGTCTATTGCATTCATTTGGTCCAGGGTGTCATTTAAGCTCAATATTTCTTTTTTGATTTTCTTTTACAATGATCTTTCTCAAGTCATCAATGGTGTGTTGAAATCTCCAAGTATAATTGTGTTTTTGTGTGCTTCTCTGTTTAGATCAGTTAGTAGTGTCTTATATATTTTGATACACCTTGGTTCAATGCCTATATAGTAAGAAATGCCATATCATCTTGGTACAATGTCCACTTTATCATTATTAAGTGTCCATCTTTGTCTCTGTTTACCTTCTTTTTGTTTTTTTTTATGGTTGAGTATTATTTCATTTTTTAAAATAAATGTTTATTAATTTTAATGGGGTGATATTAATAAATCAGGGTACATATGTTCAAAGAAAACATCTCCAAATTATCTTGTCATTCAATAATGTTGCATACCCATCACCCAAAGTCAAATTGTCCTCTGTCACCTTCTATCTGATTTTCTTTGTGCCCCTCCACTCTTCCTTCTCCCTTCCTCTCCTCCCCCACCATAACCACCACATTCTTGTCCATGTCTCTTAGTCTCATTTTTATGTCCCACCTATGTATGGAATTATGCAGTTTTTAGTTTTTTCTGATTTACTTATTTCACTCCATATAATGTTATCGAGATCCATCCATTTTGTTGTAAATGATCCAATGTCATCATTTCTTATGGCTGAGTAGTATTCCATAGTATATATGTACCACATCTTCTTTATCCATTCATCTATTGAAGGGTTTTTTGGTTGTTTCCATGTCTTGGCCACAGTGAACAATGCTGCAATGAACATGGGGCTGCATGTGTCTTTACATACCAATGTTTTTTTAGTTTGGGGGGTATATACCCAGTAGAGGGATTGCTGGTCATATGATAGTTCTACTTTTAGTTTTTTGAGAAAATACCATACTTTCTTCCATAATGGTTGCATTACTTTACATTCCCACCAACAGTGGATGAGGGTTTCTTTTTCTCTACAGCCTCTCCAACATTTGCTATTACCTGTCTTGTTGATAATAGCGAATCTAACAGGTGTGAGGTGGTATCTCATTGTAGTTTTGATTTGCATTTCTCTAATAACTAATGAAGATGAGCATCCTTTCATATATCTGTTGGCCATTTGTATTTCTTCCTGAGAGAAGTGTCTGTTCATGTCTTCTTCCCATTTTTTTATTGGATTGTTTGTTTGTTAAGTTTTATGAGTTCTTTGTATATTTTGGATATTAGGCCCTTATCTGAACTGTTGTTTGAAAATATCATCTCCATTTAGTTGGCTGTCTGTTTATTTTGTTGTCAATTTCTCTTGCTGTGTGAACACTTCTTAGTCTGATGTGGTCCCATTCATTTATTTTGCCTTCACTTCTCTTGTCTTTGGAGTCAAATTCATAAAATGCTTTTTAAAACCAAGGTCCATGAGTTTAGTACATATGTTTTCTCCTATGTACTTTATTGTTTCAGGTCTTATATTTAGGTCTTTGATCAATTTTGAATTAATTTTAGTATAAGGGAACAAACTGTAGTCGAGTTTCATTTTTTGCACGTGGCTTTCCAGTTTTCCCAGCACCATTTATTGAAGAGGGTTTCTTTTCTCCATTGTGTGTTCTTGGCCCCTTTATCAAAAATTATTGGACCATATATATTTGGTTTTATTTCTGAATTTCTATTCTATTCCATTGGTCTGAGTGTCTATTTTTCTGCCAATACCATCCTGTTTTGATTGTTGTAGCTCTATAATATAATTTGAAGTTAAGTATTGTAATGCCCCCAGTTTCGTTCTTTTTCCTTAGGACTGCTTTGGCTATTCGGGGTTTTTTATAGTTCTATATAATCTGATGATATTTTGTTCCATTTCTCTAAAAAATGTCATTGGAATTTTGATGGGAATTGCATTAAATTTGGCCTGACCTGTGGTGGCACAGTGGATAAAGCGTTGACCTGGAAATGCTGAGGTCTCTGGTTCGAAACCCTGGGCTTGCCTGGTCAAGGCACATATGGGAGTTGGTGCTTCCAGCTCCTCCCCCCTGTCTCTCTCTCCTCTCTCTCTCTCTCCCTCTCTCTTCTCTCTAAAAATGAATATATAAACTAAAAGGAATTGCATTAAATTTGTATATTGCTTTGGGTAATATGGTCATTTTGATTATATTTATTCTTTCTATCCAGAACAAGGAATATTTTTTCATTTCATTGTATCTTTTTCTATTTCCCTTAACAATGCTTTGTAGTTTTCATTATATAGGTCTTTTACATTCTTTATTATGTTTATTCCAAGGTATTTTATTTTTTGTTACAACTATGAAGGGGATTTTTTTTTTAGTTTGTTTTCTAATGTTTCATTGTTGGCATATAGAAAGGCTATGGACTTTTGTATATTAATTTTGTATCCTGCGACCTTACTGTATTGGTTTATTGTTTCTAGTAATCTTTTTGTGAAGTCCTTGGGGTTTTTGATTTATAGGATTATATCATCTGCAAAACGTGAAACCTTTAGTTCTTCTTTTCTGATATGAATGCCTTTTATTTCTTTATCTTGTCTGATTGCTCTGGCTAGAACTTCGAGCACCACATTATATAAGAGTGGAGAGAGTGGACAACCCTGTCTTGTTCCTGATTTAAGGGGGAAATTCCTCAGTTTTATGCCATTTACTATGATATTAGCTGATGGGTTATCAGAAATAGCCTTTATCATGTTGAGATATTTTCCTTCTATATCCATTGTGTTGAGTGTTTTAAACATAAAATTGTGTTGTATGTTATCAAATGCCTTTTCTGCACCTATTGATAAGATCATGTGGTTTTTGTTCTTTGTTTTGTTGATATGTTGTATTATGTTAATGGTTTTACATATGTTGAACCATCCTTGAGAATCTGGGATGAATCCCACTTGATTATGATGTATTATTTTTTAAATATGTTGTTGTATTCAATTTGCTAGTATTATATTTTGTTTAGTATTTTAGCATCTGTATTCATTAGAGATATTGGTCTGTAGTTTTCTTTTTTTGTTCTGTCCTTCCCAGGTTTCAGTATGAGGGTTATGTTGGCCTCATAAAATGTGTTTAAAAGTATTGCTTCTTCTTCAATTTTTTGGAAGACTTTGAGTAGAATAGGAACCAAGTGTTCTTTGAATGTTTGAGAAAATTCACTAGTATAGCCCTCTGGCCCTGTACTTTTATTTTTGGGGAGGATTTTAATAGTTTTTTTTATTTCCTCCCTACTTATTGGTCTGTTTAGGCTTTCTGAGTCTTCATGACTCTTCTAGAAAGATTGTCTTTTTTTTGAGGAATTTATCCATTTCCTCTAGATTGTTGATTTTGGTGGCATATAGTTTTTCATAGTACTCTACAATAATTCTTTGTATATTTTTTATATCTGTGGTGATTTCTCCTCTTTCATTTTGGATTTTGTTTATATGAGTCCTCTCTCTTTTTTCCTTGGTGAGTCTTGCCAAGACTTGTCAAATTTGTTGACCTTTTCAAAGAACCAGCTCCTTGTTTTATTAATTTTTTCTATAGTTTTTCTGTTCTCTATATCATTTATTTCTGCTCTGATTTTTATTATTTCCTTTTTTCGACTGGTTTTGCATTGTCTTTGTTCTTCTGTTTCTAGTTCCTTAAGATGTGAAGTTAAGTGGTTTACTTGGACTCTCTCTTGTTTGTTCATACAGGTCTCTAGTGATATAAACTTCCCTCTTATTACTGCTTTTGTTGCAACCCCTAGATTCTGATATGTTGTATTTTTATTTTCGTTTGCCTGTATGTATCTTTTGATATCTGCACTTATCTCTTCTTTGACCCACTCATTTTTTAAAAGTATGTTGTTTAGTTTCCACATATTTTGGGGATTTTTACCTCTTTTTTGCAATTGAATTCTAGGTTCAAGGCTTTATGATCAGAAAATATGCTTGATACAATTTCAATTTTTCTGAATTTGTGGCCAAACATATGGTAAATTCTTGAAAATATTCCATGTACACTAGAGAAAAATGTGTACTCTGTCACTTTGGGATGAAATGTCCTGTAGATGCCTATCATATCCAATCGCTCTAATGTTTCATTTAAGGCCAATATTTCTTTACTGATTTTCTGTTTGGATGAACGATCTAGAGCTGTCAGTGATATATTGAGGTCTGCAAGTATGATTGTATTTTTGTCAGTTTTTGTTTTTAGGTCAGTCAGTAGCTGTCTTATATATTTTGGTGCTCCTTGGTTTGGTGCATATATATTAAGAAGTGTTATGTCTTCTTGATTTAGTGTTCCCCTTTTCAATATGAAATGACCATGTTTGTCTCTGATTTCTTTTTGTTGTCTTGTAGTCAGCATTGTTAGATATGAGTATTGCTACACCTGCTTTTTTTTTGGATGTTATTTGCTTGGAGTATTGTTTTCCAGACTTTAACTTTGAATTTATATTTATCCTTATTGCTTAGATTTGTTTCTTGTAGGCAGCATAAAGTTGAATTTTTTTAATCCATTCTGCTACTCTATGTCTTTTTATTAGTGAGTGCAATCCATTTACATATAGTATAATTATTGACAATTGAGTGTTCCCTATTGCCATTTTATATATCGCTTTCTATTAGTTTTGTATGTTCTTTGATTTTTCTCTTTTGTTTTTCTATTATTTGTTTTTGTTTGGTTGTAATCCATAGTTCTTTCCTCTGTTACTACCTTTTTTAAGTCATGTGCTTCTGTGGTGGTTTTTTCAGGGGTGGTTACCAGTAAGTAATGAAAAGGGTACCTACTATGTTCATTGTAGTACACTATCTTATAAGTGCTTCTGCACTCCATCGTCCTTTGCTACTGTTAATCTTCGTCCTCTCCCCCTTTTTTTGTTTTTGTTGTCACAGTTTAAATTTTGTTTTATTGTGTTCTTGGTGGAGCTTTTACTTGTGGTTTTGTTTTCTTTATTCTTTGTATCTAGTTGGAAAACCCCCTTTAGTATTTCCTGACATGGGGGTTTTTTGATGATAAATTCCCTCATCTTTTCTGTATCTGTGAATGTTTTTATTCCTCCTTCATATTTGAAGGATAGCTTTGATAGGTATAGTATTTTTGGCTGGAAATTCCTCTCTTTCAGAAATTTAAATATTGGGTCCACTGTCTTCTAACTTGTAGAGTTTCTGCTGAGAAATCTGATGATAATATAATAGGCCTTTTTTATATATTGTATTCTTCTTTTCCCTGGCTGCCTTGAGAATTTTTTATTTGTCGTTGGTTTTTGCCAATTTCATTATGATGTGCCTTGGAGTAGGTTTGTTGTGGTTAAGATAACTCGGTGTTCTGTTTGCTTCTTGAATTTGAGGCTTTAGTTCTTTCCACAGGCTTAGGACATTCTCATCTATTATTTGTCTGAATATGTTCTCCATTCCATTTTCTCTCTTTTCTCCCTCTTATATACCTATTATTCTTATGTTAGTCTTTTTGATGGAGTCAGACAATTCCTGTAGGGCTTTCTCATAGTTTTTAATTATTGAGTCTCTCTCTTCTTCTCTCTGTTGTGCCTCAAGTTGCCTGTCTTCTATGTCACTAATCCGCTCTTCTATCTGGCCTGTTCTATTAGCTAAGCTTGTTACCTCATTTTTCAGTTCATGAATTGAGTTTTTCATGTCTGTTTAATTTGTTTTTATAGTTTCAATTTCCTTGGTAATATATTCTTTGTGTTTGTTGAGTTGTTTTTTGAGCTCCCTAAATTGCCTTTCTGTGTTTTCTTGTATATCTATGAGTATTTCTAGGATTTTGATTTTAAATTCTCTGTCATTTAACTCCAAGGTTTCCAATCTATTAAATTTTTTTATGGATTTTTTTTTCATCTATCTGTTCTACAGCTCTGTCTTCTGTATCCATGATATTCGATTTCCTTTTTCCTCATGGCATCTGAGGTGGTTTTGTTAATGCCATTAATGAGAATTAATAAAAAATAAAAGTAAAAAAATAAACAATAAAAAATAATTTAAAAATTAGTATTACTTCTTTTTTTCTTTCTTCTTTCGTTCTTTGAGAAAATACTGTGAAACAAATGAGAATGATATTGTACTAAATGGAACAAACACTACCTGCAAGGAGGGCCCAAGTTGATGAAAAATAATAAAGGGGCAAAAAGGATGTAGGGACCCACAAAATGAAGATTTGGATCAAGAATAAAATAATTTGCTTGTAAATGATGTTTGCCTGATAGATATAGTGAAAGGGATAAGAGGGAAACAAGAAAAAGAAAAAAATATAATTGCATTAAGTGGAACAAAAACTACATAGAATAGAGAGCTGGGGTTGGGGGGAATGCCAATGAGTTAAAAAGCAAAGTAAAAAGCACACAAAATACCACAAAGAAAAAAATTTGTATCCAAAAGAAAATAATTTGTTCGTGAGTGAGGATTGAATGAGAGGGAAGTAAAGGAGAAAAGAAGAAAGAGTGAGGTAGAAAGAAGAAAAAATAAATAAAAAAGGGAATAAAAGAGAGAGTTAAGGGTTTTGGAGTGTAACCCTAATAGAGAGAAAGAAATAAAAAATGAAAAAAATGGGAAATGTAACAGTTATGGGTAATGTAGTTCAAAATGAAGAGAAAAGAAGAGAAGCAGAGAATAAAAGGATCAAGGTGGAAGAAGAAAAAAAATAAAAAAATAAAATAAGATGAAAGAAACAATAAAAATTGGAAAAAGTTGTAAAGACTGTGGATTTTTTTATTGATTTTGAGAGGTTCTCTTCTTCCTTTTTCTTTCCTCTCCCTCTTCCTGGTCAGTGGCTCTCTATCCCAGGATCTGCCCCTGTGGCATGCTTAGGTGGAGATTTACAGTTGATGTGTCTCTATGGTGATGTCACATACCTCAGTCTCGTTGGTAGTCAGGGCTTGTTAGCATTTGCAGGCTCCAACAATGGGAGAGTCCATTTTCCCAGAGCCTCTCTCCTAGTCTCTCCTTTCTGAATTAGCAGTCTGATGATCCAGCTATGAGGTTGCCACTTCCACTGCCTAGAGATTAAGGGACTCAAAGAGCTTGCAGATCCCCACTCTATTCCCACTCAGCACAGGGTTTTGGGAAAGGCTCTGTCATTCAGAGCCATCAGTGTAATCAGGCAGGGCTGGTAGCCAATTGCTCTCAAGGTGTCTTTCTATGAGCCTCTAGGCATGTCCAGTATGCCTCAGCACTCTGTGGGACCATGCTCCCCAGGCTTTTTGCACTTTGTAACTTGTATTGGCTGGGAAGAAGATGCCCTAGTTGCTGCCTGCAGAACAGGAAATCTTAAAAGCTTCCAGGTCCTTCTTTTTAATGTACAGCCCTGAGTATGAAAGCTCTGTCAATCAGAGCCACCAGCTTAAGCAGGTACAGGGGAATATTGACTTCTATTCAGTTCTCCAGGTATATCTAGTTAAATTTGCCTTAGTGTTCCATGGTATTGCTTTTTGCAGGCTTCTTCCTTGTTAAAAAGCCTACAGCCTAGCCTGTGTAACTTCTGCAGTGTTTTCTGAGGTTTGTTCCATAGGAATGTATTTTTCATTCTATGTCAGCTGACAGGAAGTTGCTCCCGCCCCTACATGCAGAGCAAGAGGCACTAAAAAATATCATGTCTCTTTTCTTAGATCACTGATGTGAGAGAGACCTTGTTACTAGAGCTGTGTAAGCCTGTTGGGCAGTGAGCAGACTGTGAGTTAAGCTAATTTCAGTGATTGAATCTGCAGATCTGCTCCAGAGACAGTGTGCAAGATACCTGTGTGCCCCTCTACCTACCACTTCCGAATTTTTTCTTCCCCATGATGTTAACCTAAATGGCTGGGTGAGGTGCCCTGCCCATCTGAAGAAGTCTGTGCGTAGGGAAGTTCACTTTCGTGCACTCCCCACGCACTGTTGTTGCGGGAGCAAGGACCACGCTGAGACTCTGTTCACAGCCCACGCAGAAGCCTCTGCCCCTTCCCTTCTGTCCAGGAACATGAGCGCCCATGCCTGGGGTGCTAGGAGGAACCTCTCGCACACTGTCCGTGCTCGCTGACCAGGATATCAGGGGTAATGGCAGCTCCTGCTCACCTGCCTTTGCCGGGGTCCGGCACCGGTGTTAGTTCATGTGGGCTGAGTTGCCGCAGGCACACTCATTCTTCAGCTTGAACGTCTGTGCCCCAGCCTGGCTCCCTCCACGCCCCCAACCTTCACTCTCTCTCAGTTCCAAGTGAAAGCAGCCCTTGCTCAGATTAATGAGGAAGGCGGAGTTTTCTGTTTTCTCTCTTATTTCCTTCAGGGTTGATTATATATTTACCCACCTTTTTGCCCAATCATACCTTATTGTTCAGTGTATGGGACTTCCAGTTGCTCCAGGGATAGATTTTTCTGTCTCTGGTTGTAGAACTTGTTAAAATTTTGGGGAGAGGTATTGGGAGTGCTCCTCATGGTGCCATTTCTCTGACGTCACTCCTGTTTACCTTTTTTGTCTTGAACTTAGCATTGTCAGATATGAGTATGGTTACATTTGCTTTTCTTTGGGTATTATTTGCTTGGAGAATCATTTTCAAACCTTTAACTTTGAATCTACTTTTATCCTTGCAGTTTATATGTGTCCCTTGAAGGCAGCATATGTTTGGGTCTTGCTTTATGATCCAATCTGCTACTCTGTAGCTCTTTATTGATGAGTTATGTCCATTTACATTTAGGGAAATTATTGATACTTGAGAATTTCCTATAGCCATTTTATGTTTTATTTTCTGTAACTCTGTTTCTTGTTTGTTTCTTCTCTTTTTTGTTTCTGTTAGTTGTTTTTGTTTGGTAGTATTTCATACTTACTTTCCCTGTTTCTTCTTTTTTTAAGTTGTATGTTTCAGTAGTGGCTTTTTCATGGGTTAACACTTTAGGTTATTAGAAAAAAATGTTCATATATACAAGAGTCCTTTCTGTTATGAGTGGTTCTGTACTCCATTTGCCTTTGCTACTGCAGCTCTTTATCCTCTGCCTTTTTATGTTATTGTCGTCACAGATTTCTTTATCATATTCTTGTTGGAGCATTTACTTGTAGTTTTGATTTTTTTTTAACCTGGTTGAGTAACCCCCTTGAATATTTCCTGCAGTGGGAGTTTTCTGGTGATACATTTCCTCAGCTTCTGCATGTCTATAGAAGTATTTATTTATTCTTCATATTTGAATGATAACTTTGATGGATATGGTACTCTTGGTTGATATTTTCTCTCTTTCAGTACTTTGGATGTTTTGGTCCACTCTCCTCTGGCTAGTATAATTACTTATGAGAAGTCTGATGATAATGTAATGGGCTTTCCTTTATATGTTATGGTCCTCTTTTCCCTAGCTGCCTTGAGGATTTGTTTTTGTCATTGATTTTTGACAATTTTATTACCATGTGCCTTGAATTGTGTCTATTTGTTGTGGTAACTCAGTGTTCTGATTGCTTCTTGGAACTGAAGCTCTACTTCTTTCCATATGCTTGGGAAATTCTTATCTATTATTTGTCTCAATAGGCTCTCCATTTCCTCCTCCCTCTTTTCTTATTCTGATATACCCATTATTCTTATATTGCTCTTTCTGATGGAGTCTGACAATTGTAGATCTCTCTCATTTTTTTAAATTTGTCTCTCTCCTCTTCTCTCTGTAGCATCTCTGCTTGTGTATCTTTGATGTCACTGATTCTTTCCTCTATCTGGCTTTCTGTATTAGGTAAACTTGCTATGTCAGTCTTCAATTCATGTATTGAGTTCTTCATCTCTGTGTTTAAAGTTTCAATTTCCTTGATGTGGTATTTATTTTGTTCATTATTTTGATTTCTGAGCTTATTAATTGCCTGTTGGTGTCTTCTTGTATCTTATTCAGTATTTTCAGAACTTAAATTTTGAATTCTTTCTCATTAACTCCAGGTTTCCATGCAATTGTGATTTTTTTTCCTGGAGATTTTTAATTTTCTTTTTAAATTATGTCTCTGTCTTGTGATGCTATGGTATTCAATTTCTTATTCCTTGATGGCATTTGAGAGTGGTATAGTTAGAGCCCTAACAAAAAAATGAAAACTTAAATAAAAATACAAAAAATAAAAAAATAATATGTTTTAAAAAATTATGACAAGTAAAAAAGAAAAGCCACTGGAAAATGATGAAAAGCAAACAAAATTAAAAATACTGCAAAAATAAGAATAAAATATAAAAATTAAAGAAAATAACATTTAAAAGAGAAATAGAGAAAAAAGAAGAAAAGTAAGGAGAAAAGGGAATGAAAAGAAAACTAAACTTCAGTTTTGAGATGTTTCTTCCTGTAGGTGGTACCTTATTACAGGTTTCTGTTTTGTGAAATTCCTGGGCTGTCCTCTGCTGAGATGTTGCTGTTGCAATTATGTAGTCATTGTTGCAGCTGCATTGGTGGTTGGGGCATGTTGTGAGGGCTTTATGGTTTCTGCCTTTGGGCTTCAGCTTTATAGCTTCAGGTCTCCAGATTTGTGACTCTAGCAATGGTTGTCTCAGGCTTCTGGGCACTCCTTACCACATCTCAACAGACCTGGGGATTGGACATGGAGAACCATTGTTTATCAGGGGAGAGTGTGGCTCTGGAGAGCTAGCTGTAGGATTTGTCTCTGCCAGTCTCTGTACTGCAAAGTGAGGGAGGCAGGATATGGGAATCTGGATGGCTTTATTTTAGTTTTCCTACCTCTGCCAAGTGCAGGCTGCAGTCAGACCACAGATGCAATGGTCATGACTCCATACTCTTGATGCTTTGGTTTATCACCCCCTCTGCTCCCTATCTCACTGCTCCTCCTGGCAGATGGAGATCCAGTCATTCCACGTTTCCTTGTCCATCCCCACAGAAAATCCAGAAAATCGAAACTTCCCTCATCCCCTTAGTACAGCAGAGTAGTAAGAAAAAACTCAGTCATTCCAGGTCTGTCTCCTCTTCTTTTCAAAGCCCACCTTGAGTGTATTTTATATTCCACTCCCCTTTCACCCTCTCCCACCTTTAGTCCATTTGGTGCATGGATCTTTCAGACACACCTGTGAGCCCAGCTGGGGTTACTTTTCTGTGTTATAGTTGTTCAATTTGGTAAAATTTCAAGGGGAGATATCAGGAGTATCTTTCATACCTCCATTATTCTGACATCATCTCACATCTTGAATTTTGAAGAAAGTGTAGGTAACTATCAAATTGAAAAGGAATATGATAAAGTTTAGGAGGATATTTCAGGCAGAGACAATAGCAGGCATAGAGGCAAATATTCATGAACTGACATCATACATCAGAAAAGTAGGGATAAGTTGATGAGCAAAAATATATGAGGTCTCTTTCTTCACAAAACATACATTTTAGTGCATAAATCAATTAAATTATGATGATAAAGTAGAGTAAGTACTATGAAGGGGAAGTCAAGTGTGATTTTGGGAGCATCTAGCAGGGACAATAAATTGAGTTTTTTGAGAAATAGTTACAATAAATTTCAGAGGAAATCACTTTTAAAGTGAGATATAAATGAAATGTAGAAGTAAATTAGAGGGAAAATTGTAAATGCTTCAGAGAGAAGGAGTAGGGAGGGAAGAATGGCTGGAGTGGGGGATTGGGAGAGAGAGAGAGAAAGACAGAAAGACACATAGAAAACAGAAGGTATGAAGGCCAGGGGAATGAGGGGAAAGGTAATGATAATAAATTTAGAAAAACTAAAAGAAGTTCAGTACAACTGGACCACAGAGTAAAGTACAGGGAAGTGGCCAGAGTTGAAGAAGTGCTTATGAGCTGTGTTGGCATAAAAATGATAGGGATGCATTGAAGGATTTATTGCAAAGGAATGACACAAACAGATTTGCATTTTAGATAGATAACTCTGAGAACAGTGTGGCAGGTAGATTGGAAGAAAACAACATTGAAGCTGAGGTGAGTAGTTTTATAAGATACAATAACAATAATTACTATGTCTTGGACACCTACACCGCTGCAGACACATTACATGAAACATCTCTAATCTTCAAAAAATCTATTCAAAATAGGTATTACTATTTCTATTGAATTGATTAAGAAAGTAAAACTTAAAAATTAATAATTATTTGCTTATGATGATACAGTTATTAAGCAAATTCAAGACTGTTTTCTTGAAATTACTGCTTTTTCCACTAAATAATTTTTAAGGAGTTTATGGATCTACTATATATTCAAAAGGTAGAATTGATGGTATTTGGTGACTGATTGGAAGTTGATGGTAGTTAGGATGTTTTATGAGTGCTGCTTTTAAGTAAAAATTTCTCTAGGACAATGGAAGTACTAAAAATTAGGAAAAGTGATAATGCAAGTATTAAAATTTTCATTGAATTTGTAGGAATAAATAAGCTTTTGTAAAATGACAGTGATAATAAAGGAAGTGGTAAACAGCAAACTAGAATACTTATTTGTCTGCATGACAGATGAGGAATAATAGTCTGGAAGCAATACAGCATATATTTATCCTGTAGTTACAGGGAAATGTTACTTTTTTTAAAAGATTTTATTTATTTTAGAGAGTAAATAGAGAGAAATAGAGAGAGAGAGAGAGAGAGAGAGAGAGAGAGAGAAGGGGTGAGGAACAGGAAACATTAACCCTCATATGTGCCTTGATGAAGGCAAGCCTAGAGCTTTGAACTAGTGACCTCAACATTCTAGGTCAATGCTTTATCCACCATGTTTTTTTTTGTATTTTTGGTTTTTCTTTTAAAGTGATTATTCATATCAATACCAGGCCCCACAGTGTTTTGTGTATAAATTACTACTATAAGCCAGTGTTTTCAAACTGTAGTTTGCAATCCATTAGTGGACTATTCAATCCATGTCGTAGATTGCCACTACATTTTTTTTAAATGAAAGACTATAATAGAATAAAACACCAAAGCATATTATATTTACAAGGATAACTATTTTGTTTTGAATTTCTTACTGCACATATGTGTGTTTGGGGGCTCAATAATTTTTTTTTAAAAAAGATAGGTTCTGGCCCTGGCCGGTTGGCTCAGCGGTAGAGCGTCGGCCTGGCGTGTGGGGGACCCGGGTTCGATTCCCGGCCGGGGCACATAGGAGAAGCGCCCATTTGCTTCTCCACCCCCCCTTCCTCTCTGTCTCTCTCTTCCCCTCCCGCAGCCAAGGCTCCATTGGAGCAAAGATGGCCCGGGTGCTGGGGATAGCTCCTTGGCCTCTGCCCCAGGCGCTAGAGTAGCTCTGGTCGCAGCAGAGCAACGCCCCGGAGGGGCAGAGCATCACCCCCTGGTGGGCAGAGCATCGCCCCTGGTGGGCGTGCCGGGTGGATCCCAGTCAGGCACATGCGGGAGTCTGTCTGACTGCCTCTCCCCGTTTCCAGCTTCAGAAAAAATAAAGATAGGTTCTGTGATGACTAATACTGGAACTTCCTCTGTAAAATTGGGTGAATAATTAAAATACCTGCCTTCCAAAGCAGTTGTGGAGAGTAAATATAAGCCATGTCAATTGCTTGACATATATCCTAGAACATGTCCACTTTGTGGAGATGTTTGTGTTAATGTTTCCACTTTTAAAATTACAAAACTAAAATTTCAGTAGTGCCAAAATCATACCACTAATAAGTGGCAGAGCTGGTACAGAAACCCAAGTCATTCTTATGTTAAAGCCAACATTTCCCCCCACAACCCCTAAGAATGGTGATTGACAGAGACTGTACTTGGGGTGGTGAGCTAACAATAAAGTGTACAGATAATGTATTGTAAAATTACCTGAAACCTGTATAATTTTTTCAACCAGTGTCACCCCAATTAAATATATTTTTTAATTTTTTGTTCTATTTTATTTTATTTTTATGACAGAGACAGAGAGTCAGAGAGTGGGACAGATAGACAAGAAGGCAGAGAGATGAGAAGCATCAGTTCTTCATTGTGGCACTTTAGTTGTTCATTGATTGCTTTCTCATAGTGCCTTTGACTAGAGAGCTACAGCAGAGCAAGTGACCCCTTACTCAAGCCAGCAACATTTGGGCTAGAGCCAGTGACCATGATCCCATGTCTATAATCCCATGCTCAAGCTAGCAACCCCACACTCAAGCTGGTAAGCTTACGCTCAAGCCAGTTGAGTCTGGGTTTCAAATCTGGGTCCTCCATGTCAGTCTGCTGCTTTATCCACTGTGCCACCGCCTGGTCAGGCCCAATAATTAAAAAAAAAGAAATACAAGGGATATAACTTTTAAGTATAGTGAGTCTGAAGTAAACATGACAAGCTCCAATTTGAAATGCAGGTGTGGAGCTCAAACTTTTGGCACAATAAAATTTTGTAAAATTAAATGTACTGCACAAAGTATCTTCTGTGTGTTATACTATATAGTAGTGGTATCCTACATTTAACTAAAAATTAAAGAAAATAAGCATTCATTTCTCCATGTTGCATCATCAAGAAGACATTGGTGTTTTTTTTATTATTTAATAAATTAAATTTAACATGGTGACATTGGTCAATAAGAGTACATAGATTTCAGGTAAACATTACAGCATTTGAAAAGTTGATTATGTTGTGTACCCATCACCTAAAGTCAAATCATTTTTCATCATCTTCTTTTTGTTACTCTTTACATCTTCCCTCCAACCTCTTTCTTCTCCCCCTCCCCTGCCCACTTTCCCCTGGTAAGCACTGAACTCATCTACTTCCATGAGTCTCAGTTTTGTATCCCAACTATGTGTGAAATTATATAGTTTTTAGCTTTTTTCTAATTTACTTATTTCATTCATTATAATATTCTCAAAGTCCATCCATGTTGTCCTTAATGTCAGTATGTCATCATTTCTTATGGCTGAGTAGTATTTCAGTGTATAGATGTACTACATCTTCTTTAATCACTTCTCTACCAAGGGACACTTTGGTTGTTTCCATGTCTTGGCCACTGTGAAAAATGCTGTGATAAACATAAAGTGTATGTGTCTTTACATAACAATGTTTTCGAGTTTTGGGGGTATATACCTAGTAGAAAGATTGATGGGTCATATGGTAGTTTTATTCTTATATTTTTTGAGGAACCACCATACTTTCTATCATAATAGTTGTACTAATTTACATTCCAAAAAGCAGTGAATGAGGTTTCCTTTTTCTAAACAGCCTCTACAACACTTGTTAATACTTGTCTTGTTGATAGTATCCAATATAACAGGTGTGAGGTGATATCTCATTGTGGTTTTGATTGGCATTTCTCAAATAGCTAGTGAAGATGAGCATCTCTTTATATATCTGTTGGCAATTTGTATGTCTTCTTGGAAGAAGTGTCTGTTCACGTCCTCTCCACATTTTTAATTACATTGTTTGCTTGTTTGTTGTTCAGCTTTGTGAGATTTTTATATATTTTGTATATTAACCCCTTATCAGTGCTGTAGTTTTCACATATCACCTCCAATTTAGTTGGCTATTTGTTTTGTTATCAGTTCCTTTTGCTGTGCAGAAGCTTTTTAGTTTGATATAGTCCCATTCATTTATTTTCACCTTTATTTCCCTTGCCTTTGGGGTATTTTTGAACCACTTAAGAGGCTTGCTGTCATATTCAGTCTTTCATGCTTTATTCTTTGGTTGTGCCATTGAGACAGTTTTACTTATATACTTCGGATGTTCCAAATACAAATGTTTTGATAGATAAATTGTGCATGATGCCAGGACCCTCCCACCCCAAATATTAGTAATAAAACTCCTCTATTCCTACTTTAGATGCAAATAGCTTGAGTTTGAGTCTTCATTATAGAGACAGTCTCTGAAATGGAGAGGAAGCAGGGAAAGCATTTGGGTCACATTGTTAGTTTTATAAGATTTAATATAGTCAAAACAACCAAGCATTGATAGTTTGTTTAACATGGTAACTTTTTGTAATGCCTTTAGGAGATCCCACCTCTAATTCCTTATTTGTTAAGCCAGAAAATGACTCATGGAACATTTAGCAAAACTCACTAATGAAAGCTTCCCAGACAAAAAACAAACAAAAAAATCTCAAGGAATTCATTACAACAAAACCAATGCTGCAAGAAATGTTAAGGGGCCTGCTGTAACAGAACAAGGTAGAAAAAAAAATCTAGTAAAAGAGAAATGTAGATTTAAAGGAAAAAATGGCAAAAAACAACTATGTATTAATAATAACCTTAAATGTAAATGGATTAAATGCTCCAATCAAAAAACATAAGGTTCCTGCATGGATAACAAAACAGGACCCGTACATATGCTGTCTACAAGAAAACCACCTCAAAATAAAAGAAATACATAGAAGGAAAGTAAAATGATAGGAAAAAATATTTCATGCAAATGGAAATTTAAAAAAAGCTGGGGTAGCAATATGTATATCTGACAAAATAGACTTAAAAAAAAGACCATAGTAAGGGATAAAGAAAATCACTACATAATAATAAAGGGAGCAATCCAAAATGATGAGATAATCATTATAAATATCTATACACCAAATAAGAGCACTTAAATATATAAAGCAGACTTTGATGGACATAAAGGGTGAGATCAACAGCAACACTATAATAGTAGGGGATTTCAATACCCCACTAACATTACTGGATAGATCCTCAAGATAGAAAATTTAAAAAGAAACTTAAGGGACACACTAGATCAACAGGACTTAATAGATATCTGCATAACCTTTCACCCTAAAGCAGCAGAATATACATTCTTTTCAAGTGCTCATGGTACATTCTTTAGGATAGACCACATGTTAGGGCACAAAAGCAATCTAAACAAATTTAAGAAGATTGAAATCATATCAAGCATCTTCTCTGATCACAATGGCATTAAAATGGAAATCAACTAAAATAGAAAAACTGAAAAACACTCAAACAATTGGAAACTAAACAGCATGTTATTAAATAGCGAATGGATCAACAATGAGATCAAGCAAAAAATCAAAAATCTTCTTGAATCAAATGAAAATGAACATACAACAACTAAAATTTTATGGAACACAGCAAAAGCAGTCCTGAGAGGGAAATTCATAGCATTATAGGCATACATTAAGAAGCTAGAAAAAAGCTCAAATAAAAACTTAACCCTGCAACAAAAAAACTAGGAAAAAACCAGCAAGTAAAGCCAAGAAGAAGTAGAAGGAAGGAAAAAATAAAGATCAGAGTGGAAATAAATGACAGAGAGGCTAACAGAAAAATACAGATGATGAATGAAACCAAGAGCTTGTTCCTTGAAAAGGTAAACAAAATCAACAAACCTTAAAAAAGACTCACCAAGAAAAAAAGAAGACTCAAATATATAAAATTAAAAATGAGAGTGGAGAAGTAACAACTGACATGCAGAAATACAAAGGATTGTAAGAAAATACTATGAAGAACTATATGCCAAAAAATTGGTGAAATGGACAAATTCCTTGAACATATAATCTTTCAAAAATCAATCTGAAAGAATCAGAAAACCTAAACAGACCAATTACAACAAATGAGATAAAAACAGTTATTAAAAAACTCCCAACAAACAAAATCCCTGGGACAGATAGCTACACATGCAAATTCTACCAAATATTAAAAAAACTAACTCCTATTCTTTTAAGCTATTTCAAAAACTTCAAAAGGAGGGAAGACTTCGAAGCGCCTTTTATGAGGCAAGCATAATTTTGATTCCAAAACCAGACAAAGACAATACAAGAAAAGAAAACTATAGGCTAATATCCCTGATTAATACAGATGCTAAAATTATCAATAAAATATTAGCAAACCGGATCCAGCAATACATGAAAAAAATCATACATCATGATCAAGTGGGATTTATTCTGGGGAAGCAATGCTGGTACAATATTTGCAAATCAATCAATGCAATTCATCACATAAACAAAAGGAGAGACAAAAACCACATGATAATATTAATAAATGCAGGAAAAACATTAGATAAAATCCAGCACCCACTTATGATCAAAACTCTCAGCAAAGTGGGAATACAGGGAACATACCTCAACATCATAAAGCCATCTATGACAAACCTACAGCCACCATCATACTCAATGGGCAGAAGTTAAAAGCAATCTCCTTAAGGTCAGAAACAAGGCAGGAGTGCCCCCTTTCACCACTCTTATTTAACATAGTTCTGGAAGTCCTAGCCACAGCAATCAGACAAAAAGAAGAAAAAAAGGCATTTAAATTGGAAAAGAAAAAGTAAAACTATCATTATTTGCTGATGATACAGTACTCTACATAGAAAACCCTAAAGTCTCAATCAAAAAACTACTGAACCAGATAAATGAATTCAGCAAAGAGGAAGGATATAACATTAATACTCAGAAATCAGAGACAATTTTAAATACCAACAATAAACTGTCTAAAAGAAAAATTAAGACAACAATCCCCTTTACTATTGCAACAATAAAAATAATAAATTACCTAGGAATGAATTTAACCAAGGACATTAAAGACTTGTACTCAGAAAATTATAAAACATTGATAAAAGAAATTAAGGAAGATAGAAACAAGTGGAAGCATATACCGTGTTAATGGATAGGAAGAATAAACATCATTAAAATGTCTATATTGCGCAAAGCAATGTATAAATTCAATGCAATTCCTATTAAAATACCAATGACATACTTCAAAGATATAGAACACATATTTCAAAAATTTGTATGGAACCAAAAAAGAACACAAATAACCTCAGCAATCTTGAAAAAGAATAATAAAGTGGGTGATATCACACTTCCTAATATCAAGTTATACGACAGTGCCATTGTACTCAAAACAGCTTGGTACTGGCATAAAAACAGGCATATACATCAGTGGAACAGAACAGAGAAGCCAGAAATAAACCCACACCTTTATGGTCAATTGATATTTTGACAAAGGAGGTAAGAGCATACAGTAAAGACAGTCTCTTTAACAAATAGTGTTGAGAAATTGTACAGCTACCTGCAAAAATATGAAACTAGACCACCAGCTTACACCATGCACAAAAATACACTCAAAATAGATAAAAGACTTAAATGTAAGTCATAAAACCATAAGCATCTAAGAAGGAAACATAATCAGTAAGCACTTCGACATCTCTCGCGCAATATATTTGCTGATTTATTTCCATGGGCATGTGAAATAAAGGACAAGATAAACAAATTGGACTATATCAAACTAAAAAGCTTTTGCACAACTAAAGACAATATGAACAGGGCCCTGGCTGGTTGGCTCAGCGGTAGAGTGTCGGCCTGGCATGCGGGGGACCTGGGTTCGATTCTTGGCCAGGGCACATAGGAGAAGTGCCCATTTGCTTCTCCACCCCCCCTCCTTCCTCTCTGTCTCTCTCTTCCCCTCCCGCAGCCAAGGCTCCATTGGAGCAAAGATGGCCCGGGCGCCGGGGATGGCTCCTTGGCCTCTGCCCCAGGCGCTGGAGTGGCTCTGGTCACGGCAGAGCGACGCCCCAGAGGGGCAGAGCATCGCCCCCTGGTGGGCAGAGCTTCGCCCCTGGTGGGTGTGCCGGGTGGATCCCGGTCGGGCGCATGCGGGAGTCTGTCTGACTGTCTCTCCCTGTTTCCAGCTTCAGAAAAATACAAAAAAAAATAAATAAAAATAAAGACAATATGAACAAAATAAAAAAAGAAACCACACATTGGTAGAAAATATTTGACAATACATCTGATAAGGCAGTGGTCCCCAACCCCCAGGCCATGGACTGGTACTAGTCTGTGGGTCATTTGGTACTGGTCCACAGAGAAAGAATAAGTAACTTACATTATTTCCGTTTTATTTATATTTAAGTCTGAACGATGTTTTATTTTTTAAAAATGACCAGATTCTCTCTGTTACATCCGTCTAAGTCTCACTCTTGACATTTGTCTCGGTCACGTGATACATTTATCCATCCCACCCTAAAGGCCGGTCTTTGAAAATAGTTTCTGACATTAAACCGGTCCGTGGCCCAAAAAAGGTTGGGGGCCACTGTGATAAGGGGTTAATAACCAAAATTGATAAAGAATTTGTAAAACTCAACACCAGGAAATGAAACAATCCAATCAAAAAATGGGCAAAAGAAGTGAATAGACACCTCTCAAAAGAGGACATACAGATGTCCAGTAGGTATATGAAAAAATGTTCAACATCACTAATCATTAGAGAAATGCAAATTAAAACCACAATGAGATACCACTGCACACCAGTCAGAATTTTTATTAACAAAGGAGCACATAATAAATGCTGACAAGGATGTGGAGAAAAGAGAACTCTGTACTGCTGGTGGGAATGCAGACTGGTGCAGCCACTGTTGGAAACAATATGGAGATTCCTCAAAAAATTAAAAATGAAACTGCTTTTTGACCCAGCCACCCCACTTTTTGAAATATATCCCAAGAACATCACATCAATGATTCAAAAGAAGACATGAACCCCCATGTTTCTGGCAACATTGTTTACAATAGCCAAGATCTGGAAACAGCCCAAATGTTCATCAGTGAACAATTGGATTAAAAAGCAATGGTACATATACACAATGGAATACAATGGGGCCATGAAAAAGAAAACCTTACCTTTTGTGACAACATGGATGGACCTGAAAAATATTATGTTAAGTGAAATAAGCCAGGCAGAGAAAGAAATAAGCCAGGCATTGGATTCCTCACTCATTTGAGGAATTCAATGAACAATGTGAACTGAGGAATGTAATAGAGGCAGAGGTGGGATCAAAGGGACCAGAGGGAAAGTGGACAGAGGGAAAGGGAGGAGAGGATGAAATCAGAGAAGGGAAAGTGATAGATGAAACTATATATACAGAACACAATGTTATAGAGAGCAGAAAAGAAAATCCTGGTGGGAAGGGGGAGGGTGTTATGGGAAGTGGGGTAAAGGGGATGTTGAGGGAAACATGGGTGAGGGGAGTTGCATTCCAGTGGACACTAGAATCTATGTAAACACAATAAATTTAAATAAAAAAGAAAGAACATTTCTGAAAATGCAGATTACATTATTCTACTTCTAAAAGTTCCAGGTGCCATATTAGTTAGAGGCTCATACTGAGAGCTCCAGAGACCCTTGTCCCTATAAAATTAAGCTGCTGCTACCTCTATTACTCTCAGCATGTTAACAATCTAACCTAACAATGAGTACATATCCTAAATAAAATTTAGAATAACCTTTAGGATTCTAGTTAGTTCAGGGACATTTTTTTCTCTATATTTTTCTTCCATCTTATGCCACCACTGGAATAAAAAAGGTTTTTATTTTATATGAAAAAATCTATAGGCCCTGGCTGGTTGGCTCAGCGGTAGAGCGTCGGCCTGGCGTGCGGGGTACCTGGGTTCGATTCCCGGCCGGGGCACATAGGAGAAGCGTCCATTTGCTTCTCCACCCCCACCCCCTCCTTTCTGTCTGTCTCTCTCTTCCCCTCCCGCAGCCGAGGCTCCATTGGAGCAGAGATGGCCCGGGCGCTGGGGATGGCTCCTTGGCCTCTGCCCCAGGTGCTAGAGTGGCTCTGGTCGCGGCAGAGCGACCCCCCGGAGGGGCAGAGCATCGCCCCCTGGTGGGCAGAGCATCACCCCTGGTGGGCGTGCCGGGTGGATCCCGGTCAGGTGCATGCGGGAGTCTGTCTGACTGTCTCTCCCCGTTTCCAGCTTCAGAAGAATACAAAAAAAAAATAAAAATCTATAAATAATTTTGTTTTTCTGTGGTACAGTTGTTAAAAACAAAGTAATTTGTTTTTATTCATATTCATTGTGTAATTTTTATAACATTTAATTAAGGCATAGCATATATATTTTTAAAAGTACAAATATTATGTGATAGCCCCACAACATTCTGGGTGATAAATGCTTTCTAGACATTGTAGTAGTAGAAGTGTAAAAAAAATGAGAAAGTGCAAATAGTGGCAAGGTGAGAGATACCCTTGATCTCTCCCTTTGAAATTTCAACAAATCGAACAGCTATAATGAAGTGAAATAAACCAGGCTGGGCTCACAGACTTGCCTGAAAAATCTGTGCAAGATCCACACGTGTAGTCAACTGAAGGTGAGAATGGTTGAGAAAAGGGGTATTGAAAGATGAGATGCTGCCTGACCTGTGGTGGCACAGTGGATAAAACATCAACCTAGGATGGTGACATCACTAGTTTGAAACACTGGGCTTGCCTCATCAAGACACATACCGAAAGCAACTAGTATGAGTTGATGCTTCCTGTTTCTATGCCCTCTTTCTCTCTCTCTAAAAATCAATAAACAAAATCCAAAAAAGAAAAGAAAGATAAGACACACTCATGGTTGATTCCAAGAGGAGAGAAACTAAATTGTGTTTTTGTCTGCTAGAGCTCCAGAGAGGAAGGAAGCTGGAACTGTCTGTCTGTTTGTTTGTTTTAATCTTCTAGGGTTCTGGAGATGAGAGAAACAGAGATTGACTTAATATTCTTCTACTGGGAGAAACAGTGATGTTGAGGGGCAGAGAGGGAGATTCTAATCCAAAGTGGTGTCAAAATGGGGGGTGATGAGCAATGTTTCCACAGTCTGCCTGCAACCCACCCAGTGCAGAGACAGAGAAAAACAAAGTGCAGCTCGACCACCTCCCAGAACCTGCCTCCCTCAACTTGTAGAATTTGGAGAGAAGCAGAGACATACCTCAAAGTTAACTCTCCAGAGCCATACTCTTTTCTGAAGAAGAGATACTCTATGTCTGGTCCTCTGGTCTCTTGAGACATGGAAAGGAGCACCTGGTGGCCTGAGATTGTTTTTGGTAAAGTCATAAAGCCCTCACAACAGGCCCCACCTATCATCACAACTGCAGTCCAGTCTTACGTCATTGTAACAGAAACATCTCAGTGGAGGTCAGAAATTTTATAGAGCTAAAACATGTAATACAGTGCCACTGACTAGAAGAAAACAAAACAAAACAAAAAACTCTAAAAACTAAAATCTCTTTTACTTTTGCAATTTCTTTAATTTTATAATTTTTCAAAAAAAATTTTTTAGAGAGAGAGAGACAAGCAGGGAAAGAGAGACAGAAAGATAAGAATAAGATAACCTAGACTTGTTATCTTTGAATATATGTATCCTGATTTATTGATGTCACCCCATTAAAAATAAAATTATTAAAAAATAATAATAATAATAAAAAGAACATTGAGCTATTACTATATGTACACTGACAAGTGTACTTCAACCACTGTGCTTCAGATGAACACTCCAAACAACGAAGCTATCTGGACAGAGTTAATTTTTATAATTTTTATTACTACTTTTTGGTGGGTTTTTTTTTGTTTGTTTGTTTTTTCTGAAGCTGGAAACAGGGAGAGACAGTCAGACAGACTCCCGCATGCGCCCGACCGGGATCCACCCGGCACGCCCACCATGGGGCGATGCTCTGCCCACCAGGGGGCGATGCTCTGCCCATCCTGGGCGTCGCCATGTTACGACCAGAGCCACTCTAGCGCCTGAGGCAGAGGCCACAGAGCCATCCCCAGTGCCCAGGCCATCTTTTGCTCCAATGGAGCCTTGGCTGCGGGAGGGGAAGAGAGAGACAGAGAGGAAGGTGTGGTGGAGGGGTGGAGAATCAAATGGGCACTTCTCCTGTGTGCCCTGGCTGGGAATCGAATCAGGGGCCTCTGCACGCTAGACCGACGCTCTACCGCTGAGCCAACCGGCCAGGGCCTTGGTGTTTTGTTTTTTTTTTATTTAACTTTTGGACTTTGCTCTTTGTCTATTTGTACTTTTTCTCCTTTACATTTCATTATTTTAAATTTTTTTCTATTTTTCAACATAAATTTTATTTTTAATTTTTTAGTTTTTGTAAGATTTATTAACAGTACCACTCCCATATGCCATTTAGGAAGAAGAAAACAAATATTATAGCTATAAAAGAAAGAAGCATATTTCAGAAAGAATATAAAAAATCTCAAGAAAGCAATCTGAATGACTTGAATACCTTGGAGTTAAATGATGGAGAATTTAAAATTAATTCTAAAAATACACAATGAGATGAGAGAAAACAGTGATAGGAAATTTAATGAGCTCAAAAAAACAAAAATTAATGAACAAAGTGAGTATTTCACAAAGGAGATTAATTAAAACTTTAAAAACAGATAAAGAGCTCAATACATGCATTGAAGAATGAAAGAGCAAGGTTAGTTAATAGGACAGGCCAGATAGAGGAGAGAACCAGTGGCATCAAGAACAGGCAACTAGAGATGTTACAGAGAGATAGAGTCACACATTAAAAAAGATAATAGAGCTTTACAAGAATAGTCTGACTTCATCTGAAAGAACAATCTAAGAATAAGGGGTATATCAAAAGAAGAGGAGAGTTGGAAAGAAATTGATACCCTATTCAAACTAACAATTGAAAAGAACTTCCCAACCTAATGGAAATAGTTAGATTCTCGAATCCAAGAAGCAAACATAATACCATGTTGCAATAGCTCAAGCAGACCTTCTCCAAGGCACAGAAGAATAAAACTGTCAAAAATCAATGCCAAAGAAAGAATCCTCAAGGCAGCTAAGGAAAAAAAAAAAACATAACATATAAAGAAAGGCCCATTATGTTATTACCAGACTTCTCAGCAGAAACCCTACAGCCACAAGATATTAGACACACACATTCAGGTAATAAAAGAGAAGGATTATCAGTCAAGAATATTATATCCATCAAAGTTATCCTTCAAATACAAAGAATAAATAAAAAATTTGCAAACATACAAAGGTGAAATAATTTATCAGCAGAAAACCACCACTGCAGAAGATACTCAAGGGGTTACTCTACTGCATATAAAGAATAAAATAAAACAAAAATACAAGGAAAAGCTCAACATGATTACAATAAAAACAAGGGTAACTTGTGACAACAGTAATGTAAAATGAAAATGAATAAAGATCTGCAGTAGCAAAGGAAAATGGAATGCAGAAGCACTTATATGAAAAAGGACTCTTGTATATATGAAAATTTTTCTCTTAATATCTTAATGATAATTACCCATGAAAAGTCCACCACTAAAACAAATAGCTTTAAAAAAAGAAGAAACAGTGAAATAAGTATGGAATACAATCAAATAAAAATAACTGACATAAGTATAAAAGACAAGAACCAAAAAGCTACCAGGAAGCAAATGATGAAATGGCTATAAGAAATATCAACTATCAATAATTACTTTAAATGTAAATAGCCTGAACTCATCAGTAAATAGGCATAGAGTAGAATATTATATCAAAAAGCAAAACCCAAACATATGCTGCCTTCAGTACACACATCTAAGGTGTAAGGACAAAAGTAGACTCAAAGAGAAAGCTTGGAAAACAATTCTCCAAAAAAATAATACACAAAGCAAATTAGGTGACGACATACTAATACCTGACAATTCTGACTTCAAAACAACAACATTAATAAGAGACAAAAATGGACATTTCATAATGATGAAAGGGGACAGTGTATCAGAAGACAGAACACTTCTTAATATATATGAACTAAATCAGAGAGTATTAATATATATATATAACACATCTACTAACTGATTGAAAAATAGAAACAGAAAAAACACAATCATACTTGAGGATCTCAACACACCATCGATAGCTTTAGATAGATCACCCAAACAAAAATCAATAAAGAAATATTGGTAATAAATGACACAGTAGACCAAATGGAAATAATATACATTTACAGGCCATTTCACTCCAGAACATCAGATTATACATTCTTTTCCAGTGTTCATGTAACATATTCAAGGATAAGCCAAATGTTGGGCAACAAAACTATCTTCAACAAATTCAGGAAGATTGAAATTATACCAAGCATATTCTCTGACCATTATGGTTTAAAATTAGAATTCAACTGCAAAAATGAAGTAAAGAAACCCACAAAAATGTGGAAATTAAACAACATACTTCTAAACAATGACTGGGTCAAAGAAGAACGAAAAGCAGAGATCAAAAGATATATACAGAAAAATGAAAATGATAAAATGACTTATAAAAGTTCTGGGATACATGCAAAAGAATGAAACTTGACTACAGTTTGTCCCCCTGCACAAAAATCAATTTAAAATGAATCAGAGACCTAAATATAAGATCTGAAATAATAAATTACATAGAAGAAAATATAGGTAATAAGCTCATGGACCTTGGCCTTAGAGAACAATTTATGAATTTGTCCCCAAAGGCAAGAGAAGTAAAGGCAACAATAAATGAATGGGATTATATCAAACTAAAAAGCTGCTGCACAGAAAAATAATCTGACAACAAAACAAATAGGCAGCCAACTAAATAGGAGATGATATTTACAAACAACAGCTTCGTTAAGGGTTTAATATCCAAAATATATAAAAAAAGTCACAAAGCTCAGCAACAAACAATCAAAAATCCAATTAAAAATAGGTAGAAGACCTGAACAGACACTTCTCCCAAGAAGACATACAAATAGCCAACAGATATATGAAAAAATGGTCATCTTCACTAGCTATTTGAGAAATGCATATCAAATCTACAATGAGAAACTACCTCACACCTGTTAGATTGGCAATTATCAATAAGACAGGTAATAATAAGTGTTGGAGAGTTTGTGGAGAAAAAGGAACCTTCAATCACAGTTGGTGGGAATGCAAATTAGTACAACCATTATGGAAGAAAGTATGGTAGTTCCTAAAATAATTAAGAACAGAATTACCATATGACCCAGCAATCCATCTACTGGGTAACTACTCCAAAAACTGGAAACCATTGGTACATAAAGATTCATACACCAGACATAGAAACAACCAAAGTATTCCTTGATAGACAATTAGCTAAAGAAGAATTGGTACATGTCTATAATGAAATACAACTCAGCTGTAATAAATGACATATTCCATTTTAAATCAGCATTGATGGACCTTGAGTACATTATACTGAGTGAAATGTGTAAATCAGAAAAAGCTAAAATGTGTATGATTTCACAGATAGATGTGATTTAAAACTGAGACTCATGGACATAGATAAATTTGAAGTTGTTAGCAAGAGGAAGGGGACATGGGGTGGGAAATGGAGGAGAGGGCAGAGGTATGGGTATAAAGAGGAACATGTATAAGGTGACAGAAAATGATTTGACTTTGTGTAATCGGTATACAATATAATCAACTCTTCAAATTCTATAGAAATTTTTACTGAAACCTATGTACTCTTATTAACCCATGTCACCCTTTTAACTTAATTTCCTAAGTAAAATAAAAAAGGAGACTCTCCTAAAAAATAAAAAATATAAAATTGTTATAGATTGAAAGTACCTCAGCACAATAAAGGGCACATACAACAAACCATCAGCCAATATCATACTATATGCTGAAAAACCTAAGGCTTTTTCTCCAAAGTCATGGACAAGAACAGGTTGCCCATACTCTACAGTTCTATACAACATAGTACTAGCACTCTTAGCTGGAGCATTCAGACAAAGAAAGAAATAAAAGGCGTCCATATTAGGAAAGAAGAAGTAAAAGTATCACTTTTTTCACATGACATGATTTTGTATATGGAAAACCACAAAGACTCTTCTGTAAAAACTATTAGAAACAATAAACCAATACAATACAGCCAAGAGATAAAAAAATAAATATTCAAAGTCTAGAGCTTTTCTATATGCCAACTATGAAACTTTAGAAATTGAACTAAGAAAAACAATATTTTAGAATTGCAACAAAAATATAAAATACCTAGAAAAAAATTAACAAAGGATGTGAAGGACTTATATACAAAAAACTACAGTTTTAATGAAAAAATTTGATAAAAACACAATGAAATGAAAAAAATACTCCATGTTCATGGTTTGGAAAAATCAACATTGTTAAAATGATTATATTACCCAAAGCAAAATACAAATTTATTGTAATTCCGATTAAAATTCCAATGACAATAAAAAATAGAACAAAATATTTTCAAGTTTGTATGGAACTTTTTAAAACCCTGAATAGCCAAAGTAATTCTGAGAAAATAGAATGAAGCTGGAGGTATCACACTATCTGACTTCAAATGATATTACAGAGCCACGATAAATCAGCATGGTTTTGGCAGAAAAACATACAGAATCAAGAGCTTAGAATTAAAACCACATATATATGGACAAACCATCTTTGAGAAACAACTCAAAAACACACAATGGAGGAAAATAAAGCCCCTTTAATAAATGGTGCTGGAAAAATTGAAAAGCCACATACCAAAGAATGAAACTACTACAGTTTGTCTTCTTGTACAAAAAATAATTCAAAATGGATCAAAGACCTAAATATAAGATCTGAAAAAATTAAATGCATAAAAGAAAACAGAAGTACTACACTTATGGACCTTGGTCATAGAGAATAATTTGTGAATTTGACCCCAAAGGCAAGGGAAGTAAAGGTAATGATAAATGAATGGAACTATATCAAAGTAAAAACACTTCTGCACAGGAAAAAGGCAATAACAAAACAAAAGGGCAGCCAACCAAATTGGAGATGATATTTACAAACAATAGCTCTGATAAGGGGTTAATATTCAAAATACAAAATGAGACTCACAAGCTTAGAAATAAGTAAGCAAACAATTCAATTAATAAAATAGAGAGAGGACATAGAGTTCTCCCTATAGTAGAAATTCTTAACTCAGAAGGATAGCATAGCACAATTACTGTTCTAAATGTTTTCAAATTACCATATTCAGCTTACTGTTGATCCCTTACTTTATCCCGTCCAACTCTGAGATTCTGATATATGTAACTTTTGCCTAAGTAAAGCAATATTATGCATGAGTAGTGCATATTGTAGGGAACAGGTAAGATAGTGAAAATCACCAGTGTGTTTGGATTCAGTAAAAAAGACATTAACAGTTATTTTACCCTGGATTTCAGTCCTCGGACTTTTTGTCTTCCCTATCTACCATCATTTTCTTCATAGTATCATATGTTCTTAGAGCTTTAATTAGCATCTGTGAAATGTAATCTAGCATGGTATAGAGATCTGAAATAATTTACACAGTGCTACTAAGAGGTAGAGCTGTATTGTAACTGGTAGTCTGGCTTCAGAATTCATGCTCTTAAAGGTTATGCTTAAATGCCTTTTTAAAAATTTTATAAGATATTTTTCTGAATTATCATTTATGTATGTTAAAATTCATCTGTTTTAACTGTACAGTCCAGAGATTTATAGTAAATAGTTGTGACACAATAACCGCAATCTAGATATACATTTTCATCACCTTCAAAAATACCTTTAAAATTATCCAGTCACCATATGTTCTTAACTCCAACCCTAGGCAACCACTAATCTACTTCCTCTCTCTATAAATTTTTCTTCTACTGGATACTTAATGTTAATTGAATCATACAATATGTGACCTTTCATTCTGACTACTTTCACTTAGCATAATGTATCTGAGATTTATTCATGTTGTGCTGTGTTTTCCTTTTTATGGATGACTAATATTCCATTATGTAGATAATTCATGTTTTGTTTATACATTCATCATTTGATGAACAGATAGATTGTTTCTGTCTTTTGGTTATCATAAATAATTTTCTCTGAACAGGTCTTTCTATGGAAATATGTTTTTATTTTTCTTAGGTGATAGAGTATTAGAGTGGACCATGAAATTTTATAGGAAGTTTATATTGAACATTTATATAAACTGCCAAAATGTTTTCCACAGTGTGCTTTAGCATCATGTATCTCCACCAATGATTTATGAGGTTCCCTTTTCTCTAAATTTTTTCAATATTTGATATTATCCGTCTTTTTTATTTTAGACATTATAGTTCACACATAGCAGTATTTCATTGTGATTTTCATTTGCAACTCTCTAATGCAGGGGTCCCCAAATGTTTTACACAGGGGGCCAGTTCACTGTCTCTCAGATCATTGGAGGGCTGGACTATAAAAAAACTATGAACAAATCCCTATGCACATTGGACATATCTTATTTTAAAGTAAAAAAAGAAAATGGGAACAAATACAATATTTAAAATAAAGAACAAATAAATTTAAATCAACAAACTAACTAGTATTTCAATGGGAACTATGGGCCTGTTTTTGGCTAATGAGATAGTCAATGTCCAGTTCCATATTTATCATTGCTAGCCGTAACAGGTGAAATGACATGCTTCCAGAGCCGTGACGCATGCGTCCCGCGTCACCGGAAGTAGTACTGTATGTGAGCGATGCCGCACTTTGTGGCGCCACCACATACAGTACTCCAGGAGCACAGGATGCATCTTGTGCTCCTTTCACCGACCACCAACGAAAGAAGTGCCCCTTCCGGAAGTGTGGTGGGAACTGGATAAATGGCCTCAGGGGGCCGCATGCAGCCCGCGGGCTGTAGTTTGGGGACCCCTGCTCTAATGAATAATGATGTTGAACATCTTTTCAAGTCCTTTTTAGTTAACAGAATATCTTTTTATTAAATGTTTATTTAAATATTTAGCTCATTTTAAATCAGGTTCTTTCTCTTTCCATTAAAACAATATTTTACTGGTTGAAATTCTAAGATGGCAATGAAGGAGGCAGATGGATGTTCTACTCACCTCCTTCCGGGACCAAACTGGAGTTATAACTAAATTTAAAAACAATCATCCTAAAATTCTAATTTAGATTAAATGAATAAGAGCCTATAATCAAGGATTCACAGAAGAAGCCACATTAAAACTGGTAAGAAGGGTGGAGATATGAAACATCTTCCCCTGCTACCAGGAGCAAGCATCAGCTGAGGGTCCAAAGGGACATCTTAGTTGTGAGTAAGTTTTCCCTGAGAGGTATATGTTCTAAGCCCCAGGCAGGGCATTAAGCCTAGAGCACTAAGGCCTAAAAGAGATGCACACCTAGCATTTCATGGTGAAAAGAGGTGAGGTTTTATTCAGCAAGAAAAATCGAAGAGATTTCAGGGATGCAGTCACCCTTTTAAAGGGCCAATGCAGACAATCTCATTCACAGCCACTTGCCCTGGGCTCTGGTGAAGGGAGAGCTGGGAGGAGTAGAGTTGTATGAGGATAGTGTGAAATTATTGCCCTCCAAGAGAGATATGATGGGGGACAGCCACTAGAACCATTGGGCTGAATTATTCTTCAATATTGAAAGTACCATCTTTCTTGGGAAGAGCAGTACCTTCCCTGTGTAATCAGCCTGGAGAAAAGCAACTGCTCCACCCTTGGTAATCTCTCTTGCCATATCCTATGGAAATTGGGCCCTGCTAAGAAGTAAGCAGCCTTGGCCAGGAAGTAGAGACTGAAAGGACGCAGAGGAAGACAGTGACTCAGTATGGCAATGAGGTTGGAACTATTTTCCCCACCTCTCTGAGAATAAAACTGGTGCTTCTACCCCATGGAAGATTCAGTAGAAACTGTCCAGACTATGGGCAGACCAATTTTCTGGGTTTCAAGAGCCATATCCACCAGACTCCTAGTGGCCACACCCTATGGAGGTTTGTGAAAAAAATTGAGGACAGCCTGACCAGGTGGTGGTGCAGTGGATAAAGCATCAGACTGGAACATGGAGGTCCCAGGTTTGAAACCCTAAGGTTGCTGGCTTGAGCGTGGGCTCATCTGGCTTGAGAGTGGGCTCACCAGCTTGAGTGCAGGGTCACTGGCTTGAGTGTGGGATCATATATATAAACTTATTGTCACTTGGTTGAGCCCAAAGGTCACTGGCTTGAAGCCCAAGGTTGCTGGCTTGAGCAATGGGTCACTCACTTTGAGGTAGCCCCCGGTCAATGCACATATGAGAAAGCAATTAATGAATAACTAAGGTGCTACAATGAAGACTTGATGTTTCTCATCTCTCTCCCTTCCTGTATCTCTGCTCCTATCTGTCCCTCTTCCTGTCTCTGTCTCTGTCACAAAGAAAATGAGGACAGAGTGACAACTGGGGCCCTGAGGTGAAAACCATACTCACCACCTGTTCTAATGCCTAATTAGCTCTCAACTCTATAATCCAGTGGTTCTCACAGTGTGTGCCAGGGTGCACTGGTGGACCCTAGAAGATTTCTATGTGCACCCTATGGTATTCCAGAGAAATATATGCCTGTTGGGGACCAAAAAACAACAGGGTTTTGGAGTTTATATTTTGGGGAGACAGAGGTATGGGGAATTGGCTGTAAGCTGACAGTCTGCCCAACCCCCCACCTCACTTACCTAATTAGGTTGCAAAAAGCTGTTAAGCTGTGGTGCTGGCTTGTTTACACTACCCCCCATGTTCTCTGGAAAGACTGGAGGCAAGTTTCTTCTATTTTTTGTTTGGTGTAAAGTTAAGATGATATGAATGGTAAGGGTTTTGGATTGATGATTAAACGTAAGGAATTTTCTCTTGAAGCCTTTTGGATTTCTATAGAAAAGAATATGTGGCAACATCTAAAAAAGCTGTGAATATTTTACTATAATTTTCAACATCCTATTTATGTGAATTAAGATTTTTCTACCCTCAACACAATGAGAGTTTGCCTTTCAAATATTTGCCCAAATATTGAAGAAATTTCTAGGACATATCAGGCTCATATTTCTCATAAACACAAGAATGAAAAAACTTAACATATTCGCTCCAAGACCTGCTAAATTTACTAAATCTTACTAAGAATGTATCTATATATATAAAGATAACTTTTTTGTTGTTTTTATATGTTTTAACTCCTCTTTTTTATGAATTCTAAAAAGCATAACAGAAAATGTAACAAAAATGTCAGAATAGCCCTGGCCAGTTGGCTCAGCGGTACAGCGTCGGCCTGGTGTGCAGGAGTCCCGGGTTTGATTCCCGACCAGGGTACACAGGAGAGGTGCCCATCTGCTTCTCCATCCCTCCCCCCTCCTTCCTCTCTGTCTCTCTCTTCCCCTCCCGCAGCCGAGGCTCCATTAAAGCAAAGATGGCCCGGGCGCTGGGGATGGCTCTGTGGCCTCTGCCTCAGGCACTAGAATGGCTCTGGAATGCAACAGAGTGATGCCCCAGAGGGGCAGAACATCGCCTCTGGTGGGCATGCCGGGTGGATCCCGGTCGGGCGCATGCAGGAGTCTGTCTGACTGCCTTCCCGTTTCCAGCTTCGGAAAAATGAAAAAAAAAATGTCAGAATAAATTTAATTTTGTCATATCTATTTTGTTTAATTACCATAAAAGCATGCTTGTACTTTATTTTTTTTCTTTAATATTTGACTTAATTATTATAATGTATTTCTCAGAAATTTGTATATAGTGTGCCGACAATTATTTGTAGAATTTTAAATGTGCCATGACTTCAAAAAGTTTGAGAACCACTGTTATAATCTGTAACTTGTTTTGTCAGAAGCTGAGACCAACAAACAGCCAGCAGGCAGAGGAAGCAGAAGGCAACTCTCAGGGAACCTTGGGTCTTTTTCTACTTGCCTTCAGGCCTAATGCTGATAAAAACCAGCCTAGATGTACAGCTAGGTATTTCCATGTGCACCTAAACCCAGTAGAGGCACCTGAAAATTCTGGATTGCTTATAGCTACAAAAAAGTTTCCTTAGTGACAGCCATGGGCAAGGTTTTACACTGGTTTTCACCAGTTTCCCTCCTAAGAGACCTGCAACCAACACAGCAAGTGGTTCAGCTACAGAATACATAATACTGCAATAAATGTTAAAGGGCCTGCTATAAGAAAAGAAAGGAAAAAAAAAGAAATCAAGTAAAAGAGGATTGTAAGTTTAAAAAATAAAATGGCAGTAAATAAATATATATCAATAATAACCTTAAATGTAAATGTATTAAATGCTTCAATCAAAGTACACTGGGAAGCTGCATGAGTAAGAAAATACCACCCACATATATGCTGTCTACAAGAGAACCACATGAGATCAAGAGATATATATAGACTAAAAGTGAAGGAGTGAAAAAAATATTCCATACAAATTAAAAAAAAAGACAAATCTGTGTTGGCAATACTTATATCTGACAAAATAGCTTTTTAAACAAAGGCTATATTGACAGAGACCTGAAAATGGCAGCAGAGTATGCAGACACACAGACTCCCAGCTCACACCACCGAACTGGATTACAAACTAATATAGGAAAAATTGGAGTGAAAAACCAACTGTGGACTACAAGAACAGCTCTCAAAAACCAAGGAGCAAAGGAGAAGCCACAGCAATCCTGGTAGGGAGTACCTGAATCTCCCCTTCTTACAGGACCAGAGGGGGGGGGGTGAGGCTGAGAGCCCAGAAGGGCTTTCACTCCAAGGAAAAGAGCTCAATATATACTGCTCACAGCCACTTGCCTGGTGACCAGCGAACAAGGTGTGTTGAAAGGCCTGGCTTGTCTTCCAAAAAGAAAGAGGAGAGAGAGACAGACAGACAGTGAGGGGCAGAGGAATACAGGGGACAACCTGTGAAGCTGACTCATCCAGTGCTGGAGGTGGCCATAACTGGGGGAGGGGCTGAACCTTCCACAAAACAAAAGACTAAAGTGCTTTTGGGGTCACAGATATCCAGACATCTCTCCAGCTCCAATCAGTGCAACAGGAAACAGCTGAAAGCAAGAAGAGGGGAGGAGGGGCAGTAACTCAGATCTCCATGGAGATCTGAGATACAACTCACCCTACTGAAGCTGAGGAAACACGCTGCCCCCAGAGAGAGTAACTGGCAGAAGAAGACTTCAGAATCTCAGGTTACACCCACCGCATTCCTGGATACAGTTTTAAATAAGCCCCTGCTGAGACCAGTAAACAAGACAATCACCTGAGAAGAAAACAAACAAATCAAGACTTCAAAGTGGCTTGAATCCGAAAGTGGAATACAAATAATAGTTGATGCCAACACAAGAAGACCTAGAAATAACACAATTGAAAACTGGAGGTAGAAAACACGAAGCCTAGACTCAACCAGCTCTACAAACAAAATAGCCAAACACACAGAAATAATGAGAAGACAGAGAACTGCAATCCAAATAAAACCACAAGAGAAACCTCCAGGAAATGAACTGAGTGATATGGAAATAACCAAACTTCCAGAAGTGGAGTTCAAAAATAATGATTGTAAGGATGCTTAGAGATATTAAAACAACAATAGATGGCCATTACAAACACCTAAATAAAGAAATAGCATGTATAAAAAAGGATATTGAAATACTAAAAGAGAATCAGTCGGAGATGACAAATACAATATCAGAAATGAAAAACACAATGGAAGGAATTAAAAACAGGATGGATGGAGCTGAGGATCGAATCAGCGAGTTGGAGGACAACTGGAATAAAGACATGAAAGCAGAGAAGAAAAAGAGACTCAAAAAGTCTGAGGAAACTCTTAGCTCTATGACAACATGAAGAGAAATAACATCGCATCATAGGGGTTCCTGAAAAAGAAGAGAAAGAACAAGGGATAGAGACTTTGCTCAATCATATCATAGCTGAGAACTTTTCTAAATTAATGCAGGAGAAACTCCTCACAAGTTCAAGAAGCACAGAGAACTTCATTAAAGAGAAATCCAAAGAAACCTACACCAAGACACATCATAATTAAAATACCAAAGCTAAGTGATAAAGAGAAACTATTAAAAGCTGCTAGAGAAAAAAGGCTATCACCTACAAAAAGGCCCCATAAGGATGACATGCAACTTCTCAACAGAAACACTTGAGGCCAGAAGGGAATGGCAAGAAATATTCAAAGTAATGCAGAACAAGAACCTACAACCAAGACTACTTTATCCAGCAAGGCTATCATTTAAAATTGAAGGAGAAATAAAAAGCTTCTCAGACAAAAAAAAAAAAAAAAAAAAAAAAAACCCTCAAAGAATTCATTACAACCAAACTAATCCTGCAGGAAATGTTAAGGGGCCTGTTGTAAACAGATCAAAGCTAAAAACGAATATAGCAAAAGAGAAACACAGCTTTAAAGAATAAAATGGCAAAAAACAACTACATATCAATAATAACATTAAATGTAAATGGATTAAATGATCCAATCAAAAGACATAGGATAGCTGCATGGATAAGAAAACAGGACCCATACATATGCTGTCTACAAGAGACACACCTTAAAACAAAAGATGCCCATAGACTGAAGGTAAAAGGATGGAAAAAAACATTTCATGCAAATGGAAATGAAAAAAAAAAAAGCTGGGGTAGCAATGCTTATATCAGACAAAATGGACTTTAAAGCAAAGGATATAGTAAGAGCTAAAGAAGGCCACTACATAATGATAAAGGAAGCAATCCAACAGGAAGATATAACTATTATAAATATCTATGCACCTAATATAGGAGCACCTAAATATATAAAGCAGACTTTGATGGATATAAAGGGCGAGATCAACAGCAATACTATAATAGTAGGGGATTTCAATACCTCATTAACATCACTAGATAGATCCTAAAGAAAGAAAATAAACAAAGAAACAGCAGACTTAAAGGACATACTAGATCTACTGGATTTAATAGATACCTTCAGAACTTTTCACCCTAAAGCAGCAGAATATACATTCTTTTCAAGTGTTCATGGTACATTCTCTAGGATAGACCACATGTTAGGGCACAAAAATGGTCTCCACAAATTTAAGAAGATTGAAATCATATCAAGCACTTTCTCTGATCACAATGGCATGAAACTAAAAATCAACCACAACAGAAAAACTCAAAAATTCTCTAAAACACATGGAAACTAAATAGCAGGTTGCTAAATCACAAATGGATTAAGAATGAGATAAAATAAGAATTAAAAAAATTACTAGAAACAATTTATAATGAGCATACAACAACTCAAAATTTATGGGACACAGCAAAAGTAGTACTGAGAGGAAGTTCATAACACTACAGGCACACTTTAAGAAGCTAGAAAAGGCTCAAATAAACAACTTGATCCTGTATCTAAAAGAACTAGAAAAAGAACAGCAAGTAAAGCCCATATGCAGTAGAAGGAAGGAAATAATAAAGATCAGAGCAGAAATAAATGACATAGAGGCTAAAGAAACAATACAGAGGATCAAAAAAACTAGGAGCTGGTTCTTTGAAAAGGCAAACAAGATTGATGAGCCCTTAACTAGACTCACACAAAAAAAAAAAAAAGAGAGAGAGAGCTCAAATAAATAAAATTAAAAATGAGAGTGGAGAAATAACAATTGACACAACAGAAATACAAAATATTTTTTAAAAATACTATGAAGAACTGTATGCCAAAAAACTAGACAACCTACATGAAATGGAGAAATTCCTTGAAACATACAATCTTCCAAAAATCAATCTGGAAGAATCAGAAAACCTAAACATACCGATTACACCAATGAGATCAAAACAGTTAACAAAAAACTCCCAAAAAAGAAAAGTCCTGGGCCTGATGGCTTCACAAGTGAATTCTACCAAATATTCAAAGAAGAACTAACTCCTATCCTTCTCAAGCTATTTCAAAAAATTCAAGAGGAAGGAACACTTCCAAGCTCCGTTTATGAGGCTAGCATAATTCTGATTCCAAAACCAGGCAAAGACAACACAAAGAAAGAAAATTATAGGTCAGTATTCCTGATGAATATAGATGCTAAAATTCTCAACAAAATATTAGCAAAGTAATTCCAACAATATATGGAAAAAATCATACACCATAATCAAGTGGGACTTATTCTGGGGAAGCAAGGCTGGTACAATATTCGTAAATCAATCAATGTGATTCATCACATAAACAAAAGGAAGGAGAAAAACCACATGATAATTTCAATGGATGCAGTAAAAGCATTTGATAAAATCCAGCACCCATTCATGATCAAAACTCTCAGCAGAGTGGGAATACAGGGAACATACCTTAACATGATAACAGCCATCTATGACAAACCCACAGCCAACATCAATCAATGGGCAAAAATTAAAAGCAATCTCCTTAAGATCAGGAACAAGGCAGGGATGCCCTCTTTCACCACTTTTATTCAACATTGTCTTGGAAGTCCTAGCCACAGCAATCAGAAAAAAAAGAAGAAATAAAAGGCATTCAAGTTAGAAAAGAAGAAGTAAAACTGTCATTATTTGCAGATAATAAGATATTATATATAGGAAACCCTAAAGTCTCAGTAAAAAAACAACTGGACCTGATAAATGAATTAAGCATTGTGGCAGGATATAAAATTAATACTCAGTAGTATTTTTATATACCAACAATGAACAGTCAGAAAGAGAAGTGAAGGAATCAATCCCCTTCACTATTACAACCAAATAAATAATGTACCTAGGAGTACATTTAACCAAGGAGACTGAAGACTTGTACTCGGGAAATTATAAAACATTGATAAAAGAAATCAAGAAAGATACAAACAAGTGGAAGCATATACCGTGCTCATGGTTAGGAAGAATTAACATCATTAAATGTCTATATTACTCAAAGCAATTTATAAATTCAATGCAATACTAATTAAAATACCAATGACATACTTTAAAGATATAGATCACATATTCCAAAAGTTTATATGGAACCAAAAAAGAATACGAATAGCCTCAGCAGTCTTCAAAAAGTAGAATAAAGTGGGAGGTATCACACTTCCTGATATCAAGTTATACTACAAGGCCATTGTACTCAAAGCAGCCTGTATTTGCATAAGAACAGGCATATAGATCAATGGAACAGAAAAGAGAACCCAGAAATAATCCCACAGTTCTATGGACAACTGATATTTGACAAAGGAGGTAAGAGCATACAATGGAGTAAAGGCAGCCTCTTCAATAAATGGTGTTGGGAAAATTGGACAGCTACCTGCAAAAAAATGAAACTGGACCACCAACTTATACCACTCACAAAAATAAACTTAAAATTGATAAAAGACTTAAATGTAAGCCATGAAATCATAAGCATCTTAAAAGAAAACATAGGCAGTAAGCTCTCTGACATCTCTCGCAGTAATATATTTGCTGATTTATCTCCACGGGCAAGTGAAATAAAAGACAGAATAAACAAATGGGACTGTATCAAACTAAAAAGGTTTTGCACATCTAAAGACAATAACAACAGAATAAAAAGACAAAGTATACAATGGAGAACATATTTGACAATACATCTGATAAGGGGTTAATAACCAAAATTTATAAAGAACTTGTAAATCTCAACACCAGGAAGATAAACAATCCAATAAAAAATTGGGCAAAAGAAATGAATATACGCTTCTCCACAGAGGACATACAATGGCCAATAGGCATATGAAAAAATGCTCAACATCACTAATCATTAGAGAAATGCAAATTAAAACCACAATGAGCTATCTCCTCACACTAGTCAGAATGGCACTCATAAACAGCAACACAGAATAAGTGCGGGCAAGGGTGTGGAAAAAAGGGAACCCTTCTACACTGCTGGTGGGAATGCAATCTGGTCCAGCCATTGTGGAAAACAGTGTGAAGATTCCTCAAAAAATTAAAAATCGAACTGCCTTTTGACCCAGGTATCTCACTTTTAGGAATATACCCTAAGAACACCATAGAACTGTTCCAAAAGGAGAAATGCACCTCCATGTTTATGGCAGCATTGTTCACAATAGTGAAGAGCTGGAAACAGCTCAAGTGTCCGTCAGTGGACCAGTGGATTAAAAAGCTTTGGTACATATATACTGTGGAATACTACTCGGCCATAAGAAATGATGACATTGGAACATTTTCAATAACATGGATGGACCTTGATAACATTATACGGAGTGAAATATGTAAATCAGAAAAAACTAAGAACTATATGAATCCATACATAGATGGAACATAAAAATGAGACTCAGAGACATGGACAGGAATGTGATGGTATTGATAGTGGGTGAGGAGGGGGCGAGAAAGGAGAGAGAGGGTTGGGGGAAGGGAGAGGTACAAAGAAAACCAGATAGAAGATGACAGAAGATAACTTGACTTCAGGTGAGGGATATGCAATATAATCAAATGTCAAAATAATCTGGAGATGTTTTCTCTGAACATATGTACCCTGATTCATCAATTTCACTGCATTAAAATTAATAAAAGAAAAACCAAAGGCTATATTAAAGAACAAGATGGTTGCTACAAAATGATAATGAGAATAATCCAGCAGGAGTATACAACCATTGTAACATTTATGCACCAAATATAGGAACAATTAAATATACTGCTCACAAAAATTAAGGGATATTTTATTGCTTTATATTAATTTTGAAATATCCTCTAATTTTTGTGAGCAGTACATATAAAGCAGATTTTGATGAACATAAGGGGAGAGATCAACAGCAATACAACAATAGTAGGATATTTTAACATTTAATACCCCACGAACATCAATGGATAGATTCTCCAGACAGAAAATCAACAAAAAACAGCAATGTTATGACACACCAGATTAACTGGATTTAATTGATATCTTCAGACCCCTTCATCCTAGAACAGCAGAATATACATTCTTGTCGAGTGCTGTTAGTACATTTTCTAAGATAGACCACAGGTTAGGACTGAAAACAAGTCTCAGTAACTTTCAAACGATGGAAATTACAACAATCATCTTTTCAGACCTAAATAGTATGAAACTAGCAATTAACTACAACAACAACAAAAACAAAACAAAACAAAACATTGAAACACTTAGAGGCTACATAGAATGTTATTAAATAATCAATGAGTTAAAAATGAGAGCAAAAAGGAAATAAAAAATTTTCTTGGAACAAGTGAAAATGAACATACAACAAGCTAAAATTTATTGTACACAGTGAAAGCAGTTCTCAGATGAAAGTTCATAGCATTACAAGCATACCTCAAGAAACAAGAGACTTTTGAAATAAATAATCTAACCATACACCTAAAAGAACTGGAAAAAGAACAATAAATATATCCTAGAGGAAGTAGAAGAAAGGAAATAGTAAAGATCAAAGTGGAAATAAGTGATATAGAGGCTAAGAAATATATATAAAAGATCAATGAAACCAAAAACTGGTTCTTTGAAAAAGTAAACAAGATTGATGAACCTTTAAAAAGACTCATCAAGAAAAAAGAGAGAGGACCCAAATAAATAAAATCAGAAATAAAAGAGGAGAAGTAACAACTGACATCACAGAAATACAAAGGATTGTAATAAAAAAATACTATGAAGTTTTAGACGACAAAAAATTGGACAGCCTGGGTGAAATGGTTAAATTCCTACAAACATACAATTTTTTAAAAATTGAATCTGGGAGAATCACAAAACCTGAGCAGACAAATTATAGCAAGTGAGATTGATAGAATTATCAAAAAACTCTGCAAACAAAAGTCCTGGACCAGATGGTTTCACATGAGAATTTTACCAAGCATTCACAGAAGAATTAACACCTATCCTTCTCAAGCTATTTCAAAAAATGCCAAAGAAGAGAAGACTGCCAAGCTCATTCAGTGAGGAAACCATTATCCTAATTCCAAAACCAGATAAAGACACTACAGAGAAAGAAAATTATAAGCCAACATCCCTGATGAATATAGATGCTTAAATTCTCAACAAAATATTAGTACTCAGATTCAGCAATATATAAAATAGATCATACATTATGATGAAATGGGATTTATTCTGAGGAGAAAAGGCTGGTACAGTATTTGTACACCAATAAATATGATTAATCTAATAAAAAATAAAGTAAAAAATTATATGATCATATCAATAGATGCAGCAAAAGCATACAATAAAATCCAGCACCAATTTCTGAGCAAAACTTTTAGCAAAGTGAAAATGCAGGGAACATACCTCCACATAATAAAGATCATATATAAAAAAAAATGACAGCCAACATTATACTCAATAGGCAAAAATTAAAAGCAATCCCCATAAGATCATGAACAGGACAAGGGTGTCTCCTTTCACCATTCTCATTCAACATAGTATTGAAAGTCCTAGACACAGCAATCAGACAAGACAAAGAAATAAAAGACACCAAATTGGAAAAGAAGAAGAAAACCTGTCATTATTTGCTGATAACATGATACTGCACATAGAAAGCCTTAAAGTCTCAGCCAAAAATCATCTAGACCAGATGAATAAATTCAGCAAAGTGATAGGATATAAAATTAATATTCAGAAATTAGTGGCATTTTTATGCATCAATAATGAACTGTCAGAAATCAAAATTAAGGAAATAATCCCATTTATGATTGCAACAACAAAATAAACTGCCTAGAAATAAATTTAACCAAGAAGATAAAAGACTTGTACTTGGAAAATTATAAGACCTTGAGAAAAATAATTTTAAAAGTTACAAAAAAGTGGAAGCATATACCGTGTTCATGAATAAGAATTAATATTATTAAAATATTCATACTACCCAAAGCAATTGAAATACCAATGGCATACTTCACAGATCTAAAACAAGAATTCCAAAAATTTATTTGGAACCAGAAAAAAACCAGAATAGCCTCATCAATCTTCAAAATGAAGAATAAAGTGGGAAGTATCACACTTTCTGATATCAAGCTATATACTACAAGGCTATTGTAATATAAAAGCTGCATACTGGCATAAGAACAGTCATACAGAGAGCAGAGAATCAGAAATACATCCATGATGGTATGGTCGATTAATGTCTGACAAAGGAAGCAAGTGTATACAATGGAGTGAAGACAATCTTTTTAAGAAATGGTGTTGGAAAAATTGGACAGGTACATGTAAAAAAATAAAACTAGATCACCACCTCACACTACTCACAAAAGTAAACTCAAAATGAATAAAATACTTAAATCTAAAATTCAAAGCCATCACAAAAGTAAACTCAAAATGAATAAAATACTTAAATCTAAAATTCAAAGCCATAAAATTCTTAGGGGAAAATATAAGCTGTAGACACTCAGACATCTTTTGTAGCAATATTTTTGCCAATATATCTCCTCAAGCAAGTGAAATAAAGGGCAATTAAACAAATGGGACTAAATCCAAGTAATATGCCTTTGCATAGCAAGGACTAACATCAAAAAAATGAAGAGACAACCCACTAAACTGGAGAACATCTTCAAAAATGATACATCTGATAAAGATTAATATCCAAAATTTATAAAGAATTTATAAAATTCAACACCAGGAAGACAAACAATCCAATTAAAAAATGGGCATGGAGGCCCTGGCTAGTTTCTTCAGTAGTAGAATGTTGCCCCAGCATGTGGATTTGCCGGGTTTGATTCCAAGACAGGACACACAGGAGAAGTGACTATCTGCTTCTTAACCCTTCCCCCTTTTGCTTCTCTCTTTCTCTCTCCCCTCCTCTTCTCCTCCCACAGCCATGGCTGGATTGGAGCAAGTTGGTCCTGGACACTGAGGATGGCTCTGTGGCCTCTATCTCAGGCACTAAGAATAACTTGGTTGTTGACAATGAAACAACACCTCAGATGGGCAGAGCATTGCTGGCAGGGGGCTTTCCCAGTGGATCCCAGTAAGGGTACATGCAAGAGTCTGATTCTGCCTCCCCTCCTCTCACTTAATAAAAAATAAAAATGGACAAAGAAATGGAATAAAAACATCTCCAAAGAAGACCTACAAATGTCCAATAGGTATATAAAAATGTATCAACATCACTAATCATTAGAGAAATGCAAATTAAAACCACAATGACGTATCACCTCACACTTCGCAAAATGACTTTCATTAACAAGTCAAAAAATAACAAGTGCTAGTGAAGGTGTAAAGAAAAAGAAACCCTCCTGTACTGCTGGTGGGAATGCAGACTTATAGGGACACTGTAGAAAACAGTGTGGCATTTCCTCTAAAAATTAAAAATGAAACTGCCTTATGACTCAACTATCCTACTTCTAGGAATACATCCTGAGAATTCCACAATGCTAATTAAAAGATGATATGCACCCTACTTCTAGGAATACATCCTGAGAATTCCAAAATGCTAATTAAAAGATGATATGCACCGCCTGTTCATTGCAGCATTGTTTACAATAAACAAGATCTGGGAACATCTCATGTGTCCATCAGTGGATGATTAGATAAAAAAAAAGCTGCAGCACATTTACACATTGGAATACTATGCAGCTGTAATAAAGAAGGAAATCTTATTTTTTGCAACATCATGTATGGACCTGGAGATTATCATGTTAAGTGAAATTAACCAGGCAGAAAAATACAAATACCATATGATCTCATTTATATGTAAGATTAATATATTTATATATATAATATGTAATATAATACAATTAGTATCATAATAATATATTAAATTATATATAAAGACTATATATACATATTATATATATAATATATATATATCACAAAGCAATATAGCACATAGATACAGGCAACAGGATAGCAATAGCCAGAGGGAGAGTGAGGGTGACGGTAGGGGAAGGGGGGGAAATGGGGTAAAATGGTGGTCAAAAGAGACTTTGCATGAGGCATGGAGGGGCACAATGTGGTGTGTAGAAGGTGTTTATTGAATGGGACACTTGAAAGATGTCAACACAATGAATTAAAAATAAAAATTTTAAATTAAAACATACAATATTTAATAATTGAATAATAATAATAATAAATATATTTCCAAGCAGTTGGGAAAAATGAGTGAACCAGAAAATGGAAACATGTTTCAACAACCAATAATCAAAAATAGTCAATAAAATATCAATCATTTTAACCTTTTGAAATCAAAAGTGTTTTAAAAATGTAAAAGTATTAATTATTTCATTGATTTGAAAGAAGAAAAGGGGGAGAGGGTAGTGAAGGCAGAGAGAGAGAGAGAGAGAGGCATCTTGTTGTTTCACTTAGTTGTTCCATTTAGTTGTACATTCCTTGGTTGCTTCTTATATGTGCCCAAACCAGAGATCAAACCCATGATTTTGGCTTGCTGGAATAGTTCTCTATCCATTGAGTCACCTGGCCATGGTCTTTTTTCATTTTTGAGTTGTGTTACCTATATATTCTTGATACAATTTCTTTATCAGTTTTGGTTCACAAATATATTCACCCCCATTATGTATATGTTTTCATTTTTTAATGATTGGTTTCTTTTGAATAGCATGGGGTTTCTATTTTGATAAAGTCCAATTTATCATATATATATATATATATATATATATATATATATATATATATATATGAATTCTATGTCTCACGCTTTTGGTTTTCTATTTTAAGAAATCTTTGCCTGACTCAAGATAACAAAATTTTATCCGATTTTTTTTAGAAAGTTATAGGTTTGATATTTTTGTTTATGATTCATTGGATTTGACTTTTTTGCTTATATTCAATAAAATGAAGTAAGAATGTATGTTCATTTTTTAGCATTTGGCTATCAAATTCTCCCAGCACCATTTCCTGAAAAACAAACAAACAAACAAAAAAACCCAAACTATCCTTTCTCAAATAAATTACCTTGGCACCCTGGTCAAAAATCAATTGACTGTAAATGTGAGTTTATTTCTGGACTTTCTATTCTTTTGTTCATTCTGTATTGTTTATCTTTAAACCAACTCTAAACTATTGTATATTGATTACTGTAGCTTTATGGTATGTTTTGAAATTGGGAAGTGAAAGTACTCACAATTTTTTGTTTTTCTTTTAAAATATGTTTATGCTACTCTAGATCATGTGTATTCTCATATAACTTTTAAGCTCAGTTTGCCATTCCTATAAAAAAGAAAAGATTCTGAGATGTTTTTAAGGAGTGTGCTGAATCTATAAATTAATTGGAGAGAACCTTAATAATATTAGGATATGACCATGGAATGTCTGAACATGCTATTTGCATTTAAAGACAGTTATGCTTCTTGCTTTTTAAATATATGTATCTTTAATTTATTTTGCTTTCCTAAATTTTAAAACAGCTATATTGAGATATGAGTCATATGATATATAATTCACCACTTTAAAGCACATAACTAAATGATTTTAGTATAGTTACATAGTTGTGCAGCCATCACCAATATCTAATTCAAAAGAGAATAGTCACTTCAAAAAAGAAACTCTATACCCATTAGTAGTCACTCCCCATTGCTTTCCTTCTTATGTTGGTAAATATCTCCAGAAAGTGTTGAAAAAGAGAGAATGGACATCCTTGTCTCATTTGTGATTTTAAGGGGAAATAGTCTTTCATCAGTAAGTGTGATGCTAGATATAGATTTTTTATAAATATACTTTGCCAGTTCTATTCTTAATTTTTTGAGAGCTTTGTATCATGAATGAGTGTTGCATTTTACCTTTCTGCTTTTTTCCTGACCCTTCTTCAATTTATTTTTCACATAGCTGCCTGAATATTCCTAAAATCTTAGTCAACTCAAAATCATGCACTATCTCCAATTTTCATTTAGAATGAAATCCAAAAATATCCTAGTAGGTTTTACACTATCTAGTCTATTCCTTATAGTTTTCTCTTTGAATTCATCTTCTATCAATCTTCCCCCTTCATCTCACCACTACAACTACAGTGGTCTAGTTTCTACTCTATGAATACTTTGGGCACACTTCTACCTCAGGGCTTTTGCATTTTCTATTTTCACTATTTTCAATGTGAACAGGTGTTCACAAGGCTCACTGTCATTTCCTCCAGATCACCTACTCAATGAGTTTTTCTCCAGATACTCTATTGAAATATGTAGTCCTTCCCCAATACTTTCTACTCACATCTTATTTTTCTTCCTGATCATATTGCTTTTTAATACACTATAATTTACTTATTTATCTTGTGTATTTTTTGTCTTCCTGCTACTCAAGTATAAGCTTTAAGAAGACAACAATCTTGGCATGCTTGCTAAACATACTTACATTACTTGGAATAATACCTCGCAAATAGTTGGTGATCAAAAAAATATGTGTTTCGAATCCGAGTCACAGCACCAAAAAAAAAAAAGTGTTGACTACACCAATGAGTTAAGAAACTTTTAGCTAGTTCTGTCCCAAACTTGTTGGGTGATTTGGGCAATTCCCTTTCATTCTGTTTTATCTTGTATAACATGTATGTAGTAATAAAACTAGATGTTTTCTGTAAGGCTTTTTCAGTACTCAAATTCTAGGAAAGTGATAGTATGCCTATTGAAGAGAATAGATTGAGGTATTATGTTACTAAGGAAACATATAAAGATGTCATTCTCCTTGTAATCCTAGGGAAACCTAGATGGTTGTCTACACCAAGTTGTACCTCCTCTCTGAACAGGAGATAGTAATACATGCTTTTAGGAAAGAACACTCAATAATTAATTCATACATTTGATGGATATGTATTGTACACCTCCAATATTCTAGTTATTGCAATAAGGTCATATATCCAAAAGAAAATAAGACAAAAATTTGTAACCTGAAAGTAAAGTGGAAAAATTATAATAAATAGAAGAAATAAATGTTATGGCATGTTATATGTTAGGTGCTATGAAAAAACACAGTAAGGCTTACTAACCAGAGCATAGATAGTAAACTGAGTGAAGGTCATGATATAGCTCATTTAGATGTGGATAATTAAACAATGATTTGAAAGAGGTATGAGACCATAGCTAGTAGAAAAGCCCTGCTATAAGAGAGCTTAGCATGTGGGAAGAGCTGCAAAAAAAGTCATTGTGGCTGGAACAGAGTGACAAAGGGTAGGTCTAGTAGGAAATTTGCCAGAGAGGAACAGAAGACAAGATCATGCAAGACCCTGTTAGCAATGGCAATGATTTTAGCATTTACTCATCATAAGATGAGAAAACACTAGAAGACTGTTACACAGAGTAACACAGTAATATCAAAGGTTGAAAGCAAAGAAACCAGTTAGGGGGCTATGGCTGTAATAAATCTTTAAGTTATTATGTGGTGAAATAAAATCCAACTGTTGAGCAGCAAAACAGTAGGGTGATAAGGAAATCAGAAAAGCAGGGTCCTGCAAAGCACAGTGAAATAAGGGCAGTGACTGAGGGAAGTATGTGAGGTGTGTAAGATGTGTGTGTGTGTGTGTGTGTTTATATATACAAGGCTAAAACAGCCTCCTTCCCATCTCTGTTCCCATCTGAATCTTTTACTCCCAAAGAAGGGAAGTTCCTGAAGCTCTCCAACATCTTTTGCAGCAATATATCTGCTGATTTATCTCCACAGGCAAGTGAAATAAAAGACAGGATAAACAAATGAGACTATATCAAACTAAAAAGCTTTTGTACAACTAAAGACAATATGAACAGAATAAAAAGACAAAACACACAATGGGAAAACATATTCTATAATATGTCTGATAAGCGTTTAATAACCAAAATTTATAAAGAACTTGTAAAACTCAACACCAGGAAGACAAATCAATCAAAAAATGGACAAAAGAAATGAATAGACACTTCTCCAAAGAGGACATACAGATTGCCAATAGAGAGATGGAAAAATGTTCAACATCACTAATCATTAGAGAAATGAAAATTAAAACCACAATGAGATACTACCTCATAGCAGTCAGAATGGCGCTCATTAACAAAACAACACAAAATAGGTGCTGGTGAGGATGTGGAGAAAGGGGAACCCTCCTGCACTGCTGGTGGGAATGCAAACTGGTGCAGCCACTGTGAGAACCAGTATGGAGATTACTCAAAAAATTAAAAATCAAACTGCCTTTTGACCCAGCCATCCCACATTTAGGAATATATCCCAAGAACACCAAAGCACTGTTTCAAGAGGAGAAATGCACCCCCATGTTTATGGCAGCATTGTTCACAATAGCGAAGATCTGGAAACAGCCCAAGTGTCTGTCAGTGGACGAGTGGATTAAAAGCAGTGGTACATATATACAATAGAATACAATGGGGACATGAAAAAGAAGGAAATATTACCTTTTGCAACAACATGGATGGACCTGGAAACTATCATGTTATGTGAAATAAGCCAGGCAGAGAAAGAATAATATATGACCTCACTCATTTGAGGAATTCAAGGAACAATGTGAACTGAGGAACAGAATTAAACCTGAAGGGAAGGGGAGATGGAGCTTTTGGGAGGTGGGCAAGGGATATGTTGAGGGAATACGGGGGAGGGGGATGCAATCAGGGCAACATTAGAATCTATGTAAACATAGTGCATTAAATTAAAAAAGGGAAGTTCCTGGATTGCCTCCTACTTTCTGTCTCATCTTTGCCTAAAAGTCAAAGCAGGCCAAACTGTGGAGTAGGATAGAGGCACTATGTTTTATTTTGAGAGATCTCTAACCATTTTGAAAAGCCCACTGAAGATTATTTTCTGTAAATTAAACCCACAGTACAATATCACTTCAGACCTTCCAGAATGTCTATCATCAATAAGTCAACAAACAAGTATCAGCAAAGATGAAGAAAAAAGGAACAATTATGTACTGTTGGTGGGAACGAAGATTGGTGTAGCTGTATGGGAAAACAGTGTTGAGGGTCCTCAAAAAATTAAAAATGGAAGTGCCTCATTACCCTTCAATTCCACTTCTGGGTATGTATCTGAAGGAACCTTAAACACCAATTTGAAAAAAATATTTGCACCTTTAGTTCATTGCAGTGTTATTTATAGTAGCCACGATATGGAAGCAGTACAATTGCCCATCAATGGATGAGTGGATAAAAAAGTGGTGATACATATGTACAAAAGAATATTACCCAAATAGAAAATGAATAGAATGTTACCATTTGTGACAACATGGATGACCCTAGAGCAGGAGTCTCAAACTTGCGGCCCGCCGAACAATTTGGTGCGGCCCGCAGACTACTCCATGAAGTTCAAAATATTTTGGATAAAATTAAGTAAGCCTAGGGGCCTACTTGTATTTTTCATTTCTCTAGCATTCTAGCTAGATATTAGCTTAGTTAACAGCAGTTGTGATGCGAACTACAGTTTCTGGTCGTTTTGTGACACTGAGTAAACTGCATGTACGATTGTGCTTATTGTACTGATTTTTTTTGTTTTCAACTGCAGTGAGAAAAGTGTTGCGTAACAGTTGCCTTTTGTAGACCTAGTGCGGCCCGCCGAACGGCTGTGATCTCGCTCTGCGGCCCACATGCTGAGTTGAGTTTGAGACCCCTGCCCTAGAGGGTATTTAGCTAAGTGAAATAAGTCAGTCAGAGAAAGACAAATACTGTATGATTTCACTTATATGGAGAATCTAAAGAACAATAGAAACAAACAAAGCAGAAACAGAGTAATAGATACAGAGATGAAACTAATGGTTGCTAGAGTGGAGGGGAGTTGGGTGACTAAGTAAAAAGATGAAGGGATTGAAAAATACAGATTGATTGTTACAAAATAACCATGGGGATGTAAAGTACAGCACAGGGAACATAGACAATAATATTGTAATAACTGTGTGATAGCATGTAAATACTTTAATATCAAAGAAGTCACATTGTAAAGTATATGATTGTCTAACCAGTTTGCTATACACCTGAAACTAATGCAAAATAATATTGAATATAAACTGTAATTGAAAAATACATTTTACCTGCTCTTAAAAAAAGGCTATTTTCTTTAGAGTAGATCTCTCAGACTTACTCAATTTGCATAACTTATTTATCTTTCATAAATCAGTGCTTTTTCCCTAATGGTTTCCCATCTTCCCTACTTCCTGGAGACCACTATTCTATTTTCTACTTCTATGAGGTTTAGTATTTTATATTTCATATAAATAATATCATACAATATTTTTCTTTCTCTGGCTTATTTGACTTAGCATAATGTCTTCCAGTTTCACTGGTGTTGCAAATGGCAGGATTTTTTTTAATGATATACAAAATACCATACCATTTGGGAATGCCATATATATATAATCCATTCACCTGTTGATGGACATTTAGTTATTTCCATGCTTTGGCTATTGTGAATGTGGCAATAAACATGGGAGTTACAGGTACATCTTTGAGATACTGATTTCAGTGTCTTTGGATGTACATGCCCAGAAGTGTGAATCCTCGATCCTATGGTAGATCTTTTTAAAATTTCTTTAGGAACCTTGATACAATATTCCACAGTGACTTCCCCAATCTGTGTTCCCACCAAAAGGACACAAGGATTCCCTTTCTCCATATTTATGTCCATGTCTATTATATGTTATTTTATGATAGTCATTCTAAAAGGTGTGATATGATATCTCTTTGATATTTCAACCTGCATTTCACTGATGATTTTCCTGGTGATTAGTAATGTTAAGTACCTTTTCATATACCTGTGGCCATTTGTATATCTTTCGGAGTAATGTCTATTTAGATATTTTGCCAATTAACAATATATTATTGTACACTTAAACCTTTCTGGAAAAGAATTCTCCAAGCAAATAATACCCAAAGAAAAGCCGGTATATTTATACTTATATCTGATAATACTGACTTTAAGACAACAAAGGTAACAGGGGACAAAGATGGATGTTTCCTTATAATGAAGGGGACACTATATCAAGAAGATATAACACTTCTTAATATATATGTGCCCAATAAGGGAGCATCAAAATACATAAGGCCTCTTCTAACACTGTGATGGTGAACCTTTTTATAAAAACCACCCACTTTTGCAGTGCTGGTCAACCTGGTCCCTCCCACCCACTAGTGGGCCTTCCAGCTTTCATGGTGGGCAGTAGTGGAACAACCAAATGGTGCCACAATTGGCAATACTAAAAGGGGTTATGTGACAAGATGCAAAGAACAAAACAAATCAAAAATACAAGCAAAAGTGCCAACAATGTCCAATAAAAAAGGATAATCTGTGGCAACAATAACATAAAAGGGGAGAGGATAAAGATCTCCAGTAGCAAAGAAGGATGGAGTGCAGAAACACTCATAAGACAAAGGACTCTTCTAAATATGAACATTTCTTTCTTAATAACCTAAAGGTAACCACCCACAAAAAGGCTATCACTGAAATATACAGTATAAAAAAAGAAGAAACAGGGGAAAGAATGTTGAAATACCACAAGACAGAAACAACTGACAGAAACAAAAAATAGAAGAAATAAACAAGATACACAACTACTGGAAAACAAAATATAAAATGGCTATAGGAAATCCTTAACTCTCAATACTTACCCTAAATGAAAATGAACTGAACTCACCAATAAAGAAGCACAGAGTAGAATATTGAATCAAAAAAGCAAAACTCAATCATATGCTGCCTTCAAGAGACACATCTAAGCTGCAAGCACAAAAATAGACTCAAAGTGAAAGGTTGGAAAATGATTCTTCAAGCAAATAATTTACAAAGAAATGCAGATGTAGCCATACTTCTAACTGACAATGCTGACTTTGGGACAACAAAAGTAACCAGAGACAAAGATGGACATTTCATAATGAAAACAGGAACATTGTATCAAGAAGACATAACACTTTTTAATATATATGCACCAAACCAGGTAGCACCAAAATATATAAGACATCTACTAACCTATCTAAAAAGAAAAGCAGACAAAAATATGATCATACCTAGAGATTTCAATACACCATTGACGGCTTTAGATAGATCATCTAAACAGAAAATCAATCAAGAAATATTGGCAGTAAATGACACACTGAACCAAATGGACATAATAGATATTTATAGGACATTTCACCCCAAATGTCAAATTATACCTTCTCCTGCAGTATGCATGGAATATTCTCAAGGGTAGACCATATCTTGGGCCACCAACATAACATCAACAAATTCAGGAAGATTGAAAGTATACCAAGCATATTTTCTAACCATAAGGATTTAAAATTAGAATTGAACCATAAAAAGGAAGAAAAGAAACCCACAAAAATGTAGAAATTAAACAACATACTTCTAAAAAATGACTGAGTCATAGAAAAAATAAAAGCAGAGATCAAAACATATCTACAGACAAATAAAAATGACAATATGACATACCAAAATTTCTGTGATAAAGTGAAAGCAGTAATAAGAGGGTAGTTTATATATTACAGGCTTATATCAAGATACAAGAGAGGCCCTGGCTGGTTGGCTCAGTGGTGGAGTGTCGGCCTGGTGTGCAGAAGTCCCGGGTTCGATTCCAGCCAGGGCACATAGGAGAAGCACCCATCTGCTTCTCCACCCCTCCCCCACTCCTTCCTCTCTGTCTCTCTCTTCCCCTCCCGCAGCCGAGGCTCCATTGGAGCAAAGATGGCCCGGGCGCTGGGGATGGCTCCTTGGCCTCTGCCCCAGGTGCTAGAGTGGCTCTGGTCACAATGGAGTGATGCTCCGGAGGGGCAGAGCATCGCCCCCTGGTGGGTGTGCTGGGTGGATCCCGGACGGGCGCATGCGGGAGTCTGTCTGACTGTCTCTCCCAGTTTCCAGCTTCAGAAAAATACAAAAAAAAAAAAAAGATACAAGAGAGATCCCAAGTAAACAAGCTAGCATCACACCTTAAGGAACTAGAAAAAGAACAAAGGCAACCCAAAGTCAACAGAAGAAAGAAAATAGTAAAAGTTAGAGCAGAACAAAATGAAATGAAGAAAAAAAAATAGAAGAAATTTATACAACAAAGAGCTGGTTCTTTGAAAAGGTCAATAAAAAGAAGAAACCACTGGCTAGACTCACTAAGGAAAAAAGAGAAAGAACTTATATAAACAAAATCCAATATTAAAGAGGAGAAATTACCGCAGACATCATAGATATACAAAGGATCATATTAGAATATTATGAAAGATTTTATGTCACAAAATTCAACAACCTAGAAGAAATTGATAAATTCTGATAACTGTACAATCTTCCTACACTGTGTCACGAAGAAGTAGAATACCTTAATAGACCTATAGACAGGGAGGATATATAAAAAAAACAACTATGTAAAACCTCCCCAAAAATGAAAGTCCAGGACCAGATGGTTACACTGCATATTTCTACCAATCATTCAAAGAAGATTTTTTACCTACCTTTCTCAACGTCTTCCAAACAACAGAAGAAGAAGCAATACTCTTCTATATATTTTATGAGGCCAACATAACCCTCCTACCAAAAATCTGGTAAGGACAACACAAAAAAATGAAAACTACAGACCAATAACTCTAATTAATACAAATGAAAAATCCTAAACAAAATACTAGCAAATCAAATACAACAAAATAAAAAAAAATAAACACCGTGATCGAGTGTGATTCATTCCAGGAGCACAAGAATGGTTCAACATATGTGAATTAATCAACACAATAGACCACATCACCAAAACAAATTACAGAAATCATATGATCCTATTAATAGATGCAGAAAAGGCATTTGATAAGATACAATGCCAGTTTATGTTTAGAGCACTCAGTAAACTCAGAATAGAAGGAAAATACCTCAACATAATAAAGGCCATATTTTGTTAATTATGTCTTTTGCAGTGCAAAGGCTTTTTAGTTTGATATAGTCCCATTTGTTCATCCTGTCCTTTATTTAACATGCTTGTAGAGATAAATCATCAAAAGTATTGCTAAGAGAGATATTGGAGAGTTTACTGCCTATGTTTCCTTCCAAGATATTTATGGTTTCAACGACTTACATTTAAGTCTTTTATCCACTTGAGTTTATTTTTGTGAATGGTGTAAGTTGGTAGTCTAGTTTTATTTTTTTTGCATGTACCTGTCCAATTTTTCCAACACCATTTATTAAAGAGAGTTTCATGGATGGACCTGGAGATTATTATGCTAAGTGAAATAAGCCAGGCAGAGAAAGAAAAATATTATGTGATCTCACTTATATGTGGAATATAATGAACAAAGTGAACTAAGGAACAGAATAGAGGCAGTGGTCGAGTCACAAGGACCAGAGGGACAAATGTCATAGGGAAAGGGTATGAGGGGATGGGATCAGAGAAGGTGAAGGGATTAGTGAGATTATATATACATAACACATAGATACAGATAAAAGGATAGCAAATCCCAGAGGGAAAGGGGAAGGGAGTTAGGGGGAGGAGGGTAAAAGTGGTATAAATAAGGACATGGGGTGGGGGTGAGGTGTTATATTCAGTGGGACACTTGAATCCATGTAAACACAAAAAATTAAAATTAATAAAATTAAAAGAAAATAAAGGCCGTATATGAGGAACCATCAGCTAATAACATACAAAATGGTGGCAAAATAAAGGCTTTTTCTCTAAAATCAGGAACAAGACAGGGTTGCCTACTCTCTCCACTCTTTCTCAACATAGTTCTGAAAGTTTTCACTAGAGTGATCAGGGAAGAGAAAGAAATAAAAGCTATCCATATCGGAAAGAAGAAGTAAATAAAGGTGTCACTTTTTGCAGATGATTTGATCCTGTATATAGAAAACCCCCAAAACTCCACCAAAAAACTCTTAGAAACAATAAACCAGTATAGGAAAGTCACAGAATACAAAATCAAAATATAAATGTCTACTGCTTTCCTATACACCAATGATGAAATATTGGAATATGAACTTAAATACATTTTTTTATAATTGTAACAACAACAAAAATATTTAGGAGTAAACTTAACAGGGTATGAAGGACCTACACTGCTCACGAAAATGAAGAGCTATTTTATCAAATCAAATTTATTTTGAAATATCCCCTAATTATTCTCACAAAAATTAAGGGATACTCTATTGTTTTGTATTCATTTTGAAATATCCCCTAACTCTTCTCTTAAAAATTTGGGGATACTTTATCACTTCCTATTCATTTTGGAATATCCCCTAATTTTTGTGAGCAGTATATATATATTGAAAGCTATAAAATATTATTGAAAGAAATTGGAAAAGGCATAATGAAATATAAAAATATTCCATGTTCATAGATTGGAAGAATCAACATAGTTAAAACGACCATACTACCCAAAGCAATATACAAATATAATACAATCCTCATCAAAATCTAAATGTCATTTTTTAAAGAAAGGTAAAAAAAAAATCACCATTTGTATGGATCCAAAAAAACCCCCCAAATAGTCAAATCCATCTTGAGAAATAATAATGGAGCCAGAGGTATCACTTCCTGACTTCAAATTATACTATAGAGCCACTATAGTCAAAACAGCATGGTATTGGCAGATAAACAGACATACAGGCCAATGGAATAGAATTGAGAGCTCACAAATAAAGCCATGTATATATGTGCAAATAATCTTTGACAAAGGAAGCGAAAACACACAATGGAGAAAAGAATACAGTGGTACCTTGAGATACGAACAGACTAACATACAAATTTTCTTTTCTAAGATACGAGCTGCGACTCAGTCTGTATTTTTGTTTGAGATCCGAGCGAAATTCTGAGATACGAATCGTGACTTGGGAAGCTGCCGCTAGTTGGCGCATTGGCGCACGGATCCAGTACTGGCAGTTTGATATATGAGTTGACTGACTTAGGAGCTCGGTTAAAGAATGAATTAAATTTGTATCTCAAGGTACCACTGTTCCTCTTCAGTAAATGGTGCTTGGAAAATTGGAAAGCCACATGCAAAAGAATGAAGCTTGACTACAGTTTATACCCCTGCACAAAAATTAATTCAAAATGGGTCAGAGATCTAAATCTAATATCTTAAGCTGTTAATTATATGTAAGAAAATATAGGCACTAAACTTAAATACCTTAGCCGAAGAGAACATTTTATGAAATTGAACCCAAAGGAAGTAAAGGCAACAATAAGTGAATTAAACTATATCAAACTGAAAAGCTTTTGCAAAGTAGAAGAAACAGAGAACAAAACCAAAAGCATCCCACCAAATGGGAGTTGCTATTCACAAACAACTCTGATAATGGGTCAATATCCAATATATACGATATATAAAGAACTCAGAAACAAGCAAACAATCCAATTAAAAAAATGAGGAAAGGACATGAATAAACACTTCTCCAAAGAAGACATACAAATGGCCAACACATTCATGAAAAGATGTTAATTATTATAGAAATGCAAATGAAAACTACAATGAGATACCACCACACACGTGTTAGATTGAATTTTATCAACAAGATAGGTAATTACAAGTGTTGCAGAAGCTGTGCAGAAAAAGGATCTCTCATCTGTTGGTGGGAATAAAAACTGATACAACCAGTATAGAAGGCAATATGGTGGTACTTCATAAAATTAAGGATAGTGTTACTATATTGCCCAACAATTACTTTACTGGGTATCTACCTAAAAGAACTCAAAAAACATTGGTACACAAGGACACATGCACTCCCATGTTCATCACAGCATTATTCACAGTGGCCAAGAAATGGAAACAACCAAAGTTTCCCTGAATAGAGGATTGGATAAAGATGTGATATATATATGGCATATTGCTATTTATGACAACACAAATGAACCTTAAGAATATTATATTGGAGGTGACGTCACGGAAATGGCGCCGTGAGTAGCGCGTCCGACAGATCTCCCCAAAATCACAACAAATTTATCAACTAGAAACAGGAAAATTTATCTTCGGAGCAAACTGAAAGCAAAAGGACTGTTATCGCTCGAATCTGAGAGACAAGGGTGTGGAGGAAGCTACCGCAGGGACGTTCATTCAAGCCGCGAGAAAGTTCGCCGGTGGTAAGTCATCCCGCACTCGGAAGCCGCCGCCGCCTCCGCCGCTGCCGCCGCCGCCAGCCGCCGCCGCCAGCCGCGGCCGCCAGCAGCGCCCGGGTCGGTTGCAGAACGAGCGGCGAGCAGCTGCTGGCGCGCTCCCGGTCTGGTTGCAGACCGAGCATTGCAGACCGAGCACCGCTAACGTTCCCAGCGGCCCGCGCACGGGGAGCGGGAGAGGCCCCAGGGCGGTATTCCCTACTTGGGAGATTCTCTCCGCGGGCGGGGCACCTCACCCAGCCATTCAAGCTAACAATCAAGCGTTGGGGGAGGGGCGCGCGCAGGCAGCCTGAAATACCTTCGGGAGCACAGCTGCGACCCAATTACTAAAATTAACTTAACCCGTGAAATCTGCGCACCCTCGGTTCTAATTGATAAGATCTCTCTCAGTTCACCGACCCAAGACAAGAGGCGTGATATTTTTTGGTGCCTCTCGCTAAAGGGGCGGGGGCAACTTCTGATTGATAGAGCCTCCATATTCAGGGATAAACGCTAACAAGAAGGACTTGGCAGATAATAAGATCTATACCAAACTAGTCGCAAGCAGAGACTAGTGCCTCTTCTTACCGGCCAAAACAGGCTACAAAGTGTGGAAAGCCTGGGTTGAGAGGTCCAACGGAATGCTAGGCGCTGAACAATCACCTTGACAACAATTGACTCCCACCCCCGCCTGATTACACTGGAGGCCCTGACTGTCAGAGCCCTTCCCAGAGCCTTGCACTGAGTGGGGATAGAGTGGGGATTTCCCAGCTCTTTGAGCCTCTTACTCCCCAGGCAGAAGCAGTGGCAGCCTTGTGGCTGGATCGCCAGGCTGCTGGTTCGGGAGGGGGGGACTGGGAGAGAGAATCCACGAAGGCGAACTCTCTCGTCGTTAGACCCTGCAGACGCCGGCAGGCCTTGATTACCAGCAAGACTAAAGCCAATTGTGTGACATTGCCGTAGAACCCCATCAACTGCAAGTCCCTGCCTGGGTGTGGCGCAGGGGCAGGGCCTGGGGTGCAGAGTCGCCGACCGGGAAGAGGGAGAGAGGAGAAGGAGGAAGAGGTTGTCATCTCAAAATCAGGAAAAATCCACAGACTTTGCAGCTTGTTCCACTGTTTTTTTTTTGTTTTTTTTTTTGTTGTTGTTTGTTCCTTCTATCTTATTGTCTTTATTTCCTCCACCTCAGTCCTTCTATTCTCTGCCCATCTTATGCTTCCCTTTTCTTGAACTACACTACCCATAAGTGTTACATTTTATTTCTCTTCTTCATCCTCACCCTCCTTTGGGGTTATACTCCAGGACACTTAATTCTCACTCTCTCCTCTTTTGTTTTTTTTTTGCCTTATTTTGTTTTTTTCTCTTGCTTTTTTATTTCTTCCTTTGTTTTACTCTTTTTCTTATTTTTCCCTTTCTATTCGTTTTTTCTTTTCTCATTTTACTTTCCTCCCATTTAATCCTCAATCACGAACAAATTAGTTAATTTGGGACTCAAGGTTTTTTTTTTGGCTTTGTTTTTCTTTTTCGGTTTTGTTTTTGTTTTTTTCTGGTTGGTTTGTTTTTGTGGCATTTTGGGTCCTCCCAACCCAAGGTCTCCATTGTATTTGGTCTTTGCTCCACTTAATACAACGTATTTTTACTTATTATTTTTATTTTTTCTTCTTTATTATTCCTTTTTTTGTCCTTTTTTCTGGTTCCCTCTTGTCCCTCTTATTATATCTCTTGGTTGACTGTCACCCGCAGGCAGATCAACTTATGCTTGTCTAAGATTTTCTTCCTTTTTTTATTTTTAATTTTTTTTTTTTTTTTTTTTTTTGCCCCCTTGAACTCTTCACCGCAAAACAGGCCCTCCATTATAGGCACGATATTTTCCTGAGGAGGGGAGAGGAGGGAAGGGGAACAAAGAAAAAAAAAAGGGGGGAAATAATAAATTATTACTGCTTTTTTTTGTGGGGTGTTTTACCCTCTGGTTTTTTTTGTTTTTGTTTTTGTTTTTTTGTTTGTTTTCTTTTTTTTGTTTTTTACTTTTTACTCTTTATTAATTCTAATTAGTGCTATCAACAAGACCACCCTCAGATGCCAATAAGAAAGAGGAAATCGAATATTATGGATACAAAAGAAAGAGAGGTAACACAAATAGATGTGGAAAAATCTATGGAGAAAAGACTTAACATATTGGAAGCCTTGGAGCTAAATGACAGAGAATTTAAAATAGAAATCTTAAAAATACTCAGAGATATACAAGAAAACACGGAAAGGCAATATAGGGAGATCAGAAAACAACTCAATGAACACAAAGAATATATTACCAAGGAAATTGAAACTATAAAAACAAATCAAACAGAAATGAAAAACTCAATTCACGAGCTGAAAAACGAGGTAACAAGCTTAGCTAGCAGAACAACCCAGATTGAAGATAGGATTAGTGAAATAGAAGACAAACAACTTGAGGCACAACAGAGAGAAGAAGAAAGAGACTCAAAAATAATAAAAAACGAGAAAGCCCTACAGGAATTATCTGACTCCATCAGAAAGAATAACATAAGAATAATAGGTATATCAGAGGGAGAAGAGAAAGAAAATGGAATGGAGAATATACTCAAACAAATAATAGACGAGAACTTCCCAAGCCTGTGGAAAGAACTAAAGCCTCAAATTCAAGAAGCAAACAGAACACCGAGTTTTCTTAACCCCAACAAACCCACTCCAAGGCACATCATAATAAAGATGACACAAACCAATGACAAAGAAAAAATTCTCAAGGCAGCCAGGGAAAAGAAGAGTACAACATATAAAGGAAGGCCTATTAGATTATCATCCGATTTCTCAGCAGAAACTCTACAAGCTAGAAGAGAGTGGACCCCAATATTTAAAGCCCTGAAAGAGAGGAACTTTCAGCCAAGAATACTATACCCATCAAAGCTATCCTTCAAGTATGAAGGAGATATAAAAACATTCACAAATACAGAAAAGATGAGAGAATTTATCACGAGAAAGCCCCCACTCCAGGAAATACTAAAGGGGGTTTTCCAACCAGATTCAAAGAACAAAAGAAAACAACACCACAAGTAACAGCTCCACCAAGAACACAATAAAACCAAACTTAAACTGTGACAACAAAGGAAAAAAAAAAGGGGGGAGAGAATGGAGATTAACAGTAGCAAAGGACGATGAAGTGCAGAAATACTTATAAGATAGGGTACTACAATGAATATGGTAGGTACCCTTTTCATTACTTAATGGTAACCACCCTAGAAAAAACCACCACAAAAACACATGACTTAAAAAAGGTAGCAACAGAGGAAAGAAGTATGGAACACAAACAAACAGAAACAAATGATAGAAAAACAAAAGAGAAGAATCAAACTAGATACAAAACTAACAGAAAGCAATTTATAAAATGGCAGTAGGGAACCCACAAGTGTCAATAATTACACTAAATGTAAATGGATTAAACTTACCAATAAAAAGACACAGAGTAGCAGAATGGATTAAAAAAGAAAATCCAACTATATGCTGCCTACAAGAAACACATCTAAGCAACAAGGATAAAAACAAATTCAAAGTGAAAGGCTGGAAAACAATACTCCAAGCAAACAACACCCAAAAAAAAGCAGGTGTAGCTATACTCATATCTGACAATGCTGACTACAAGACAGAAAAAGTACTCAGAGACAAAAATGGTCACTTCATAATGATTAAGGGGACACTGAATCAAGAAGACATAACAATCCTTAATATATATGCACCAAACCAAGGAGCACCAAAATATATAAGACAGCTACTTATTGACCTTAAAACAAAAACTAACAAAAATACAATCATACTTGGAGACCTCAATACTCCGCTGACGGCTCTAGATCGGTCATCCAAACAGAGAATCAATAAAGATATAGTGGCCTTGAACGAAATACTAGAACACCTGGATATGATAGACATCTACAGGACACTTCATCCCAAAGCGACAGAGTATACATTTTTCTCTAGTGTACATGGAACATTCTCAAGAATTGACCATATGTTGGGCCACAAAGACAATATCAGCAAATTTAGAAAAATTGAAATTGTACCAAGCATATTTTCTGATCATAAAGCCTTGAAACTAGAATTCAACTGCAAAAAAGAGGGGGAAAAACCCACAAAAATGTGGAAACTAAACAACATACTTCTAAAAAATGAATGGGTCAAAGAAGAAATAAGCGCAGAGATCAAAAGATACATACAGACAAATGAAAATGAAAATACAACATATCAGAATCTCTGGGATGCTGCAAAAGCAGTAATAAGAGGAAAGTTCATATCACTTCAGGCCTATATGAACAAACAAGAGAGAGCTGAAGTAAACCACTTAACTTCACACCTTAAGGAACTAGAAAAAGAAGAACAAAGACAACCCAAAACCAGCCGAAGAAAGGAGATAATAAAAATCAGAGCAGAAATAAATGAAATAGAGAACAGAAAAACTATAGAAAAAATCAATAAAACAAGGAGCTGGTTCTTTGAAAAGATCAACAAAATTGACAAACCCTTGGCAAGACTCACCAAGGAAAAAAGGCACAGGACTCAAATAAATAAAATCCAAAATGAAAGAGGAGAGATCACCACAGACATCATAGATATACAAAGAATTATTGTAGAATACTATGAAAAATTATATGCCACCAAATACAACAATCTAGAAGAAATGGATAAATTCCTAGAACAATACAACCTTCCTAGACTGAGTCATGAAGAAGCAGAAAGCCTAAACAGACCAATCAGCAGGGAGGAAATAGAAAAAACTATTAAAAACCTCCCCAAAAATAAAAGTCCAGGCCCAGACGGTTATACTAGTGAATTCTATCAAACATTCAAAGAAGACTTGGTTCCTATTCTACTCAAAGTCTTCCAAAAAATTGAAGAAGAAGCAATACTTCCAAACACATTTTATGAGGCCAACATAACCCTCATACCAAAACCTGGCAAGGATGGCACAAAGAAAGAAAACTACAGACCAATATCTCTAATGAATACAGATGCTAAAATTCTAAACAAAATACTGGCAAACCGAATACAACAACATATTAAAAAAATAATACATCATGATCAAGTGGGATTCATCCCAGAATCTCAAGGATGGTTCAACATACGCAAAACGGTTAACGTAATACACCATATCAACAAAACAAAGAACAAAAACCATATGATCTTATCAATAGATGCAGAAAAGGCTTTTGATAAAATACAACACAATTTTATGTTTAAGACTCTCAACAAAATGGGTATAGAAGGAAAATATCTCAACATGATAAAGGCCATATATGATAAACCATCAGCCAACATCATTTTAAATGGCATAAAACTGAGGACTTTCTACCTTAAATCAGGAACAAGACAGGGTTGTCCACTCTCTCCACTCTTATTTAACGTGGTGCTAGAAGTTCTGGCCAGAGCAATAAGACAAGACAAAGAAATAAAAGGCATCCATATTGGAAAAGAAGAAGTAAAGGTATCACTTTTTGCTGATGATATGATCCTATACATCGAAAACCCGAAGGACTCCACAAAAAGATTATTAGAAACAATAAACCAATACAGTAAGGTCGCAGGATACAAAATTAACATACAGAAGTCCATAGCCTTTCTCTATGCCAACAATGAAATATTAGAAAACGAACTCAAAAAAATAATCCCCTTCACGATTGCAACAAAAAAAATAAAATACCTAGGAATAAACATAACAAAGAATGTAAAGGACCTATATAATGAAAATTACAAAGCATTGTTAAGAGAAATCGAAAAAGATACAATGAGATGGAAAAATATTCCTTGTTCTTGGATAGGAAGAATAAATATAATCAAAATGGCCATATTACCCAAAGCAATATACAAATTTAATGCAATTCCCATCAAAATCCCTATGGGATTTTTTAAAGAAATGGAACAAAAAATCATCAGATTTATATGGAACTATAAAAAACCCCAAATAGCCAAAACAATCCTAAGGAAAAAGAATGAAGCTGGGGGCATTACAATACCTGACTTTAAACTATATTATAGGGCCACAATAATCAAAACAGCATGGTATTGTCAGAAAAATAGACACTCAGACCAATGGAACAGAATAGAAAGCCCAGAAATAAAACCACATATATATGGTCAAATAATCTTTGATAAAGGGGCCAACAACACACAATGGAGAAAAGAAAGCCTCTTCAACAAATGGTGTTGGGAAAACTGGAAAGCCACATGCAAAAGAATGAAACTCGACTACAGCCTGTCCCCGTGTACTAAAATTAATTCAAAATGGATCAAAGACCTAAATATAAGACCTGAAACAATAAAGTACATAGAAGAAGACATAGGTACTAAACTCATGGACCTGGGTTTTAAAGAACATTTTATGAACTTGACTCCAATGGCAAGAGAAGTGAAGGCAAAGATAAATGAATGGGACTACATCAGAATAAAAAGTTTTTGCTCAGCAAGAGAAACTGATATAAAAATAAACAGACAGCCAACTAAATGGGAAATGATATTTTCAAACAACAGCTCAGATAAGGGCCTAATTTCCAAAATTTACAAAGAACTCATAAAACTCAACAACAAACAAACAAACAATCCAATAAAAAAATGGGAAGAAGACATGAATAGACACTTCTCCCAGGAAGAGATACAAATGGCCAACAGATATATGAAAAAATGCTCAGCTTCATTAGTTATTAGGGAAATGCAAATCAAAACTACAATGAGATACCACCTCACCCCTGTTAGATTAGCTATGATCAACAAGACAGGTAATAGCAAATGTTGGAGAGGCTGTGGAGAAAAAGGAACCCTCATTCACTGTTGGTGGGACTGTAAAGTAGTACAACCATTATGGAGGAAAGTATGGTGGTTCCTCAAAAAACTGCAAATAGAACTACCTTATGACCCAGCAATCCCTCTACTGGGTATATACCCCAAAACCTCAGAAACATTGATACGTGAAGACACATGTAGCCCCATGTTCATTGCAGCACTGTTCACAGTGGCCAAGACATGGAAACAACCAAAAAGCCCTTCAATAGAAGACTGGATAAAGAAGATGTGGCACATATACACTATGGAATACTACTCAGCCATAAGAAACGATGACATCAGATCATTTACAGCAAAATGGTGGGATCTTGATAACATTATAAGGAGTGAAATAAGTAAATCAGAAAAAAACAAGAACTACATGATTCCATACATTGGTGGAACATAAAAATGAGACTAAGAGACATGAACAAGAGTGTGGTGGTTACCAGGGGTGGGGGGAGGGAGGACAGGGGGAGAGTTAGGGGGAGGGGGAGGGGCACAGAGAACTAGATAGAGGGTGGCGAAGGACAATCTGACTTTGGGCGAGGGGTATGCAACATAATTTAATGACAAAATAACCTAGACATGTTTTCTTTGAATATATGTACCCTGATTTATTAATGTCATCCCATTACCATTAATAAAAATTTATTTAAAAAAAAAAAAAAAAAAAGAAAAAAAAAAAAAAGAATATTATATTGAATGAAATAAGTAAATCAGAAAAAGCTAAGAACTGTATAATTTCACAGATAGGTGAGATATAAATCTGAGACTCATGGACATTGATAAAATTTATGTGTTTACCAGGAAGAGGGAGTCAGAGGGGAGCAGTGTAAAGAGAAACAAATATATGGTGATGAAAAATAATTTGATTTCGGCCCTGGCCGGTTGGCTCAGCGGTAGAGCGTCGGCCTGGCGTGCGGGGGACCCGGGTTCGATTCCCGGCCAGGGCACATAGGAGAAGCGCCCATTTGCTTCTCCACCCCCCCTCCTTCCTCTCTGTCTCTCTCTTCCCCTCCTGCAGCCAAGGCTCCATTGGAGCAAAGATGGCCCGGGCGCTGGGGATGGCTCCTTGGCCTCTGCCCCAGGCGCTGGAGTGGCTCTGGTCGCGGCAGAACGACGCCCCGGAGGGGCAGAGCATTGCCCCCTGGTGGGCAGAGCGTCGCCCCTGGTGGGCGAGCCGGGTGGATCCCGGTCGGGCGCATGCAGGAGTCTGTCTGACTGTCTCTCCTCGTTTCCAGCTTCAGAAAAATACAAAAAAAAAAAAAAAAAAAAAGAAAGAAAAATAATTTGATTTTGGGTGATGGACACACAATGCAATCAATTTTTAAAATGCTATAGACATATTAACCTGAAACCTATGTGTCTTATTGATCAATGTCACCCCAGTAAATTTAATTTCAAAACATTTTTCCAAAGTGGGCTGTATTAATTGTAGTTATTGCACAAAATGATAATTATTATTATTTAAAAAGAGAGCAGGGAAATTTTCAGAAAGGATGTTTATACCATAGATTGTTGTGATGAGTATAATATCCTGAGTACAGTCAGGGTGCTTTCTGCTGTAGAGAAAGCTTGAAGAAGCCCTTAAAATTTTGGAAAGGTGGAGGAAAGGGAAGAAAGAAAGACAATATGACACAAGAGGTCAGAGAGCTTTAGGATATGTTTAAAACCAATGAAAAAGCACAGCATAATTTAGCTTGTGAAGTATCCTGCTCTCATCAAACTCTGCTTTCTCCTCTCTGCTCTGCTTAGAGTAAATGGGCAAGAAGTGGATGCAAAGTAAAATAGGAAAGTTTTATAAATCAGTTCTGTTACTAATCAGAAATAAATACCTTTTGCATTTTACTTTAGTAACCTCTTTGCCTTGGCTTATTTTCCATGTGCCCAAGACCGCTGGGTAGATGTAATTTTCTTTTGGAATTACTCATGAGAGGTACTATCTGAAAAATACTAATATAAATGGAAAGAAAACATTCTATTTTTTTTAGTAAACTCACAAAATTTTTTAAGTTTACAACACAAGGAGCAACTTTCTCAGTAAAATACATTTTTTAATAATAAACACTTTTAGTCATAAACCCCCTTTTATGCTTTAATAATAGTGGATTGGTGAGATAAGGTAGGCTAACTGGAGAATAAAGGTTTTGTTCAGGAAACATGAGGAATTTTGTAAAAATCTAAAGAGATAGAGCTGCAAATATACTTGCTATCTAGTTCCAAACTTCATTGTTTAGATAGGAAACTTGAAATAAAAGATAGGTAAATATTTAATGAAAGGCACACACTTTGGTTCTGCTTATCAGCCTAGTTAGTGTTCTTGCTAATAGATACCTGAGAATGTTTGCTTAAGTCAGCATATTTTGAACAATATCTAGTGTTGCTGTTCTGATCACCTGTGAGGTGTTACATATTCATCCAGTTTAAAAATTAGCCAGGATTGGAGATGCTTACTAGTTGTCAACTTATAACTCCAAGAAAATGACAGTGATTTATAATATAAGCAGGATCTATACAGATTGGCCAGAAATAGCTTATCAAAGATAGGTTCCAAATAATTCTGAATTTTTGCTCTGTGGATCCCCTAAGGAAAGTTAAGAATCAAAAATTTTGAAAGAAATCAGAAAAGAAACCTTGGAATAGATTATTAGACAGACTGATAAAAGGGAATGCATATGGGACATGATTAATCATATTGCATCTAGATTTCCATTGAGGAATCCATGCATAGTCTCTCCTATATGTTTTCTCTGTTAAGAAAGCATGAGCTCTTCAGGTTTGATCTCTGAGGTTTTTGATGTCTTCCTTTACCTTTGTTTTTTTCTGGCCAATTGCTGTGTGTGTGTGTGTGTGTGTGTGTGTGTGTGTGTGTGTGTGTGTGTGTGTGTGTGTAGCTTCCTTAGCAAAGCTTTTGTAGTATCTGTGAGCAACAGAGCCATCTTTTGTGCCTGGTCGTCATCAGGATAAAAATATTCTGATATTCTCCTTTCCAGTGCAATCTTTAAATTGGATAACTTACATGATAGCTTACTGAGAATAATTATTTCAGAAATTATTAAACTGGTATCTGCAGTAAATGAGTCAGGACCTGCTGTTTCTAAGCTTCCTTGGATGTGGATAGTAGCTATGGGAGCTTGGATAGGGCAGATAAGCTATATTTTAATTTAGAAATTAAATTTAATGGGGTAACATTGATCAATAAGAGTACATACCCAAAGTCAAATTATTTTCTATCACTGTATATTTGCCCCTCTTTACTCCCCTCCCTCATCCCGTCCTCTGAGTAATCATTTAACTTATCTATGTCCATCAGTCTTAGTTTTTTACCTTACCTATGTGTGAAATAACATAGTTCTTAGCTTTCTGATGTACTTATTTCACTCTGTATATTGTTCTCAAGGTCTATCCATGTTGTCGTAAATGGCAATATGTTATCATTTCTTATGGCTGAGTGGTATTACATTGTATATAAGTGCCACATCTTTTTTATCCTACCCTCTGTCAAGGGACATTTTGGTTGTTCTCATGTTTTGGCCACTATGAATCATACTGCAATGAACATGAGAGTTCATGTGTGTCTCTTTTTTTTTTTTCAATAGAGATAAAGAGAGAGAGAGTCAGAGAGAGGGATAGATAGGGACAGACAGACAGGAAGGGAGAGAGATGAGAAGCATCAATTCTTTGTTGTGGCACTCCAGCTGACCATTGATTACTTTCCCACATGTGCCTCGACTGAGGGGCTACAGCAGACCACATAACCCCCTCCTCAAGCCAGCGACCTTGGTCCCAAGCTGGTGAGCCTTGCTCAAACCAGATGAGCCTAAGCTCATGCTGGCGACCTCAGGTCTCAAACCTGGGTCTTCCATGTCCCAGTCCAATGCTCTATCCACTGTGCCACTGCCTGGTCAGGCCATGTGTCTTTATGTAACAATGTTTTAAATTTTTTAGTAGATACCTAGTAAAGGGATTGCTAGGTCATATGGTAATTCTATTCTTAATTTTTTGAGGAACCACTTTTTTTTTATACTAGCTGTGTCAGTTTACCTTTCCACCAGTAATTTTTCTAAAAGTTATAAGGTAATATTCAGATGAAATGGATCAAAAATATCCATACTTAATACTTCTTTGAAATACTATCTAGTTTGTTTAATTCATCTTTTGTGTCATAAGGACTTGGATCTCAGTGAACCTAAACGAACAAAGTCCCATTATTCTTAGGGGCATTCTATTCTGATAAATAGAAAATCAGCTTTTTGTTTAACACCATTCATTTTTAGCTTGATTTCATTTTCTTTTCTTCTTACTTTTAGGTTAACAATTCATGCTGAGTGTCCCATGCATTTGGAAGATTTTCCCATGGATGTGCATGCCTGCCCCCTGAAGTTTGGAAGCTGTATGTATTTTCTTACTTTCTGTTTGCCTGAGCTTTTTCCAAAAGAAACAGAATATTTCTCATTCTGTCCCCCAATAGTGTCAAGGCTGAGATATGTAATCCAGGATTGTATAAAAATGGGGTGTTGAGTACTAACTGAACAGAAGAAGGAGACTTAGTCTTTCTTAAATGTTTTTTCTAGACAGCAAACCTAATTTCACCAATATGACCAATTTTTCTGTCATTAGATTTAAATATTAGCATGTGTTTCTTAAATTGCCCAGAAGACAGCATTGATATAGAGTATAGTATCAGCTTCCTAAGGACAAGATCCCTCAAAATCAATGTTATTATATTTTTAAAATACCTATTCTACCTGCATCCTCATATACTTATATACCTTTCTCTCCAGTTAATGGTTTACAGAAAGACATTCTGGAGATTTTCTAATTTTTAGAGAGCATTGCCTTTGCTGGTAGTGTACATCTAATGTGGAAATGAATAGATGCATAGCCGATTTCTAAATGAATTAAAAACATCAAAATTAAACAGAATTTGAATGAGTTTCTTACTCTGAGAATTTCACAGTAAGTTTTATATGAGTCATCAGAGCAATATATCAATGTCTGTGTTGATCATGTCTAAATTAGATATAGATCTGTATTTTAGAGTAGTCAGTGCGTTTGAAAAGACCCAGATAATTATATGTGATGTATTTTTTCATTCATTGTCAAATATTCACAGATTTCTGTGTCAGGCTCTATTCTAGTGCTTGGAGTGCATCCATAAATAGAACAAAAAACCCTGCCAAAGAGTTAGTGTGAAAGATAAACAATGAATAACAAAGTAAAGTATAAACTATATTGTAAAGTGAATAGCACCATGGAAATTCATGAAAGTACTACAGAATAAGGTGGATAAGTTACATCTAGGTGGAGGATAGGTGTTGACATTGAAATTTAAAATAAGATGATCAGCATAGGCCTCTTTGAAAAAGTGATACTTGAACAGAAATATTAAGGAAGTAAAGTACTAATATCACAGATATCTGAGACAATTTTGCTCCAGCTGGAGATAATAACCAAGTGCAAGACCCTGATCATGAAAGTGTCTAATTTTACTAAGAGTATCAAAATGGCTAATTTGGCTGGGCAGAGTGAGTAAGAGAGAAAGACTTAAGAGAGGATAAGATAAAAGAGGAGGCCAGGTCATCCAGAATCTAGTAAGTCATTAAAGTGCTTTGAATTTTATTCTGAGGAAAAATTGGGAGTGATTGGAATATTTTGAACAAAATAATTATATTATCTGGCTTATGTTTAAAAATAATTATGGATACTTTAATAAAAATATAAGTATGAGAATAATAGAATCAGAAAATCCAGTTAAGAGGTTATAAATATTTCAGATGACAGCTGAAAATAGCTCAGATCAGAATAATAGTGGAAAAAATTATGAGAAACAACTTGATTCTAGATATATTGTGAAGAATGATCCAAAAAGATCCTGCAATGAATTAGATGTGAAATATTTGAAAAGGAGAAAACTCAAGGATGACTTGTAGATTTTTGTTTTAACAGCTATGCTATCAAATTAGATGAGTATTATATTCACTCTGGGTAGGACAGAGTTATTTGCGGATAACCAGTGTTCCTCTCATGAGTAATTAGAAAAAACAAAAATTGGAAATACTAAAATTCTGAAATCAGGGTAGAACCTCTTATAGATGAATATGACTTGAAGCTTTTTGATACCTGGTGGTGCAATGACACTTGCCAATTTTGGCCATGGATTTCAGGTTGAAATTGCAAGTTTGGTCCCAGGCACAAAGCTGCTCCTGAATGATGGGCGAAAGGCAATAGTTTTGATGTTTACACAGAGCTAAAGTGATAAAAGTAGAGATCTACCTATATATGGCCTCAAACTCTTGGCTGAAACCCCTCTAAACACTATTGTTTAATTTTGAATTTGCCAAAATCACAAAACTAAAATCTAATATAAAAACCTTAAGTACAGCTTGCTTTTCTGCAGTTTCTTAATGCTATAAAAAGATGCATCAGGCTATCAGTTTAATACCCTAGAGAAGCTATGTTTTAATTATAAGGTAATAGCAAAAGTATAGCCAAAATTATAAATCAGCTCAGTTTCTTATGAGATTTAGGTATAATTCTTCCACACTATCTGTATGGTAATGGGAAGAATGAAGCCTCTCTGGTAAAAGTCAGCATCATCTGAAAACTCTGCAGTTTAATAATAATTTAAAAAATTATTAGACATACCACTGGGCAGAATCATATGTCCTAAAATCAAAATTTAAAAACAAAAAGCCAGAATATAGAAACAGACCAATAGGTGATCCAGATATCAAAGTTTATAGATAGAGACATTTAAAAAACTATGGTCAATATGTTCAGTTAGAGAAAAAGGTTGTCCTGGCTGGATAGTGCAGTTGGTAAGAGCATTATCCTGAAGTGCAAAGGTTATGGGTTTGATCCCCATTCAGGGCACATACAGGAACAGATTAATGTTTCTCTCTCTCGCTAAAATCAAGAAATAAAAAAAAAATTTAAAGAGAAGAAAAGATTAATAAAATAGATAAAGGGGATTTTAACAGAAAGTTGGAATTTATAAAGAATAAATTGGAAATTATTTATGGAAAACTATAATATCCAAAATTAATAATTCAATGGATTTAACAAATAGAAGACAAGATTAAAGTACTTAAAAATTGTGAAGTAGAAAATAGCAAAACTGAGTTGTAGACAGACAAAAATTACAGAAAAAAGTAAGAAAAAGAAAAGACAATAAAATAAAATTTCATACATAATTCTGCATAAGACAATCAGAAAGAGAAGGGAGCAAAAACAATAATTAAGTAGCTAAAGATCAACTTTTAAAAAACTGATGAAAGTTATCAATTCAAAGATTTAAGAAGTTGGTAAACACAAACTGGAATTTTACAAAGAAAACAATACTAATTCTAAAGTTTATATAGAAATATAAATGTTCCAACAATAGCTAAGGCAATTTAAAGAAAAACAGTACCTCTGGAGAATTTATAATGAAATCAAATTCAATATCAGATATCAAGACCCATTTAAAACTTTTAAAGCTTTAGGTATTAATAGTTACAGAGATAAGTAAATAGACTACTGGGACATAACAACCCCAAAATAAAGAGAGAGAAAGACATGAGAAGGAAGGGGTAGTTTAGAAAGGTATCAAGATTAATTGATTGACTGACTTTTAACTCTCAGTATACACAAAATAAATTCTAGATGGATTGTAGATATAAAAATAAATATGGATATAAATAAAGATTTTAGATAAGAACATGAGAGAATATATATGTGATCTTAGAGGTTATAGACATTACTTAAACAGAACACAGAATAGTGCCAACCACAAAGATAAAAGAGAATGATGTGGAATATATTAAAATTAAGAATTCTCTTTATCAAACGACAATCATATAAAAGGAAACCACAGAGTAGGAGAAAATATTTGCATTCATAAAACTGACAAATGACTCAAATCCATAATTATAAAATCCTGTAAAAAAACCTGTAAATAGTAGTCAAAAACCTCAAAAAAATAGGACAGTAGATGATGTCAGAGGAATAGTGACATGAGAGATAACTTTGGTCTCTCCCCTTGAAATTTCAACATATTGAGCAGCTGTAACACAATGAAGCAAACTCATCCAAGCTCACAGGCTTGCCTGAAAGATCCATGCACTGAATGGACTAAAAGTGTGAAGGGTTAAGAAGATTGGTCAAAAGATAAGATGCACTCATAGTGGGATCTGGACAAGGGAGAGGTATGGACTGTATGGGTTTTTGTCCGGTGGGGCTATGGAGAGAAGAGAAGCCTGGAGTGACTGTTTTTTCTCCTGGGGTTCAGGAGAGGAGGAAAGCTCAGACTGTCTGGGTTTTCTCTACTGGGGCTACACAGAGGGGAAAAGCCTAGAGTGACTGTATCTCCTTCTGCTAGGAAGAGCAGTGAGATTGAGAGCAGAGGGGGAGATATTAAACCAAAGAGCTGGCAGAACAAGGGATCATGGCTAGTTTTTGTGAAGTCTTCAGGCAACCTGCACTCAGTGAAGAGTCAAAGGAAACCAAAGAGTGGTCCCCCCACTTCCCAGATTCTACCTCCATTGCCTCAGTTGGTACAGAGAGAAGTAGAGACGAACCCCACATCTAACTTTCTAGAGCCACTCTCAGCCCTGAAGAACAGCGGTGCCACATGTCTGGCCCCTGATCTATTGATACATAGGGAGGAGCACCCAAAGGCCTGAGATAGCCATTGCTAAAACTGAAAATCCCTCACAACATGCCCCACCCACCAATGCAACTATGGTCAAGGCTACATCATTGTGACAGCAACACCTCAGTGGAAGTCAGCACAGAAATTTTATACAGCTAAGACTTGTAATAAAGTTCCACCCCATTGAAGAAAAAAAAATCAAAACTTATTTTTTTCCTTAGAGTTTTATTTAATTTTTATATTTTTAATTCTTATTTCTTGTGGGTTTTTTTTGTAGTTTATTTCTTGGTTTTTGCAATTTTTTGTTGTTTTTTCTTTTTAGTTGTCATTCTTAAATGTTTTATATTTTCTACAGTAATTTTAACTTTTATTTTTTATTATTTAATTTGTTTTCTGTTAGAGTTTTTAACAATACCACTCTCAAATACCATCAAAGAAGGAGAAATCAAATATGATGAGTACACAAGACAGAAATTCCATTTAGAAGTAAAATATAGAATCTTCAGAAAGGTAGCTCAATCACATAGTAACCTTGGAGTTAAACAATAGATAATATCAAATTGAAGTTCTGAAAATACTCATTGAGATGCAAGAAAACACTGATAGGCAATATTTAAAAATTAAATTTAACAGGGTGACATTGATCAATAAAAGTACATAGGTTTCAGGTAAATGTTTCTATATCATTTGAACTGTCAGTTATGAAGTCAAATAATTTTTTGTCAACGTATATTTGGCTCTCTTTACTCCCTTTCCCCATCCTCTCCCCCACACTGCCCCACCCCCAGTAAACCAGTTCATTTTATCTAATCTATGAGTCTCAGTTTTTTTTTGTTTTTTTTTTTGTTTTGTTTTTTTCATTTTTCTGAAGCTGGAAACAGGGAGAGACAGTCAGACAGACTCCCGCATGCGCCCGACTGAGATCCACCCGGCACGCCCACCAGGGGCGATGCTCTGCCCATTTTGGGCGTCGCCATGTTGTGACCAGAGCCACTCTAGCACCTGAGGCAGAGGCCACAGAGCCATCCCCAGCGCCTGGGCCATCTTTGCTCCAATGGAGCCTTGGCTACAGGAGGGGAAGAGAGAGACAGAGAGGAAAGCGCGGCGGAGGGGTGAAGAAGCAAATGGGCGCTTCTCCTGTGTGCCCTGGCCGGGAATCGAACCCAGGTCCTCCGCTCGCTAGGGAGTCTCAGTTTTATATCCCACCTATGTGTAAAATCATACCATTCTTAGCTTTTTGTGATTTACTTATTTCACTTAGTATAATGTTTTTAAGGTCCATCAATGCTACTGTAAAATGGAATATGTCAGCATTTCTTATGGCTGAGTAGTATTCCATTGTATATATGTACAACATCATTTCTATCCAATCCTCTATCAAGGGATACTTTGGTTATTTCCATGCCTAGGCCACTGTGAGCAATACTGTGATGAACATGAGAGTGCATGTTTCTTTACGTACTGATGCTTTAGAGCAGGGGTCCCCAAACTACGGCCCGCGGGCCACATGCGGCCCCCTGAGGCCATTTATCCGGCCACCACCACACTTCCGGAAGGGGCACCTCTTTCACTGGTGGTCAGTGAGAGGAGCACATTGACCATCTCATTAGCCAAAAGCAGGCCCATAGTTCCCATTGAAATACTGGTCAGTTTGTTGATTTAAATTTACTTGTTCTTTATTGTAAATATTGTATTTGTTCCCGTTTTGTTTTTTTACTTTAAAATAAGATATGTGCAGTGTGCATAGGGATTTGTTCATAGTTTTTTTTTATAGTGCGGCCCTCCAACGGTCTGAGGGACAGTGAACTGGCCCCCTGTGTAAAAAGTTTGGGGACCCCTGCTTTAGGGTTTTGTGGTAGATACCCCGTTAGAGGGATTGCTGAGTCATACGGTAGTTCTCTTCTTAATATTTTGAGGAACCACCATACTTTTTTCCATAATTGTTGTACTAATTTTCATTCCTACCAGCAGTGAATAAGGGTTCCTTTTTCTCCACAGATTCTCCAACACATGTTATTACCTGTATTGTTGATAATAGCCAATCTAAAAATTGTGAGGTAGTATCTCATTGTATTTTTATTTGCATTTCTTGAATAACTACTGAAGATGAGCATCTTTTCATATATCTGTGACCATTTGTATATCTTATTCAGAGAGGTGTCTGTTCACGTGCTCTCCCTATTTTTATAATTGAATTTTCTTGTTTGTTACTGTATTTTGTGAATTTATTATATATTTTGGATATTAATACATTATTGGAGCTGTTTTTGCAAATATTATTTTCTGTTTAGTCGCCTGCCTGTTTGTTTTGTTGTTAGTTTCTTTAGCTGTGCAGACGCTTTTTATTTTGATATAGTCTCATTTATTATTTTTGCCTTTACTTTTTTTTGTCTTTGAGGTCAAATTCATAAATTTTTCTCTAAGGCCAAAGTTCATGATTTTATTATTGGATAGGCATTTGTGTAAGCTCAAAAAAGAAATTAATAAACAAAATGAGTGCTTTACCAAGGAGATTAAAATTTTGAAAACAGAGATGAAGAACTGAATACATGCATTGAAAATTGAGGTAGCAAGTTTAGCTAATAAAACAAGCCAGATAGAGGAGTAAGTAAGTGACATCAAAGACAGGCAACTAGAAATGCTACAGAGAGTAGAAGAGAGAGACTCACAAATTTCAGAAACTGAGAGAGCTCTATAAGAACTGACTGACTCCATTAGAAAGAGAAATATAAAAATAATGGTTTTATGAGAAGAGGAAAAGATGGAGAAGGAAATAGAGAGCCTATTCAAATAAATAATTGATGAGAACTTCCTAAGCCTATGGAAAGAAATAGTGCCTTGAATTCAAGAAACAAACTGAACACCGAGTTACTGCAACCCAAACAGACCTACTTCAAGACACATCATAATAAAATTGTCAAAAATCAATGACAAGAAAATAATTCTCAAGGCAGCTAGAGAAAAAAAGAACATAACATGTATAGGAAGGCCCATTATGTTATCAACAGTCTTCTCAGAAAAAACTCCACAAAGCAGAAGAGAGTGAAACCAAATATCCAAAGTAGAGAAAGGGAAGAATTATCATCCAAGAATACCATATCCATCAAAGTTATCCTTCAAATATGAAGGAGAAATAAAAACTTTTGCATACATACAAAAGCTGAGGAAATTTACCACCAGAAAACCACACTGCAGGAAATATTCAGGGGGGTTATTGGACCATATACAAAGAACAAAACAAACCAAAACTACAAATAAAAGATACAACAATGTCACAATAAAAGAAAGGATAATCTGTGATAACATAATATAAAATGGGTGAGAATAAAAATATACAGTAGCAAAGAAGGAAGGAGTGCAGAAATAATCATAAGACAAAGGAATCTTGTACATATCAATATTTTTTTCTCTTAGTAACCTAATGGTAACCACCCATAAAAAAAAGCCACAACTGAAACACATAACTTAAAAAAAAGAAACTAGGGAAAGAAGAATGGAATACCACCAAACATAAACAACTGAGAAAACCACACAAAAAAAAAAGAAACAAGACACAGTGTTCCCCCAAAATAAAACATAAAATGGCAATAAGAAATCTTCAAGCATCAATAATTACACTAAATATAAATAAACCCATCAATATAAATTTAACTCACTAAATATAAATTTAACTCATCAATAAAGAGGCACAAAGGTAGTACAGTGGATTAAGTGTCGACCTGGAATGCTGAGGTTGCTGGTTCAAAATGCTGGGCTTGCCTGGTCAAGGCACATATGATAGTTGATGCTTTCTCCTGTTCCCCCATGATTCTCTATCTCTCTCTCTTCTCTAAAATGAATAAATAAATTTAAATAAAGAGGCACAGTGTAACAGATTCCATTAAAAAGCAAGACTCAATCATATAATGCTTTCAAGAGACACATCTAAGGTGAAAAGACAAAAGTAAACTCAAAGTGAAAGGCTGAAAAACAATTCTCTGAGCAAATAATACCCCTAAAAAATGAAGGTGTAGCCATATTAATATCTGACAATGCTGACTTCAAGATAACAAAGTTAACAATAGCAAAGATGGGCATTTCAAAATAATAAAGGGGACATTGTATTAAGAAAATATAACACATTTTAATATATATGCACCAAATTAGATAGCACCAAAATATAAAAGACTTCTACTAACTGATCTAAAAATAGAAACAGACAAAAATACAATCACACTTGGAGAATTCAAAACACCATTGACATTTTTAGATATATCATCCAAACAGAAAATCAATTAAAAAAATCAGCCTTAAATGACATACTAGACAAAATGGAAATAACACACATTTACAGAACATTTTATCCCAAATCATCCGATTATGCATTCTTTTCCAGTGTGCATGGAATATTCTCCAGTATAGACCATATGTTGGGTCACAAAACTAACCTCAACAAATTCAAGAACATTGAAATTATACCAAATATATTTTCTGACCAAAAGGGTTTGATATTAGAACTCAACTGCAGAAATAAAGCAAAGAATCCACAAAAATGTGGAATTTGAACAACATACTTAAAAAAATGACAAGATCTAAGAGGTAATAAAAAGCAGAGTTCAAAAAGTATATATAGGCAAACAAATGATAAAACGACCTATCAAAATTTCTGGGTTGCTGCAAAAGCAGTAATAAGAAGGTAGTTTATATTATGATAGGCTTATATCAAAGAGCAAGAGAGAGTCTCAATAAACAACCTAATGTCACATTTTAAAGAAGTAGAAAAAGAAAAACAAAGGCAACCCAAAGTCAACAGAATTAAGGCAGTAGTAAAAATTTGAGCTGCACTAAATGAAATAAGAAAAAATATATAGAAAAATTAATACAACAAAGAGCTGGTTCTTTGAAAAGAGCAATAAAATTGTCAAAACCCTGGTTAGATTCTCTAAGGAAAAAGGATAAAAGACTCATATAAACAAAATCCAAATTGAAGGAAGAGAAATTACTACAGACATTGTAGATATACAAAGGATCAAACTAGAATACTATGAAAAATTATATGCCACCAAATTCAACAGCCTATAAGAAATGGATAAATTCCTAGGTCTATATAATCTTCCTAGACTGAGTCACGAAGAAGTGGAAAACCTACATGGACCCATACACAGGGAGGAAATAGAAACAACTATTAAAAATCTTCCCCAAAATAAAAGCCCAGTACCACATGGCTAAGCTAGTGAATCCTACCAAACATTCAAAGAATATTTGCTACCTATCCTTCTCAAAATCTTCACCAAAATAGAAATAGCAATACTTCCTGTGGGAAAAATAGATATGGTTAGGTGTACTTGTTGGTTTCAGGGCTTTAAGCACTTTGCATGATTAGTGTGTGTGCACATGGCAGAAAGCCATGTTTGTATCTCTATGAAAACTTATAGGTGCTTTCCTTCAATGGCAATTCTTCTATATTGCTCTCCTACCACCACAAGGTGTGGTACTCTGTCTCAGCTGCCACTGTGATGTGAAATTTTCCTTGTCATTTGCCCTCCACTATGAAAAGCAGTTTTTCTTTGCTTGTTCCCTCACCAGCATGTGGTTCCTTGTGGCTACCCTGTTAGGAACCCTGGACTGGGTGTTTTTTACAGCCCAGTAAGCAGAAACTGAAAGCTCTGTGTGAGAAGCCACCCAAATTTGAGAACTCCAGTGTGAGCTTGAGACTGAGTGCCAATAGTAGCAGAAGCTATAACAGTTGATGGAGAAGGAATTGCAGATTTGAGAACTTCAGTTTACCCTAGAAGCTGAATACTGGCTCTGGCAGTTGTTAGAAAGACAGCTATGGGTCCTAGAACTTCAGGTGAAGTATCAGGCCAAGAGCCAGCAGTCACAAGAGCTGAAGCAGTTGCTGAAAAATGAGGAGGAGGTTTAGACTGAAACCACTACTAGCAGACTCAGAGCCCAGCCCTTGGTCACCCGGACAGTAAAAACCAGTATCAAAAATTAAGTTAGGGGCAGGTACTACCCCTTCCACAAATAGTTGAGCATTCTGTGATATGGCCCTATACCCACACAAACCTGATGGTATCAGGGGAGAAAATCAGGCAGAAACCTGAGTCTTTAGCAGCTTGGTTGCTGCAGTTGTAGGACATAGGGATGGATGGTATTGTACTCTCCAGAAGAGAGATGGAGAAATTAACCACCATTACCATACACTCCTCCTTGAGGCAGCATCTTTAGAACTGCCATGACAATCCTGGAAACTATACCTATTAGAATGGGTGATGGCTGCCATTTATACAGTCTAGCAGAATGCCAGAAACTTGCCAGGGGCAGTAAGTCAGTGGCAGTTGTATACTGAGCTACAGCAGGTCCTCTGGGAACTAGGTACAAAGAATTCTGCTTTCAACTTGAGGTCCCATGGGCCAGAAAATGTATTTATGCCAAGGATGAGGGACCTTATTCTCTATAGCACCCCATCAACCCTTTTTTTGGGTCACTAGTGGCTGTCTTGAGCCCCTATGTTGGGAAGCCCATCAACACTGTTTCACAGATGGTGGCAGATTTGGGGAAGGTGAAGACAGCATGGAGCCTGACCAGGTGGTGACACAGTGGATAGAGCATCGGACTGGGTTGTGGAGGACCCAGGTTCAAGGTCCCAAGGTTGCCAGCTTGAGCGCGGATTCATCTGGTTTGAGCAAAGCTCACCAGCTTGAGCCCAAGTTCGCTGGCTTGAGCAAAGGGTCACTTGGTCTGCTGAAGGCCCATGGTCAAGTCACATATGAGAGAGCAATCAATGAACAACTAAGGTGTTGTAACAAAAACCTAATGATTGATGCTTCTCATTTCTCTTCATTTCTGTCTGTCTGTCCCTATGTATCCCTCTCTCTGACTCTCTCTCTGTCTCTGTATATATAAAAAAATAGTCAGCATAGAACCATAAGGCGGTGTGGACTGCTGCCCATGTTAGCCCTACACCCAACTAACAAGACAAACAGGCCTGTGTAGGTTACCTAAACACAGATGTGGGTAGATTTTATTGTGGCCAGGACAGATAAAGAGAAATTAGATGGTAGGTCTAATAAAATCCTTTTTTAGAACTTTGGCAGCAGCTTAAGCCAGAACAGAGATTCCATCCACTGAGAAAATGGGGGAAGCAGGTGGCCCCAGCAGCTGCCAAAGAAATGGCTGGCATTTGGATTGCATGGTTGCAAGATTACTTATTAAAGACAGTTGAGGGAGAAAATGGAAAATGATACCCAAGACCCATTGTTCCACTTTGAATAGGGGAAGAGCCAAGGGACCTGTTTAACAAGGATGGGCAGATGTCCCATGGGAAACTGGCAATCCACTGGTCCCCTTCTAATGTGCAGCAGGTGTTGGCTTTAGAAGATAATAGGTGCTTTTGCAGCAGTTAAAAGAACTGTCAAGGTGGCACAAGCCTTGAATAGTTTTGACTGCCGCCAGGCCCTGTGAGCCTGCTGAGGGGCTTGGATGGGGTTTGTGGCAATGGATAGAGCACCTATGAAAGGACGTAAGGTCCATTGTCAAAAAGCTGTATGACTAGTTGCTTGTAACAAACCTTCATCTTTGGTAATTTGCACAGACAGCTGGGCTCTTCATTGTAGACTAAAAATTAAGCAGTGTAATGAACTCTTGAAATAGGGACTGTGACAAGAGGAGGGCACCAGCTCCCTTGCTAGACAAACACACCACTTGTGGACAATACTTATAAGAGACTGTGATGGGAGGACTGTGGCACCTGTGGAGGCCCTCCTGCACTGTAGAGCTGCTCCCATCCAATTGCAGAGAGGCATCAAAGATACTTTCTTCAATGCACATGGCCCTGGACTGTACAGGTTCCCCCAACTATGATGGGTGGCCTTGTTGGCACCATGGGGTAGGGGGCTAGAGTTGAACCTCCAGTTAACACTCTGGGCAACTACCACCTGGCTGTCTAAGAGAAAAGTGTATTATCCCTTGAGTGTTCAGAGAAACAGCATTATGAATAACACCTTTTTAATTTCGCAAAGGCCTATAATGAGTTCTCCCTTTTTATTACACAGAACCAGACGACCCTGATGTATAGGCCAATAAGATTTGGTATGCCTGCCCAGGGTGGCCTCTGGCACCTGCTACTGTGTTATCTGTGTACAAAACTCTGGCCTCTATTCTATCAGAAGGGAAAGATTTGCCTCTCTTGGTACCACTGGCAACTCTCTTTTTGCCCATAACTTACTGGATATTGTAAGCCAGGCCTTACATGTCCTGATAAAAGAGACCCAAGAGGTGGAGCATGAAACCAGGGACCCCCTCCAAGAATGGTGGGTGTCATTAGCAGCAGGCTGGTGAATCATTTTTATTGTCATGTAGCTTGTGCTATTGTATTTCTGTTGCAGTAGTCTGTACTATTTCTGTATATGTAATGTACCCACTCCCTGCACAGGGATCAAGACAGGAGATACCTGTCCCAAAGATTGTGAGGTGAGAAACCCTAAAGAGTTGGAATACGAAAACTGCTGTGGTTAGGCTTGCTTGCTGGTTTCCCAACTACAAGTACTTTGCAAGATTAGCACATGAGCACAAGACAGAAAGTCATGTGTGTGACTCTATGAAAGGTACAGATGCTTTCCCTCAGTGACAATTCTCCCAGATCACTCTCCCACTACTGTGAGGCATGTTTACTGATTTCTTCACCTATCACTATGATGAGCAGTTTCCCTGATCCCTTGCCCTATACAAGAAAATTATTTTCCTTTGCTTATTTGCTTGCCCATCTTTGCAAGCCAATAAACAAGAATGGCCCAATGCTTTCTGGCTCCACAGTTCCTCTACCGTCTGCTCGAATCTAATGTGAACCTTCTTGGTCTTGACCACCAGCATTACACTCCATAACACATTTTATGAAGCCAACATAATCCTCATACCAAAATCTGCAAAGGACAAAGAATGAAAACTACAGATCAATAACTCTAATGAATACAGATGGAAAAATCCTAAACAAAATATTAGCAAGTCAAATACAACAACACAGTAAAAAAAAAAATAATGCATCACAATCAAGTGGGATTCATTCCAGAAGCACAGGGATGGTTCAACATATGAAAATCCATCAACGTAATTCACCACATCAATAAAACAAAGAACAGAAATCATATGATCCTATCAATAATTGCATAAAAGGCATTTTAAAAAATACAACATCTCCTTATGTTTAAAACACTCAATAAAATCAGAGTAGAAGGAAAGAACATCAACATGATAAAGGCCATATATGACAAACCATCAGCTAATTCATACTAAATGGTGAAAAGATGAAAGCTTTTCCTCTAAAATCAGGAACAAGACAAATCTGCCCACTCTCTCCACTCTTATTCAACATAGTACAGGAAGCTTTAGCCAGAGCACTCAGGCAAGAGAAAGAAACAAAAGACATCCATATCAGGAAAAAAAATAAGTAAAGGTGTCACTTTTTGCAGATAATATGGTCCTGTATGTAGAAAACCCCAAAAACTACACTGAAAAACTATTGGAAACAGTAAATCAATACAGTAAAGTCACAGGATACAAAATCAATGTACAAAACTCTATTGCTTTTCTATATGCCAACAATGAAACTTTGAAGAATGAACTCAAGAAAAAATTCCTTTTGCAATTACAACAAAAAACATAAAATACCTAAGAATAAACTTAACAAAGGATGTGGAGGATATATAGTATATGCTGAAAACTACAAAGCATTATTGAAAGAAATTGAAAATGACATAATGAAAAAAATATTCCATTTTCATAGACTGAAAGAATCAACATAGTTAAAATGGCCATATTATCCAAACCAATTTACAAATTTATAATCCCCATCAAAATCCCAGTGTCATTTTTAAAACAAATAGAATAAAAAATCAATAAGTTTATAAATGTAAATGGACTGAACTCACCAATAGAAAGGCACAGATTAGCAGCTTGGATCAAAGATCAAAACTCAACCATATGCTGCCTTCAAGAGACGCAACTAAGCTGCAAGGACAAAAGTAGACTCAAAGTGAAAGCTTGGAAAATGATTCTCAAGCAAATTATATCCAAAGAAAAGCAGGTATAGCCATACTCATTTCTAACAATGCTAATTCTAAGACAACGAAAGTAACCAGAGACAAAGATGGACATTTCATAACGATAAAGAGGACATTATATCAGAAGACATAACACTTCTTCATATATATGCACCAAACCAGGGAGCACCAAAATATGTAAGACATCTACTAACTGATCTAAAAACAGAAGCAGACAAAAACACTCTCATACTTGGAGATATCAACACACCATTGATGGCTTTAAGTAGATCATCCAAACAGAAAATCAATAAAGAAATATTAGCCTTAAATGACACTCTGGACCAAATGGACATAATTGACATTTTAGAACATTTCATTCTAAAATGTCAGATTATACATTCTCCAGTGTGCATTCTCAAGGATAGACCATATGTTGGGCCACAAAACTAACATCAACAAATTTAGGAAGACTAAAATTATAGCAATCATATTTTCTGAGCATAAAGCTTTGAAATTAGAGTTCAACTGCAAAAGAAAAAAAAGGAAAAAAAAATCCCCAAAATGTGGAAATTAAACAACATACTTCTAAAAAATGACTTGGTTAAAGAAGAAATAAAAGCAGAGACCAAAAAACATATTCACACAAATAAAAATGACAATACAACATATCAAAATTTTTGATATACAACAAAAACAGCAATAAGAGGGAAGTTTATATCATTACAGGCTTATATCAAGAAACAAGAGAGAGCCCAGTAAGCAACCATAACATATTGCCATTTATGACAACATGAATGGACCTTGAGAACATTCTACTGTGTGAAATAAGTAAAAGCTAAGAACTATATGATTTCACATATAGGTAGGATATAAAACTGAAACTCATTAGCATAAATAAAAGTAATGTAGTTACCAAGGGGAGAAGGATGTGAAGAGGGGGTGGAAGGAAGTAAAGATCAACAAATATACAGTGATGGAAAAATGATTTGACTTTGTGGGATGGGTATACAACATAATCAACAGTTCAAATGTTATAGAAATATTTACCTGAAGCCTATGTACTATTATTCATCAATGTCACCCTATTAAATTTAATTTTCTGAATAAAAAATACATTAATTTTAAAAAATAAAAAATTTAATTTATGAGGAATTATGAGAAAACTTAAGGGAATGTGTTGTCCTGGACTACAAAGTGCATCAAGTAGGAGAGAGTGATTTAAATTCTTAAATGTGCTGTTAAAATTAACCTTTGAAAATTTCTAATGAGAAAACAATTCTGGAATGGTGGAGTAAGAACTTTTGAAAATCTGCTCCTCCATAAATTGTCAATATAAACATTATTTTCAAACTCTAGCAAAGCTCATACCATCTGAGGACACTTAATTATCAATATTACCCCATTAAACTAAATTAAATTAAATTTATTTATGACAGAGACAGAGAGAAAGACAGATAGGGACAGACAGACAGAAAGGGAGAGATGAGAAGCATCAATTCTTCTTTGAGGCACCTTAGTTGTACATTGATTGCTTTCTCATATGTGCCTGAGCGAGGGCCTACAGCAGAGCGAGTGACCCCTTGCTCAAGCCAGCAACCTTGGGTTCAAGCTGGTGAGCTGTGCCCAAACCAGATGAGCCCACGCTCAAACTGGCAACCTTGAGGTTTCGAACCTGGGTCCTCTGCATCCCAGTTCAACACTCTATCCATTGTGCCACCACCTGGTCAGGTTAATTTTATTTTTTTAAAAGTTGATTCTCAGAGCGACCAGGGAACCCTATTCTCATTTTTCCCCACCATTTTTTATAGATCTGGAAGATTTTATAATGATATAAGGGTCAATCCATCTGGAATATATAGCAATTATAAAGATATATATGTACCTAACCACAGAAATCCAAAATTAACAAAGCAAAACTGACAAAATTGAAAGAAATACGTAACTCAACAATGATTACTAAAGATTTCAATACTTCACTTTAACTAAACTAGTTAGACATAACATCAATATACAAACTGAAGACATGAACAACACTATAAACCAGCTAGATCTAACAAACATTATACGATACTCTACCAAACAATATCAGAATGCACATTATTCTCAAGTGCACATGGAATATTTTCTGGGTTAGAAAACAAAGGAAGACTAATAAATTTAAAAGTATTGAGGTCATACAAAGTGTGTTATCTAACTTCAGTTGAATGAAATTAGAAAACAACAGAAGGAATTTCAGAAATTCACAAACATGTTTACTTCTAAGTAAACAATGGGTCAAAAAAGAAATCACAAGAGAAATTAAAAAATATTAAGAAATTAATTAAATGATGCATGACATACCAAAATTTATGGAATGTGACAGTTGAGAGAATGCTTAGAAAAAAATTATAACAATAAAGCATGTATTAAAAGGAAGAAAATTCTAAAATCAATAACCTGACTTTCACCTTAAGAAACTAGAAAAGGAAAAGCAAACCAAATCCAAATCAAGAAGAAGGAAGAAAATAATCAATATTGGAATAAAATTAAAGAAAATGGAGGAAAAAACATTAAAGAAAATTAAAGAATCCCAAAGTAAGTTCTTTGAAAAGATCAACACAATTGATAAATCTTTAGCTAGACAGATGGGGTAAGAGAGAGAGAGAGAGAGAGAGAGAGAGAGAAGGATCAAATTACTGAAATAATGAAAAAAGAGACATCACTATTGACCTTACATAAATAAATTGAATTCTGCAGCAATACTATAATCAACTGTACAATATAAAGATTAGGTAGTCCAAAAGAAATGAAAAAATACCTAGAAACACACAAACTACTGAAATTGGCTGAGGAAGATGTTAAAATTTTAGTAGACCTAAATTAGTAATTTAAAATTTCCCACAAAGAAAACCTCAGGCCCAGATGGCTTCACCATTGGATTTTACCAAACATATAGAGAAGACTGAATAGTAAATTTTCACAAATTTTTGCAAAATACATTAGAAGAAGTTACAATTTTTAACTCATTCAGTCAGGTCAGTATTACTCGGAAACCAAAACCAAAGATTGCAAGAAAACCACAGACAAATACCTCTTATGAATATAGATACAAACTCTTCAATAGAATACATGCAAACTGAATCAAGCAATTTATAAATGGTTTATACACTACCTTTAAGTGAAATTTATCCCATGAATATAAACTTGGCTTAACATCCAAAAATCAGTGAATGTAGCTTTGCACAGTGGCAGTATGAGCTTTATCTGAGGCACAATTATTGCTAAATGAAAACTTTTCCCCCAAATCAGTGAACAAAATACAATCTATTAATTTTTAAAAGTACAAAAAACAGGCCCTGGCCGGTTAGCTCAGTGGTACATTGTTGGCCTGGCATGTGGAAGTCCCGGGTTCGATTCCTGGTCAGGGCACACAGGAGAAGCGCCCATCTGCTTCTCCACCCTTCCCCCCTCCTTCCTCTCTATCTCTCTCTTCCCTTCCCGCAGCCAAGGCTCCATTGGAGCAAAATTGACCCAGGTGCTGAGGATGGCTCCATGTCCTCAGCTTCAGGCGCTAGAATGGCTCTGGTTGCAACAGAGCAATGCCCCAGATGGACAGAGCATTGCCCCCTAGTGGCATGCTGGGTGGATCCCTGTCGAGCGCATGTGGGAGTCTGTCTCTCTGCCTCCTCGCTTCTCACTTAAGAAAACTACAAAAATAAAAAAGCACAAAAAACATACAATCATCTTAATAAGTTATATATATACTATAATGTATATATATATATATATATATATATATATATATATATATATATATATATACTCTATGCTAGAAATCCAAAAATTTGTCCTGATTTGCCAGTAATCAGTGCCTATATCTCCTGTAACTTTGGATAACTTAAAGTACTGACAATTATAAATGTATTCATTTTAAACCTATATAGTGTCTGTTTCCATTTGGTTTCATTTGTATGGCAACCTTAGGCTGTAGTTGATAGGTTCATAAAACCCTTGAATTTTTACTGTATATGCCCAGGTTAAACTGATTATTTTTTTTATAAAACCTTCTTTTGTATTTCCTGTCCTGGTTTAGATCCTGTATTTTGATTGTTACTTACCTCTTAACCTCATCTCATATTTCTCTCTTCTTCATGGTGGCCTTCTTCCAGTCCCTGTAACACTGGAGGATGGTTCCCATTTGGAAACCTTTGCACTTGTTTTTTTTACCTAAAATATTCTCTGTCTAACTCTGTGTCTTTTTCCTTCTTCATGTTTCAACTTCAAAGCTACTCCTTTAAAGATATATTTGATCACTGTGTTTAATGAAACTCCTCCATACTTTATAAACTGTTTTATTTTTTTCATAAAACATATTACTGTCTGATATTATCTTCCTTATTTATTTAATTATTTAATTAAATAAACCTTCCTTAATTAAAAAAATTTTTTTGTTTTTTTAATTATTTAGTTTTCTGTCTTTCCCCAGTAGACTAGTAGCTCAACAAAGGGATTTGACCTCAGATGTCTCATGACCTTCTGTACTTTATCTAGCTAAAATAATGTCTTAATGTTTGTTGAGTGAGTGAATGGCTGAATCAAGCGAGCAAGCAAACAAACAAACTCTGACAATTTGAGTTCAAGGGGAATAATGTTTTCTCACTGATGCTATTGTGACAAGATTGTTTTTTACTTCCCATTTTCCTAGAGCCTGATGCATACCAAGGCTCAAGTAACAGAAGGAGACATTTGGCAATACAACAAAGGCAATGTCATGCTCATTGCCATCACAGCTCATACAATATATATTGAGGGGGCCATTCTAGGCATACAGTCATATTTATGGTTTAGTAGATATCCTTTCTGCAGTATTCACCACCCCCAACTCTGCTCCTCCATGAATATACAATAATTGGAACTGAGAAGAGGAGGTAAGACTCTATGGGTGGGAAGCTGAGGGGTTCCAGGAACCCAAAGGGGAATGGAAGGAGAGAAGAAAAAGTCCTGAAGAGAAAAAAGTTCTGTTGCCCAGTAGGTGAATGAATTTCAACATTATCTACATACTTGCAAGAGCTGCAATCTCAGGGTTATCTAGAATCTTTCCTTAGATTTCCTTCTTTCCTTAACCATCACTTATAATCTGTTCTACCTCTGAAATCTTCTCTTTGCTCCACTCAATTCAGCCCACTATCTACTACTATATATTATGCCCTAAGGGTCACTCACTCCAAATATTGTGATGACCTTTTAACTGTTTTCTTGGCTACAGTTTCACTTTTTCCAACTAGTCGCCTATACTGCAGCTAGAGAGAGCCTTCCAAAGCATAAATCTGGACATATCATCTCTCTACTTCAGTCAGCTACAAATAACTTGTAGCTTATGGACTAAAACCCTTATTTCTTAGTGTGGGGAAGTAGGACATGCTATAATATTACTTCAGCTTTTCTCTAGCCTCTAAGTCCTGGGATACATGGATTCCTTAACACTCCATGTTTTTGTATATATTTTTTTTGCCTCTGCTCTGTTGTTCTTGTATTGGAATATCCTTCCACATACAAAAGGTAGCCTCATCTACTAAGTATCTACTTTATGAAACCTTCCCTTACACTTCACTTGGAACAGAAGCAATAGCACCTTCCTCTGGTTTAATTTAACACTTGTTTTTGTTCCACTAGTGTGAATACTTCTTTGAATGTTCAGGCTTGCATTATGCTCTCTGTCTCCCCCAATTAACTGTGGCACTCTGATGGTGGTTACTGTGCTTTATTAACTTTTGTTTACCAATATAGGGTCAGACTGTGAGTAGGCACTAAATCAAGTAGTTTCCGACTTTTTAAAATTTATTTCTCTCTCTTCTCTCTTTCCGTTACTACTTCATCATGTCTTTCCTGCTTTGACTGTCATCATATGAGAAGAGAATATTTTTTCCTCCATAATTCCCTTGGTTACTATATGTTATTGTCAAATAAATTAAGCTATTGATTTTTTTATAACGGAAGTTGCAACTCTGGGCCCAGTGAAATTTCTAAGGTACTGGTAGATGCACAATTTACTGTCATATTTATGCTAGAATATGTTTGGATTGGGGGGTTAATTATCAGGATAGTCTGCTCAAGGTACTCAGGTTAAGAGATATGGCAAAAAAAATCCTTTTTTTTAGGGGTGGAAAATATCTTTCATACCCTACCCTTTGCCTGAACAGACCTGTTATATAAATAATTTTTACATTTTAAGATTTTATTTATTGATTTTAGTGAGAGGAGAGGGAGAAAGGGGGAAAGATCAGGAAGCATCAACTCGTAGTTGTTGCTTCTCATATGTGCTTTGACCAGGCTAGCCCAGGGTTTTGAACTAGCTACCTCATCATTACAGGTGGATTCTTTATGCACTGCACCACCACAGGTCAGGCAGTTTTTACATTTTCAAACTCTTGGATATATTGGGCAGAATACTGCATTGTCCTTTAAGCATTGGGAGTTATAACCATCTACACAGCAAAGATAAAAATACATACACAGGTGATGCTGTGATGTACTGAAGCCCAAGCATATATACTAAAGATGGAAGATACTGAGGAAAATTAGAGGATATAAAATCACATCTCACTAATAGCCTTGCTACAGTCATTACTTAATAGTCTTAGAATCAATTTGGGGTAAGGGTTTGAGAAGAATCCTGAGGAGATTTCCCTTTCTTTTTGGTGATAGTTGTTTAAAGATCTACAATTTTAGTTGGGAGCCCTAGATAACTCAAGGCTGTAGAGGATGCTTCATTTTCAAGGATGAATCACAAAAGACCACAACCATCTACAGAAGAGTCTCTAGACCAGAGATTGCACATTGGTGGTTTTTAGATGTGATTTACTTTATAAAAATACAGTGTTTATAACTTTTGAAATTATTCGCCAAAATTTGAAATTTGGGAAATGTCATACAGAATCTCAGATTTATTTATTTATTGTATTTATTGTTTATTTATATATTGAACCTGAATGTTCAATAGGTTTTCTGTTTGAATGCATACATTAAGTGTTGGTACTGACAAATGAAGTTATGCATTAAGCAAGAAACATTTCTAGTCATCACAATATTTTATCGATGCAGATTTATAAAAAATGTCAATTAATCACAGCAGAAATTGTATGTTGGAGTCAAAGTATTTTTGTCAGTGTGTTGAAAAAAATGACTGAAACCAATTGGCCCTGGCCAGTTGGCTCAGTGGTAGAGTGTTTTCTCAGTGTGTGGAAGTCCTGGGTTCGTTTCCCAGTCAGGGCACACAGGAGAAATTACCATCTGCTTCTATACCCTACCTCTGCCCCTCCTGCAGCCATGGCTCAAATGGTTCAAACAACTTGGCTCCAGGCACTGAGGATGGCTCCATGGCCTCAGCTCTGGCACTAAAATAGTTCAGTTGCCAACCAATGGAGCAGTGGCCCCAAATGGGCAGAGTATCACCCGGTAGGGGGGTTTCTGGGTGGGTATCAGTTGGGGCACATGCAGGAGTCATCTATCTCTGCCTCCATGCCTCTCTATTAAAAAAAAGAAATGACTGAAATTAAACCGAGCATATTATGTGGAAAAATTTAGCTTTCTTATGGTATTTCCTTTTGTAGCTTATGCAAACACAAATATAAAAAATGCCATAGAATTATGTAAATTTTTCATGATTCAATGCAAATTTTGATGTGAATGGAAAACTTTTTGGCCATGTTGCCCATTAAAAGCAAATCAGGAAATGGTTTACTTAGGTATATTGAAAAAGTCCTGCCAGAATAGGCGGTAGCTTAGAGAATAGAACTTTGGACTGGAATGCAGAGGACCCAGGTTCAAAACCCGAGGTTGCTGGCTTGAGCGTGGCTCACTAGCTTGAGCACAGGGTCACTGGCTTGAACATGGGAACACAGACATGACCCCATGGTTGCTGGCTTGAGCACACAGGTCACTGGCTTGAAGCCCAAGGTCACTGACTTGAACCCAGGGTCGCTGGCTTGAGCAAGAGGTCACTCACTCTGCAGTAACCCCTGGTCAAGGCACATATGAGAAAGCAATCAATGAATAACTAAGGTGACACAATGAACAATTGATGCTTCTCATCTCTCTCCTTTTCTATCTGTCCCTCCTCCCCCCTCCCTTTATCTCTTTCACTAAAAAAAATGTATAACCAAGTTGCAAGGTTTTGTAGGGACACAGAATTTATATTTGTACATTGGTAATTTCACTAAGAATTATTTACTTTGTGGTAAAAGTTTTAAATATTATGGTCATAGCTACTGCCATCATAAGCTGGAGACCCTCTACTGAGTTGAACAACAGACAGAACAAAATTTGGATGAAATTGGTGTACAATATGGTGGTCAACTTCCCTTTCTGAGCCAAAGTGCCAGAGTTAGGGCAAAGTGCTCATCCCAAGTGAAAAACCCACTGTGCAGAGTCAATCCATATCTGGAAAGAAAATGTGTCTCTTTCTTTAATATACTGAAAAGAATTAAATAACCTTACCTTTCATTCGCAATCCATTCTCATTACCCACTCCCCTGCTAGAACTAGTCTGTACTAAATTCTGTACTTGACATAGGAATTCTAAATACAAGACCTGATATTAACACTCTAGTGCAGAAAGATGGTGGCAGGTTTCTGATTTGCAAATCAAAGTGGTAATAAGTTTTAAAAGAAACTAATAGTTATTAATTATTGCTATTAAATTTAGAATTTGAGTAGTGAGTTTTTTTTCATGCTCACTGATTACTGGGAGTGAGATTTTTTTCAAAAAATGAAATTAATTATAGTTACAGTTTTATTAACTTAAAGTCATGTTTGTTTGATAACCAATTCATGGTAACAAGAAGAACATACATTTGCCTTTTTTAATGTTGCCTTACACATTTTAAAAATAAATTGATCTTACTCTGGATGGTCAGGAGGCACGAGGATGTACATAAGTGTTCATATTACTCAAAGGGTTAAATAAAATTTGTTATATTTCTGAAAATTAATTTTTCTTACAGCTAGCCTGATTTTCTCACTTATGGTAACTCTTTAGCTCCTATAAGCATTTGAATTTGTAACAACTATATTAGTTTATATTTTATCTATTCCTCCCCTTGTCCCTTCTCTCTATACTCCAAGAGAAGAAAAAGTTTAATTATTTATTGGAAATTCTAAAGACCATAAGGAAGAGACCATTTTGCAGAAATAGATCAATTTGGTTTTATTTTTGTGTAGCCAGCATTAACTGTATTAGTTATACAATAATTGTTTATTAGATGGATGGGTAAAGGTTCTTCAGTTGAAGTTAGTACACCTACCCAGAACTTTTTTGGTATGGAATTTGTAGATAAAAGTGAAGTGGTTACCAGGGGAAAGGGGACGTGGAGGAGGGGGATTTGGGGGAAGGAATGGAGGAAGGATGTAAAAAGGGACAAATACAAGGCAACAGAAAATGATTTGATTTGGGATGATGGGTACACAATACAATTAACAGTTTAAATGCTATAGAAATATTTATCTGAAACCTATGTACTCGTACTGATCAATGTCACCCTCTTAAATTTAATTTTCTAAATAATTCTTTTAATCTCATGCAAGTTAGTATCAAGGATAATCATTTTTCTTTCCCTTTGACTTCTCCTTCTTGCCCCTTTTCTGCCTTAGATGCCTATACAACAGCTGAAGTGGTTTATTCTTGGACTCTTGGGAAGAACAAATCTGTGGAAGTAGCACAGGATGGCTCTCGCCTGAATCAGTATGACCTGCTGGGCCATGTTGTTGGGACAGAGATAATCCGCTCTAGTACAGGTATTTATTTTATTTAACAAGCATATATTTTTTTAGCTTGTACCACAAAACAGTCACTGTTCTAAGTGCTTATAATAACTTGTGTAATCCTCAAAATAGTCTTGTAATGTAGCTACTATTATCATAAGAAAACTGAGTCATAGAGATATTCAGTAATGTGTCCCATGTCACAGTTATATAAAATCAGAGCCAAGCTCTGAACTCTGGGCAGACTGGTTCCCAAGCCCAAGCATTTAGTCACCATACCCTGCTGTCTCTTGGGGAGTGGGTTAGAAGGAATTAGAACTGGACTCTAGCAGAAGAGAAGGCAGTGGGAAACCACGATGGTCGGAGAGCTGAATTGACCCACTATGCTGAGGTGACAAATTAATAACATTAAGAGAATCTAGATATATATACAGGATGTCCAAAGATAAGCCATGAAATTATTTTCTTAAGTAAATTATCTCTCTCAGAAACAAGTCTATCTTGCAAACCTTGCCAGGTTCGATCAATGGCTAATCCTCGGAATCTGATAAATAGAAAAATAGAACATAGAAATGTGTTCTGTTGCCTTAAGTCCTGTCTATTTAGAAATTGATAAAACACAGGGGCCTGAGGAAGAAGACATCTTCATTCCTACATAATTTTAGGGTATTTGGAAAAATAAAGTATATCTTGGGGCCCACATATCTTACAATATTTTCTACCATGAAGGGATGGGAGCTTTCAACAATGTCTCTGTGTAAAATCTCTGAATTTATAATTATAAATGAAGTAGGGTACTCTTGTCCTTTTATTTCATAATCTGGATGCTGCTGTTCCCTGTCATTATGATGCTACGGTATGTCATTTTGTCTATGACATATTCTCTTCCATCCCTGGGCCAGAGAAGGGTACTTAAAAAAATCAGTATTTAAAATGGATTTAAAGGACAACAGGATTTAGAGATTTGGAATTTAGTATGGGGAAAGGCTATTCTTGATAAAGATAATGCAGTGTTTTTAAAAGGCCAGAGGTATGTGAAAGCATGACCTGGTGGAGAAACTAGAGGAGATAGAAAGTCTGGGCCTTCGATATGTGGGCTGCCCTCCTCAGAGGGGATTCTGGGGTATATGGAGTCAGTAGTACCTGGACCAGTCTAAGCAGCCAGAGAGACACTGTGTATGTGGCTGGCCTGAGTTAATGAGTTCCTTCCCTCCAGAAGGTGCAAGTCAGAGGCAGATTCCAAGTGCCCTGCTTTGGAGGAAGTATACAGGTGTCAGTGTTGGGGGGGGATGTACTTGGGCCACCAACACCATGGCACTTTGCTCCAAGGAGCATTTTAAGACATGCAGTATGGAGTCAGCAGGGTTACTGAGTAGCTGCAGCTCAGAATCTGGCTGCACCCTCCACCCTCTGGAAGTGTTGGAAGTGCAGCCTAAGGCCAGTTACCCAACCTGTCTGGGCTCCCTTGCTCAAGGTGAAGTGGAGATGACAGTACACTTACTGCTTGCTGGTTGCAGACCTATTGCTGAGCTTGTACATCCTGACCCCTGGACTGGGTACCTGCCTTATTAGCTTGCTCACAACCCATGTCCCAAAGCTCTATGGAAGGGCAGGGCCAAGAGCCCCATCCTGGTACTTGGATCTTCTTGCTCCATCACTGCCAACATCCGGGCTCAAAGCACCTTTTCCCCAACCCTTCTGGTCTTCTTCTCCCTAGGAACAGTACTAGACAGCCTGGGTAGGAGGGCAAGTTGTAAGGAAGTGAAGTGAGGACTGTGGGAGGGGAGAGGCCTGAGGATGGGGAGATGGGGCGCTATCTTCAGCATTTGCAAAGTGCACTCCTTATGTCCTACTGTCCTTAATTTCCTACCATGCCCCTTGCCTTTGTGGCCTTCTGATCTCAGGGGTGCATCTGTATTATACTGCTCTGGCAGCTGCTGCTGTAACCTCCTGACTGAGATCAGATGCTAAACCAGGGGTCCCCAAACTTTTTACACAGGGGGCCAGTTCACTGTCCCTCAGACCATTGGAGGGCCGGACTATACAAAAACTATGAACAAACCCCTATGCACACTGCATATATCTTATTTTAAAGTAAAACAACAACAACAAAAAAAAAAAAAAAAAAAAAAAACGGGAACAAATACAATATTTAAAATAAAGAACAAGTAAATTTAAATCAACAAACTGACCAGTATTTCAATGGGAACTATGGGCCTGCTTTTGGCTAATGAGATGGTCAATGTCCAGTTCCATATTTGTCACTGCTAGCCATAACAAGTGAAATGACGTGCTTCTGGAGACATGACACGTGCATCTCACGTCACTGGAAGTAGTACTGTACATGAGCGACGCTGCGCTTTGCGGCGCCGCCACATACAGTACTCCAGGAGCACAGGAGGAGGATGCATCCTGTGCCCCTCTCACTGACAACCAGTGAAAGAGGTGCCCCTTCTGGAAGTACGGCGGGGGCCAGATAAATGGCCTCAGGGGGCCACATGCGGCCCGCGGGCTGTAGATTGGGGACCCCTGCCCTAAACACACCACCACCCCACCTCCAAGATTGTGAGCAGGGAACTGAGGCTTCTGACCGAGGCTACTTGTGCCAGAGGCAAGATGCTGTATAGTGTGGCACAGCATAGGGGGCCCTTAGATTTCCAGGGCATTGTCTGCCCTCCCTCCCACCAACCCCTGGGATGTCCACCTGACCAGAGGGAGAGAATTTCCAGGGCCACTGCAGCTGCATCCATACTCTTTCCTCACATCCAATCCGCCCTTGGTACTGCTCAGTTAGTATCAGTTTTAAGACCCATCCTTAGCTATTCAAGGAGCCCCAGATCCCATTTCATTTGCTTAAAATATTATTTGTTTAGTCTTTATCACATAGGCAATACACATTCATGATAAGAAAATTAGAAATACAGAGGGGTCAAAAATAAAAATTGAAATATTCTTTAATTCCACCATCTAGAAAAAATATTCTTTGAATATCTTGGTACATTAACTGATTATTGTACATTTTGTTTCCTTTTGCATTTTTTACATAAATTGAGCCATACTATTGATACTCTTTTATGTTATTTTTTTATTTAATTGTATAGTATAAGTATGTTTTCTTATTGATAAATATGAGGTCCAAATAAAATATGCACACAAGTTAGTAGTATTTTAATAGAGATTTAATTGACATAACATATTAGTTTCAGATATCATGGTGATTTGATATGTGTATACATTACCATAGTATGTCTAGTTATGCCATGATTGTCATAGTAAGTCTAGTTAACATCCATCACTATACATACATAGTTACAAATATTTTCTTATGCTGAAAAATTTTAAGATTTACTCTCTTAGCAACTTCAAATAAGCAATCAATCTTCTCTTTATCTATGAGCTTGGTTTTTTGTTTGTTTGTATTTTGTTTTAGACTCTACAGATAAGTGAGATTATACAATATTTGTCTTTGTCTCTATAACTTCTTTTACTTAATATAATACCCTGAAGATACACCCATGTTGCAGCAAATGGCAAGACTTTCTTCTCTTTATGGCTGAATACCATTGAATATATGTACTACATCTTCTTTAGCCATTTGTCTGTCCATGGACACTTATGATGCCTCCTTATTTTGGCTACTGTAAATAGTGTTTTAGTGAACATGGGAGTACATATATCTTTTTGTATTAGTGATTTTTTTCTTCGGGTAAATACCCATAAGTGGAATTGCTGCATCATATGGTTGTTCTATTTTCAATTTTTGGAAGAACTCGTATTATTTTACATAGTGGTTTCACCAATTTATATTCCCACCAACAGAGCAGAAGGGTTTCTTTTTCCCCACATTCTCACCAATACTTGTAATTTATTGTTAGTTAGTTATAAAAAGAAATGTTTTAATAATTCTAATGGACATACATTAACTATTACCAGTTTTAGTTACTTTACATTTTAAAAAAAATTAAAGCCTTCCACCAAGGCCACAGCATTCTTGACAATGATGTGATAAGTGTTGTTATCACTGGGAAGTGTAGCATTTCATTGTGAAACTCAGTAAAATAATATTTTTGTTTTTTATGACCTTCATACATATGAATAATTTATTTAGCCAATCACCTACTATTATTATCTGTGTTTTAATGCTATAATCAACACCATGTAGACCTTTTTTTGCCATATATCAGTTTATTTCTGTATTTATCTCCCTAGTATAGAAATAGAGTATCAAGATTACTATTTCAGAAAGTAGACACAGTAAAAAAAATGTTAATGAATATTGACAAATTGTCATTCTAAAGGTTATACAATTCACAATCCCTTTAATAGTGTATGAGCATGCCAATTTCTCTTCACTCTTCGAAATGTATGCATTACAGGTTGAGTTATTTTCCCTTATATGTTGAAATTCTGACACCCTGTACCTCAGAATGTGACCTTATTTGAGAAAAGGGTCATTGCAGATATAATTAGATTACATCTCAAATTAGTTTAAAAGCATGATACCATGTACATCAGTAAAAATGTGATTTAATATATTAAAATGCGTTCTCACAATTCAATTCCATGCAGCTGTAAGAAGTAATGAAGTTTTGTACTGTTTATTAGGAATATCTGCAGGAATTATGCTTCAGTGAGAAAAAGCAAAGTACAAACACTGAAGAGTATAGGAGTATATATTCATATAGGGATAATATTTCTAAAAATATACACAAGAAGCTGTTAATTGTAGTTAAAGGAAGGAGAAATGAAATGGGTGGTTTAGGGCAGCTATGAGAGATAAACTTTGCTCTATACCCTTTGATTTAAGTACCATATAAATATTATTACATCACATACACGTATATTGTTTTATGTCATTATATATTATGGATATTACTTTCTGAATTCTGAATATGCTACACCATGTATATTAATGGGGTACAACATATTAATGGGAAGCTTGGCCAGGGAAACACCTGTGGAAGTTCTGTTTTGTGTGAGTGGCTTTATCTCTGAAAGTTGTCAGTCCTCAGTATGTAATAATTCTAAGCAGAGGGCTCCTGCTCTTTATGCCAGATTCAAACATATTTTAAATAAATGAATTAAATTCCTCAAAATCTGTGGCTCATTGTTTAAACCACTCTTTATTTCAGTACTGATTCCATTTTCCCTCATTTGGAAAATGATTGCATTAATTTTCTAAGAGGAGAATTTAGATGTATGATCTTATTTTTCCATCTTTTTTAGAAATTTGACCATTTGTTAGAGTAAGTATATTACTGTCACTATATATGTTATTTCTTTAGACACATGGCATAGATAAGTAAAGACAAAGCAGAATAAAAGATAGTGAAGGATACACAAAGAGAAGTCAGAGAGATGAGGATTAAAATAATACAGGAGACAAGGTAAAGATCACAAGCTTAGAAACTGGCTATACTGTGAATATGTTTTACATTGTATTCTCAAGAATTTCACACTTAACACAGATGGAACACAGTAGGATGTAATGCAAAGGCAAGAGAAAATTCCCCAAACCACTTAAAGAATCATCCTTTATAAGACACACAGAGAGAAGCAACAATGGAGGCAAGAACAGGAGAAATATTATGATTCACTTTATGAAAAGATGTGAAGTTATGTAAAGCCTTAATTGACTAAGCTCTTCTTCATTTCTCATCCATAGATGAATAATCTTAATTAATTTTTGAATATAGATGTTATATATTTTATATTGTTGTGCCCTTGATATTTGTACCTTTGATATTGCACATTTTATAGTGTACTCTTTATATTTTACATACAACACAGATGGTACTTAATAAGCTTAATGCCTGACCAGTGGTAGCACAGTGTACTGAATCTTGGCCAGTACACTGAGGGCCCTGGTTCCAAACTCCGAGGTTGCCAGCTAATACACCTTCCCTTCAGGTTGAGTGCTGGTTTGAATGTGGGGTTGCTCCCTTGAATGTAAGATCATCGACATGATTCCAAGGTCAGTGGCTTGAAGCCCAAAGGTCACTGGATTGAGCAAGGGGTCACTGACTTGGCTTGAACTGCCCCCCATCAAGGGATGTATGAGTAGCAATCAATGAACAAGTAAAGTGAAGCAAATATGAGTTGATGCTTCTCATCTCTCCTACTCCCCCACCTTCCTGCCTTTCTCTCATTAAAAAAAAGGCTTAATAAGCTGAAACACAAGGGTAGAAATAAGATAGGGCAGTGGTTTTCAAACATTTTACACTTATGAATTGCTGACCTAGCTGGCCATGAACAGAAAAATACAGAGAATAAAGTTTTATTGTACCACACTGTGGTAAGGTACCAAAGAATAGAAAAATTAATATTAATATTAACTTCAAGAAAGAAAGTCAAGTTTCTTGTCCTCTCCTTTCTGTAGGGAGTGAGGGGAGAGAAATGTGAAAATTTCCTGGCTTGCAGAGACATACTGTATAGAAAACCCCCTCTTACTAGGATGCTTAAAGGGCATTTTATAATTTGGGCTAAGCATACAGAGAAATTTTGTAAATATAATTTCTATACTTGTGTGTGATTTAAACCAGCTCAGGATGGACAACAGCATTGTGTTGTAAATAGAGAGATTTTGTGCTGGGTTTTGAGTAGAAGTGGAGAAGGAACTTGGATTTCCTCTCTCCCCCCACACCTGTGAGAAAAAGGATAAACACCTAGCCAGGTGTGGGGGAAGGGAAGAAAGATCAAGCGAGCCCTTTTCCTTTCCCTTTCTTTCTTTCTTTAATGGGCCATTCACAAATGCTTATTCCCTGGCACCATGTAGGCTTCCACTTCCTCTCTTGAAGGCATATAATTAATGTATATACTTCTAGCAAATAAACACTGAAAGATTTGGAAATGTCTTTTAATATAAAAAACAACATTTTTCGCTATTGTGTTACCTTATAAGTTTTAATATGTGGAAATGTTTTTTATATATCCTATAGATGAATATTATAAGCTTAATAATGATTATGTCATTCCATCCCCTCCTTTTCAGGCCAATATGATCAAAGGTATATAACCTGTCTCAGGGCTATATGCCGCACTGCACTATTTGGGTTAGCTTTGCCCCCCTGTTAGTCATATGCGGCCAGCATATTAATAAATCTCCTACTTTTAATAAAACTCCTTAAAAATTCATTTGGACTTGGTGTCTCTACGTAAACCTGGCTAAATGTTACTTTACAACACTGCACAACAGTGCAACACAGTGTAGCTGGTCCTCAATTTCTAAACTCCACCTGTACAATGCATTGAATCATAAGAGTGTCCAGATGCTTTTTGCCTATTGCACATGATTTATAAATGCTCCACATGGTACAAAAGGTTATTCAAATGAGACTACAAGTTCCAAAGATATCTAAGGCAACCTCAATGGTATTTTCACTGATGATACAAGCCAATAAGTGACAATCACCCTGAACATAAACTAATTAACTAAACTCATTGGTTCTATAATCTTCATGCAACATTAGGATGGTTAACTCTTTTGTCGACTAGCACAAAATTTCTAGCAAACTGGCACTGGTCCTCAGACCAGCAGTCGAAAACCACTGGGATACGGAGCTTATAAAGCATCTACTCTGATCAAAGCTTTAATTCACATTTTGGCAGAGAAAATGCAGAGATACAAAATATTGGAGTTTTATTTAACAGAACCTATTCTGTTAATTGATGCAACAAATTTATTTGCTAAACTTTCTAAATATCCACTTGCAATCCACCCCTCCCCCAGAACATATTTAGGCTATGAATACCTGTGAATGTACTAAGGTAGCTTTCCTTTGTCCCTTTGTCTAGTCAACAATGGACTCTGACATTCTGCAGTACCAAAACAGAAATGAGAAATCTTTCAACTGGGTAAAAGGCTTCAGTCCTAAAGACTTTTTGCCTCTGCCTCTCCCAACTTTATTAAGGTGTAAGTGAAAAAATAAAACTGTACACCTTTAAGGTTTGTTAAGCCAAATTCAGAGGGACCCAAAGAATGAAGGACAGGAACAATGTCCGTCGTTTACACATCAAAGCTTTATTGTCTAGCTTGGCCAAGCGGCGGCAGCTCCGACAGAAATCTGACGGAGAGCGCGCCGGCCCTTTGTTTTACTTAGTTTTTATAGTTTTGTAAGTGGGAAGTACAGAAGCAAAAATTGTAATTAGGAGCCCTTTACCACTATTGGTTATAGTCATATGTCCTTTAACATGATAGGACCACGTTCAATTTGCAAACCATACATCATTTTGGAGAAAACAAAATTTACAAGTCAACACAATGGTAGAAAGATATCTCTTTACATATTAAAAGGCCTTCCTATATTTTCTAATGTTCATCTGCCATCTCTGTGTCCAGAGTCAGACGTATTAACCACATGCATTTACATAAGAGAGGTAGTTTCCATGGGGACAAATGCCCGCAAATGGCTCATAGTTATAAGAAAAGGTTTATTTTGGCTTTTCCCTTCCTGCACCTGGCTAGCCATTCACTCCTTTCCCCACAGGTGTGGTGGAATGTCAGGGAATTCATGCTTTCCTTCCCTTTTCATTTACAATACAATGGCAAGAGCCATCCTGGTTATGCCAATCACACAGTACAGAGACTACTCTCACAATTTCTCTGCACACCTTAACCCAAATTAATAAAATGTTCTCCAAGCCTCTTAAAATATTAATTCTGTAGTTTTTGGTACCTTACAACACCTGCGGATGAAGTGGCTCAGTGGCTCCTCAGTTTACAGTGTAATGATATATGCATACATTATGAAATGATTACAACAACCCAGTAAACTGATATATTCTTCACCTCACAGTTATCTTTTGTGTACATGTATGCTGAGAGCATAAGATCAACTCAGAAAATTTCAAGTATATAGTACAGTATTATTAACTATAGTCGTCATGCTGTACATTAGATACTCACCATTTATTCATCTTAAAAACCAAAAATTTATAATTCTTTTCTTTTTTAAATTAGAAAATTAAATTTAACAGGGTGACATTGATCCACAAGAGTACATAGGTTTCAGGTAAACATTTCTCTAGTATTTGAACTAGTTGATCATGTTGTATAACCATCACCAAAATTCAAATCATTTTCTGTTACCTTGTATGTGTCCCTCTTTATGCCCTTCCCCCCTCCCTCTTCCCCATCTCCTCCCTCACATCCCCTTCCCCCGGTAACCATTGTGTTCTTATATATGTCCATGAGTCTCAGTTTTGTAATACCACTTATGTGTGAAATCATACAGTTTTTAGCGTATTCTGATTTTTACTCTTTTCACTCAGTATAATGTTTTCAAGATCCATCCATGTTGTCACAAATGACAGCATGTCATCATTTCTTATGGCTGAGTAGTATTCTAGTATACTTTTTGATCAAAATCTTCTCATTTCATCTACCCTTCAGCCCCTGGAAACCACCATTCTACTCCTTGTACGAGTACAACTTTTTAGATTCCATGTACTAATAAAATTATGCAGTATTTGTCTCTCTGCCAGGCTTATTTCACTTAGCATAATGTCTTCCAGATTCATTAATGTGTTCAAAACTAGCAGGACTTTTTATGGCTACATAATACTCCAGTGTGTGTGTGTGTGTGTAGAATCACATTTTTTTAAATCTAGTCATCTGTTGATAAGGCATTTAGGTTTCCATGTCTTGAATATTCTGAGTAGTACTGCAATGAACACAGGAGTGCATATATCTCTTCTAGATACTGCATTGATTTTATTTCCTTTGTGTATATACCTAGAAGAGAGATTGCTGGATTGTATTGCAGTTTTATTTTTAAATATTTTTAAGAACCTCCCCACACCCTTGACTGCTTCATGATAGGGGGTGGTACACTCTTATGAGGAATCCCATCTATGCCTCAGATAAGTTCATTGTCAGGACCAATGATTCTTTCCTATATTTCTTCTAGTTTTATGGTTTCAGATCTTACATTTAAGTCTTCAATTCATTAAGTGTTAATTACTGATTATATCACATTATATGATATTGATATGTTCACATTTTCTATTCCTTCACAGTTCAGTGGGCCATGGATGTTCCATTGTTCAGCAGGGTCACTAGGGAGTGTTAGGTGTTATCTCATTTAAGTTTTGGTTTACATTTCTCTGAGGATCAGTGATTACTGAGCACCTTTTCATGTATCTGTTGGCTATTTCTATGTTTTCTGTTGGATGAGGGATTAGTTGTTTTAAGCTTTTGGGCACCCTTATCATGCTAGCTACTTTGGACCATAAGTTACCTCAGGCATGCTCTACAGTTTTTTTAATGGAAAACCCTCAGGCCACACAACTGCCTGGCCTTGGGCTGTTTTGGTGAATGAGAGTACTGTTGCCTGAGGGTTCTGACTCCCAGGGGTTATCCCAGGCTATGCTGCCCACAGGTTTTTATTCCCAAAGGATATCTGGTTGGAGGATGGGGACATTGTAAGAATGAGATGGCACTCAAACACCAGGTGTGCAGGCTTTATTAGAGGAGAAAGACCTGCTGGGGCACTCCTCCAGGAGAAGTGCACCCAAACAGATTTTGAGGCAAATTTTTTATAGGGTTAAGGGAGAGGTTTGAGCAAGTGTGTGTTGCGTCAGCAATTCTGGTATGCTCCCTTCTGTAGTTTTACAATATCGGCTTCTTGGAACGCTTCTCCTTGGGGTGGCTGACCAGCTTCCCAGAACTTTTCTGTTTCAGGGGCAATAGTCCAGTAAGAGTGGGGTCAGATAGCCAAGCAGAACAGCAAAAGGGCAGTTTGGAAGTTTTGGTAAGTTCATGTATCCATCATTTCTCAACTCTGTGGTATGATAAAAGAAAAAGAGGTGAGGGGAAGAAACAAAAAAATAAAAAGAAAAATAAGGGGGTATAAGGTCCAGGAAGGAGGTTTGTCTCAGATCAGCCATCTTCTGGAGCTACTTCCTGCTGTTATCCCTATTGGGGCCTCCTTCGTGGACCTCTTCCTGGGGCAGTTGGAGTAGGGGTTGCAAAAGCATTTGATAGTAGGCAATCCTGGAGATTACTCTCATCCAGGCCTGTAGGAATTTGATGAAGAAGGGGGCAAATATTTGGAGATCAGGAATGCAGAGATAAGGAGGGTTGTATAGAGGGGGGGGTGAAAGTTCTTCCATGGTAAAGGTAGAGATATTTTTTCCTGGCAGCCCTGGAGAGAGCAGTTAGTTTGAGCTAAAAGAAATGTTTCATGTCCATTTGTAGGCTCTTCTTCAGCCAAGAAGACCCAGCAGTCTTGTTCCCTTACTATGTGAAGGATAAAAAGATTGAGAAGCATTCAGAGGTGAATGCTATTCATTCTCCTAGTTCTTCAGGAATATGGGAGAGCTCTAGGGTTAGGGTACCTGTAGGGATTGAAAGATAGGATTTAGGAGGTTTGCTGATATAGGGTTTCAGATTTTTGTTTCGCAGGTTTCAGTGTTGGTGTGTAGGGTTAGGTAGATTTTTTCAATTTTCTGATTGGTGAAGGTCTGCATGCAGTTCTGTAAGAAACTAGTGAACAAATGTAAAAGGCAGGGTTTTAAAGTTAGAAAAATAAATAGGAGAGTGAGTACACTAATGAAAGGCAATAATGAAGACACCCAGTTTGTGTGAAACCACTGATTCCATGTTTACAAATTCGCTGGGCATCAGAGAGAGAGAGAGAGAGCGAGAGAGAAGGAATAAGACAGGGAAGTGACCAGTCCCCCTGTCCCTAGACCTACTTTTGTAGAGATTCCTAAAGCAACAAGAAGAGAGATTACCTGTACAGCTCGTTTGATTCTTAGATTGACAGGTAGTGTACTAGGAACTGAAAGAGGCTCATGGGGTGGGATTAGGTTGATATTTGGGGTGAGGTAGATTAGGGTACAGGTTTCTGTTCAATTAGTAGGGAGATACATATACTTGTGGTCCCACACGAGTAGAAAGCACCTGATTGGTTAAGGCAGGTTGAGAGGTGAATAGAGAATGTAAGGACAAGGGGTCGGTTTTGTTTCTCTGTTTCTGAGCTCCAGATGGTCAGGGTGGAGGAAAGAGTCACCCTTAGCAGTAGTGGGAGTTGTCAGGGTCATGGTGTGTGGACCTGTCCACATGAAAGTCAGTCCTTGGATGATGCAATGCTGGAAGCATCTCTTAGACAGTCTTTGAACAGTTTGCTGAGTAACCTGTAAATCCTGCAAGTACTTAGGGAAAGGGTGGTTACATTTCTACATTTTGCAGTTAAAGTCCTACTGACCACTGCTTATAGCTGGAATTAGTAGCAGGTCCCTGCCTATAATAGGCCTGGGGCATTGAGACAAGAGGAACAAAGGAGATACTATACATTAAATAAAGCAACAAAATCAGACTGTCAATACCCACAGTAGAGATTTCTGAGGGATAAATAAAACTTAAATATTCAAGGGAGGCATAGTAGATGGCCCTTATGTTTACAAGAAATGAGATTAGCTTATCTGCTATTTGGAAAAAATACCTTAGGCTCATGAACAATGTCCTTGGGCCTTCAGTGGCAATTCCCAGCATTCTGGGCAAGGTCAGGTCACAGGTAGCTGGAGCAGGGCTAGAAGAGACTGAACCCTCCCTCCATGGAGCAAGGGGGCAGCTTACCTTCTCATGTACCTCTTTCCACAGCAGAGGTGTGTCCCTTGATGGGGTTGGGAAGCCTGGCAGGCTTCAGTTCAATGACCTTTTTTCTACTCTTGAAGTAGGGCCCTGATGAAATTCTATGAAGCCCTTTAGGGTGCTGGAGCCAAAAGCTGGTATTTCCTGACTTCTTTTGGGCCTTATTTGCCTTTTCTTTTACTTCCTTGGACATTATAGACCTTAAAAGCCATGCTCAGAAGATCTCACTGAGGGGCTTGACTAAGAGAGCAAAATTGGGAATTCAATGTTTAAAGAAGACTATTAGACTGAAGAAAGAAAATATTTAATTTGCAGTGGTAGGTGGCTGGAGACTGTGGAGGGTCTGAGTTAGATCTAGGGTGAGACTTCAGGTGGTGGGGATTAAGGTGATGCCCAGATAGACTACGGACTAAGAGTGAAATTGAGCCTTAGCAGAGAAGACACGATATTCCTTCATAGCAAGGAAGTTAAGAAGGGTGGTGGTGTGTCTCCTTGAGGCAGGCAGGGGCTTCAGAGGAGTGGGTTATTTACATATTGTAAGAAAGAACTAGTTTTGAGATTGCATGCTGCTAAAACCTGAGCTAATGCCTACCTAAACAGGTGTGGGCTATTTTTGATCCCCTGAGGTAAGACAGTCCACATAAGTTGCTGGGCTGCATTAGTGTTTGAATCAGTCCAGGTGAATGAAAACAGAAAGTAAGAGTCAGGGTGTAGAGCAGGAGTCTCAAACTCGCGGCCCGTGGGCCGCATGCAGCCCGCCCACCAATTTTGTGCGGCCCACAGACTAATCAAACTTCGTGGATTAGTCTGTGGGCCAGTCTGCGGGCCACACAAAATTGGTGGGCGGGCCGCATGTGGCCCGCGGGCCACGAGTTTGAGACCCCTGGTGTAGAGGAATGGTAAAGAAAGCATTCTTGAGGTCTAGGACCATGAAGTGAGGGGTGTTTGGAAAATGTGTGACAGTAACTTTAGAGATTAGGGAGTACTGGGTGGAGGGGAATTACTGCCTCATTGATTAGGTGTAAGGCTTGTACAAGGTGATAAGCCCCTGAAGGTTTTCGAATAGGAAGGGTGGGGGTATTGCAGGGAGAGTCCATGGGGATGTGTAAGCCTGGTTTAAGAGGTAGGTAATTATTGGTTTAAGGCCTTAGAAACAGACACAGTTACACATTAAACAAAGACTTTACATAAAAGTTATGAATTAAGGAATTTAAATGAGCGCACTTTACTTGTTCCAATTCAAATTATACTAGATATTTTCTAACAAACCTCTGTTTGTTAGAAAGACAAAACAGATTACTTACAAAGCTTAATAGACAATTCTGTTTTTTAAAGTTTTTTGAGATGGCAGGGAGTTGCCAGCAAAGAGGGGAGGAAGAGAGAAAACAGACGGATGGACAGTGTGAGCAGCTGGATGGAAAGAAGGAGGGTCAGAATCTGCAGGAGGAGGAGGAGGAGGTTAAAGTACTGGTGTGGCGCCACATGGTCAGAGGAGTCAAAAGGATTTAGAGCTCTCAGGAGAGGGGAGGGGGTGAAGAGGAAAGAGGCACAGTCACAGTTTGTAAGGAAGGAGGAGGGGTTGGAGAGGAGACAGACATAACTGCAGTTTGTAAGGAGGGAAGAGAGGTCAAAGATGAGACAGGCACTGCAGCCAGAGCCACAGCTTCTAAGTAGGGGGGAGGGGATGAAGAACACAGTGAAGGGAGGGGCCCCTGGCCAGCAGGGGAGGAGAAAGAGAGACTGATGAATGAGAAAACAGGATTTAGTGAAGGGAGGGGGCTTTCTGGAGGGAAGAGACTCCAGCAAAAAAGATTTAGTGAGGGACTAGAGAGGGGTCCCGAGAGAGTGGTGCCCCAGGGGTCAGGCAGGAGGGAGAGAGTTGGGAGTTCGCGGAGAAGGAAAGATTAGGAGTAGAGGTTTTAGGTGAGGTTTCTTTGGCCAAAAACGGCCTGCGAAGGCACAGAAATTAAGGACAGGAGAGAAGGGAGGAGAAAGCCTGCACATAAGGAATTTCTGATGCCCTTCCCGTCTGGTGGCAGAAATTGTCAAGATCTCTTAGGATATTGTAATCGAATGTCTTGTTTTCGGGCCAATGGGAGTCATTGTCTAGTCTGTACTGAGACCAGCAGTGTTACAGAAGAAGATTAATTTCTTCGTTTGAGGTCTGAGAGACCGACCGAGTTTGGTGAGGTTTTTTATGAGACATCCTAGAGGGGTCTGGTCAGAAGGCTTAGACTCTGAAGAGCCCATAGTGGAGACAGGTGAGCAAGAGGGGGCATCCCCACCTTTTGTCACTGTCCCAAGAGGAGAGAATCTCTGTGTGGGGGAGTCATCCCTGATAGAGGTTGTCACCACCTGTCAGGGAGCTCCGAGGACAAGAAGTCTGAGAGAGTGGAGAGGTTTGGCTAGGTGCCTAGTCTTCTGTGCAGTCCACTGAGACTGAAAGTCAAACCCCTCAAAATGTGAGGTGTGTCAGAGAAAACCGTCCGACCAGAAAGGGGTGTTTTTAGAGAGAAATTTAGAGGCCAACTGGGGAAGGGGAAGGGAGAAACTCCTTACCTTCCTGGTCCAGCAGGGGTTCAGGACAGGGTTAGACTGCTGGCCAATCAACCTACAATTACACATCCAAACAGAATCAGGGAGTAAGCCCGGGATGAGCTGCTGCTGCCCATTGCTTCCCTGGTTGTAAGTTTGGATGGCAAAGAGGGATCGTCCAAGCAGTTAATACCCTGTCCTGGGTTTCAGCACCAGATATAAGAATGAGACGGCACTGGAACACCAGGTGTGCAGGCGTTATTAGAGGAGAAATACCAGCTGGGGCACTCCTCCAGGAGAAGTGCACCCAAACAGATTCTGAGGCAAATTTTTTATAGGGTTAAGGGAGAACTTTGAGCAAGTGTGTGTTGCATCAGCAATTCTGGTATGCTCCCTTCTGTAGTGTTTTTTTTTTTTTTTGTATTTTCTCTGAAGCTGGAAACAGGGAGAGACAGTCAGACAGACTCCCGCATGTGCCCAACCGGGATCCTCCCGGCACGCCCACCAGGGGCAACGCTCTGCCCACCAGGGGGCGATGCTCTGCCCCTCCGGGGCATCTCTCTGCCGCGACCAGAGCCACTCTAGTGCCTGGGCAGAGGTCAAGGAGCCATCCCCAGCGCCCGGGTCATCTTTGCTCCAATGGAGCCTTGGCTGCGGGAGGGGAAGAGAGAGACAGAGAGGAAGGAGGGGGGGTAGAGAAGCAAATGGGCGCTTCTCCTATGTGCCCTGGCCGGGAATCGAACCCGGGTCCCCCGCACGCCAGGCCGATGCTCTACCGCTGAGCCAACCGGCCAGGGTCTCCCTTCTGTAGTTTTACGATATCGTCTTCTTGGAACGCTTCTCCTCGGGGTGGCTGACCAGCTTCCTAGAACTTTTCTGTTTCAGGGGTGATAGTCCAGTAAGGGTGGGGTCAGATAGCCAAGCAGAACAGCAAAAGTGTAGTTTGGAAGTTTTGGTAAATTCATGTATCCATCAGGCATTACCACCCACAGGCTGCACAGCTGGCTGGGTTTGTTCCCCAGGGATAGCCTTGTTTGTGCAGGGTGTGGGGATGGGGTGGGGGAGTAGGGGGACATCACAGTACTCAGTGTGTGCAGACAGCTGGATTTGTTCCCCAGAGATTGCCTTGTGAATAGTCAGGGGTGGAGTGTGTCACTATACCCCAGACCAAGTATCCTTATGGAAAGAGAGTATAGCTGCTTCCCCTAAACTACTTGGCTGTTGGGTTTGACATCCAGGGGTTAACTTGTTGGCAGGAGAGTGTACTGCTGCCCCAGGTTGTGTGTCCAAGCATGCTTTGTTCCAAAGAGAATTGCCTTGTCTGCTGTGGGTGGTGGCGTTGCAGCTTCGAGGCCACTAGGCCAGGGGTTCTTGACACCCAGGGGATCCCTAGGTTGGTGAGAGAGGTTGCCATGCCTGTGGAGATATGTCGCTGCCTCTCCTAGGCTGCATGACTGGTGGGTTTGACTCCCTGCAACAGAGATGCTGCCCCAGGCTGTGTGACCAGCTTGTGGTGTTCCCCAGAGACAGATGACCTTATGAGTAGGAGGGGGTATTGCCATATCCTGGCTGTGTGGCCAGCAGGTTTTGACTCCCAGGAATCACTGTATTGGTGGGCAAGATTGCTGTGTCTGTGGACAGGTTTTGCTGCCACCCCTAGGCTGCATGGCTGGCAGATTTGACTCTCAGTGGTTGCCATGTATGCAGCAGCTCCACTGGCTTGTCTGGTAAGGTTTATTTTCCAAGTAATTGCTTTATCAGTGGTCAGCTGGTGATCTTGCTGCTCCTAGGCAACATGGCCAGAGGATTTTGACTCCCAGTGGTCACTGTGTTGGAAAGCAGGGTCGCCACCACCCCCAAGCTACACAGTTGGCAGGTTTTATTCCTGGAGTTTCTTCACCCAGCCTATGCGGTCAGAGTGATTTGTTACTCTTGGATCACTTTCAGGATGGTGGGGGTGGGCCAGGTAGGGAGATGTCACCATCCCAGGCTGCATAGCCAACAGCTTTGACTCCAATAGCTGCTATATCCAGGTTGCATGGTCAGTATGATTTGTTATTTTGGCATCACCTTCTGGGTGGCAGGTTACCTCCCCCAAGCTGCACAGCCAGTGGGTTTTGATCCCCAGGGATCACTTTGTTGGTGGGCAAGGGCACTGTGGCCCTCAAGATGGGTGAAAACAAGTTTTGTTTCCCAGGAATTGCCTTGTTGGCAGGCAAGTCCACCATGTCTGCAGGCAGGAGTTGCTGCCACCCCTACGCTGCACAGGCAAGGATTTTGACTCCCAGAAATTGCCTTGTGCAGGACCATGGGGATATCCCCGCCCTCATGATGTGCAGCCCTTGGATCTTGACCCTCAGGGGTTACCATTTAGGTGGAGAGAGGACTTGCTACCCCCTGGCTATGTAGCTGGAGGGTTTTTTATCTCCAGGAATCTCTTGAGAGTGGGTAGGGGAGGCTTCCACACCCTCAGGCTGCATGACTTGTTGGTTTTGACCAGAGGCAGATTAAGATTGGTTGAAGCCCCAGGCGCAGAAGAAAATATTGAGCCCCTTAAAAAAAAGAGAGAGAAAAGGAAAATAAAAATACATGTTAACCATATTTTTAAATAAATAAAAGTATTATGTACTATTAATGTTAAAATTGCACATATGAAAGCAAACTTAGTGTCATTAGAAAAAAGTGTAAAATTGGGGTTTGGTGTGGCCCTTTAGAAGTTGGGGCCCAGAGTGCATGTCCTGTATGCCTGACTTAAATCCACCTCCAGTTTTGACCCAAAGGGATTGCCTTGTTGATGTATGGGTGTTGTCATTGACAAGAGATGTTGCACTTTGAGGATTTGCAACCAACTGGTTTTGGTTTCCAGGGATCACCATGTTGGTAGAAAGGGTCATTGCCATCCCTATGCTCATCAGCAGTCAGGTTTTGACCTGCCAAAATCACCTTATTGCTAGACAGAGGAGCTACTGCTCCCAGGCCACATGACCAGTGGATTTTTTAAAAATTGGATTTTTTGGGGTGACATTGGTTAATAAAATTATATAACTTTCAAGGGTAAAATTCTATGATCATCTGTATATTGTATGTTGTTCACCACCCAAAGTCAAGTCTCCTTCCATTACCATTTATCCTCTTCTACCGCCTGTCTACCCCCTTTCCTTCTGGTAATTACCATACTATTACTTGTGTCTATTGAGGTTTTTTTCCCCCTTTTGCTTAATACCTCTACCTTTTTGATTCCCATGAATGCCATGATTGGTGGGTGAGTGTACCACCACCATCAGGCTGTGAAGATGGTAGGTTTTAACCACAAGAAGGTGTCTTTTGACTTCATCAGGACACCAGAGAGTGTAAACCTTTTGATTGGCCCACTGCCTCTGCTGGAGTTTTGCTTTCGGCCAGAGCTCTCCTGTTGGGAGAGGCCTCCACCTATACTTATGTGGTTGCCAGACCTACAGGCTGCTCTTGAGGTTGGGTTTCTGAACAGGCAAGGCCAGATCACTGGACTTTGATCAGAAGAGACTACTAACAGGGATATGGTATGGCTAACAAATCTGTGCACCGATGGCTGTAAGTTCCATCGCCCACCTTGTACTTAGCTAACCCCAAGGGGTTTATCACTACCAATTCCCCCAGTGTGTCCCATGAATATCGACAAAAGTGGACCTCCAAAGGAATATCCTGGAATTCTGGAAGCCTATATCTGCCATACTCTCTCCTTTCTAGGTACTACATGGAGCTGGCCTATAGGAGGGAAGAAGGCAGAAAAGTAAAACCACTTCTCTTACCCTTCTAATGTGGCTTTGTTTTGTGCTCCACCTAGTTCTGGGATTTTTTACAAAGGTATTATTATCTTTGAATAGTTGTTAATCCACATATTTTCTGATTGGGTACTGAAGCTGGGATGTCCTATTCCATCATCTCACTGATCTTAATCACCCTCTTTGCTTCTTTGGAAGAGAGACAGAAGGAAAGAAATTGAAGGGAATAAAGGATACAAAAGGAGAAGACTGAATAAAATATATTTATTTTTTTAAAACAAATGGATAATTTGATAAGTTTTTGCAACTTGCTTTGCCTTTGATATCTACAGAATGTAACTAAGTTATAAATAATATTTATTATACGTAATATATATTTCATATTATGAAATATAGATCAATAGATAGGAGTTTAAGGGTATGAAACTAAGGTAGGAATGGAGGAAAATTGTCCAAGCTAATCAAAGTCCAACTGTCATTAAAAATAAATCATCAATGCCTTCTCAGTGGAGAAAGAGAATGGAGGGAAAGACAGGCAGAGAAAGGAATAGAAATGGACACAGACAGGAAAGAGGTAGAGAGGAAGAAGGATAGAGTGGAGCAGAAGAAGGAGAGAGTGGGAGGCAGTGGGGAACAAAGACACAAAATTATTGAAAAAGAAGCAGAGATAAAAAGAGAAAAACTCTAAACTTATAATGAATGTATTACATTATTTTGTATGAGAATTCTTTGCTAACTTAAAAATAAACCTACTTATATTTTCTTATGTTCACATAAAAAAGGTAGGTTGTGAATACAAACACAATATGTATGGTATATTGAGCTTTGGATAACCAGATAATACTTTCTTGGCTCAGGTAAAAGGGAATAGGTGGGGTAGAAAAGTGGAAAATTGCATCATTTGGGAGACCTGCAAAACCAGTTGTGGGTAGAGGGAGAGAGGTGAAAAATAAGACTCTGTGACAAGAAAGGTAGTAGAGGAATTAGACTACATGGATTTTGGGGGACCATTTAGTAGAATTTGGCTTTTAATCTTTGAGAGATGGGAGTCTTAAAGAAAAGAGAGACTTAATCTGCCCTGACTGGATAATTCAGTTAGTTAGAGCATCATCCCAAAGCACAGAAGTTGCTAGTTCAATCCAAGGTCAGGGCATATACAGGAACAAATATTTCTGTTTCTCTTCTGCTCTCTACCTTCCTCTCTCTAAAGTCAATAAAATAAACATTAATATTTTTTTTGCCTGACGTGTGGTAGTGCTGTGTATAAAGCCTTCTCCTGCAAAGCTGAGGCTGTGAGTTCAAAACTCTGGGCTTGCCTGCTCAAGGCATATATGGAAGCAACTACAAGTTGATGCTTCCCACTCTCCCCTCCCCACTCCTCACTTCTCTCTCCTTTCTCTAAAATGAATAAATAATATTTAATATTTTTTAAAAAGGAGACTGAATCTGATTTATATTTTAGTAGAATAATTATGGCTACTGTGTAAGTAATGCATTGAAGAGGGAAAAAAACATAAGAAAGACCGGTTAGAAAGTTATTACAGTACTCCAGTGTCTTAGACAAGAGTGGTTGTGGTGGAGGTGGTGATAAGTGGTCACATTATGGATATACAGCATTTGCAGAAAGAACTATCAGGGTTTTCTGATTGATTGGCTATATGTGTGTGCAATCATGCACACACATGAAGGCATATACAAGGGAAGGAGGGAGAAGAGAGAGAGGGAAGTCAATGACAATGCCAAATTTTTAAATAATTTTATGTTAGCCTGTGTTCTTCAGAGCTACCATTTACTGCAATGGGAAAAGTCTGTTGGAAGAGCCAGTTGGAGAGGGTGGGAGATAGTGAGAGTAAAAGCTATGACTTGGACATTTTAGGTCAAGATACCTATTAAATCTCCAAGTGGTGATGTCTAATAGATAATTGAATACATATGTCTAGAGTAGTGTAGGGAACCATAGGTATGTGTATCAATTTAACACAAACTTGGTGACTTAAAACAATAGAAATTTATTGTCCCCTAGTTTTGGAGGCTAAAAGTCTGAAATGAGGGTGTTGGCAAAGTTGGTTCCTTTTAGAGGTTCTGAAGGAGGATCTGTTCTGTGTTTTTCTCTCCTAGTTTCTGAGGGTTGCTGACAATTTTTGGCATTTCCTGGCTTGTGGATTTATCACTCCAATATCTATCTCTGTTATCACATGTCATTACACATCACCCTGTGTGTATTTCTCTTTATAAGAGCATTAGTCACAGTGGGATACAACCCATCCTACTCCAGTATGACCTCATTTTAACTAATTATATTTGCAACAAACCTATTTCTAAGGCAGGACACACTCTGAGGTACTCATGGTTAGGACTCCACTATACCTTTCCAGGAGACACAATTCAACCCATAACAAGTAGGAAGCCCTGTCAGAAGACATACATTGGGAAGTTATCAGAGTTTAAGGTATTATTTAGAGACTCAGCCTAAAAATGCAAAGACACTGAGTGAGACAGAAAAAAGTACAAGTATGAATCCTGATATCCTCATGTGTTTAGAAAATTAAAGAAGCCAGCAAAGGAAACTAGAAAGGTAATGTGGTAGGACAGAAACCAGAAGAACCTCATAGCCTAAAAATTGGGTGAAGATACTCATTCCAGGAGAATGGAGTGGTCAAGTATATAAAATGCTTCTGAAAAATCTAGTAAGAGTGACAACTAGCTGTTGAAGTTAACAAGAGGTAATAATTAATTCCTTCCTTACAGGGTTTTTGGGAGGGTATAAAGTAAATACTACAAAAAGACTCATAGATGTTTGGCACATAATAAGATTTTAATAAGTGTTCAGTCTTATTTTGAATTGGGGTAATGTAAGCCAACCTACATTCTGCTATGTGAACTTTTGGTTGTAACCCAATAAATCCATTTGAACAGTATAGCATAGTGATTAGAAAGCATAAACTATGGAGGCAACACATCTGACATTGAATTCAGGCTCCACTACTTACTAGCCGGGTAACCTTGTGGAAGTTGCACAATTTCTTTTTGCTTCAGTTTATTAACCTATAAAATAAAGATAACAATAGTACCTACCTCATTAGGTTGTTGTTAAGATGAAGTGTTTTAAGGAAATGAAGGTTCTAGAAGAGTGCCAATTATATAGCAAATGTTGTAAAAATGTTATTTTTTATTGAATTGATTTAAATGACGGCACTAATTTATTTGAATGACTTTTATCAAAAATGCTCTGAGCAAGCTGTGTTGATATACTGTTAGCATAAATTTTCATGAAAAAAAGAATCACTACTTGACATCTGGTTTCGTGCACTTGGGAGATGCTGAGATATCTTGTTTTGAATATAAGGTTAGGGAACATTGTGAACTGAATTGGAGCCTACCTTGATCAACAATGTTTTTTGGTACATACCACTTAATTTTACTCTCTTTTCAGGAGAATATGTCGTCATGACAACCCACTTCCATCTCAAGCGAAAAATTGGCTACTTTGTAATCCAGACCTACTTGCCATGTATCATGACTGTCATTCTGTCACAAGTGTCTTTCTGGCTCAACAGAGAGTCTGTCCCTGCCCGCACAGTCTTTGGTGAGTGAGTGTTGTTTTGTGGAGGATGATGGGGGAGACATTTGCAAATTCTTATAATGGACACTTGGAGTAGGTGAGAGAAAGGTAGAATAACCATTACTAGAGATAATGGGAGCAACACCTGAGCCCAGCATTAGTAACTGAGTCACTCCTTATTGATATTTCAAGCAACTGAATTTTTAACAAGGAAGTAGAAATAAGAAGAGTGTTGTAGTTGTAAGGTTACTGAAATGCTGCCTGAGTAGTCAGGTTTGCTCTAAGAGCTAGAAAGGGTTGGAGAGTTTAGTGAAAAAGAGGAAATTAGTGGGCAGAGCACAAGAAGGTGAAGGGTGGGAAACTAAGCTACCAACAGATAGGTAGGACGGGGGCATTTTTGCAACCCATTTTTTTGTATGCATGTCTAACTTTGCTGCTTCTCACCTAGCCTTTTTGAAAGTATGAATTATCTGATATTCAGTAAAGGGTATACAGAGTTGAGTTGAAAGGGTTTTTCAATAGTACCTACAATCGGAAAAATTTTCTTCAGTATGAATTTATTAATATCTGAGGAGAGACATGCATATCATTAGTACTTTTCCCTGGGAGACTTACAGCAAATAAAACATTTTCTGTATGTTTTTTTCACTGTAAGTTTTTTTAAATTAATTATTTGAAAGATTTTTTTTATTTAAGTGAGAGAAAAGGAAGCAGGCAGACAGACTCCCGCATGTACTTCGACTAGGATCCACCTGGTAAGCCCCCTACCTGGGGATGCTCTACCCACCTAGAGCTACTGCTCCATTGCTAGGCAACTGAGCTATTTTAGTGGCTGAGGTGAGACCATGGAGCCATCCTCAGTGCCTGGGGTCAACTTGCTCGAACCATTTGAGCCCTGGCTTTGGTAAAAGTAGAAAGAGACAAAGAGAGAGAGAGAAAAGGGGGAGGGGTAGAGAAGCAGATGGTCACTTCTTCTGAGTTCCCTGACTGGGAATTGAACCCAGGACTTCCACCTGCTAAGCCAATGCTCTGCCACTGATCCAACTGGCCAGGGCCAGTGTAGGATTTTTTAAGAGATAAATATTAATTCTTTTAGTCTACTAAACTGTCTCCATGGCATGGTGGCTTGTGAGTCATACACTTGAATGTGTTGCATACCCACACAGAAGGCCTATATTTCCTACTAATATCCTGAAGCTGTACTATATAGTTAAATAGTAAATGATTTATCAGAAAGAAGCAGCATTTTAAATCAGATAGAGGAGTACATAGCAATGGAGAAAGAGAAAGAGTGACCTATAAAGTAGGGGAAAAGAAAAATAAACTAGAATGGTGTGGTATCATGAAATCAAGAGAGGAATAGTGTTTCAAGAAGCAGGGTATAATAATCATCTGGGGTGAATTCTACTGTGGTTTAGGTAAGATGCAGATAGAAACTGTCTCTTAGGTATGGTGATATGGTGATATGCTCGGGCGTTAGGATTTTGAAAAGTACAATTCTAGTAAAGTGGAAGAAGCCAAGAGTAGATTAAAGTTGCCCATTTAAAAAATTTTAGTGGGGCACATGGTTTCAAGTGCCCCACTCAATATAACACCCTTAGTCCCCCACATTGTGCCCCCCATGTCCCATGCATAGTCTCTTACCATTACCATTTTACTCTTTTTGCCCCCTTCCTCCTAACTCCATCCCCCCTTTCCCTCTGGGACTTGCTACCCTGTTGTCTATATCTTTGTGTTATGTATATATAATTTGGCTAATCTCTTTACTTTCTTTTATCTCATCCCCTCTCCTCCCCTCCTTCTGACAGCTGCCCAACTGTTCCCTGTTACACTGTCTCTGTTTCTATATTATTTTGTTCCTCAGTTTATTGTGTTCATTAGATTCCACATATATGTGAGATCATATGATATTTGTCTTTCTCAATATAAAAAACTAGATACCCTGAGAAATTTTTCTTTAAAAAATCTAGCTAAAACATAGAAAACATCTTTTTCTTTTTAAAGTATCTCAGCTCATAAGAAATTAAAGGAAAAAAAGAAATTAAAGGAAATACTCAAGAACCTAAATAGTATAAAGAACTGAAAACTGAAGTACTAATCCCATGAGCTGATAATGTTGAAGAAGAAAGGTGGGTGGATGGAATAGTAGTTTTGGTAAGTAAAAGTTTGAGATTTAAGGTTACACAAGAAAGGCTTTGATCCTGAATAAAGTTAAGGGTTAGAATTAAGACTGTGGTAGGCTGAATAATAATCACCAAAGTTATCCATGTCCTAATACTTGGAACTTGTGAGTGTTATATTATGTGGAAAAGTGACTGTAAATGTGAATTAAGTTAAGGATCTCAAGATGGGGAAATTTTCCTGGATTATCTGGATGGACCCTAAACCCAATCACAAATGTTCTTATAAGAGTGAGGCAGAGGAATACTTGACTACAGAATAGAAGACAATGTGATGAAGGAACCAAGATAGATTTGAAAATGCTATGCTGGCCCTGGCCACATGACTCAATTGGTTATTGTCCCAATATGTGAAGGTTGTGGGTTCAATCCCTAGTTAAGGCACATGTAAGAATTAACCAATCATGCATAAATAAATAGAGCAACAACTCGATCTCTCTCTCTTCCTCATCACCCTTTTTTCCCATCCTCCCTCCCTCTCTCCTTCTAAAATTAGTACATAATTAAAAAAAAGATGCTATGCTGTTGGCTTTGGAAGAGCAGAAGGGGACCCATGAGCCAAATAGTGCAGCTATAGAAAATGGAAAAAACAATAGATTCTCCCTTTAGAGCCTCCAGAGGGAGTGAAGCACTAATGACACTTTGACTTTAACTCAGTGAAACTGATTTCTGACGTCTAGACTCCAGAACTTTAAGAAGAGATACAGTGTGTCCGTAAAGTCATGGTGCACTTTTGACCCGTCACAGGAAAGCAACAAAAGATGATAGAAATGTGAATTCTGCACCAAATAAAAGAAAAACTCTCCCAGTTTCATACCTATTCAGTGCAGTTCAATGTGGGCTCATGCACAGATTTTTTAGGACTCCTTAGGTAGCTTCCCGTATAGCCTCTACAGACTCATCACTGACTGATGGCCTATCAGAACGGGGTTTCTCCACCAAACTGCTGGTTTCCTTCAACTGCTTATCCCACCGAGTAATGTTATTCCTATGTGGTAGCACTTCGTTATAAACGCACCAATATTCACATTGCACTTTGGTCATGGATTCGAATTTAGTGAGCCACAGAACACACTGAACTTTCCTCTGTACCATCCACATCTCGACTGGCATGGCCGTAGTCTGCTCCGCTGTATACATGGTGTTACATCATCATCTGCACATGCGCACATGCTGCCACATCATCTTACAGAAACTGGGAGGGTTTTCCTTTTATTTGGTGCAGATTTCACATTTCTGTTGTCTTTTGTTGCTTTCCTGTGACCGGTCAAAAGTGCACCATGACTTTACGGACACAATGTATTTGTGTTGTTTTAAGCCATTAAATTTATGGTAATTAGTTAACAGCAGCCATAAGAAATGAATACAGGAATTCATCCCATAAATCTAATACCATTGAATGATTATGCCTTACATGGAAAACAGCACTAAAAATATAGTAACCAGTGCAAGGAAACAATAAAAAGCCATGTCCATTATGTTCTGGTCTCTATGAAGTAGAAGATCCTTTAAGAATTTATTTTTAACCTGAGCAGGTGGTGGCACAGTGGATAGAGAATTAAACTGGAATGTGGAGGACCCAGATTCGAAACCATGAGGTTGCCAACTTGAGTGCAGGCTCATCTGGTTTGAGCAAGGCTCACAAGCTTTAGCCCAAGGTTGCTGGCTTGAGCAAGGGGTCATTCTGTCTGCTGTAGCCCCCTGGTCAAGGCACATATGAGAAAGCAATCAATGAACAACTACGGTGCTGCAATGAAGAATTGATGCTTCTCATTTCTCTCCTTCCTGTCTGTCTGTCCCTATCTGTCCCTCTCTCTGTCTCTCTGTCCCTGTCACAAAAAAGTAATTTATTTTTAAATTCAAATGTAGCCTCATGTGAGTTTAGAGCTCATATTTATACTAATTGTATTGATATGAACCTCCAAGATAAAACATTAATTTAAAAAGTGATTGCAGAATTTTTATGTAAGAACAAACAGTCAAGAATAGCCAATATCCTCCTACAGAAGAAGTGGCAGGACTTGCCCCACAAAGTGTTAAAAATTATTTAAAGCTATAGTAATTAAGACAATGCATTATTGGCACAAGGCAAATAAATAAATAAAACATCATATAGAGGGTAAAAGTAGATTCCCATATATGAAAACTTGATTTATGACAGAGATAGCATTGCAGAGAATTAATTTGAGATTGATCATGGTCTTAAATATAAAAATTAAATATAAAAAGCTCTTGGAACTAGTTATAAAACAATATATTTGCAACCTTCGGAAGGCAAAAATTTCTTAGTGCACAAAAAAAGTAATAATAGTGAAGAAAAAAGAATAAACTTTACTTGATCAAAATAAAAAATTTCTACTCATCAAAGCATAACATTAAGAAAGTGAAAAGGCAAACTATAAACTGGGAGAATATATTTTATAGGTATACAGATCTGACAAAGCATCTATTCCACAAATATAAAAAGCTACTTCAGATAAATAATAAAAAAACAGAGAATACAGTTTTAAAAATTGTAAAAAGACATAAACACACACGTTACGAAGAAAATATATAAATACCCATAAGCATATAAAAAGGTAGTAAATGTTATTTTATATCAGGGAAATACAAGGTAATACCATATGGAAATATTACTTTACAAAAACTGAATGGTTAAAATTAAAAAGACTGACAATTCCAAATATTTGTAATATTGATGAAAAAGTAGAGGGTGTAAAATGGTACAACTATTTAAGAAAAATAGTTTGGCTGTTTCTTATGAAGTAAAACATGTATTTAACCTAAAATCTTATATTTTGCTCCTAGGTATATACTCAAGTGAAATGAAAATATATATCTATAAAATGCTTTTACAAGATTGTTCATAACAGCTTTATTTACAAGAGTCCCAAACCAAAAAATATCCAAATGTGCATTTACTAATGAATGGGTGGATATATTGTGGCATATACATACAGTGGATTAATAAATGTTGATTCACATAACAATATAGATGAATCTGAAAAATTACCTCAGACTAAGAAGGCAGGCACTAAATAGTACAAAATATGTGGTTTTATTTATATAAAATACCCAAACAGACAAAACTAAGCTATGATGTTGGAGATCAAAGGAGTGCTTTTTTGGGGGGTGATGGATTGACTGAAAATGAGCATATGGGAACTTGCTGCTGTGGTAAAGTATTCTATATCTTATTGGGGTGGTAGTTATACAATTATACATTTTCCAAAACACTTTGAAATGTAAAAACTATTTTTATTGTATATAAATTAGAATCCAATTTAAAAATACAGTTGTACTGGGACTACAGATATTTTACATATTCAAACTTTCAAATAGCTATGATGATTTGTTTAAGTAGATAAAAGAAACATGACAATTTTATCATATAAATGGTGTGTGGAGAGTGAGAATGCTTGAGAGAGCAAGCATATTGGAAATTCTAAAACTGGAAAACAAAGCTCAGTGGTTTAGATACTGTTGAAGTGAAAACCCATAAACTGAAAGAAAACATCTAGAATTAGGCTTAGAATGCCAAAAATGTGTAAAATACATTAAAAAGAGAAATAATATGCAATTTATTGAGGTCTAACATAAAATAATTGGAATCTTAAAGGAGAGACACGAGAGAATGATACAGAAGGAACTTTTGAAGAGATAATGACTGAAGTCTATCTAGGCTTGACAAAGGACAGAAAGGCACAGTTACAAGAAGCACTATAAACCTGAGTAGGATAAATTAAAAGACATACAAACAGAGATACCTTATAGTGAAATTTACTAAAACAAAATCAAAGAGAAAAATGTTAAAAGTAGCCTTGAAAAAAAAGTACATTGCCTTTAGATTCATAATATATAGACTATCAGCTGATTTCAACAAAAACAATAAAGACTGTTTCAGAGGAAAAAAATCAAACACTAAAATTTTATTATCATCAAGCCCTCACTAAAGGAATATCTTCAAGCAAAAGAAAAATTATCACAGAAGGAAAGTTTAAGATGCATTTAAAAAGAATGAAAATAATAAATATGTTGATAATGCTAAATGACTATTCAATGTATGATAACGGTGCCTTATTGGGTATAGGATATATTTAGAATAAAAGATTAGACCATATTTTAATCTATATAAATTGAGATGGGTATATATGGAGATAAAATGTTCTAAGTACTTTCATTGTCAGGGAAATGTGTAAAAATACCAATTATTATTTAATTTTCATAAGTCATAGATGCATGGTGACAAAAACACTCATTCATCTGATGGGAATGTTAGAAAAAAAAATTGACCTTCTCATATAAAGTTAAATGTATGCTGCCTGACCAGGCATTGGCCCAGTGAATAGAACTTCAGACTTGGAAGCAGAGGACCCAGGTTTGAAATCCCAAGGTCTCGTGCTTGAGTGCGGGTTCCTCTGGTTTGATAAGGCTCACTAGCTTGAGCCCAAGGTTGCTGGCTTGAGCAAGGGATCACTCGGTCTGCTGTAGCTCCACAGTCAAGGCACATATGAGGAAGTAATGAACAACTAAGGTGCCACAATGAGGAACTGATGCTTCTCATCTCTCTCCCTTCCTGTCTGTCTGTCACTATCTGTCCCTCTCTCTGTCTGTCTCTGTCACAAAGAAATAAAATAAAATAATAAAAATAAATAAATAAATGAAATGTAGGCTAACTATATAATTATGCAGTTCCATTCCTAGGTGTTTACCAAGAAAAATGAAAGTATATGCTGACACAAAGACTTGCATGTAAATCTTTTCATAAGCTTTATTCAAAATAAAGTGGTACCTTGAGATACAAATTTAATTCGTTCTGTAACTGAGCTTGTAAGTCAGTCAACTCGTATATCAAACTGCTGATACTGGACCTGTGTGCCAATGCACCAACTAATGGCAGCTTCCCGAATCACAACTCGTATCTCGGAATTTCACTCAGATCTCGGACAAAAATATGAACCGAGTTGCAGCTCATACCTTAAAAAAATTTGTATGTTGGTCTGTTCTTATCTCAATGTACCACTGTAATTGAATACTGGAAACAACCCAGATGTCCATTGATAGGTGAATGGACAAACACACAATGGAATAATATTCTCAATTTAACAAGAATGAGCTAAAGATAGATACAACAACATGGAAGAACCTAAAGTCAAGGAAGCCAAGCACAAATGAATATATACTGTATGTATGATATTTATATGTAACTATAGAAGTGATGATAGAATCTAATTTGTAGTGACATAAAGCAGAGCAGAACATTAAAAAGTAATGAAGTGATTACCTGGGACCACGGAGGGGCTGAAATGGTCTCAGAGGAACTTTTGATGTAATGGAAGTATTCTATAGATGATACTTATGAGAAAGGGTAGAAAGGAGTATTACCAGATAGTAGAAATATCACAGGATCACAGATTACCACATGACTATGATAGTGTAATGGACTAAAGAGTAATAAAGATCAAGGAAAATATAGAACTTTACCACTTGGGCTCTTGATTCTGAATCATCAACCACCTTTTGAGAACCAAAATGGTATACTCAGTAGGACAGTCAGATTTCAGTTGAGATCAAAAGAGGAATGTGCATTTATAGAAGAGGTTGAGAAGATAGATGAATTTGCTTGTCATAGAGCAGCAGAGTTGGGAAGTTAAAAGAGTTTGGGAGGAAGAGGTTACAGAGAAGGATTGTGGCAAAGGGTCATATTTAGCAGTGCATTTTGTAAAACAGGATTAAGCTTGATGGACAATGAATTAACAAAAATGCTTGCCCTCGTGGTAGTGTCTGTGCTAAACAGGTATATGAAGTATGATTAATTCTGAATATCTCTTGGGCAGAGTGAATGCTCATTTTGAATAATGTAGTGTAAAATGTTTTAATTTTTGTGTCCATAGGACCTAATTCTGTAAAACACAAAATAGACAGTTAATATTAGGGGAAAGATGAGAATAAGAACTATATTATTGATAATAACAACATTAGAGTTACTATTAAAAAGTATACTATCTACTTTGATAAGAGCAAATGTCATACAGTCAACAGACTGTAGTTTTACTAATTATACATGCACTAGGGGCCTACTATATAATGTTTAAGGTTAAAGAAATATAGAGATTACCCATGGTCCCTGATCTCAAGCAACTCCCAGTTTGGTGTGACAAACTTCTTTGTCCATCCATGAAGTATATCAAATGCTTTATTGAGGAAGCTAGCAGATTTGAGTAGCTAAGAGTTCTTCACAAGATGACACTTCTAATTAAGCTCTAGCGGCTACAGCTCAAAAAGTCTCTACTAATATATGACACAGAACCATTGTGTTTCTGTGTCGTTCTTTCCATCCATGCATTGGCACAGTGCTGTGAATATGCCAAGGATGCACAACTGCATATGATGATAACAATAAATGAAGTAGCTTGTTTCTCTCATGAATTACTCCTTGCTCGATATGATCAGTGGATTACTGAACCTTGGGTTCATTCTAAGTTTATAATGCTACAAATTCAGATAGTTTGTTAATATGTACTAGTTAAGTGACTGATTCTTGAAAGGACTTAAAATGTGTCTTTGCTAATCAGCCTTGATGAATCTCAGCATAATTTGTCCAAAAGTGCTCCTTTAGGGTATGTCTGTTGAAATTGTACTGTCTTTTCCAGTCTGGGTTTTCATTTATATAGCAAATATATTAATATATTAACAATGTATTCAAGGAGGCAAGATGAGAGATGGCTCCAGAGGCTATAGTACAAATAGCTGACTCTCTGGGTGGAGTTGATAATTAATAAGCCTTATCTGCTTGCTTTTTTTATATAATATCTCTCACCCCCTTAGGTCTTCCTTCCATGTCCTATTTGACCTAGCTCATGGGGCTCACTTTCCCATTCTTTTGTGTATGACAATACTCAAATGTACTGACTATTCCGCTTTCCTTAAGTCTGGATGTCTTTGGGTTCAACAACTGCATTGTTAGTATTCTAGAAACTAGAAACCATAGGGAGAATGAAAGCAGAGGAAAATTAAGGAAATTTCCCAAAATAAAAAGCAAGTAAGTGACAGAACTTAGGACTTCTAACTTCTAGTATAAGTATTCAAGACCAAATATTCTTGCTAACAATTATAAAATTAATATAACATTATTAATATGTATTTATAATTATACTACTATAATTAATCATATAACTATGATGATACTATTAATAACAAGTAAAATTAAAAATAATGTTAATTATAGGTATTATTTATTGAGTGATTACCATGTGTCAGATATTGTGCTATGGACTTTGTAAACATCATCTCACTGGACCCCTAACAAATCTCTGAGTCTGGTATCATCACACACACTTTACACATGATAAAACTGAGGCTGAGTGGGGTAAAGCACCTTGTTCAAGGTCGTATTCCTAGTCAGTGGGATTGCCAGATTTTCAGTCTATTTTAGTTTGTATCCAAAACTCATATTGATAACCACAACACTATAGAGCTTAAATGTATATATATATATCTAACATTTTAACAAAGTAGAAAAAAGTAAATATAATTTAAAAGTGAATAAAGAAAAGTCTTAAATTTAAATTGATCTAAAAGCAAGCTCTGGCTTAGCAAATAGCTTTGGTTATCCATGGAGCTCAATAGGACCCAAACTGTGATGCAGCTAAAGAACCATTTTCCACAAGTTTGTTGCATTAGTAGGAGAATAGTGTCCACAATAATGGAAGTGAATATCCTACTGACTTCATATTATGTCCTGAGTCTTCGCCTCACTCACTTCTGTGCTGTTCAGAAGAGATCTACCAGAATAAGAAAGGAAAAAACAAGAGAAGGAACTGGCCCTATTTATTCTGGAGATAAACAAATCTATGAGGAACCATGGCCACCCTATCCAAGTCTCTGAAGGCCTGTCCTGGAGAGGAGGGAACAGGCTTTTCCTTCTTGTGTTGCCAGAAAAATGAATTCTAAGATCAGTCAGTGGACTAGGAGTTAGACGCAGGGGTCCCCAAACTTTTTACACAGGGGGTCAGTTCACTGTCCCTCAGACCATTGGGGGGCTGCCACATACAGTGCTCCTCTCACTGACCACCAGTGAAAGAGGTGCCCCTTTCCAGAAGTGCGGCGGGAGCTGTATAAATGGTTTCAGGGGGCCACATGCGGCCTGCGGGCCGTAGTTTGGGGATGCCTGAGTTAGAGGAAGGCAGGTTTCAGTTTATAAGTTCCAATTCAAATGCTCTTTTAAAATGAAATACATTACCTACTATTCAATGGAAATATCTAAGCAGAGGCTATAAGACAACTTTTAGAAATGCTGTACTGGAGATCCCTATTACTGTGAGAATCAAAATGGGTGGTTACAAGATCGAACCATCCCACTTTGACATTCTCTGTTTTTTTACAGTAAAGGGATCTTTTGAGTGGGGTACAGGTGCATCTTTTAAGTAGAATGTAAGTGATCTTGTTAAAAATGTTATAAATGTCTGGAGTGACAACTGGTTCATATCTTCTCTCTCCCCAGGTGTCACCACTGTTCTCACCATGACTACTCTGAGTATCAGTGCCAGAAACTCCTTACCTAAAGTGGCATATGCGACGGCCATGGATTGGTTCATAGCCGTCTGTTATGCCTTTGTATTTTCTGCACTGATTGAATTTGCCACTGTCAACTACTTCACCAAGAGGAGTTGGGCTTGGGAAGGCAAGAAGGTGCCAGAGGCCCTGGAGATGAAGGTGAGACACAGCAAGGGTGAAGGCTGGGAAGCACTCCCTGAGAGAACTGTATTGGAACCAGGAGTGGACAGTCTGCAGCCTGTGGGAAATGGCCAGGGCTGCGTGCTATTCACTGGGGTCATCAATCCAGTTCTCAACTGGAGTGCTTCTTGGCAATGTGGAGTGTTTTATGGGGGCAGGGAAAAAAGGATAGGTATCATAGAGGGTTGATATCTTGTGGTGAGGGACTAAACCTAAGTGTAATATTGCTAGACTCAAAGGAAACTTTTGTACTTATAAAGTCTTCCAGAAGAATGGACTATCTTCAACCCAGAGAGCAATCTCCAGGACAACTTCTGTCCCATACTTCCAGTACGTTCCTATTATGGTCAAAACAAAGTGATCACTATTCCTTCTGTGTCTGCTTATTTTTTACTCTCTAGTTGGAATATTCTTTTTTTTCCTGCCTTGTAAAGACCTACTCATTCTTCAAGACCCAGATGAAAACCTATTTTCTTCTTTGAAACATCCCTGTTTCACTCCCGTGCCTCCTTCCCCTTACATCCACCCCACCTTTCCCTTTGGAAATTGCTAACCTGTTGTCTGTATCTATGAGTTATATATACATATTTGGCTAATCCCTTATCCATTTGTTCTCTGTGACCCTGCCTCAATTTCTGGTTTGTTCCGCAGTTTATTGTGTCCATTATATTCTTCATATAAGTGAGATTATATGTTTCTTTTTCTCTGCCTGGTTTATTTTACTTAGCAAAATAATCTCCAGGTTCATCCACACTATTACAAAAGGTAAGATTTCCTTCTTTTATGACTGTGTAGTATTCCATTGTGTAGATGTACCACAGCTTTTTTGTCCACTAGTCCACTGATAAATACTTGGGCTGTTTCCAGATCTTGGCTATTATAAACAATGCTGCAATGAACATGGAGATGGATATCTTCTTTTATATTAGTTTTTGGGATTCTTAGGATATATTTCTAGAAGTGGAATAGCTGGGTCACAAGGCAGTTCCATTTGTAATTTTTTTGAGAAAACACCATACTGTTTTCCACAGTGCCTGCACCAGTCTACATCCCTACCAACAGTGCACAAGGATTCTCTTTTCTCCACATCCTCTCCAGCACTTGTTGTGTGTTGATTTGCTAATGAAAGCTATTCTGGTAGATATGTGGTGATATTTCACTGTGGTTTTAAATTGCATTTCTCTAATGCAGCGGTTCTCAACCTGTGGGTCGCGACCCCGGTGGGGGTCGAACGACCAAAACACAGGGGTCGACCAAAACACAGGGGTCGCCTGGCTTTAGGCGACCCCTGTGTTTTGGTCGTTCGACCCCCACCGGGGTCGCGACCCACAGGTTGAGAACTGCTGCTCTAATGATTAGTGTGTTGAGCATTTTTCCATATGCCTATTGTCCATCTATGTGTCTTCTTTGGAAAAGTGTTTATTCAGGCCCGTTTTCTATTTTTAATTGGCTTGTTTATATCCTGGTGTTGAGATTTATAAGTTTTTTATAAATTTTGGTTATTAACCCCTTATCAAATGTATCAGTGAATATGTTCTCCCACTAAATGGGTTGTCTTTTTATTTTGTTAATAATGTCCTTTGCTGAACCAAAGCTTTTAGTTTGATATATTCCCATTTGTTTATTCTGTCCTTTATTTCACTTGCTTGAGGAGTTATATTGGCAAAAATATTGCTTTGAGAGATATTTGAGAGTCTACTGCCTATGTTTTCTTCTAAGATTTTTAGATTTTGAAACTCACATTTAAGTCTTTTATCCATTTTGAGTTTATTTTTCTGAATGGTGTAAGTTGGATGGTCTAGTTTCATTTTTTTTTGCATGTACCTAATTTACCCAACACCATTTATTAAAGAGACCATCTTTACTCCATTGTATATACTTGCCTCCTATGTCAAATATTAATTGACCACAAACACATGTGCCCATCTGAATTATTTGTTCTACTCCATTCACCTGTATATCTGTTCTTATGCCAATACCAGGTTGTTTTAATGATAATGGCTGTGCAGTATAGCTTGATATCAGGAAGTGTGATACCTCCCACTTTGTTCTTCATTTTCAAGATTGCTGAGAACTGCTGCTCTAATGATTAGTGTGTTGAGCATTTTTCCGTATGGCTATTGTCCATCTATGTGTCTTCTTCATGTCCTTTCGGTTGCATATAAATTTTTAGAATATTTTTTCTATGTCTGTGATTTATGACATTGATATTTTAATAGTAATTTTGCTGAATATATAATTGCTTTGGGTAGTGTGGACTTCTTTTTTGTTAAGTGAGAAGCAGCTAGTCAAGGAGGCAGAGAGACAAACTCCCACCGAGATCCACCTGGCAAGCCCCAACTGGGGCCAATGCTCTGCCTATATGCTCTACCATTGCTCAGCAACCAAGCTATTTCAGCACCTGAGTTGAAGCCATGGAGCCATCCTCAGCACCTGGGGCCAACTTTTTCATACTATTCAAGCCATGGCTGCAGGAGGGGGAGAGACAGAGAGAAAGGGGAAGGGTGGAGAAGCAGATGATCACTTCTCCTGTATGCCCTGACCAGGACTTGAACCTGGGACTTCTACACACCAGGCCGATGCTCTACTGATGAGCCAACCATCCAGGGCTGGGTAGTATGGACATTTTAATGATATTAATTCTTCATAACCATGAACATAGTTGTACTTCCATTTGTTTATATCTTCCTTGATTTCTTTTTTCTTTTTTTATACAAATTTGTATCTCTTTTTAAAATTTTTTTTATTTATTCATTTTAGAGAAGGGGAGAGAGAGAGAGAGAGACAGATGGAGAGAAAGAGAGAGAGAGAGAGAGAGAAAGAGAGAGAGAGAGAAGAGGAAAGAGCAGGAAGCATCAACTCCAATATGTGCCTTGGCCAGGCAAGCCAGGGGTTTTGAACCAGTTACCTCAGTGTTCCAGGTCAATGCTTTATCCACTGTGCCACCACAGGTTGGGCAACTTTTTTTTTAGTGTCTTATAATTTACCTAATACATGTCTTTTACCTCCTTATTTAAGTTTATTTCTAGTTACTTTTTTGTTGTGGTTATAGTAATTGTGAATGGGGTTGTTGCCTTAATTTTTCTTTCTGACAGTTCATTATTGATATATAAAAATGCCACTGATTTCTGAATATTAATTTTATATCCTGCCACTTTGATTAATTAATTTACCACTTCTAGTAATTTTTTGATTGAGATGTTAGGGTTTTCTTATGTACAGTGTCATGTTTTCAGCAAGTAATAACAGTTTCACTTCAGCTTTTCCAATTTGGATGCCTTTTAATTTTTCTTGTCTGATTGCTGTGGGTAAGACTTCCAGTACTATATTGACTAAGGGTAGTGAAAAAGGACACCCCAGTCTTGTTCCTTGTCTTAAAGGGATTGCTTTCAAATTTTTCCCATTGAGTATGATATTGGCAGTCAGTTTGTCATATACAGTCTTTATTATATTGAGATATGTTGCCTGTATTTCCACTTTGCTGAGAATTTTGATCCTGTGAATGAGGTTCGACTTCCTCCTGCTTAGAGCTCATAGTAACTCTGTAAAAGGGGCAAAATTCCTTAACATTTGCCTTCACATTTCTACTGTTCCACCTCCTCTAGCAGATTTTTATTGTAAAAAGGCTGACTGTAGAGTAAACACAGACTATCCTCACCTCACCATCCCCTTCACATGTTGCAAGCTTAGCAGGTTAGGGTAGCTGAGGTTGGGATCACAACTTTGAGGTAACCACATACTTTTGGGTACTCTTGGTTAGGAGCTCAGTATAGGGAGCCTAATCCCTCAGAAACTGCTGGATACCTCAATTCTCTTTCTCCCACCAAGGTGAACAGCAAGTTTAGATTTGGTGCAGCTAACAGTCCCCTCTGCAGAAGTTCTTCTTGCTGAGGAGCCCCTGGTCTCAGGGAGGAAGACCAAGAGAGCCTTCCACTGGGGCTAACTGTGCCTCCCCAGACAGTGACTAAGCTCCTCAATTTTTCCCAACATTAGGCTCCAGGGAATGAACACTTTGAATATCTGTGCTCCAAGCCTCTCTCCCTTTCCTCTGTGGAACTTAGCCCAGCAAGTCAGGATATTCGGGACTTGGGCTGGGTGACTGTGAAGCTCTACCTCATGCAATGTGTGTGAGCTGCTGTCCAGGTGATGAACACAGGAAGCAGAAAAGGTGGTGGGTGTGGCTTCTACCTCAGGGTCCCAGGTGTCATTCTGTCCTGAATATTTTCACAGACTTCAGTAGGGTGTGGCCACTAAGAGTCCAGTGAGTGTGGCCTCTGAAACGCAGTTTGTGTCTGATCACAGTTTGGACAGTTTCTACTGAATCCCGCATAAGACAGAAGCACCAGTCACATTCTCAGAAATGTGGGGAGGTCAGCTCCTGCTTCAACACCAGACTACTGAGTCACTGTCACACTTCCTGCGTCCTGGCCAAGCTGTTTACTTCTCAGCAGAGGCCAACTCTATAAGGTGTGCCAAGAGACATTCTTGAGGGTGGGACAGTTGCTTTCCTCCTTGGCTGATGCCTCACAGAGGGGATCATTCCACTCAAGAAAGATAGTCACTGTGGTACCAGGGAATGATTCAGCACAGGGATTCCTGTGGCTGTTCCACACTGAGTATCTTTCCAAGTCCACCAATTTCACAGTCTCCTTCCACGACTCTAGTCTTCTCAACCCTCCCTCCACCAGAGCTTTGGTTCAGTAACTGTGAGTGAGAATTTCTGTGTTGGCCCTTGAAGAGGGCACTTGCTTCTCTGAAATCTCCCCTCTCTTTCTTCCTTTCACTGGCAAGTGCTATATGGGTGCTTCTTCTAGTCTCTGTTGCTGTAGGTTGGGGCAGCCTGCCTGGAGCTTAAGATCAACACCTCTCAGGGAAAACCTTTCTGCAGCTGAGAGTCCCTTCAGACTCTCAGCTGCCACTCCCTCCTGGAAGTGGGGGTAGTGCTTTTCATGTCTCCACTTTTCCTACAAGTCTTGACATGGCTTCATCTGTGACTGTTTGGTTATAGACTCCTTTTCATTTAGTTGTAATTTGGTTTTCAAGATGATTGTTCTTAAATTTAGTTATAACCCTAGTTTGGTCCTGTTAGGTGACAATAGGAAGGTCTGCCTACTCTGTCACCATCTTGGAATCTCATGCTGATATGATATTAATCTTCTTAAATTTATTGAGACTTGTTTTGTGTCCTAGCAAGTGGTCTGTTTTAGAAAATATACCATGTGCACTTAAAAAGATGTACAGATGAGGCAAAAGTAAGTTTACAGTTTTGAGTATGTGAAACACAGAGTTTATTCTTATATTTTTATTTATTTTTTTATTGTATTATATTGCATATGAACAACTGTAAGCCTACTTTTGCCCCACCCTGTATATGCTACTGCTTTGGGGTAAAATGCTCTGAAGACATCAATTAAATCCATTTGCACTAATGCAGTGATTTTCAACCATTTTTAGCTCATGGCATATATAAACTGTTCACTAAAATTCTGTGGCACACCAAATATATATTTGTCAGCAGGAAAAAAAATAGTTATAATTTTAACTAATTTACAAAAAAGAATAGTAATTATCTATACTTATTGCTCCACAGTGATTTTTTAAAAATTAGGTTTCTATGTTATATATTGATTTCTGGTACCAAGAATGAACTATCAGACATAACCTTATTATGTGACATGACCAATAAGATGCCACTCTATTATATGACCTATCATTTTTTTCCATGTATAAGACACACTTTTTTTTCAAAAAATTTGGGGGTCTAAAAACTGGATGTATCTTATACTGTGGTTGTAGATCTTTTTACTTGCATTTCTGCTTTTTCATGCTTGTTTTTGTGCTCATTGTTGAAGACAGTGATTTGTCATTAGACACAGATGGACAAGCTAATGGATGGGAGATTTGACAGTGATGAGGAGTTGTATAAATTTCATGATGAATAAAACTTGAGTTCAGTAACTTTATGTAATACATTTTTTTTTTCAAATTTCGGGGCCCCAAAATTAAGGTGTGTCTAATACATGGAAGCATCTTAGACATGGAGAAATATGGTATATATTTGTTTTAAGATAGGGCACTCACAATCTAAGAGAAAAGAATTTAATGCCCCTGTCTAAATAATCAGGTATTGCATGTTTCATAAAGTCTTGCAGCACACTAGTGTGCTGCGGAAGCACTGGTTGAAAATTGCTGCTCTTGTGTGACGTTTCAGGCCTCTCACTTCTTGTTGACCTTTTGTCTGGAAGATCTATCCATTGATATCAATGTGTTGTTAAAATCCCCTACTATATCTGTATTATTGTCATTCTCTCCCTTTATGTCCATGTTCTGCTTTATATATTTAGGTGCTCCTATGTTGGGTGCATAAATGTTGACAAGGTTTATATTAGGTTTATATCCTCTTCTGAGTTGATCACTTTATCATTATGCAACTCCTTTTTCTCTTATTGTAGGTTTTCTTTTAAGTCTGTCTTTTTCTTCTGGTATAAATATTGCTAACCCAGCTTTTCTTTCATTTCTTTCATTTTCATTTGTATGAAATATATTTTCTTCCATCCCTTCACACTCATTCTGTGTGTCTATCTTGTTCTGGGTTGAGAATTTAAGCCATTTATATTTAAAGTGTTATTGTTAAGTATATATTTATTGCCACTTTGTTCTATGTAACTATGTTTCTTTCTATGTTTTTTTCTTTCTGTATCTTAAAGTAGTCCTTTTAACATTTTTTTTTTGTTATGCTGGTTCAGTGTTAAAGAACTCCTTTAGTTTTTTCTTGTCTGAGAAGCTATTTATTTATTTATTTATTTATTTATTTATTTATTTATTTTAAATGATTGCCTTCCTGGTTATAGTAGTCTTGGTTGTTGTTTCTTGCTTTATATCACTTCAAATATTTCATTCCAAATATTTCTGCAAATATTTTTGTTGCAAAATCAGCTTGACAGTATTGTGTGAGCTCACTTGTAGTTACATCATGTTTTTCTCTTGCTGCTTTTAAGAGTCTTCATTGTCTTTAACATTCTTCTTTGCAATTTTGATATGTCTTGGAGTGGGCCTTTTTGGATTCAACTTGTTTGGAATTCTCTGTGCTTCCTTGACTCGTGTGTCTTTTTCTTTCACCAGATTAGGGAAGTTTTCAATTATTATTGCTTCAAATGGGTACTCAAATTTTTACTCTTTCTCTTCTCCTTCTGGTACTCATATGTTGTGGATGTTATTAGGCTTCATGTTGGCTAATAGGTCCCTTAGACTATCTTCATTGTTTTAATTTATTTTCCTTTTTGCTGTTCTTGTTGGGTGTTTTTTGCTACTTCATTTTTCAAATCACTGATTTGATCCTCTGTTTTATCTAACCTACTCTTGATTCCTTCTAGTGCATTATTTATTTCAAATACGTATTCTTCAGTTCTGCCTGGTGTTTCTTTTTATAGTTTCTATGTCTTCTTTTATGCTTATTATCATTCTTTTTTAAGTTCTCACTGAAATTATTCATTCTTCTTAGCCTAAATTCCTTGAACATCCTTATAATCATTGTTTTTAACTGTATAAATGGTAAGTTGCCAGCCTCCATTTTATTCAGTTCTTTTTCAGGGCATTTCTCCTATCTTTTTATTTGTAGAATGTTTCTTTGTATTTCCATTTTGGCTACTGCTCTGTATTTGTTTCTGTGTATTAGGTAGCTCTATTATGTCTCCCAGTCATAGTTTGGTGACATTATATAGTAAGTATCCTATGGGGCTCAGTAGCACAATCTCTCTTATCACCTGAGCAAAGTGCTCCAGAAATGTCTCTTGTGTGGGTTATGTGATCTCTTCTTTTGTATTTGAGTTTTATTTCTGTTGGCCCATTTATGCATGGGGTCAACCCTCAAGCTGGCTGACTATGAAGACTGACTCCAACCACACTGTACAAGCTTCTCTGTGATTGCTAAACACACAAAGTGAAATTCACCCCAGCAGGGCCTGGTGCCTGCCAAGGTCTCCTTTTGTATGTATCACTTGTGGAACGAACTGGGTCTTGGTCTAATGTGGTCTGAAGCTCACCACCAGGTATGTTACTTCTGGGGTTTCTTGAAAGGCTATTCTGGTGTGGTTAATATGAGATACTGCTTGTGACTACCCCATGCTAGTTGTTTAGAGCTACAAAGTGTTTTGAAGTTTCTAACTGTCTTTGCTGGCCTTGTATGTTAATGGAAATGTCCAAGATATACACCAAGTTGGGATACCATCAGCATTGAGCCCAGAAGCAGTTCAGCAAAAAGGCCTGAGGCTCCCAGAGATCTGCCTCCCCCCCTTCCTGTCAGCTGCCTGTTAGACACAGTCACTAAAAGAGCCTCTGGCAATTCTCATGCTGTGTGAAGTAGGTTCTCAATGAGTTACCAGGTAGGGATAATTGGTGTTCAACAGGTTGACATAGATTAAAACTTTGTGCCAGTGCTGGGTATGGGCCCAGTCAACAAAAATCCCAGAGTACACCAAGGCCAGCTGCCACCCAGACTTTTGTGGTGAGGTAGGGTATCAGAGAGTTGTCAGAAGGTGACCAGTAGAGTATATCAGGCCCCAAAAGACCAAGATTTGGTCATGTAAAGGGAAGGAGCTTCATGGGTTTGGAATGCAAAGGAAAAATAGCCTCCATCCTAGATTAACACAATTCAGTCTGTCCTAGATTCTGCCTGGACCTCCCAGAGAGCTGTGACTCAGTAGGGCAGGGCTGTGAGTAGTTAGGATTATGGAACTAGTGGATATCAAGTTGGGGTAGCACTGGTCAAGCTCAAAGGAAGGTAGGGAGAATGGCTCTTATCTCAAGGCCCACAGCTCAGTCTGTGACATCCCCTGGGTCTGCCCAGACCTCTACAACCTGGACTCAGGCAGCTGACTTCTTTATAAAATGTGAGCCTGCAGAGCAGATGACAGGGAATCAGGAGGTTGGGGCTATTGTATTCCCCCAAGCTGATGTCATATGTAGAGGAGTGCTCTACCCAAGAAAGAATATGTCTGTGGGAGGTTTAGGAGAGAGATTAATCCCAGAGACCCTAGTACTGTCCCTTTAGCTGTCTTCTCAGAGCCATACTACTCAGTTTTTCTTCACAGGACTCTAGTCTGCTAAGAGCTGTCTACCTTCTGCTGGATCCCAGGGTAAGTGGCTGTGAATGAAATTTTGTGCATTGGCTCTTTAATAGGGCACCTGAGTTTCTAGCACACTGCTTTCTCTACCTGGGGAACATATTCCCCATGATTTTCACAGCTAGATTTTATGTGGGCTTTTTATACTGGCTCTGATGCTCTGGGTTGGGGATTGGGGAGCTCTGCTGGGGTTGATACCTCTTGCTCCATAAGGGAAACCTTTGCAGCTGAGAATCCTTGGTTATGAGACTTCTGTTCAGCTAGTCTTCAGTTTGTTATTCAGGTTGATTGTTCTATGTTTTAGTTGCAATTCCAACTTGGTTCAGGGAGGAGGGGAATGTGCTTCTACTTATACTGCCACCATCTTTGATTCTTGACAGTATTATTTTTCCTTGCATTAATTTTATGATTGCTATTGACTTATTTTTATGTGTTCTGTGCTTGTTTTGTTTCTTGTTCCACAGACCTTTATTGGTCCTCTTTCTTCTACTTTGCAACATATTTTGCTTCAGTAATTATATCAGTTATTTTTCAGTTATTACTTGAAATTTAATTAGAAGAGTTTTATATTACCAAACCTGCTATGTGTGAAAATATCATTTTAGGGAAGGACTGAGATAGTGAGCAGAATAGTTTTAAGTAGTTCAAAGTGCATATTTGAGAGTGACTAATTTGACTACCATCTGTTGTCTATATAAATTCTTACAAGTAGTCCTCCTTATACTTTTGACTCTGCTTCTAACTAACAAGAAGTTTCTTATGCCAAAAGGAAGCCCTGTATTTATGGTGCAATGGTGTGTGTTTCTTGAGTGAGTGTTTGTGTGTAGTATTATATCTTTTATTTTTTTTTCAGTCTCTACCTTCTCTGATATTCTGTGGTAGTAAAGCTGTGTTTCAGGATGTTCTCACTAGAAGCCTGTTTTCACTACCATCCTGAAAACTGGTTTGTTTTAAAATGGGTATTTTGTTTTCTCACTTTAGTTATGCCACCAACCTTTTTGGACTTTATTATTATTGGCCTGAAATACAGAGCAGTAGTCATCTTGAGTGTCTTCTCACCTAGACCCTATTTTCACTGTATTTGAGAGCCCTTACCCTTACATTTTGGGGTCAGGGTTTAAAATGCTTTCATTTCATCAAAGATGGAGTTTTGGTTTCTAGCTCTAGTTTTTCTTACAGTTTTTGGTTGGTTCTAGAGAGGAGAAGAAAGAAAAGATGTTCCTACTCTGACATATTAAACTGAAAGTTCCCTAGAATAGAGTTTTAAACAGATATATATTTTAGGAGCAATTAGGTTTAAACTGATATTTAACCTGAGTTCACTAAGAAAAAATTTTGCCAAACTAATGTTAAGAAATTTTATGAAAATATGTTAGACTCGTGGACCAGAAACTATAATAAACTTACCAAGACAGCACTTAAAAATATTACAATTAGGCTGATGTAGATAGTTGACCAGTTGAAGTTGAAGTCAAATAGAAATGACTAATGGGTAGACATTGACCTGAACGGACATTCCATGTGATAATCCATAGGGCTTCATTTTGACCCTTTCCTCTTAAATGTCTCAAATAAAGACATAAGATAACATATTCAAATTTGTAAACTGACTTTAGTGAATGTTGGTTGGAGAGCATTATCTTCTGAATTATGAATCAAAAATTTTATAAAGTTTAAGAAAATGGGCTAAAATGAAAAGTATAGCATTCTAAAACCTTGGTACATAAAAACATGTGCATCCTCATGTAAATTGCGGCATTATTCACAGTGGTCACAACATGGAAACAACCAAAGTGCCCCTCAGTGAAGGATTGGATAAAGAAGATGTGGTACATATATACAATGGAATACTACTCAGCCAGAAGAAACAATAACATAGGGCCATTTAGGGCAACATGCATGGACCTTGATAACATTATATTGAGTGAAATAAGTAAATCAGAGAAAGCTAAGTACTGTATGATTTCACACATCATCGGTGGAATATAAAACTGAGACTCATGGGCATAAATAAATGTGAAATGGTTACTGGTGGATTGGGATGTGCGGATGTGAGGGAGAGGTGTAAAGAGAGAAAATATAAAGTGATGGAAAATTATTTGACTTCGTGTGATGGGTATACAACATAATCAACAGTTCAAATATTATAGAATGTTTACCAGAAACCGATGTACTTTTCTTTATCAATGACAACCTGGTAAATTTAATTTTCTAAATAAAATTTTAAAAAGAATAACATTTCCTAATCAAAAAAAATTTACACATAGATACAAAAATAGTTCTGGGATAGAGACCTGAAGATGGCAGTGTAGTAAGCAGACACACAGACACCCAGCTCTCACCACCAAACTGGAAAACAAATTAATTTAGGAAAAAAAAATTCAGCATGAAAAACCAACTCTGGACTACAAGAACAGCTCTCAAAAACCAAGGAGCAAAGAAGAAGTCACAACAAACCTGGAAGGGAGCCTGAATCTCCCCTGCTTACAGGAACAGAGGGGGGGGGTGAGGTTGAGAGCCCAGAGGGGATCTCACTCCAGGGAAAAGAGAAGAAAATACTGCTCACAGCCACTTGCCTGGTGGCCAGAGAGCGAGGTGTGTTGAAAGGACTGGCTTATCTCCCATGTGGAAAGGAGAGAGAGAGGGACAGATAATGAGGGGCAAAGGAATGCAGGAGATGACCAAAAAAGCTGATTCATCCATGCTGGAGGTGGCCATAGCTGGGGGAGGGACTGATCCTTCCACAAAACAGAATTAATTACTTCCGGATCACAGATCTCCAGACATCTCTCCAGCTCCAATCAACGCAACAAGACACAGCTGAAAACAAAAAGTGGGGAGGAGAGGCAGTAACTTAGGTCTCCAAGGAGATCTGAGATACAACTCCCCCTACTGAAGCTGAGAAAACATCCTGTCCCCAGAGAGATTAGTTGGTGGAAGAGGGCTTCAGAGTCTCAGGTTACACCCAGCATTCCTGGATACAGTTTCAAGGAAGCCTCTTGCTGAGATCAGCAAACAAGACTATCACCTGTTAAGAAAACAAAAAAATCAAGACTTCAAAGCAGCCCAAATCCGAAAATGGATTACAAATAATAGCTGATACCAACTCAAGAAGACCTAGAAATAACACAATTGAAAACTGTTGGCAGACAACACCAAGCCTAGACTCAACCAACTCTACAAACAAAACACCCAAACACAGAGAATAAGAAGACAAAGAAGTGCAATCCAAATGAAACCACGAGAGAAACCTTCAGGAGCTGAACTGAGTGATATGGAAATAATCAAACTTACAGATGTGGAGTTCAAAATAATGTTTGTAAGGATGCTTACAGATCTTAGAACAACAATGGATGGTCATTACAAACACCTAAAAAAAATAGCAAGTATAAAAAAGGATATTGAAATATTGAAAAAGAATCAGTTGAAGATGACAAATACAATATCAGAAATGAAGACCACAATGGAAGGAATTAAAAACAGGATGGATAGAGCTGAGGATCGAATCAGTGAGTTGGAGGACAACTTCAATGAAGGCAAGAAAACAGAGAAGAAAAAATAAAAGAGACTCAAAAGTCTGAGGAAATGCTTAGAGAGCTCTGTGACAACATGAAGAGAAATAACATCACATTATGTTATTCTGAAGAAGAAGAGAAAGAACAAGGGATAGAGACTTTGTTCAATCATTTCATAGCTGAAAACTTCCCTAAATTAATATAGGAGAAACTCTCACAAGTTCAAGAAGCACAGAGAACTCCATTAAAGAGAAACAAAAAGAAACCTACAACAAGACACATCATAATAAAAATACCAAAGCTAAATGATAAAGAGAAAATATTAAAACTGATAGAGAAAAAAAGGCCATCACCTACAAAGCAGCCCCCATAAGGATGATATCTGACTTCTGAACAGAAACACTTGAGGACAGAAGGGAATGGCAAGAAATATTCAAAGTAATGCAGAACAAGAACCTACAACCAAGAATACTTTTTCCAGCAAGGATATCATTTAAAATTGGAAGGAGAAATAAAAAGCTTTCCAGACATAAAAAACTCAAGGAATTTATTACAACCAAACCAATGCTGCAGGAAATGTTAAGGGGCCTGTTGTAAACAGATCAAAGTGGGAAAAGAATATAGCAAAAAGGGAATACAGCTTTAAATAATAAAATGGGAATAAACAACTACATATCAATAATAACCTTAAATATAAATGGTTAAATGATCCAATCAAAAGACATAGGGTAGCTGCATGCATAAGAAAACAGGACCCGTACATAAGCTGTCTACAAGAGAAACACCTTAAAACAAAAGATGCACATAGGCAGAAGGTAAAAGGATGAATGAAAACATTTCATGCAATTGGAAATGAAAAAAATGCTGGGGTAGCAATACTTATATCAGACAAAATGGACTTTAAAACAAAGGATATAGTAAGAGATAAAGAAGGCCACTACATAATGATAAAGGGAGCAATCCAACAGGAAGATATAACTATTATAAATATCTCTGAACCTAATATAGGAGCACCTAAATATATAAAGCAGACTTTGATGGATTTAAAGGGTGAGATTAACAGCAATACTATAATAGTACAAGATTTCAATACCCCACTAACATCACAAAATAGATCCTCAAGAAAGAAAATTAACAAAGAAACTGCAGACTTAAAGGACACACTAGATCAACTCGATTTAATAGATATCTTCAGAAACTTTTATGCTAAAACAGCAGAATATACATTCTTTTCAAGTGCTCATGATACACTCTCTAGAATAGACCACATGTTAGGGAAAAAAAGTGGTCTCAACAACTTTAAGAAGATTGAAATCATATCAAGCACTTTCTCTGATCACAATGGCATGAAACTAGAAATGAACCACAACAGAAAAACTCAAAAATTCTCAAACACATGGAAACTAAATAGCAGGTTGTTAAATAACGAATGGATTAAGAATGAGATCAAAGAAGAAATAAAAAAAATTCCTAGAAATGAATGACAATGAGCATACAACAACTCAAAATTTATGGGACACAGTAAAAGCAGTACTGAGAGGGAAGTTCATAGCACTACAGTCACACCTTAAGAAAGTAGAAAAAGCTCAAATAAACAACTTAACCCTGCATCTAAAAGAACTAGAAAAAGAACAGCAAGTAAAGCCCAAATGTAGTAGAAGGAAGGATATAATAAAGGTCAGAGCAGAAATAAATGGTATAGAGGCTAAAGAAACAATACAGAGGAACAAGTAAACTAGGAGCTGGTTCTTTGAAAGCGTAAACAAGATTGATGAACTTTAACTAGACTCCCAGGAAAAAGAGAAAGAAGACTCAAATAAATAAAATTAGAAATGAGAGTGGAGAAATAACAACTGACACAACAGAAAAACAAAATATTGTAAGAAAATACTATGAAGAACTGTATGCCAAAAAACTAGACAACCTAGATGAGATGGAAAAATTCCTTGAAACATACAACCTTCCAAAAATCAATCTGGAAGAATCAGAAAACCTAAACAGACTGATTATGCCAAATGAGATCAAAACAGTTATCAAAAAACTCCCAACAAAGAAAAGTCCAGGGCCTGATGTCTTCACAAGTGAATTCTACCAAATATTCAAAGAAGAACTAACTCCTATCCTTCTCAAGCTATTTCAAAAAATTCAGGAGGAAGGAAGACTTCCAAGCTCCTTTTATGAGGCTAGCATAATTCTGATTCCAATACCAGGCAAAGACATCACAATGAAAGAAAATTATATGCCAATATCTCTGATGAATATAGATGCTAAAATCCTCAACAAAATATTAGCAAACTAGATCCAACTATATATGGAAAGAATCATACAGCACGATCAAGTGGGATTTATTCTGGGGAGGCAAGGCTGGTACAATATCCGTAAATCAATCAGTGTGATTCATCACATAAACAAAAAGATGGAGAAAAACCACATGATAATTTCAATAGATGCAGAAAAAGCATTTGATAAAATCCAGCACCTGTTCATGATCAAAACTCTCAGCAATGTGGGAATACAGGGAACATACCTCAACATGATAAAAGCCATGTATGACAAACCTACAGCCAACATCATACTCAATGGGCAAAAATTAAAAGCAATCCCCTTAAGATCAGGAATGAGGCTGGGGTGCCCCCTTTCACCACTCTTATTCAACATAAGTCCTAGCCACAGTAATCAGAGAAGAAGAAATAAAAGGCATCCAAGCTGGAAAAGAAGAAATAAAGCTATCCTTATTTGCAGATGATATGACATTGTATATAGAAAACCCTAAAGTCTCAGTCAAAAAACTACTGGACCTGATAAATGAATTCAGCACAGTGGCAGAATATAAAATTAATACTCAGAAATTAGAGGCATTTTTATACGCCAACAATGAACAATCAGAAAGAGAAATTAAGGAAACAATCCTCTTCAGTATTACAACGAAAAAAATAAAGTACCTAGGAGTAAATTTAAGCATGGAGACTAAAGACTTGTACTCGGAAAATTATAAGGCATTGATAAAAGAAATCAAAGTAGATACAAACAAATGGAAGCATATACTGTGCTCATGGTTAGGAAGAATAAACATCATTAAAATGTCTATATTACCCAAGCAATCTATAAATTCAATGCAATACCAATTAAAATACCAATGACATACTTCAAAGATAGAGATCACATATTCCAAAAATGTATATGGAACCAAAAAAGAACACAAATAGCCTCAGCAATTAGTGGAGGGTATCACACTTCCTGACATCAAGTTATACTACAAGGCCATTGTACTCAAAACAGCCCAGTACTGGCATAAGAACAGGCATATTGATCAATGGAACAGAACAAAGAACCCAGAAATAAACCCACAACTCTATGGACAACTGATATTTGAAAAGGAGGTAAGGAAATTCAATGGAGTAAAGACAGCCTTTTTAACAAATGGTGCTGGGAAAATTGTACAGCTACCTGCAAAAAAATGAAACTAGACCACCAGCTTACACTATTCACAAAAATAAACTCAAAATGGATTAAAGACTTAAATGTAAGCCATGAAACCATTAGCATCTTAGAAAAAAACATAGGCAGTAAGCTCTCCGAAATCTCTCGCAGCAATATATCTGCTGATTTATCTCCACAGGGAAGTGAAATATAATACAGGATAAACAAATGGGACTATATCAAACTAAAAAGCTTTTGCACAGCTAAAGACAATAAGAATAGAAAAAAAAGGCAAACTACACAATGGGTGAACATATTTGACAATACGTCTGATAAGGGTGTAAGTTATTTTTCCCCGCCGAGAAGGAAGGAACAGGTCTCGGAGCCGTGAAGTGTGGAATAGCAAAAAGGCTTTATTGATTACAGAGCACACATCCCGCCCAGCAAGGTTTGCTGGCCCCAAGGTAAGATGGAGGCCAGGGAAGTTGCAAGGATTAAACTGCGTGGGAGATATTTAAAGGGGACCCTCTAGGGAAGTCAAGCTAACATGACGTGGTGAAATCCCACTGGCTGGTAGACGGTCACTTTTTTTCCAAAAGGTTCCTGTGAAGCTTCTTTTGGCGCGCTTGGTTGTGGGCGGTCCTAGCCAAAGTTCCCAGGTCTGAGTTCCCCACGTGACCATCCCCCATTATCCACCGACCTTACATTCTGACCTTTTGTGTTAAATAGAAAAAGGGGCGCCGTTTATTCATCTGGCTACTTCCTGCTAAATAGGGGCGTTGTGGGGAGGGAGAATCAGAAGGTGGTGGTTTTGAGGGGTGTCAGGAGGAACATCTGTGCGGCTGTGACTGGAGAAACTTCACGGATGTGGTCCTGTAAGGATCTAAAAAAAAAAAAAAGAGGAGTAATAGGAGGATTTGCAGGGTCCAGCCTTTTGGTGAGCTGGAGATTGATGGAGTCCAGTTGTTCCGACTGCCAGTGGTCCTGTAAGGAGGCAAGCTTGAGGCAGAACTGCATGTCAGGAGTGGCGTAAAAAGGGGAAAGGAAGGGGTCCCATCCATTCCTATAACTGAGACCTGTTAGGGAACTAAAGGTTTTTTTTTTCCTGATAAAAACACATTTTACTTGGCATTTAAATATCCACTGTTGTTAGCAAATCCCAGGAAAAAAATGCTATTTTTAGTCATAAGTTTGGCTGACAAAACGGATGTTTTCCTTTAGGCACAGCAATTATTTTTGAGAGAAGGTAAGCAAACTAAATAAACCCCACCAGGCATCAGTCACATACACAGCCCGTAATTTGCAGCTCTGTCGCTGTGTCAATCCCATATACATCTTGCACCATAGTACCCAGGCGAGCTGACAAACACGACCAACAGAGGAACTGTCCCCGACACCATGCACTAGAAATGAGGGTGACAGGTAGGCTAGGACCACTTCTTGGTGATATTGAGGTGGCTGAGCTGGTCGGCCAGTCGCTGGTGCGGTGGAAACTTGGCCTCGGAGGCCACCTTGATGGACTGGAAGGTGGCTGCCCTGCGGACCGCAGCATGCCTGAACTCCTGTGTGGCGCTGAGGAAGGGTGCGCTCAGCCAGTAATGGTTCTCCGCCTTCGTCTCCAGGCTGCGGAGCATGTTCTGCTTCACGTGGAAGGACACGGTGTGCGGCCGCTGGTGCTTTCCGATCCACTGCCGGCCAGGGATGCGGTTATGGCGCAGGAGCATGGTCAGGAACATGGTTCCTGCATGGACAGAGAACGGAGTGGGATGGCATCCAGTCCGGCCGCAGGCGGAGCAGCGTCCCTGAGAAAGCGCATGCCCACCCACATCCCAGAGCGCCCACCAGAGGAGTAATAGGGGGATTTGCAGGGTCCAGCCTTTTGGTGAGCTGGAGATGGATGGAATCCAGTGGTTCCAACTGCCAGTGGTCCTGTAAGGAGGCAAGCTTGAGGCAGAACTGCATGTCAGGAGTGGCGTAAAAAGGGGAAAGGAAGGGGTCCCATCCATTCCCATAATCAAGACCTGTGAGGGAACTAGAGGTCCAGAGTGTGATGGCAAAAACAGAGAAGGTAGCCCCCGTGTCCACAAGAAATGAGATGGAACTACCCACTTGTTGCAGCATACCCTGGGTTCTTTGAGTCCAGGCTGTGTCCTAGGAGTTTGAGCGATGCACCCACCTGGCTGGATTGGCCTTCCCATTCAGGCGGCTTGTCCTCCACGTACAGGCGCTGAGGAAAAACCTATTGCCCAAAGGGGCAATCACTGTACCAGTGACTGGGCTGCTTGTAGTCAGGGCAGGGCGCAGTGGGCAGCTGCGGGCAGGGGCCCTGCTGAGACCAGTGGTCCTGCTTGCCACACTTAAAGCAAGCTGCTGGTGGCTCTTCTGGTCTCAGGGTTGCCACAATAGCTGGAGTTTGGAGAGTTACCTTCTGCTGCATGCGGGCCTGGTGAACAGCCTTAGCCTGTTTCTACTAGTTGGGACCAACCATTAAAACCTTTAAATGCCATGTTCACAGGTTCCTGATAGGGTTTTGGGGGTTGAGAATAAAAGGAGGAGGGCTCATGTGGAGCCCGGCACCCAGATCCCGCAGGAAATGCTGGAGCCAAAGGAAAGACAGGGCAGGAACTTCCTGCAAGAAAATTGGGGTTGGACGTCCTGAAAACGGATGTAAGAGCCAATGCCAGGCTGAGAATAGCCTGACGGAGGAGGGGTTAAAGAACACAGTAAAGGGAGGGGCCCCTGGCCAGCAGGGGAGGAGAAAGAGATGGTAGTGGTGAATAAGAAACAGGTTTTTGTAAAGGGAAGGGAGGGGGCTCTCAGAGGGAAGAGACCCGAGCACAAAAGAGGTCCGCAGAGGGACCAGAGAAAAGTCCCGAGAGAGGGGCACCCCCAGGGGTCAGACAGAAGGAAGAGAGAGTTGGGAGTCCGCGGAGAAGGAAAGATCAGGAGTGGAGGTTTTAAGTGAGGTTTCTTTGGCCAGAAAAAGGCCTGCGCGGTGTGGAACAGGCGGCACAGAGGTTAAGGACAGGTGCACGAATAATTAGAAGCCGTGTATGTAAGAGATCTCCAATCAGTTCCCAGCTTTTTTGGTGATAGTTAAATTGGTGAGGGTGTTAAAACCGAAAAGTCCCTTCAGGAGGCTAATTCAGTGGGCTCTGTGGCCTGGCCACAGTGGAGAAGAAGAACAATTTCTTCTTCTTTAGGGAAGGAGATTCCTGTGCCCCCACAGCCACCCTCAGTCCTCGGAGTGGTCAGTATTGAGTACTAGCATCCTAAAACTCAAAGTCTGGCCACGGATGGAAAAGGTAAACTGGATGTGCTTGGGAATAAGCACACGCACTAGGACGGATGGAAAAGACTTCCCTGACATAGCTACGGTTTCAGACAGGGAGTCTCAGAGGAAAGAACTGAGAGGAAGGCTGGAGGCAGGAGACTTACCACACCATGCGCCAAAGTGGGTGGAAGATCGGAGATCCTGGTTCTTTCTCAGAGGGGAGGGGAAAGGAGCGGTCCTTGCGGACTTCTAACTCCTTCCGGGTTTTCGGCACCAAAAATGTAAGGTATTTTTCCCTGCCGAGAAAGAAGGAAGAGGCTTTACTGAGTACAGAGTGCACATCCCACTGGCAAGGTTCCCTGGCCCCAAAGTAAGATGGAGACCAGGGAAGTTGCATGGATTAAACCGCGTGGGAGATATTTAAAGGGGTCCCTCTAGGGAAGTCGAGCTAATATGACGTGGTGAAATCCCACTGGCTGGTAGACGGTCACTTTTTTTCCAAACTGTTCCTGTGAAGCTTCTTTTGGCGCGCTTGGTTGTGGGCGGTTCTAGCCAAAGTTTGCGGGTCTGAGTTTCCCACGTGACCATCCCCCATTATCCACCGACCTTACATTCTGACCTTTAGTGTTAAATAGAAAAAGGGGCACCATTTATTCATCTGGCTACTTCCTGCTGAATAGGGGCATCGTGGGGAGAGGGAGATCGGAAGGTGGTGGCTTTGAGGGGTGTCAGGAGGAACATCTGTGTGGCTGTGACTGGAGAAACTTTGTGGATGAGGTCCTGTAAGGATTTAAAAAAAAAAAAACACAAAAAACCTCTACTTCCCTCACAGGTCTCGGTTATGGGAATGGATGGGACCCCTTCCTTTCCCCTTTTTACACCACTCCTGACATGCAGTTCTGCCTCAAGCTTGCCTCCTTACAGGACCACTGGCAGTCGGAACAACTGGACTCCATCCATCCAGCTCACCAAAAGGCTGGACCCTGCAAATCCTCCTATTACTCCTCTTTTTTTTAAATCCATACAGGACCACATCTGTGAAGTTTCTTTAGTCACAGCTACACAGATGTTCCTCCTGACACCCCTCAAAGCCACCACTTTCCGATCTCCCCCTCCCCACAATGCCCCTATTCAGCAGGAAGTAGCCAGACGAATAAACGGTGCCCCTTTTTCTTTTTAACACAAAAGGTCAGAATGTAAGGTCGGTGGATAATGGGGGATGGTCACGTGGGGAACTCAGACCTGGGAACTTTGGCTAGGACCGCCCACAACCAAGCACGCCAAAAGAAGCTTTACAGGAACCGTTTGGAAAAAAAGTGACCATCTACCAGCCAGTGGGATTTCACCACGTCATGTTAGCTCGACTTCCCTAGAGGGACCCCTTTAAATATCTCCCAGGCGGTTTAATCCTTGCAACTTCCCTGGCCTCCATCTTACCTCCGAGCCAGGGAACCTTGCCGGGCGGGATGTGCACCCTGTACTCAATAAATCCTCTTCCTTCCTTCTCGGCAGGGAAAAATAACTTACAAAGGGGTTAATAACCAAAATTTGTAAAGAACTTGTAAATCTCAATACCAGGAAGACAAACAATCCAATCAAAAAATGGGCAAAAGAAATGAATAGACACTTCTTCAAAGAGGACATACAGATGGCCAATAGGCATATGAAAATGCTCAACATCACTAATCATTAGAGAAATGAAAATTAAAACCACAATGAGATATCACCTCACACCAGTCAGAATGACGCTCATCAACAAAACAAGACAGAATAAGTGCTGGCGAGGGTGTAGAGAAAAGGGAACCCTCCTGCACTGCTGGTGCGAATGCAGACTGGTTCAGCTACTGTGGAAAACAGTATGGAGATTCCTCAAAAAATTGAAAATCGAACTGCCTTTTGACTCAGCTATCCCACTTTTAGGAATATACCCCAAGAACACCATAGAACTGCTCCAAAAGGAGAAATGCACCCCCATGTTTGTGGCAGCATTGTTCACAATAGCAAAGATCTGGAAACAGCCCAAGTGTCCGTCAGTGGACGAGTGGATTAAAAAGCTTTGGTACATATATACTATGGAATACTACTCAGCCATAAGAAATGATGACATCAGATCATTTACAATAACATGGATGGACCTTGATAACATTATATGGAGTGAAATATGCAAATCAATAAAAACTAAGAAGTATATGAATCCATACGTAGGTGGGACATAAAAATGAGACTCAGAGACATGAACAAGAATGTGATGGTAAAGGGAGTGGGGGGGATGGGGCGAGGAAGGAGAGAGGGGGTGGGGGAGGGGAGGAGCACAAAGAAAACCAGATAGAAGGTGACGGAAGAAAATTTGACTTTGGGTGAGGGGTGTACAGCATAATCAAATGTCAAAATAATCTGGAGATGTTTTCTCTCAACATATGCACCCTGATTTATCAATGTCACTGCATTAAATTTAATTAAGAAAAATAGTTCTGGGATATAAAAACTTATCAACAACTGTACATTATAAATAAGATTATGGGATATTGAGGTAAACAAAATTTAATGTAAGCCTTCTATGTGGTCTAATTCTCAAAAATTCACATTTGATTTGAATTTGAGTTAATAATTACCTAGAGCAAATTAGATGGTAAGTTCTTTTTATTATGTGTTGGTTGGACCATGTTTAAAATACACTGTTTCAGTTCAGCTGTTGCTACAATGGAAGAAGGACAAATGACTCAAGAACATGATTGCTAATTTCAGGTATCTGGAAGGCTATCATAAAAGTCTTATGAAAAGAGTGGTAGACTTGTACTTTGGCAGTTGGGAAGAAGTGTAGGTGTGGTTCGATGGCAGAAAGAGAATTTGAATATATTATATTAAGAGACTGTAGATGTAAAAAATGATGACCATTTCTCCAATTACAAGGAAAGCTGAAACTGGCGGGAGGGGGAACCTTCTGCAAAGATGGTAATTTCAGTTTTCCCCCTTAGTCCCTCACTGTGGTCAATCCATTTAAGTTTTCTAAAAAAGTTAATAAAATGAGGGGAAAAAAGCCCTATGGAATGCATAAAATGGATCACTAATGTAAAGATTCTATAATTGTCTATATTGTTACAATGTGAAAGAATTAACAGTGAAAACCACTGACCCACAACAACAACAAAAAAATGATTCATTGAAAGTAAAAGCTTTCGAATTTAATCATAACTTAATTTTGTTTATTTTTCTTTCTTAAACCTTATTTATATCATGACACTAGAATGGGTGGCATGAAACTATTTAAAATAATATAAATGATTTAAAATTTTATTCTGACCTTTATTATGGTTTGGGATTAGATAAAAAGTAAGAGAAAATATTTTATAAAAAGAAAAGAACAAGTAGGAATAGGTCAAAATAAAACCTCATTTTCTAACAAATACAAACAACTATCTTATAATAGCACTTTGCAAAATAGGAGAACTGTGGACTTCTGTGTATCAACTACATGTGTTTATCACTGCTTCCTTTGAAGAGCCCACTAAAATAAAAATAAAAAATAAAATAAGATAGATATAAGCCCACAACTACCAGAAGAACTAGAGAAGGGGTTGCAGTTAGACAAGAGATGTTAATGCATGTTTTAGAAGAATAAATATGGAAAGAGAGAATATGATTTATCAAGCTGGAATAAACTAGAACCTCAGAGAAATGCAGTGTTTGAGGTGCTCAGTACAGCAGAGAATAAAGCACATCAATGCAATGAGGGGGATTGGTAAAAAGTCTGTACAGCATAGTCAAGACCTCAGACCCTCCCCAATGTGAAATGTCTGTAGTCAAATATATACTTTCTAGAACAGCAGAAGTTTCTTCTCTTTCTAAAGAAGCTGAGTGTCTCCAGAGAAAACACCTCCACATACTAACATTTGGAAGTATCTTATAAAATAACTTTCTTCCAAGTAATCACCTTAAATCTTAGACTACCAATGAAGCCCAGCTGAGATATAGTGAGCACACAGAATCCTTTATGTTGCCAAATAACATTGAGATACCAAAATATTGAGAACTTCCAAAATGAAATTTGTATTGTAGTATAAAAGAGAAAACCAAAGATTAAAAAAAAATCAAAACCAACTCATCTTAAAAGAACAAAGAAATTTTAGGGAATTAAAAAGATTATAAGAAAAACAAAAATAACTGGTATCTTATATCTGTAAATATATTATATTCTTAAGACAGGAATAAGGTGCTAATATAAAAGAAAATCAGAGAATAAGAGAGAACTCTTAAGAATTTATTTTATTCTAAGAATTTAATCTCAGGTTACTAAGATAAATATATTTACATCTAACTTTTATTTTATATATCTTTCTAGATAATATTCAGATAGTGGTGAGTAATTAATATAATCTGAACCTGGATATATTCTTTGGTCTTTCATGATCATGTTGAGGTGGGCTGGTTGGCCTGGTAAAAAACCAGGTATCATGTAACTTCTCCCCAGCATTTACATTGAGCTTTTGAGAGTAAATACACTCTTTTAAATTTAATCCCAGAATAGGGAAATGGAAAATCTCTGCTCACCAGATTCCCCATTTTTTATTGTAAAGAAAACCAGAGCAAACTAATAATGACACCAACCCTGGATTAGTTAGAGACTGTGTGGTAGGAGAGCTTTGCAGTCTTTCACTAGAGGCAGACAACCCAGGCCTTATGTTAAAATCACACACTTAAAAAGCAAGACAGAAACTTCTGAATACTTGGTGCTTAGCAGCAAGCATTCTACTTTAATCTTCAATGACACCCTGGATTATCAATTTTGTTGTTGATTAAATCAAGCCTGAGAATGGTAGACAGTAGCTGCAGATCCACATTGTGTGTCCTATGAATATCTCTTCAATTTAAATATTGGTTATTTTTATAGAATATAAACCAATTTTTATATTCGATAATGCAAACAGGTACCTATTTCTAAATAAAACTGTTACATTAAAAACAAAAAGAAAAAATGTATTAAAAAGAATTGCTAAAATAAAAAAAATTCATTATAAAGGTGGGAAAATAAACTGAAGGAAATCTCCCTACAAATAGGATTAAAGGGAAAAAATTAAAAATGTAAGGGAAAAGGTAAGAGATTTAAGGATAAATTTAGGAAGTCCATCTAACTCAGAAGCTTCAGACTGAACAAAGTGGGGGAATGAAGAAAGTTAACAAAGAACTAATACAAGATACTTTTACAAATGGAGACATAAACCTCCATATTAAAAGTGTCCTTGGGCCTGACCTGCGGTGGCACAGTGGGTAAAAGCATCAACTTGGAACACTGAGGCCACCGGTTTGAAACCCCGGGCTTTCCTGGTCAAGGCACATATGGGAGTTGATGCTTTCTGCGTCTGCCTCCTCTCTCTCTCTCTCTCTCTCTCTCTCTCTCTCTCTCTCTCTCTCTCTCTGTCTCCTCTCTCTAAAATGAATAAATAAAAATAAAAATAAAAAAAGTGTCCTTGGCCTGGCCAGTTGGCTCAGAGTATAGAGTGTCTGCCTAGCATATGGATGTCCCAGGTTTGATTTCTAGTCAGGACACAGAGAGAAGCGACTATCGGCATCCCCCTTCTTTTTCTCTTTCCTATCCATAGCCAGTGGCTCGATTGATTTGAGCATTAACCACGGACACTGAATATATCTTGGTTTGTCTAAGTGTCAGCCTTAGGTGCTAAAAATAACTCAGCTGACTCCAGCACCAGCCCCAACAGGGTTTGCCAGGTAGATCCTGGTTGGGGCACATGTGGGAATCTCAATCTCATTACGCCTCCTCTCACTTAAAATAAATAAATAAATAAATAAATAAATAAATAATAAATAAATAAATAAATATGTCCTCATAGGCCCACATAAAGGCACATCATCATGATTTTTCAGAAAATCAAGAGTAAAGTGATAGTCCAAAAATTTTGGGAGGGAAAATAAATGTTATCTAAAAGAAATGATTAGCATAATGGCATGAAACTTCTCAACAGCATTGGATGTTGGAAGGCAGTGGAACAATAAATCTCATAAATATAAGAGACAAATGATTTTCAACCAAGAATCCTATACCTAGCCAACATATCAATTAAGTGGATAAGTTTAGTAGTCATTTTTAGACCTGGAGGAGCTCATAAATGTCTTTTGTTAGCACTCCAACTTGTGAAGATACCAGAGGATATGATCTATTAAGACAATAGAGTACAACATAGAAGAAAAAGATGTTGGACCCAGGAAAGAGGATATCGAATGGAGGAATTAAATGAAGGGAAGTCCTAAGTTTGAAATAGGATAATTGAGATGTGTTTATAGTCACTAATAATAAAGTTACCACTGATTATTGGTTGAACTAAAAATATTGCTATAATTATATTGGAGGAGCCCTGGCCAGTTGTTTCAGTGGATAGAACGTTGGCCCAGCATATGGAAGTTCTGGGTTTGATTCTTGGTCAGGGCACACAAGAAGAGTGTAACCATCTGCTTCTCTCTTCTCTCTCTCCCTTCTTTTCCTCTTCCCCTCCTGCAGGCCGTGGCTTGATTGGTTCAGGTGTTGGCCTGGACACTGAGGATAGCTTGGTTGGTCTGAGTGTCAGCCTCAGGTGCTAAAATTAGCTTGGTTGATTCCAGCATCAGCCCCAGTCTGGGGTTGCTGGGTGGATTCCTGTCAGGGTGCATGTGGGAATCTGTCTCACTATCTCTCCTCCCCTCACTTATAATAAATAAATAAAACAAAATGAAAGTGTATTGAAGGATAAGGGTTGCATAAGTTTATCATGAAAGGTAATTATGTGTAAAACTGGTAGAAGTATTAACATATTATTTAAAAATATAGAAATAACTTTAGAAGTATCAGGTAAGAGAATTAAAATAATTATAAGTTGTTGGACAAGTCTGGGATGCATTTGTGTATGGTTCCCCTGGTTTTCATTATAAGCTTTTAAGTTTTCCTTTTTTTAAAAAAAGTGTATTACTTTGATTACATTTTTGAAAAATAAAAGCATATTAAAATGAAGAAATAAACCTCTACATTTAACCAAAATATAATTATTATTCTTAGAACTGCATTTAAAATATTCATAAACTCTTACCTAAATTTTGTAAACAGTAATTTGTAGGCTCTTTTTCTTGTTTTCAAATAAAAGTATATGAATGCCCTAGAATGATAGTTTATCTTATATTAGAGAAAATGCTCAACTTCCATTCAGATCTTGGAAAAGATTAGTTTCTATCATTAATGGCTTTTAAATCTATTGGGCATTTCTGTGAACATGGCCACAAATCAAGTCACACCTTAGTATTTTCTCTTTGGGGTGAATGATAATCACTGTAGGTGAAGTTGTACTAATAAACTACTGATCTTCCCATTCTGTTCTGACAGTAGGCAGGGATAAATTCCCTGACAATAATTATATTCTACCACTGGTGAATCTATTGAAACAAACAAATAAAAATAGCTGTTATTTCTGAAATATCTGTGGATGCAGAGCTAAACATTACATGACCCCAGTACCCTAAGATGGAAAGTATAATATATATGCATATATATACAGAGCCTTGATATAGAACCAAGAGTTGAAAGTCTAAGAGAGGAAACTGAATGCCCCCTCTTCATTTTTTTTTCTTTTTAAACTTAACTTAGCTGTTTGCTTTGTTTTGTTTTTTTAAGAAAACTACCTTTTCAGCTGCCATTGCAAGTGAGAACCACCCTTCCACTTATTCCCTACTGCTTCCAGGTCATTATTACTACTTTCCTTCAGGCAGACAACTTTGTGTTTTAATGCTCACCCCATCTAGCTATCTCACTATATTTTTCTTCATCATACCAATATTATGTCTCTATGCTCATTTCATATCTAGGACTTTTATATAACCAGTTCACATTATTTGCAAGCACACCAAATTTTCCTAGGTTTTTTTTTTTTTTTTTTTTTTTTTTTTTGCTTTTTTTAACTTCAAAAAAATTTTTTTTTGAAAATTAAATTTAAACAGGATGAAATTGTTCAATAGGAGTACATAGGTTTCAGGTAAACATTTTGATAGCATTTGAACTGTTGATTATGTAATCATTTTTTATCACTTTATATTGGCCCCTCTTTATACCCTTCCCCCAGCCACTCCCACACATTTCCCCTGGTAACCACTTCACTGTTATCTATGTCTATAAGTCTCAATTTTATATCCCACCTATGTCTGAAATTATACAGTTCTTAGTTTTTTTTAATTTACTCATTTCACTCAGTATTATGTTCTCAAGGTTCGTGTATGTTGTCATAAATGATACTATGCCATCATTTCTTATGGCTGAGTAGTATTCCATTGTCTATACAAGGTCCCTCACCATATCGTTGTTCACTTTTCACGGTCTCACTGTATCACGGATTTTTAAATTGTATACATCTAATTTTGTATCGTGGATTTTTTGCTATATCACAGGATTTTGTAATATATTGGTGTTTGTATATATTTATTATTTTAACTATTTTTGTGGTAAAATAAGCATTTTCTAGCCTAATATAAAAAGAGTTTGGAGAATGTTAGTAACAGTGTGGGAAGGGTTTATAAGAGTGTAGTGAGGGTTTACAAAGCCTTGAAATATATATAAATAATAAAATAAATATAATGTTGCTACTTCGCAGATTTTTGCCTATCTCAGGGGGTTCTATAACCTATCCCCCTTGATAGACCACTGTATGTACCACATCTTCTTTATACAGTCCTCTATTGAGAGACACTTTGGTTGTTTTCATGTCTTGGGCATTGTAAATAATGTTGGAATAAATATGGAGGTACATGTGTCTTTACATATCAATGTTTTAAAGATTTTGGGATAGATTGCCAGTATAGAGGTTTCTCGGTCATATGGTAATTCTATTCTTAATTTTTTGAGGAAACACCATACTTTCTTCCATAATGATTGTACTAATTTGCATACCTACCAGCAATGAATGAGAATTTCTTTTTCTCCACAGCTATTCCAACACTTGTCATTACCTGTCTTGTTCATAATAACCAATCTAACAGGTGTGAAGTGATTTCACATTGTCATTTTGATTTGTATTTTTTGAATAGCTAATGAAGATGAGCAGCTTTTCATATATCTGTTGGCCATTTGTATGTCTTCTTTGGAGAAGTGTCTGTTCAGGTCCTGTCCCCATTTTTTAATTTTTATTTTTTTATTTTTCTGAAGTTGAAAGTGGGGAGAGAGAGAAACAGACTTCTGCATGTGCCCAACCAGGATCCACCCGGCATACCCACTAGGGGACAATGCTTTGCCCATCTGCAGCATTGCTCCTTTGCAACCAGAGCCACTCTAGCACCTGAAGCAAAGGCCATGGAGCCATCCTCAGAGTCTGGGCCAACTTTGCTCCAATGGAGCCTTGTCTGTAGGAGGGGAAGAGAGAGACAGAGAGAAAAGAAAGGGGGAAGTGTGGAGAAGCAAATGGGCGCCTCTCCTGTGTGCCTTGGCTGGGAATCAAACCCAGGACTTCCACATGCTGGGCTAATGCTCTACCACTGAGCCAACTGGCCAGGGTCTTTTCCCCATTTCTTAATTGAATTGTTTGCTTGTTTGTTGCCGAACTTTGTGAGTTCCTTATATAATTTAGATATTAACCTCTTATTGAAGCTGTTTGAAAATATCATCTCTCACTTACTGACTGCCTATTTGTTTTGTTTTCAGTTTCCTTTGCTGTGCAGAAGATTTATATTTTGATATAGTAACATTTATTTATTTATTTTTCATTGCTTCCCTTTTGTTGGGGTAAAATTCATAAATTGTTCTATACAGCTAAGGTCCATGAGTTTAAGTACCTATGTTTTCTTCTATGTAATTTATTATTTGAGATCTTATATTTAGGTCATTGATCCATTTTAAATTAATTTTTGTGCAGAGAGGCAAACTGGTGTCAAGTTTCATTCTTTTGCACGTGGCTTTCCAATTTTGCTGGCACCATTTATTGAAGAAGCTTTCTTTTTCAATTGTGTGTTGTTGGCTCCTTTGTCAAAGATTATTTGTCCATATATATGTGGTTTTATTTCTGGGCCCTAAATTTTCTTCTGTTAGTCTGTATGTCTCTTTTTCCTGCTAATAACATGCTGTTTTGATGATTGTGGCATTATAGTATAATTTGAAGTCAGGTAGTGTGATACCTCCAGCTTCATTCTTTTCCCTCAGAATTGCTTTGGCTATTTAGAAGTTTTGTATAGTTCCATACAAACCTGGTGATTTTTTGTTCTATTTCTTTAAAAAATTACATTGGGATTTTGATGTAGATTGCATTAAATTTGTATATTGCTTTGAGTAATATGGCCATTTTAACTGTGTCAGTTCTGCCAATCAATGAACATTGAATATTTTTTATTTCTTTTTCAATTTCTTTCAATAATGTTTTGTAGTTTTTAGTATATAGGTCCTTCACATCCTTTGTTAAATTTATTCCTATGTATTTTATATTTTCTTGCAATTGTAAAAGAAATTATTCTTTTTGAGTTCATTTTCTGATGTTTTGTGGTTGACATATAAGAAAGCAATAAACTTTTGTATATGATTTTGTATCCTGCGACTTTACTGTATTTATTTATTGGTACTAATAGTGTTTTGGTGACATCTTTAGGGTTTTTTCTATATATAGGATCATTTCATCTGCAAAAAGTGATACCTTTCTTCTTCTTTCCCAATATAGATGCTTTTTAGTTCTTTCTTTTGCCTCATTGCTCTAGCCAAAGCTTTCAGAACAATGATGAATAAGAGTGGAGTGGGAATCCTTGTCTTGTTCCTGATTTTAGAAGAAAAGCCTTCATTTTTTCACCATTAATATGAAATTAGTTCATGGTTCCTCATATATGGTCTTTATTATGTTGGGGTATTTTCCCTCTATCCCAATATTATTGAGTGTTTTAAACATTAAGGGATGTTGTACCTTACCAAATGCTTTTTCTGCTTCTCTTGATATGATTATATAATTTTTATTCTTCGTTTTTTTGATGTGCTGTATTACATTGATTGTTTTATGCATGTTGAACCATTCTTGTGCTTCTAGAATGAATCCCACTTGATCATGATATATTATTTTTTTAATGTGATGTATTTGATTTACTAGTATTTTGTTTAGGATGTTTGCATCTCTATTCATTAGATATATTGGTCTGTAGTTTTCTTTTTTGTATTTTTTTTTAAGTTTTGATAACAGTTATGTTGGCCTCATAAAACGTGTTAGAGAATATTGCTGCTTCTATTTTTTGGAAGACTTTGAGAAGGATAGGTACCAAATCTTGTTTGAATGTTTGGTAAAATTTGCTAGTGTAGCCATCTGGTCCTGAGCTTTTGTCTTTTGGGAGGTGTTTAATAGTTGTTCCTATTTCCTCCCTGCTAATAGGTCTATTTAGGTTTTCCACTTCTTTGTGATTCATTCTAGGAAGACTGTATAGTTCTAGGGATTTATCCATTTCCTCTAGTTTTTTGAATTTTGTGGCAAATAATCTTTCATAATATTCTACTATGATCCTTTGTATATCTATGATGTCTGTGGTAATTTCTCCTCTTTCATTTTGGATTTTGTTTTTATGAGTCCTTCCCCTTTTTTCCTTAGTAAGTCTAGCCAGTGGTCTTTTGATTTTATTCATCTATTCAAAGAATCATCTCTTTTTTGTATTAATTTTTTCTATAGTTTTTTGTTTTCTAATTCACTTAGTTCTGCTCTAATTTTTACTATTTCCTTTCTTCTGCTGACTTTGGATAGCCTTTGTTCTTCTTTTTCTAGTCCTTTATGTTGTGATGTTAGGTTGTTTACTTGGGATCTCTCTTGTTTCTTGATATAAGTCTGTTATGGTATAAATTCCCTCTTATGACTGCTTTCACTGCATCCCAGAAATTTTGATATGTTGTGTTGTCATTTTCAATTATCTGTTTTGTTTTGATCACTCCTTTTATTTTTTACATTTTTTTTATTTTCTTCCTTGACCCAGTCATTTTTTTAGAACTATGTTGTTTAATTTCCACATTTTTGTGGATTTCTTTACTTCTTTTTTCAGTTTATTTCTAATTTCAAAGCCTTATGGTCAGATAATATTCTTGGTATAATTTTCATCTTCCTGAATTACTTGATGTTACTTTTATGGCCAAAGATATTGTCTATCCTTGGGAGTGCCCCTTGAACACTAGAGAAGAATGTATAATTTGATGTTTTGGGATGAAATGTCCTGTAAGTGTCTGTTATAACCATTTGATCTAGTGTGTTGTTTAAGGCCGATGTTTCTTATTGATGATCTATCAAAACGCATAAATGATGTGTTGAAATCTCCAAGTATGATTGTGTTTTTGCTTTTATTTTTAGATCAATTAGTAGATTTCTTATATATATTTGATGCTCCCTGGTTCAGTGCATGTATATTAAAAAGTGTTATGTCTTCTTGATACAGTGTTCCCTTTATCATTATGAAATGAATATCTTTGTCTCTGGTTACCTCTATTGTTTTGAATTCAACATTTTCAGATATGAGTATGGCTATACCTGCTTTTCTTAGAATAGTATTTGCTTGAATAATCGTTTTCCAACCTTTCCCTTTGAGTCTACTTTTGTCCATGCAGCTTAGATGTGTGTCTCTGTAAAGGAGCATATGGTTAGGTTTTGTGTTTTATGCAATCTTCTACTCTGTGCCTCTTTACTGGTGAATTTAGTTCATTTACATTTAGGGTAATTATTGACACTTTAAGATTTCCTATAGCCATTTTATATTTCATTTTCTGGTAGCTCTGTATCTCGTTTGGTTCTTCTCTTTTGTGTTTCTGTCAGTTGTTTTTGTTTGGTGGTTTCCATATTTCTTTCCCCCATTTCTTCTTTTTTAAGTTGTGTGTGTTTGAGTAGTGGCTTATTTATGGGTGGTTACTGTTAGGTTATTAAGAGAAAAATGCTCATATGTATAAGAGTTCTTTGTGTTTTGAGTGCTTTTGCACCCCATTTTTCTTTGCTACTACAGTTTTGTATCCTCTCCCCTTTTATGCTATTGTTGTTACAGATGACCCTTGTTTCTATTGTGACTTTCTTGGAACTTTTATATGGTTTTGATTTGTTTTGTTTTTGTGTCTGGTCAAATAATCCCCTTGAGTATTTCCTGCAATGGGCATTTTCTGGTGTTAAATTTTCTGAGTTTCTGTATGTCTGTAATAGTTTTTTTTTCTTCATATATGAAAGATAAGTTTGATGTATATTGTATTCTTTGATAGTAATTTTTCTCTTTTCATTCTTTGAATATTTGGGTCTACTCTCTTCTGACTTTTAGAGTTTATTCTGAACAGTCTGATGATAAACTAATGGGCTTTCCTTTATACGTTATATTCTTCTTTTCCCTAGCTACTTTGAAGATTCTTTGTCATTTCTTTTTGACAATTTTTTTATGATATGTTTTGAAAAAGATCTGTTTGAGTTGAGGTAACTCAGCTTTCTATTCGCTTATTGCATTTGAGGCTTGGAGAATTATCTTTTATTATTTGTTTAAATAGGCTCTCCATACTTCTCTCCCTCTTTTCTTCTTCTGATATACTTATTCTTTTATTGCTCTTTCTTTTTATTGCTTTGTCTAATGGTGTCAGACAATTCTTGTAGAGCACTCTCATTTTTTTTTAAATTCTTGAGTTTCATCCCTTTTTTTCTGTAGCATCTCTAGTTGTCTGTTTTCAATGGCTCTGATTCTTTCCTCTATCTGGCTGGTTCTATTAGCTAAACTTGCTACCTCAGTTTTCAATTCATGTATTGAGTTCTTTATCTGTTTTTTAAAGTTTCAATCTTCTTAGTGAGGTATTTATTTCATTTTCTGAGCTCATTAAATTGCCTCTTTGTGTTTTCTCACATTTCATTGAGTATTTTCAGAACTTTAATTTTCAATTCATTATCAGTTGTCTCCTAAGTTTTCACGTGATTTAGATTATTTTCTGGAGATTTTTCATTTTCTTTCTGAACTATATCTCTGTTTTGTGTAGCCATGGTATTCAATTTCTTCTTCATTGAGAGTGGTATTTTTTAAAAGCCCTAACCCAAAAAAAACCCTAAAAATATGAAAAATCAAAATTAGAAAATGCAATAAAAATATAAAGATTTTAAAATGAAGAAAAGTAAAAAGAAAAACCACAGAAAACAAAGTTTGAAAAAAATTCTAAACAAACTCACAGAAAAATAATAAAAAATAAAACAAAATTCAAAAGGTATAAATTGAAAAAAGAATAAGGAAAACAGGTTAAAAAAAAAAAGGAAAAATATATTTTAGTTTTGAGTGGTATCTTCCAGTAGATGTCACTGTATTATAGGTTTTAGCTCTGTGAAATTCCTGGGCTGTTCTCCACTGATATGTTGCTGTCACAATGATGTCAGTGTGGTGGTAGTTGCATTGATGGGTGGAACATGTTTTGAGGGCTTTACGGCTTCAGGTTTATGGCTTTGGCTTTATGGTTTTAATGCTCTACCAGTGGTGATTTCAGGCTTCTGGGTGCTCCTCACCAGGTATCAACAGACCTGGGGACCAGACATGGAGCACCTATGTTCTTCAGGGCAGAGATTTGCTCTGGAGAGCAAGCTGTGGGTTTTGTCACTGCCACTCTCTGTACCCATGAGTTGAGGAAGCTGGGGTCTGGAAAGTTGGGAGGCTACACTTTAGTTTTCTCTATCTCTGCTGAATGTGGGCTGCAGGCAGACTGCATGAACACTGGCCATGATCCTTTGCTCTGTCTGCTTTGGTTTAGTTTATTATCCTCTGCCCCTCTATCTCACCACTCCTCCCAGCAGAAAGAGACCCAGTCACTCTGGGTTTCCTTCTTTGTACCCTTCAGACAAAATCAATCAGCCTGAGCTTGCCTCTTCCTTGTAGTCCAGCAGATTAAAAAAAAAACAACTCAGTCACTCTGGGTTTGTCTCTTCTCAAGATTCTGCTGCAAATACCTTTTGACTTCTGCCCCACTTTTTATTTTCTGCCCCACTTTTTTACCCATCCTATCTTTAGGCCAGTCCATGCATAGGCTATTGAGACATGCTTTTAAATCCAGTGGGGGTTCTTTTGCTCTGTTATAGTTGTTCTATTTGTTGAAACTTCAAGGGGAGGTATCAGGAGTGTCACTCACACTGCCATTACTCTGACTTCATCCCTTTCTTTGTTTTTCAATTTGATGACTTATCTGATATAAACTAGAATTGAGCCTATGGCCAGTAATATCAAATGTCCTCTGAGTTGTCAACCCTGCCAAGCACTGCTACTGATTCCACCAGTAAGTAAGGACTTTGCAAATGAACCAATTGATTCCCTGTAATACTTGTTCTAGTGTTTTGTTTTATTATTTTAGGAAGTACAAAAGAGTTAAGTCAGACAGTGGTATTTGTATGTTTGGCACTGTCACCCAATATCAGAAAACCTTATGGTTACCTTTTTACAGACTCATGAGGTCATATGTTCTGCAGAGCTCTCCTTTATGTCATTCTTGGTCAGTGGTCAAATTTTAGTTTCATTTGTGGTTATTTATCTTCCCCTCACTTCATATCTGTATATTCTTCTGTACTTTTTTCCTAGAATTATCTTCCTACTCCTCATAAACTTCCCTTTACTTCCTTTAGGAAATACTACAGTATTCACCATTCAGCAAGATCAGCTTTTTCACTGAATGATACCTCCAGCTAACTCCTCTTAACTGATACCATTTCTGAGCTGAGATCCCTTCTACTGCCTTCCAGTTTGGTAGTAGCTGATCATCTTCTTACTCTTATTTTCTGGAAGTGTAGTTCACATCTTCTTAATCCCAATATTGCTTTCAGACTATTACTCTTCTGTCTCATATTGAAGCTATCTCATTTGAAGCTCCAGATCTTCACCTGTATTTTTATACATTAGGATTTCCTGTTTTCTCCTTGTTTCCTTGATATTTTCTTTTGCACTCAAATCAACGTATCTCACTAACCTCATGGGATTTCACTTCTTAATTTTATTTCTCTGCTTTCATGCCATCCATTTTTGACCAATAGTTAGAATGATCATTTAAAATTATAAATTAAAAACATTTTTCCCAAAATACTTTAATGGCTTTTTACTACACTTACATTACAATTTATAATCCTCAACATGGCTTTCAAAGCCTTACAGGATTTGGTCCCCAGATCTCTGATAATGACTATCAGCATGCTTTTTCTTTTCTTTTACTTCACATAGATCACAGATGGCCTCCTTGATGATCCCTGTAAAGTCACTCTCATTCCAACCCCAAGTGCTTTGTCATTACTATTTTCTCTCTCTGGAAGTTTTGTTGTACAGATCTTTTTATGGCTTGCTTTCTTATTTTATTCAGATCTCTGCTCACCTTGTCAGACTTTCTCTGACTAGCACTCATAATCCTTCTCTGCCTCTTTCTTGCTTTATGTAGCACCTTATACTTCTCATCTCCTCACATTATATTGCTATATATATTTAGCTGCTTACATGTTTATTATATGCTCCCCTTGGAATGTAAGCTCCTTGAAGGCAGGGGCCATGTTTTACTCTTCAGTGCTGCAGCCCAGCACCTAGCACAGAACCTGCCATGTAGTAGACTCTCAGCAAATACTTAACAAATGAATGAATAACTAAATAACTTCTGTAGTTTCTCAAAATCCATGATTCCCTCTGTTGTCCTTGCTTTCCGATCAAGCCTTGGCTGCATGGAGTATCATGACAGCCACTCACCAGCACTCCTCAATCACCTCAATGCAACTACTCTACTGCTTTCTGGGAAAAAAATTATAGACATTAGTAGATTAATGAAAGTTATGAGCTTATACTCTTGAATTTCTCTGGTCCTTCAACCTGTGCCTGCAATCCTTCTCTGAGTCCCTAAAATGTTCTATCTTTTTTTCCCTATAAACCTATTTTAAATCTTGACCATGTTTCACTTTCTGTATGGGGAATGTACAAACAATTGTATTAGATTTGCCTTAACTTACCGTGTACATTTCATCCCACCAAAGAATAGATAGTATTTGAGTCTCATCCACTCTTTGCTAGGCTGTCAGCTGGCCTCAGATAATTCCCTACTTATGCTATGGATACTTTCTGCCCTCTGAGTAAACAGGTCCAAATAATTACTTTTCTTCCACTTGGATCATCTCTCCTTTGTATTGGGTTATTGACCTCTTTATTTTATTTTATTTTATTTTAATTATATTTAGAAAATTAACTTTAACAGAGTGACATTAATCCAAAAGAGTACTTAGGTTTCAGGTAATCATTCTTTCTAATCACATATTTCCTTCATCTTTTGAATTAATTCTCTTGACTGATTATTTATAATTGTACATTTTTGTGTGTTTTCTCCCTTATATTTAAGTTTTCTCTTATTTTTTTTATTTAGAAATTAAGTTTTATAGGGTTATATTAATCAATTAGGGTACACAGGTTTCAGGTTAACATTTCTGTAGCACTCAAACTGTTGATTGTGTTGTATACCCATCACCCAAAGTCAATTCATTATCCATCACCTTATATTTGTCCCTCATTTAGTCCCACCACCCAACCTGCTTCCCCCTGGTACGCACTTCAATTTTATCTATGTCCACGAGTCTCAGTTTTATATTCCACCTATGTGTGAAATCAAAGTCTTTAGCTTTTTCTGATATACTTATTTCACTCAGTATAATGTTCTCAAGGTCCATCCATGTTGTCATAAATGGGAAAATATAATTTTTTGTGGCTGATTAGTATTCAATTGTATATATGTACTACATCTTTATCCAATCCTTCTTCCAGGGACACTTTGGTTGTTTCCATGTTATTGCCACTGTAAATAATGCTGCAATGAACATAAGTGTGCATAACAATATTTTCGAGTTTTGGGGGTATATACCCAGTAGAGGGATTGCCAGGTCATAAGGTAGTTCTATTATCAATTTTATGAGAAACCACTATATTTTCTTCCATAATGGTTGTACAAATTTACATTCCCACCAGCAGTGAATGAGGGTTATTCTTCTCCATAGCCTCTCTAACACGTCTATTTACCTGTCTTGTAGATAACAGCCAATATAACAGGTGTGGGGTAATATCTCATTGTAGTTTTGATTTGTATTTCTGTAATAGTTAGCAAAGATGAACATCTTTTCGTACATCTGCTGACCATTTCTATGTCTTCCTGGAGAAATGTCTGTTCAGGTCATCCTCCAGTTTAAAAAAAATTTTTTTTAATTTACTTTGTTGACATAATTTCAATTGTTCCAGTGAATATAACACATTCAACCCCCTGCATCATGTGCCCCATACCCCATGCAAAGTCCCTTTCCATTCCCAGTTTGCCCCTCTTTTCCCACTCCCCCCTACGTTCTTCTCCTCTTTCCTTCTTGGTCTTGCTACCCTATCATCTGTATCTATGTGTTATGTACATATAAATTCCTTAATCCCTTCACCTTCTCTGATCCCGTTTTCTCATCCCCCTTCCTCCTAAGATCTGTTCATCTGCTCCCTGTCACCCCACCTCTGCCTCTATTCCATTCCTCAGTTCACTGTGTTCATTACATTCCACATATAAGTAAGATAATATAATATTTGGCTTTTTCTGCCTGGTTTTTTCACTTAGCATAATAATCTGCAAGTACATCCATGCCATCATAAAACATAAAATTGCTTTTTTTCATGACTGCATAGTGTTCCACTGTGTATATGTACCACAGCTTTCATATGAACTTGTCCACTGATGGACACTTGGGCTGTTGCCAGATCTTAGCTATTGTAAACAATGCTGCAATAAAAGTGGGGGTGCATATATTTTTTTGAATTAGTGTTTTGGGATTCTTAAGATATATTCCTAAAAGTGGGATAGCTAGGTCAAAAGGCAGTTTCATTTTTAATTTTTGAGGAAACACCATACTATATTCCACAGTGGCTGAACAAGTCTTCATCCCCAACAGCAATGCAAAGGGTTCCCTTTCCTTCACACCCTCACCAGCATTTGTTTTGTGTTGATTTGTTAATGAAAGCCATTCTGACAGGTGTGAGGTGGTATCTTATTGTGATTTCAAATTGCCTTTCTCTCATGATTAATGACATTAAACATTTTTTCATGTCTATTGGCTATCTGTATGTCCTCTTTGGAAAAGTGTCTATTCAGTTTCTTTGTCCATTTTTAATTGGATTATTTACCTTCATGGTGTTGAGTTTTAGAAGTGCTTTATAAATCTTTGTTATTAACACCTGATCAGAATGTATTGGCAAATATGTTCTCTTATAGAGTGGGTTGTCTTTATATTTTGTTAATGTTATCTTTTGCTATGCAAAAGCTTTTTAGTTTGATAGAATCCCATTTACTTATTTTGTCCTTTATTTCACTTGCCTGCAGAGCTATATTGGCAAAAATATTGCTAGGAGAGATATCAGAGAGTTTACTGCATGTACCTGTTCAATTTTCCCAACACCATTTATTAAAGAGACAGTTTTTACTTCATTATATACTCTTGCCTCCTTTATCAAGTATCAATTGACCATAGAGGCATGGATTTATTTCTGGATTATCTGTTCTGATACATTGATCTATATGCCTGTTCTTATGCCAGTACCAAGTTGTTTTTATTACAAAGGCCTTGTAGTATAAGTTAATATCAGGAAGTGTGATACCTCCCACTTTGTTCTTCATTTTAAAGTTTGCTGAGGCTATTTGGGTTGATTTTTGGTTTTATATAAATTATTGGAATATTTGTTCTAGATCCATGAAGTATGCCTTTGATATTTTAACAGGAATTGTATTGAATCTATAGGTTGCTTTGGGTAGTATAGAACTTTTAATAATGTTATTTTTTCTTAATCATGAACATGGTATATGCTTCCACTTGTTTGTATCTTCCTTGATTTCTTTTTTCAATGTCTTATAATTTTCTGAGGACAAGTTTTTTATCTTCTTGGTTAAATTTACTCCTAGGTCCTTTTTTGTTTTGGTTGCAATAGTGAAGAGAATTATATCTTTAATTTCTCTTTCTGACAGTTTATTGTTGGTGTATAAAAATGTCACTGATTTCTCAATATTAATTTTATATACTGCCACTTTGCCAAATTAATTCATTAGGTCAAGTAGTTTTTTCACTGAGATTTTAGGGTTTTCTATGTACAGTATGTGAGCAGCAAATAATGACAGTTCTATTTCTTTTTCAATTTGGATGCCTTTTATTTTTTATTCTTGTATGATTGGCTGTGACTAAAACTTCTAGAACTATGTTGCATAAGACAGGTGAAACAGGATATTCCTGTCTTGTTCCTGATCTGAAGGGAATTGCTTTTAAATGCTGCCAACTGAGTATGATGTTGGCTGTCAATGTGTCATATATGTTCTTTATTATATTGAGGTATGTTCCTTATATTACCACTTTGCTCAGAGTTTTGGTCATAAATGGGTGCTGGATTTTATAAAATTATTTGTTTTTTTATCTATTGATATAATCATGTGATTTTTGTCCTTCATTTTGTTTACATTATTAATCACACTTATTGATTTGTGAATATAGTACCAGCCTTGACTCCCAAGAATAAATCAATCCCACTTGATCATGATGTATAATTATTTTAATGTACTTCTAGATTCAGTTTGGTAATATTTTTGTTGAGAATTTTAGCATCTATATTCATCAGAGATATTGGCTTATAGTTTTCTTTCTTTGTAATGTCTTTACCTGGTTTTCAAATATGGAAAATGCTTTCTTCATAAAATGAGCTTGGAGTCTTCTATTCTCTCAAATTTTTTGAAATAGCTGGAGATGGATAGTGTTTGTTCTTCTTTAAATGTTTGGTAAAATTAGCCTGTGAAGCCATCCTGTCCAAGACTTTTTTTTTGCTGTAAGTTTTTTAATAACTGTTTCGATTTCATTTCTTGTAATCAGTCTATTTGTTTTCTTATTCTTCCAGATTGAATTTAGGATGGTTGTATGTTTCTAGAAATGTATCCATTTTGTCTAGGTGGTCAAATTTTTTGGTATATAGATCTTTGTAGTATTTTGTTACAGTCCTTTTTATTTCTGTGGTGTCAGTTGTTACTTCTCCACTTTCATTTCTCATTTTATTTGTTTGGGTCCTCTTTTTTTCGTAATGAGTTTGGTTAAAGATTTACATTTTCAGAGAACCAGTTTTTAATTTCATTGATCTTTTGTTGTTGTTTATTTTCTACCCTCTATGTCATTTATTTCTGCTCTGATCTTTATATTTACTTTCTGCTACTTTCTCTGGGATTTATTTGTTCTTTTTCTACTTCTTTTTAGTGCAGGGTTAGGTTGTTTCTTTGAGTTTTTTTCATGCTTCTTAATGTATGCCTGTAATGCTATGAACTTCCATTTCAAGATCCCAAATTTACATAAAGTAATTTTTTTCTTTCTTTCTTGTTCTTCTTGTTTTTCATTTATTATTTTAAAACATGCTATTTACCCTCCAAGTGTTTGAATGTTTTTTAGTTGCTGTTGATTTCTAGTTTTATGTTCCTGTGGTCAGAGAAGATGCTTGGTACAATTTCAAACTTTTAAAATTTATTGTTACTTGTTTTTTGTCTTAACATGAGGTATATCCTAGAAAGTGTACCATGAGCCCTTGAAAATAATGTATATTCAGCTGCTTTGTGGTAAAATGTTCTGAAGATATCAATTAAATGTTGGGGTCCAACCACAACAAGTATATACCAGGGTCCCAAACAGGAAAAGGTATGGAATTGAAATAAATGATAGAAGACTTAAAGATATATATAGATATATATATATATATATATATATAGCTAGATATATATTAGATAAATGGGTTCAGGAGGATGCCACGGCAAACAGTCTCTACTGTTCATTAGCCATAACATCCATGCTCCCAGAAGCACATCCACTTTTATTCATAGAAAAAATGTGGTCCATCAGCAATTCAATTAAGTTTCCAAGGCAACTCAAAGACAACACCCACCATACCATCCAAATCTACTTTACACTAATAAGAAACTAGCTTCCAGCCTCTTCTAGAAAACATGGGTGAGAAAAATGAGAATCAGGTGTAGCTCTTTGTTAACAAGGCAAATGAGGTGGGGTTCAGGCCCAGCACCTCTGTCCAGATTGCAAAAATATTGTTTATTTATTCGGTCCCCAACATATCTCCCTTTATATATATATATACATATTTTAAATTTCAATTCTTGTGCTGTGATTCATACTTGTATGAATTTCTATGTTCCAATTTGGAGGAAGACTAGAAAACTATAAAATAAACAACAAAATTGAAATAGCCAATGCTAACAGATACTATAACAAGTGTCCTAATACAATTAAGTGATTAGATTATCAAGCAAAATCTTAACTAATACAACAGGATCTATAATAAAAATTCCTGCCTGACCAGGCAGTGGCGCAGTGGATAGAGTGTCAGACTGGGATGCGGAGGACCCAGGTTCAAGACCCTGAGGTCGCCAGCTTGAGCACGAACTCATCTGGTTTGAGCAAAAGCTCACCAGCTTAGACCCACGGTCGCTGGCTCCAGCAAGGGGTTACTCGGTCTGCTGAAGGCCCACGGTCAAGGCACATATGAGAAAGCAATCAATGCACAACTAAGGTGTTGCAATGTGCAACGAAAAACTAATGATTGATGCTTCTCATCTCTCTCCATTCCTGTCTGTCTGTCCCTGTCTATCCCTCTCTCTGACTCACTCTCTGTCTCTGTAAAAAAAAAAAAAATTCTTATACTTGACCGTGGGCCTTCAGCAGACCGAGTAACTCCTTGCTTGAGTCAGAGACCTTGGGTCCAAGCTGGTGAGCTTTTGCTCAGTCCAGATGAGCCTGTGCTCAAGCTGGAGACCTTGGGGTCTTGAACCTGCGTCCTCCGCATCCCAGTCCGATGCCCTATCCACTGTGCCACCGCCTGGTCAGGCAAATTTCTTACAGTCTTAAATGTCCTTAACATGTTAATGTAATTTCCCCAAGTCCATCTTTACACCGTCACTTCATATTATTTGTAAATGTAACCCAACCCCACTTCAGTCTGAGAAATGTCCCAAGGAGCAGGAGTCACACATGTTCAGGAAAAGTCCACAAGGCACTGGAGTTGTGATCACATTTCCACACTTTGCAGCTAAAGTCCAAGTCCTAATGACCACTGCTTCTAGCTGGTAACAATTAAGATAGACTGGTAAAGCTCTCTGCAGCATGTATGGAGATGGAGCTTCCATTTTTTTAAACTGGGGAGATGAACCCAGGGTGCCTTTCCCTGGAGCTCTGCAGCCATAGCATGGTGAAGAGAACCTTGGGATACACTGTGCTGGGTGACAGAGGTAAATTCATCTAAATTAGGAGCAGGTTCCAGCCTAAAATAGGCATGGGGCATTAAGGCAGGAGGTATAAAGGAAACACTATATCAGAAAATAAAGACTATCAACACCCACAGAGATCTTCGAGGGATAAATAAAAATCCAAATATCAGGCAAGGCATAGTAAGTGGCCCTCATGTCCACAAGAAATGAGATCAGTTTACCTGCTACTTGGAAGAAATACCCTAGGCCCATCCATGGTGATGTAAGATGGGGCCAACAGCCCTGGGCACTTTAGCCTTCAGTGGTAAGTCCCAGGAGGCTGGGAAAGAATAGGTCACAGGTGGCTGGAGTGAGGCTGGAAGAGACTGAACCCTCTCTTAGAGGAGTGAGGGGACAGCTTACCTTCCAGTGTCCCTTTTCTTTCCATAGCAAAGGTATATCCTTAGTAGTGGCAGAGAAGCCTGGCCGGCTTTAGCTCAATGACCTTCCTTTCCACTCTTGAAGCAGGGCCCTGATGAGTCCTATGAGGTCCCCTTGGGGCATTGGAGCCTTTAAGGGTGTATGCCAAGAGCTGGTATTTTTCCTGATCTCTTTTGGGCTTTATCTGCCTTTTCTTTTCCTATTGGTCATTACAGACCTTAAAAGCCATGCTCAGAAGATCTCAGTAGGGTTTTGAGGGTCCACATACACCTATATAAACTTTTTCTGTATATCTGGAACTATTTAGAAAAAGACAAAACAGCATTACTAGCTGGATCAGATAAAAGAGGGTAGAAGTTTGCAAAAGAAAGAGGTTTGGTGTCTCCTGTACATCAGCATTCAAAAGAAATTCTTCAAAGCAGGAGTTCCAAGACATGACTCCCCTCCTTTTTATATATGTGTGTGTGTGTGTGTGTGTGTGTGTGTATAATTTCAATTGACCCTTAAGCATTTGTTGAGTACACTCCACAACACCTTGATCTCAAAAACTGCAAGGAACACTTGTCTCAATTCCAACCTCCAACAAATAGAGCAAATGAACTTTCAAGCAACATTCTCACACCCATCAAAACACTTCTACCCAATTAATCAACAGGCAATTCAAAGAGTAAAAAAAAAAAAAATACACCTTTGTTAAGCATCTCCACCCTGCTTCAAGCTTTGCAGCTACAGCAACTTTAGCTTGGAACAGTTTGGCCAAATTAGGAAATTTTTAGGATTTTCATTTCATTTTATCCAAATTTCAGTGAGCGCACTTTACTTGTTCCAATTAAACTTTTAAATTTGTAAGGATGATATTTTATTTTTACAACATTGGAGCCAGCATTTTCAATTTTTGCATGCATAAACTTAATTCAGGCCTTGAAGACAGACACATTTAGACATTAAATAAAGACTTCACATATAATTACACAAATCAAGAGTAAAACCCAGGATTTTAGAGATTAGAATGTGGCCTGCTTGATCTTAAGTAGGGCTATTTTAATAGGAATGTGGTAAGAATAAATACCAAACAGAAATCTCTCTTGAAAAATATTAAGTTGGCCATATGAGATTTTTGTTTAGGCATATCCAAACAGGCTCTCTCTTCGCCGTCTTTCCAGGCATGGAACAGGAAAGAAATAAAATGATCCAAAACATTAAAGAAAAACAACTTTAAGAAGTACCCTAGTCTTTTCATTATTCTCAACAGAAAAAAAAGGATGAAAGCATAGTAAAATAAGTCTTATACAATTGTTCTTGTAAAGTGAGTCCCTCATTCAGAATCATGGTATCTCACCAATTGTTCAGGAATCCACCAAGGACCTTCAGCAGACCTAGGAAAAATATACACATATCCTCGGCCCCATAAGAGAACAGGGTCTGGCCCTTGACAGATTCCTGTGAGTGGGTCTCTCCATTGCACTTCCAGGAAGGCTTTTCTTTTAGGATTCCAGAGTCTCTCAGCTGCTGAATGACCCTGTACATCAGTATTCAAAATATTTAAAGTGAAAAGAGCATAAGAAAGAAGATTTGCAGAGTTCGAGGGTATAATTCCTGTTTTTTATTTTTTCTAATTGGTTTTTAAGTGTTTGATGTGCATGCTCTACAATGCCTTGACCCTGGGGATTGTAAGGAATTCCCATCTTTAGGTCAATACTAAAAGTCTGACAAAATGTAGTAAATGCTTTTCCTACATATGCAGGAGCATTGTCAGTTTTAATAATAATTTAGGAAGTCCAATAATAGAAAATGCATACAAACAATGAGCTAACATGCTTAGCAGCCTCTCCTGTTCTGGCAGAAGCTACCATAAATCCAGAATAAGTATCCACTGTAACTTGGACTAAGGACTGTTTGCCAAATGAAGTTATATGACTGTTTGCCAAATGAAGGTATATGAGTAACATCCATCTGTCAAAGTTGTCCTGGTAGCAGTCCTCGTGGGTTAACTCCAAACAAAGGGACAGATTGTAATATAGGACACCTTGAACAGGATTTAACAATCTGTCATTCCACTTTCTGAGAAAGTTGAAACTGTTTATGTAGGGCTGCAGCATTCTGGTGATGAATAGTATGAGACTGAATTGCTTGATCTGTCATGGTTGTTCCAATAATTTTCTTTTGAGTAGCTTGATCCTAATAATTTCTGGAAATAGTTTAAAGTTTTCAAATAATCTGTTCTGATTTCTAATTTTTGTGGATGAATTTGTTGTCCCTCAATAATGTGAGAAAGGCTAAGATTGTTGTACGTTTTCAGGAGTTATATAAAGTCCTGATTCTTTCAAAGAATGTTTTAGTTGTTGCAAAATAGTCAGCGTAGTATGTTTATCTGGATGAGCAATAAGAATATCATCCATATAATGAGTTATGTATGCCTTAGGGTGATTCCTTCGTGCTGGAGAGATAGCTTGAGCAACATATTTTTGGCACAAGGTAAGACTGTTAGCCATACCTTGAGGCAAAACTCTCCACTGGTTTCACTCCATGGGAGGCTGGAAATTAAGTGAAGGAACATTGAATGCAAAACACTTGCAATCATGAAGGTTTAAAAGATAGTAAGAAAACAATTCTTCAAGTCAATAACTACAAGGTGATAATTCCATGGAATGGCAGTAGGAGAAGGGAGTCCTAGCTGGAGAGGACCCATAATTTCCATAATCTTATTTATTGCTCTCAAATCTTGTAATAGCCTTCAGTTTCCTGATTTCTTTTTAATAACAAATATAGATGTATTCCATGGGCTATTAGAAGGTTTAATGTGCCCAAGCTGTAACTGTTCTTGTACCAATTGAGCAGCTGCCTTAAGTTTCTCCTGAGAAAGGGCCATTGGTCTACCCATACACATACAGGATTATCTGATTTCCAAGTAATTGGGTCTGCATAAAGCATTATTGGGGTAGCAGGAGCTACCAAGGCCCCTATGCTAAATTTTGATACCCTAATCCACTCCTTCTGGTATTAGGTGCCACTTCTCTGGGGGTGAGAATTCCGTGCTGTTCTTTCCCTAATCCCTTAGCGGGCAGAAATCCCTGATCAAGCATTTGAGTACTGACTAAGCTATTAGGACTGATAGGCAAGGCTTCCATATTTTTCAAAACATCTCTACCCCACAAATTAACTGGCAATTCAGGGAGCACATAAGACTGAAAAAATCCAGAATGACCTTTTTTATCTTCCCATTTTAAAAAAACTAGAGCTTTGTTGAGGGGATTTACTCTGCCCTATACCTTGTAATTCTGTGACTGCTGCATGAGTGGGACAGGAATGAGGCCAATGTAGCTTAAAATAATAGATACATCAGCTCCAGTATCTAATAGTCCTTTAAATTTATGCCTTTGTATTGTTAGTTCCATTTTAGGGCATTCATGACCTATTTTTTGAACCCAATAGGCAGCATCAGTGGAACCAAATCCTCGATTCTTTTGGGGTGCCTTTTGCAGGGTTTGGCCTTCTCTTAAAGGAGGTAAGAGGATTAATTGAGCAATTTTTATATCAAGGGAGATAGTGACTATATTCCTCAGAGTGTGAACCATTACTTTAATTTCCCCTATATAATCCGAACCTATTACTCCAGGAGAACAAAAAATTCTCTTATAGTTAAATTACTTTTGCCTAATAAAAGTCCTATTTTGTTACTGGGAAGTAACCCAAAAATTCCAGTGGGTATAGCTTGAGGTCCCAACTCTGGAGTTAATACAAATTGAGAGGTGGAATTGAGGTCCAGTCTTGCACTACCTGTTGTTGCTTGGATTAGTTGGGCAATGTTTGGCCTGCTGGAATCATAATTTGCTGAGGAAACACCTACATTACCCCTATTGTTTGATGGGGCTGGGAAGGGCCCCATTGTCCATTTCCCTGGCTTTTGGTGGTATATTTAGATTTACACTGAGAGGGGAATGCTTCTCCACCACTGCTCCGGGTCTGCCCCACCCATCACGACCCGGTGAGGCGGACAGTCCCGCTGTGGCTTGCGTTTCTAAGAGGGGACTATGATGGGTACATGCTGGTGGCTGCTCAGGCGCAAGGTGGCAGTAGCCTCCACGGCTTCTCTGAATCCTTTGCCCTTGGGCATTATATCTAGACTTACACTCATTTGCCCAGTGTTTCCCTCTCCTACAACGTGGGCAGAGGTCCAGAGCCTTAAGGACTGGTCGTCCTTGAGGGAGAGGCCAAGACTGATATCCCAGGGGAGTAGGGCAGTTTCTAGCAAAATGCCCTACACCCCCACACTGGAAACAATATCCATGGGCAAAAGTACTTCCCCAACTTTTCTTCCTTTGCTTGTTCTGCCTTTTATCAAAGTATCGTCCTGGAAATCTCGCCTTAATGTCTGTGGCAAAAGCAAGACCTTGCATGTATGAAATCCTAACATTAGCACACATTCTCATATAGTCCTCTATATCTCCCTTCTTGCAGTGAGGCCGAAGTGCAGCCCAACAAGCTGAATTAGCATTTTCATATGCTAATTGCTTTATCAAAATCTTTCCTACATTTTTATCCTCTACTATTCTTTTGACTGCTTGAATTAGCCATGAAACAAATTCTTAATATTGTTCATTAGGACCTTGCCTAATTTTTCCAAATTCTTCCGTTTTGGCCCCTGAAGTAGGCAGGCATTTCCATGCCTTTGTGGCTATCTGATTAATTATATCATAAATAGTTAGTTGATACTCTAATTGATTTGCTGTATGGGCATATTGTCCTTCTCCAGTTAACATATCTGCAGTAAAAACAACCTCCTCTTGCTGATTTTTCTCATCCTGCTCCATGGCCTTTTCATAAAAGTCTGATTTTCATAGCAAATAATCACTCCCGGAGAGACAGGCATGAGCAATCGCCTTCCAGTCATTTGGTGGTAGAGCCTTTGCACTAATAGTATCTAATAAACCAAGTGTAAAAGGGGCACTAGGCCCATACTGAGCACAAGGAAGTTTTTTTTTTCAGTTTTAAAAGGTACAAGTTCATGCTCTCTCACTAGTTTCCCTTATTGTTCTTTCTACAACAGGAAAACAGGTAAAGCCAGTTATTGTTTCCCTTATATTTCAAGCTTGGTCTATTGTTGGAGTGGGGATTTCCCAGATTTTGAGCTATAGACTGTGGAATTAGCCGGATAATGGTACGGAGGAGCAGAGGATTGAATGTAAGAAGGAGCCGAGGGTAGCGGAGGTCTCGCTGTTAAGACAGCCATAGCTGCAAAATTTTTATCCCCCGAGTCATTCTTAGACTCCAAGTTGTTTCCACATTCACATCTCTCTACTTCTGGCTCACCCTGATACTCTTTCTCATATGAAAATACTTCTACGAAAAGGTCTCTTATTTTTGATCCTAGCACTCCCATATATATTTTCTCTCAAATTATTTCTTATAATTTCTCACCAAACTCTACTTAAAAGCTTAACTCTTTAAAAGCTTTATACTTACTTTGTATGCACACTTCTGGGGCTTCCATAACCTCTCCTCTTTCCCTTTTCTGATGACCACACGTATGGGTGCCAATTGTTGGGGTCCAACCACAGCAAGTATATACAGGGGTCCCGAACAGGAAAAGGTATGGAATTAAAATAAATGATAGACAGAGACTTAAAGATATATATCGGTTCAGGAGGATGCCATGGCAAACAGTCTCTACTGTTCATTAGCTGTAATGTCTGTGCTCCCAGAAGCACATCCACTTTTATTCATAGAAAAAATGTGGTCCATCAGAAATTCAATTAAGTTTCCAAGGCAACTCACAGACAATACCAACCATACCATCCAAATCTGCTTTACACTAATAAGAAACTAGCTTCCAGCCTCCTCTGGAGTACATGGGTGAGACAAATGAGAATCAGGTGTAGCTCTTTGTTAACGAGGCAAATGAGGTGGGGTTCAGGCCCAGCACCTCTGTCCAGATTGCAAAAATACCCTGTTTATTTATTTGGTCCCCAACAATTAAATCCAATTGGTTTAGTCTGTCATTTAATGCTACTGTTTCTTTGTTAATTTTCTGTCTGGAGGATCTATTCATTGAAATTAGTAGGGTATTAAAATACCCTACTATTATAGTATTCCTGTCGATCTCGTCCTTTTTGTCCATCAAAATCTGCTTTATATATGTATTTAGCTGCATAAATATGTACAATGGTTATAGCCTCCTGTTGGATTGCTCCCTTCATTATTATGTAATGAGCTTCTTTTTCCCTTACTATAGCCTTTGTTTTAAATGCTATTTTGTCAGATATAAGTACTTCTACTCCAGCTTTTGTTAAATTTCCGTTTTCATGAAATACTTTTTTTCCATCCCTTCACTTTCAGTCTATGTGTTCTTTTGTTCTGAGGTGAGTCTTTTGTTGACAGCATATATATGGGTTCTGTTTTCCTATCCATGTAGCTATGCTGTGTCTTTTGATTAGATCATTTAACCCACTTATATTTAAGGTTATTTTTGATATTTACTTTTATTTATTGCCATTTTATTATCTGAACTTACAATCTTCTTTTTCTCAATTTCTTTTTCCCTTTTCTTTTATTATAGCAGGCCTCTTAACTTTTATGCAGTACTGGTTGGTTCTAATGAGTTCCTTGAGTCTTTTTTGTCTGAGAAATGTTTTACTCCTTCAATTTTAATTGATAGCTTTGCTGGATAAAGTAGTCTTGGTTATAGGTTCCTGCTTTGCATCACTTGATTATTTCTTGTCAATCCCTTCTGGCCTCAAGTGTTTCTGTTGAGAAGTTGGATGTCATATTTGTGGGGGTTCCTCTGTAGGTGATTAACTGCTTTTCTCTTGCAGCTTTTAGTATTCAAACTTTGTCTCTTTACTTTAGCATTTTAATTATGATGTGTTTTGATGTAGTCTTCTTTAAGTTCATCTTTAATGAGACTCACTGTGCTTCTTGTATTTGTGTGACTTTTCCTTCACCGATTTAGGGAAATTTTAGCTATCCTTTCTTCAAACAAGTTATCTATCCCTTGTTAGTTCTCCTCTCCTTCAGGAACTCTTATGATGCAGATGTTGTTTCTCTTCATGTTGTTGCAGAAGTCTTTTAAAGTTTCCTCAGTCTTTTTGAGCCTCTTTTCTTTTTGCTGCTCTACTTGTGTGCTTATGTTTATCTTGTCCTATAAATCAGTGATTTGATCCTCCACTTCATCCAGCCTGCTGTTGATCTCTTCTAGTGTAGTCTTCCTTTTTGATATTGTATTTGTCATTTCTGATTGGTTCTTTTTTATTATTTCAGTGTTCTTTTTGATACTGGCTATCTCTTTGTTTAAATTCTCATCATGGTCATCCATTGTTGCTTTAATATCCTTGAGCATCCAAAAATCATTACTTTAAACTCTGTGTCTGGTAATTTGGTTACTTCCATTTCATTTAGTTATTTTTCTGGGGATATATCTTGTTGATTCATTTGGGTCATATTTCTTTGTATTCACATTTTGTATGTGTATTAGGTAGTGCTGTCTCACTTTGAAATTTGTTGTGCTGTCTTAATGAGGAAGATGGGCTCAGTGGTACTGACCTAGAGGCCACCTGAGTTTCTTGCTCTTGGAATATTTCTTGAGTATTGTATTTAGCCTTCTGTTGTACGTAAGTTTTGAGTGCAGCTGGTCCTTTCATGGTTGCAGTTATCCCTTCAGCCTGGCTGACTCTAAGGGTCAACCTTGATCATATGTATTAGACAGTGTGCAGTGTCTGTTCTGTTGGGCATATTTATTTTCTGCTGTGTCTGATGCCTGCTGGACTCCTCTTTTGGGTATGCTGCTTGTGTAGCTAACTGAATCTAGCATTGGTACTGTCTGCCATCCACTATTAGTTGTGTTGGTTTTGGGTCTTCTTGAGTTGGCATCAGCTGTTGTTTGTAACCTGCTTTGGGCTAACTGTCTGGAGCTACTGTTCTGTTTGCTGTTTGCATCTGCATTTTCTGTGCCTGGGTAATGTGGGAGGGGCCAACCTGTGTACAAGGATCAGTTTCCTACTGCTTAGAGATGACAACAGCTCTGTAAAAACTTCAAGCTCCATAAGAATTACTTCCACTTTTTAGCTTCTCCACCTCCCCTTGAAGCTGCATGGTTTTCCCACAGTCTTCTGTAGAAAGAATGTAGTGTGTACTCACACTGGCCTCACCCCACCAACCCTTCTACAGGTTGCAAGATTGATAGTTTAGGGTACAACCAATGTTGGTAGGACCCCCTACATCAGGGGTCTCCTGGCCATCAGCTCAGTATCAAGAAAGTGGCCCTTACTATAGAGCCTAATGCCTAACACACTTCTGGGATTCTATTTCTCCCCAGTGAGGCGAGCAGCAGTTTCATATTGGGTGCGGCCCACAGTCTCTTCTACAGCTATCCTTCTAGCTTGTTAGCCTCTGTTCTCAGGGAGGAAGACTGAGAGTCCTCCCCTGGGGCTGACTATGGTTCCTACCAGAAAGTGGCTAAGCCCTTTAACCAGACGCAACAGTAGGGGGAGACCCACACTTTGAATATCCATTCTCCAAGACTCTCTCCCTTCTCTCTGTGGAACCTAGCCTAGTGGGGCAAGATATCCAGAATCAGGGCTGGCTGATTGTTAAGCTCATTGGGCCCTATCCAGTGCCCACAAGCCACTGTGACAGTGCTGATAACAGAAAGCAGAACTCACTACAGGTGGGCCCAGATCTGATGAGCCCTCCCTTAGGACACACTGCCAGCAAAGGTTGTTAGGTCCTGAACCAATGCTCTCTGCAGCTGGCCTCTGGAGTGCCAGCCCTGGGCCTCCCTGGAGGGAACCTGGTACAGACCAGTGTGGGACACTGCCTGTGACTTGCCCTCAGCCACTTTCACAGAGCTACAGGCAATCTACTGTTTGTGGCTGCCTCTTCTGGTCCCAGGTACAACTGGAAATACCAAGCTGCACATGTAAGCTGGCTTTTCCCCACACTGGACCTGGGGGAAAGTCAGCAATACAATAAGGTTCTCTCAGTTCTGCTTCCTGCAGCCTCTGTCTGCTGGCTGCCTGTTAGTCTTGGCCACTGAAATAAAACTTCTGGTAGAGTCTAGAGCAGTGGTAGTTAACCTGGTCCCTACCACTCACTAGTGGGCATTCCAGCTTTCATGGTGGGCAGTAGCGAAGCAACCAAATTATAAATAAAAAGATAGATTTAACTATAATAAGTTGTTTTATAAAGATTTATTCTGTCAAACTTAGTGAAATCCGACATAAAGTACTTGGTAAGTAATTATTATCATATGCTTTAACTTGCTGTAACTCTGCTTTATAAATTTTATAAAGTAAAGTTACTTCTCTACTTTATAAATCACCATTACTGTAGAACTGGTGGGCGGTTAGAAAATTTTACTACTAACAGAGAACAAAAGTGGGCAGTAGGTATAAAAAGGTTGACTACACCTGGTCTAGAGCCTGGGGCAATTTAATTCAGGAATTAGGAAGGGTGGTGGGTGTGGCTCTGCCTCTTAGCCCCAGGTATCAGTCTGTCCAGACTTTTTTCACAGACCCCCAGGATTCCAGTGGGTATGGCCTCTGAGACCCATAGATGTGATCTTCCCACATTTCAGACAGCTTTTACTGAATCTCCAGTGAGGCAGAAGCACCAGTCACAGCCTTGGAAGCATGCTGTGGAGAAAGCTCTGGCCTCAATGCCAGAAAACTGGGTCACTGACAAGCCCCCTGCTTCCTGGTTTCTTAGAATGGTCCAGTCCCCTAAGAGTGGGGCAAGAGAGACTCCTAAGTGTGGGGCAGTTGCTTTCCCCAGGGTGATGTCACATGGAGGGCACTTCTTCACCCAAGAAAGATGGTGACTATTGTACAGTATTGGAGAATGACTCAGCACAGGGGTTCTGGTTGCTGTCCCCCACAGTGTCTCTCCCTAGGCCACTGACTTCTCACTTTCCTCATGCAACTCTAGTCCTCTCAGCCCTCCCTCTGCCAGAGCCCTGGGTAAGTAGCTATGAATGAAATTTTTTGTGCTGGCCCTTTAAGATGGAGCCTGTGTTTCTGAGAGCTCCCATCTCTTTCTCGTAAACAGAAACCTCTGATCTTTTCACCACCAAGTACTATGTGAGCACTTCTTCTAGGCTTTGAGGCTCTAGGCTGTGGTGCCAGGCCAGGGGCTTAGGACCTGCACACCTCAGGACAATCCTCCCCACAGTGAAATTCCCTCCATATCCTCCACCACCACTCCCTCCTGTGAGTAGGGGAACCCTTTTCATGTCCCTGCCTTTCCTACCATTCTCGATGTGGCATCTTCTGTGATTCTTGATTATAGACTCCTCTTCCTTTAGTCCAAAGTTGGTTTTTCAAGATGATTGTTCTTAATGTAATCCAATTTGGTCTTGGGAGGTAGCAGTTGGAATGTCCACCTACTCCGTTGCCATCTTAGACTCCTCCAAAATATTGTTTTTTACATGCCCAATTAGTCAGACTATTCATTTACTTACAACACCCCCTCATTTGTGCCACTCATCCTCCCTAATTAAAAACCCTGAAGCTAGCACAAAGAAGCATAATAGGAGGAGATGACATCCACGGCCTTTTGTTCTGCACACTATGATTCAGCTGCAGCAGACTTCTTGCCAACCTAAAATAAGTAGTCCTTTTGGCCTGTGCAATGGCTCATGCTGCATCTTTATCTAATAAGCTCCCCCCCCCCTTTTTTTGCAACCAGCTCCAGCTCATAAAATTCATTTTTTTCTCAGAACCAACATTTCTGCACCTGGAGGTATCTTGTCCTTCTTTCTACTGAATTCCTATCACATTCATCTCATACCTGCTACAGCTCTGATCACATTATATGGCCATGGTGTATTTATGAGACTATCTCCCACTGGACTGTGAACTCCTGGAAAACACGGACTAAAACTGACTTATCTTTTAACCTTCCCACCTACATAAATACCTAGAAATGTTCTTGGCCCAGTAAGTACTCAGTAAATATTTGGAAAAATTATTATGAAGATCAGGAAGGTAAATGGTCTAAAGGGAAAAATAAAAACATCAAAATAATTGGGGTTCACCCTGGCCAGATAGTTTGATTGGTTAAAGAAAGCATCATCCTGACACACAGAGGTTGCAGATTCAATATCTGGTCAGGGCACATAAAGAAACAAATTAATGTTTCTCTCTCTCTCCCTCCTTTCCTCTCTGTAAAATCAATAAATTAAAAAAAAACAATAATGGGAACTCTTCAGAAGAAAAGAAATAGAAAGTGATTAGGGGAAAAGATTCAGTAAGAGAGGGTAGAAGTAGAGAAAATCCAGGAAGGGAACATGTAGGAAGTAGAGGAGTAAATAGATAAAACACAGGTGTCAGGAAGCAAAGTAACATGGTGAAAGGGAACAATGTGAGGTGTATGAAATTAGGGCAATAAAAATAGTCATCATTGTTTTATCAGATATTCCTGGTAAGTGAAGCTCACTTACCCCCAGCTGTCCCTAGACACAAAGAAGGATGAATGAAAGAAAAAGTTAAAGTGGAAAATGAGGCAGCAAACACTGCAGAATATGAACTTGGCCACTGACTTTGGCCTGAGTCTAGCACTGGCCTGCTCCATTGGCCTCCACTTCCTCAGCCTCTCTCTTCTATCTCAGGCCTGAGCTTTGTTTTCCCTTTTCTACATGGAGAGTCCATGTATACATAAGTTAAATATGTGAGAACAAATGGGCACATGTGGGCATACTTGTTTCCTACTGAGTTTTTTTTTTTTTTTACTCTGAAAAAAATACAAATGAGAATCTAATAGCAGGCCCTCAGCTGTTCCTGTCTTTGCTATATCAGAGGAGAGTATTTGTATAGCTCCCTAAGGAGGCTGTGACTCTGGCCCACAGCCTTGCAAGAATGGAAAACCCTGGTGTGCCTCCTAGCTTGTTGAATATGTTTACAGTGCATGAAGGGTGAGGTACTGTTGAAATGATGCATGTAAACACGCCATAGTATTTATTGTATCTTTAAGACAAAATGACTTTCTGACTCACCAAGCTCTCTTCCCAACAGGAGATTTGCCACTTGATGATTTAAGCCTTTTGGAGTTATTTCTCGAGTAATCAAAAAGTGTCTTGTGCCTATAGAAAGCAGCACAGAGCAGCCCTGGATGTAAGTCAGGAGCCCAGGTGTCTATTGTGGGCTCTGCCACTCAGTCCAAGGCTTTTTCTCATCTGTCAAATGGGAGTAATCTCACCCAGCCAGCTCATTAGGGTTACTCTGAGGATCAAATGACATAATTATATAGGACCTTACATGTGGCCAACATTTTACTGTTTTCAAGTGATTTCTACTACCATTTTTCTCATCCGATTCTCTCAACAACCCTGTCAATTGTTTTGATACTCATTTTATAGCTGAAGAAACTAAAACTCAAAAGGGAGAAGTTACTTGGCCAAAGCCACATAACTAGTAAACCAGGATGTTGCAAGTTTCCTACACACAAACCTGGTTACCCAGTGCTATTGACTTCAGGCTCTCTTGTTTCTTAACTTTCTTCAAGGTTCCTCCTTTCCACAGCCTCTGCAGGCTCAGTGTAAAGAGTTAACTAGCTTTTCTTTTGTTCCTTCTTCTCTCCTACTTTTTCTGGCTAGAAGAAAATACCAGCAGCCCCAACAAAGAAAACCAGCACCACCTTCAACATCGTGGGAACCACCTATCCCATCAACCTGGCAAAGGACACTGAGTTCTCTACCATCTCCAAGGGCGCTGCTCCCAGTGCCTCCTCAACTCCGACAATTATTGCTTCACCCAAGACCACCTACATTCAGGACATCCCAACTGAGACCAAAACCTACAACAGTGTCAGCAAGGTTGACAAAATTTCCCGCATCATCTTTCCTGTACTCTTTGCTATTTTCAATCTGGTCTATTGGGCCACATATGTCAACCGGGAGTCAGCTATCAAGGGTATGATCCGCAAACAGTAGATAATGGTTGCGCAGCAACCAGAGCACAGTATACTCTAGGAAGCACCCAGGCACCCAAACCCCAGGCTCCCCTTCCTGTGTTTCAGGATTTTTTTTAATCCCTACAAAGCTATGACTCTCAATTCACATTTGTGAATCTCAATGAATAAGAAAAAAAGAAAAAGTACTTGTCCCTCTAACATTGCTGAGTGTACTCTCATCAGAGCCAAACACTGTCATTCATCCAGTTGCTCATCTTAGTCTGCCAGTCTTCCCCAGCTGAAGGCACTGCATGTATTTCATTGCACTCTGCCAACTTCAAAAAGAAGAAACTGTATTACCTGTACTGGTATCCTTGGCTGTTTGAGAGTTCCAAACAAGGAGGATTGTAGACTGGTCAAGTTTAGATGATTCTGACTCAGAAAGGAGTCAGGTGAGGCTATCCTATGTAGTCCTGTCTGCCACCTTCCCTGCCCACAGCAAGGCCTGCTAGGCATAAATACTTATAGCAAAGGCAGAATCCAGTGCTAACCTCTGAACTTGGCCCCCAGCCTCTTTATTGGCTTGGAAGTTAGTGGGGACACTTGAGGCTCACCACTGTCTACTATGTATGGCCAAAACCAATATAAAAAACTGGGCCAGCCTGTTACCAAGGAGGATGGTGCCCTGCCATTCCAGGCCTTCAGGAAAATAGTACCTTCTTTTTGGTATATTTCTCCTACAGTCAAGATCTCTTATCTCAAACTCTCGACCCCTGTAGCCAGCTGCATACTGCTTAGTTTGGACTCATTGCTGCCAGCAAACTCTATAGGAAAACAATAAAATATTTTTTTAAAATTTATACTAAAAAGGTACAAAATATCTAAATCAAACATCTACACAAATAATTTGAAAAGGATTAGAGTGATAGGAAAGTCACTTCCCTGACAAGGTAACTAGTCAAGTACTAAATGGAGCAATTGATTTGGGCCAGGTGGTAGATGAGGCTTGAGGTCTAATCAAAAGAGAGGGCCACTGGCAGACAAAAATAAAATTCTTTCCATACCCTCCACATTCCACACCCTAGTTCAGGCCCAAGAACTTTCCTTCCACTGTGTCAGGAAACTCTGGTACTCCAATAATGCTGATTCTAATGGAGGGGTGGTGAATCAGAGTCTAGTCGATTTTTCAGTGAACTAAATCATTAACTTTATTACCATTTTGATAATATATTATTTAGGGGCCATTTGACTTTATTTGTTCTTAATGTGAGTAAAATAAATAGTTATAACAGTTTCATAAGGTAGATAAACTAAGTATGTGATGCTTGAGTGACTTGCCTAGGCTCCTCACAAGTTTCTGTAATAAAGAATCATCATATTCCTCTTGCCAAAGGCCAAAATGAAGACAGGATTGAGAAGTAAAGTCCACATTGACCTCAGAATCAGTACAATCTTAACAAGCCTGATGGGTCCTGAATGCAGTTTGTTTGAACACCAAAAATGTTTTTAGAAAGTCACAATGTGTTATCCAAGGAGACCAATTCTAATAGTCATGGCTCAAGAGGAATGAGATTAAGATAGCAGCACCCCACTACTCATACAGAATATCCTAGAAGCCCAAAGTAAAGTCACAGATGGTACCAGAAACAGATTCTCCCTGTCTTCCCCTATTCAAAGCTCCTACGGGACCTATCATTAGCTGCTGGTTGCCTTTTCACCTATTCTTTCCCCATCCCCTGCTTCCTTCCCATTGCTGGGTTAATGCATGCCAGTTTCATTATTCCTAAGAATGTGTAGGTAAATTTATGACTAGAAGAGTGTATTGTTGTGGACATGTGGGAATGGGGGTGGGGTGGGGCTGTTAATGATCATCTTAAGGAATTAGAATGGAAGCCTGACCTTTACCTCTTTGTAGAAATTGTGTTTCCTAATGCTTTGGTGCAATGTTTAGTGGCTGTTTATTAAAGTCTTTCTGAATTGTACTCAGGCTGGAGAAGTTTTTATGACCACTATTTGCCTAACATAGGTGATATTCTGTCCTTGGTTTTTACCCCCAGTCTTATACCACCCTTATTTTCCAGTTTTGAATAACACTGTCATATGCTGGAAAAATGTATACCTAGAGCAGGAGGCCTATTACTCTGATATCAAATAGAGTCCAGGTGAAAACATAGCTTGATTAACTCAGGGGTCTTATTACCCAATATGACAGAGAAGGAAACACCTGTATTTCTTATTCTGCAAAATTCACCCACTCCCAAGAAACAGAGGAAGCTATTTTTATTGAAATTCTAAAGGCTTTCCTTTTCCATTGGTTACTATTTCCCTAAGAAAATAGTTTCCTTAAGCAGAGAGAGAGTGAGTATCTAGTTGGTTGATCCATGTGTTGGGAAATGTATGATAACCCTTATTTATTACAGAGTTAGGAAAAATCTGGGGAATTATCTCATGAGATCTGCTTGAGGAAATCACCTGAATCCTAAGGGGTGGGAAAAGTATCCTTGGGAAAGTATTTCAAATAAAATAAAAGGCTTTCTTGTTTGAAATAACATCAGGGACTCAATGTGGCCCTCCGTGCATGTTCCAGCCCTTTGGTCAACTTATGGCTGTCCTGATTCTGTAGGCATTTCGCAGTCCCTGCCAAGTTCCACTATACCCCTAGAGCAACCATGTGAAGCACACATGGCTGACTCCCTAGCAAAATGCCTTATACTAATGTTTAAGTGTTTTTCTTTGAGAAGCTTCTGAAACTGCTTTGCTTCTGAAAAATATATCCCTAGTCTTAGGGGAAAACTCTAGCTGTTCCCTTCAAGATTTCCATTGCTTAATTAACCTGAGATTGAAAATTATTCAGAAAAATGAACAACTTGATCCCACCACAGTTGCTAAATGATGTGGGGCGGGTCCCTCCTCTGAAATGAGTCTTAGTTTTCCCATTAGTAAAATGGGGGTTTGATCAGAGCCAAGTCAACACAATACCCTTTCCAGCAGCTGCCCTTGTGCTCTACTTTAACCCTGAATATCACAACAACCTGGGGTCTCATAAAGCTCAACCCAGGAACACAAACCTCATCCTTTTGTTGCCTGTCACATAACTCAGATGGTAAGGACAGTTAAGAGGCTAAACCTGGGAATCCAGAAGCTAAACTCTCACATCTAGTAATGACCTCCTCGATATCCCCATCATATACTTGGCCTAAACTTTATGTGGGTCTTCTGTAAAGAGATGCAGGATTATTACTTATGCAGTTCTAGTCCCAGCATGGGTAAATGTAAGTCTAAAATTGAGAGTATTAAAAGGAGTACTGGTGTCAGGCAGGGCCTGCCAGATAAACCAAGAGCACAGATTAGGAGCAAAATACACCTCCTACTTTTTTTTCTCCAAAAGTTTGCCTTAAGGAAGAACAAAATCCCTCAGAAGGTACTCCCTAAACTTTTTGTCAACAACTCAAAATAATTCATGGGATCTGCACACACTGTTTCTGCATTCCCTTCTGTTAGCGGCAAAAGGTGGCCTACCTTCTGCCTAAGACTATAACCTCCTTTGTTCTTCATTCCCCCCTTTATAAGAATCCTAGTGTTTTTATCTGCTCTCAGTGAAGCTGCTCTTGCTGAGTCACCACTGCTCTGATTGCTAAAACATAAAGACATTTTTCAGTTCTCTTACTTGACCTGTCAGCAGTATTTGATACTGCTCACAGTGAATTTATTCTTTGCTTTTCATGATACCAGTCTCTTGATATCTCTGCCTTTCTTCCCTGCTCATTTCTGTTTCTCATGTTGTTGCTTTATTTAACTTCTCCTAACTCTTAAAGGCTTTGATTTCCTACAGTGTTTTCCCTCCTCTTTTTTCATTCTATACACTCTCCCTGAATGATCTCATCTGTCCTGATGGCTACAGTTACTGCATATTTCAATTACATTTGTTGTGTAACAAACCACCCCCAAATATAGTAGCAAAAAAACAACAGCAGTTAGTTATTCCCAGTAGAATGTGTCAGAAAAGTGGAGAGGGTACAGTAGCAATGACTTATCTTTGATCCACAATGCCCAGAATCTCAGATAAGAACACTCAAACAAGTGGGGGTGACTTTATTGACTGGAACATCTGAAGATGGAGGATCTGCTTCCACGCTCCATGTGGAAGGGGATTCTCTAGTTAGATGCAGGCGTATTAGTTGTCCTCTTCCAATCCTGTTCAGACAGGAACTAGTAGGTCATAAAGTAAGAAGATGAAAGAGGTTCTAGGTGCCATCCCAGGAAATGGGGTCCTTCACATGTCTGGCATCTGGGTAGTGATGTTTGAAAGACAACTTCAACTGGAACTGTTGACTGGTGCATCTATACATGGCCTTTTCTTGCAGCTTCTCACAGCATGGCAGCTGAGTACTAAAAGAGAGCTTTTCTAAAAGGAGCCTCTGGAGAACAAGCATTTCAAGAGAACCAGGTAGAAGCTGCATGGTGTTTACTCTCCTAACTTGAGAAGTAGCTGGATTCTTTAGGTTATAGCATAGTCACTAAAACCAGCCCAGATTGAAGAGGAGAAGCACAGACCTCACCTTTTAATGGAAAGAGTACCTAAAAATTTGCAGACATGTATGAAAACTACTATACTTCCTTTATGCTGATGACTGCCAAAATGTCATCTCTAGCCTAGTTATTTCACATCAAATTTAAAATGTTCAAAGCAGCACTCTTGACTCTTTAACCTGCACCATTATTTTAGTGATAATTCATATATTAATAAATAGAAGCATTATTTGCATAGATGCTCAAGCAAAAAACCAGAAATTACTAACAACTTTTCTCATTCCTACATCCAGCTTATCAGACAATCTTGTGTGCTCAGCTTCTAATTTTTTTTGTGTGTGTGTATTTTTCTGAAGCTGGAAACGGGGAGAGACAGTCAGACAGACTCCCGCATGCGCCCGACCGGGATCCACCCAGCACGCCCACCAGGGGCGACACTCTGCCCACCAGGGAGCGATGCTCTGCCCCTCCGGGGCGTCGCTCTGCCACGACCAGAGCCACTCTAGTGCCTGGGGCAGAGGCCAAGGAGCCATCTTTGCTCCAATGGAGCCTTGGCTGCGGGAGGGGAAGAGAGAGACAGAGAGGAAGGAGGGGGGGTGGGGGTGGAGAAGCAAATGGGCGCTTCTCCTATGTGCCCTGGCCAGGAATCGAACCCGGGTCCCCTGCACGCCAGGCGGACGCTCTACCACTGAGCCAACCAGCCAGGGCCTCAGCTTCTAATTTAAAGCTGATATTTTACCACATCCTCCTCACTTCAAACACTGGCATCGACTTCAGATATAGCTTTTTAAACTGTAAACCAAGTCAGTAGCTTATGACTTTCCCTGTCTTCAAAGCAAAATTTGTGGCCGCACCTGACCAGGCTATTTGGTGCACACTCGTGCATGATTTGGGCCTCCAAACAACAAATCATGCAGGTCTGCGATCCTGTCCTTCTGCTCACCAGAGCACGGAAACTAATTCATAGCCTCATCTACTACTTAATATAATACCCAGTCCCAACCATCTATTAAGCCTAACTAGAGAATCCAGGCAAGTGCAAACTTCATTCTTCAACCTCCCTTTGGCATGGAACAAAGCCAGCAGTCCTATCTAGATGTTCTCAGTCAGTGGCACACCCACAGCCTTGACCTCAAAGATTGAACAGTTGCCTTACTGAAAAATAGACTCTAATAGCAGGACCCATTTGTCCAAGGACATCACCAGCAGACATATCTAGAAAACAAAACTGAGGTACCTGGTGAGAAACTGTCTCTGCTAAAATAAACTTGCAAAGTCTGGAAGAGGAGACCACTTACTCAAATGTGTAAATACTAATGTAAGTAATCAAGGATCATAAAAAATCAGATAAATATTTACATCACCAAAGAAAACTAATAAAGCTCTAATTAATAACTGACCCTCAAGAAATGAAGATCTGTGAAGTGTCAAATAATTCCAAATAATCCTCTTAAAGATGTTTAGTTAACTATAAGAACACAGACATGCAACTAAACAAAATTAGAAGAACAATCTAGAACCAAAAGGAGAAGTTCAACAAAGAAATAAAAACAAACAACCCCTCCCCCAGAAATCATAGAGCTGAAAAATACAATACATGAACTAAAGAACTAAGTAGGAAGCTTCAAAAGCAGACTCAAAGACATAGAAAAAAGAACCAGTAAAGACATTTGAAATTATCCAATCAGAGAAAGAAAAAGAAAAAGAAATAATTAGGGATTTGTGGAACACAATGAAAAAAAATAGTATGTAAATTCAAGGAAAAGAGAAAGAGAAAGGAACAGGACATATATAGTATAAAGTAATAATGGCTGAAAACTTCCCAAACCTGGGGAAAGGAATAGACATCCAATCCAAGAATTCCAAATAAGGTAAACTTGCATAGGACTACACTGAGACACATTATAATTAAATTGCAAAAACCAAAAAATTTTAAAAGCAGCAAGAGAAAAGACAAAGATTACATACAAGGGAACCTCTATAAGAATATAGGCTGATTTCTCAACAGAAACTTTTCAGGCCAGAAAAAAAGTGGGATGACATACTCAAATATTGAAAGAAGAAACTGTCAACCCAAGATCACTATACCTGGCTAAGCTTGCCCTTCAAATAAGAACTTAAGGCTTTCTCCAAAAAACAAAGCTGAGAGAGTTCATCACCATTAAGTCTGCCTTACAAAAAATGCTAAAGAGAGTTTTTTGAGTAGAGATAAAAAAAAGATGCTAATTAACATCATAAAAACATAAGAAGACAGTTCAAAACCTAGTAGTACTGGTAAATATATAGTAAAACAATCTGTAATACGGTAATGGTGGTGCATAATTCCTTTAAAATTATAGTTTAAAAGTTAAAAAAACAAGTAGTAAATATAGTTATAAATACAATATGTTATTAGTTACACAAAGTAAGAAATATGTAAATTGTAACATCAATGACCTAAATTGTGAGGGGGAAGAAAAGTAAAAGTGTAAAGCTTAGAAATTTTATTGAAGTTAAGTTGTTATTAGTTTAAAATAAGGCATTATACTTTTAAGATATTTTATGTGTCTCATAGTAACTACAAGGAAAAAATCTGTAGTAATTACACAAAAGAATATGGTAAACAAACAAAAGCACACTGATACAACAAGACATCAAAACACAAAATGGACAGCAGGATAAGAAATAAATAATGGGTCTACAAAACTACCAAAAAACAATAAATAGAATGGAAATGGTCTTTACATATGAATAATTAATATAAACATAAATTAATTAAATTATCCAATTAAAAGACACAAAATAGCTGAATGTATTAAAAATGTAGATCCAAGTTATGCTACCTAGAAAAGATTCACTTTAGCCTTAAAAACATGAATAGATTGTGGGTGAAGAAATGGACAAAGACATTAAGCAAATAGTAAACAGAGAAAAAGCAGAGGTATCTATACTCATATCAGACAAAATATAAATTAAACTAAAAATGGTAAAAAGAGATAAGGTCATGATGGAATAATAAAGGGTTCAATCCATCAGGAAAGATGTAACAACTGTAAATATCTATGAGCCCAACTTCAAAGCACCTAAATATAAGCAAATACTTACAGAGATAAAAGGAGAAATAATCAACAGCACAATAAGATTTGGGAATGTTATAATACCCTACTCTCAACAATGGATACATCATCCAGACAGAAAGGCAACAGGGAAATGGCAAATTTGAACAAGGTGATAGAACAAATGAACCTAACAGCTACATAGAGAAAATTCTATGTGACAACAGCATAATGCATTGTTCTAAAGTGCACATGAAACATTTTCTAGGATAGAACATATGTAGGCCACAAAATAAGTCTTAGTAAACTAAAAAAAGATTGAAATCATACTAAGCATTTTCTTTGACTATAATGGTATGAAAATAGAATCAATAATAGGATGAAAAACAGAAAATTCACAAATACATAAAAATTAATTCTCTTCTGAACAACCAATTGATCAAAGAAAAAATTAAAGATAAAATAAAAAGTACCTGGTGAAAAGTGTAATGGAAACAGAACATATCAAAATTTATGGGATGTAGCAAAAGCAATTCAAAAAAAGGAATTTCATAGCAACAAATGCCTACATTAAGAAGCAAGAAATATCTCAAATAAACAATCTAACTCTATACTTTAAAAAAGCTAGAAAAAAACCTGAGCCCATAGTTAGCAGAAAGAAGGAAATAATAATGATAAAAGCAGAAATAAATTAGAGAATAAAAAGCAATAGGAAAGAATAACTAAACCAAGAGTTTGCTCTTCAAAAAAAAAAAAAAAAAAAAAAGAAAAGAAAAGAAAACCTTTAGCTAGACTAACCAAAGAAAACACAGAGAGGACCCAAATCAACAAAATTATAAGTTACTATGAACAATTATACACCAACATATTGGACAGCATAGAATAAATAGAAAAATTCTTATACATACAAACTGGCAAGAATGAGTCAGGAGAAATGCAAGTCTGAATAGACCAATTACTAGTAAGAAAATAAAATCAGTAATCAAAAATTTCTCAATGAAGAAAAGCCTAGGACCAGATGGCTTCACTGATAACTTAGCAAACATTTAAAAATTAACAATAATATTTCTCAAACTCTTCCAAAAACATTGAAGAAGAGGGAACATTCTTAAACTCATCTTATGAGGTAGGATTTACTCTTTTATGAAAGCCAGAAAAAGGTACTACCAAAAAAAAGAAAACTAGGCCCTGGCCGGTTGGCTCAGTGATAGAGCATTGGCCTGGCGTGCAGAGGTCCCGGGTTCGATTCCCAGCCAGGGCACACAGGAGAGGCGCCCATCTGCCTCTCCACCCCTCCCCCTCTCCTTCCTCTCTGTCTCTCTCTTCCCCTCCCGCAGCGAGGCTCCATTGGAGCAAAGATGGCACGGGCACTGGGGATGGCTCCTTGGCCTCTGCCCCAGGCGCTAGAGTGGCTCTGGTCGCGGTAGAGCGACACCCCGGAGGGGCAGAGCATCGCCCCCTGGTGGGCAGAGCGTCGCCCCCTGGTGGGCGTTCTGGATGGCTCCCGGTCGGGCGCATGCGGGAGTCTGCCTGACTGTCTCTCCCCGTTTCCAGCTTCAGAAAAATACAAAAAAAAAAAAAAAAAAGAAAGAAAAAAGAAAAAGAAAACTACATACCAATATCCCTAATGAATATAGATGTAAACAACTCTCAATAAAATTTTCTAAATGAAATAAAAACCCAAAAAACTAGTAAATTGAATTCAGCAGCACATTTAGAGAATCACTTATCATAATCAAGTGGGATTTACACCTGGTATGTAAGAATTTTTCAACATACATGAATCAATAAATGTGATAGAATACATTAATAGAATGAAAGAAAAAATCATATGATCATCTCAATAGATGCAGACAAAAGCATTTGACAAAATTCAAAATCCATTCATGATAAAAAATCCTTAACAAATTAGGTATAGAATGAACACACCTTAAAATAATAAAACCATATATGATAAGTTCACAGCTAACACAAACTAGTGAAAGGTTTAAAACTTTTCCTCTAAGATCAAGAATAAGACAAGGGTGCTCATTTTCACTGTTCTTATGCAAATTAGTATTTGAAGTTCTGGCCAGAGGAATGAGGCAAGAAAGAAATAAAAGGTGTCAGAATTGGAAAAGAAGTAAAATTGTCTCTATTTGTGAACTTTGTATGCTTTATGCTTTATCTTCAAATAACTGTTAGATCTAATCAACAAATTCAGTAAAGTTGTAAGACACAAATTAGCAAACTAAAACCAGTAGTGTTTCTACACACTAACAATAAATTATCTGAAAATATTAAAATAATGATCCAATTTACAATATGATCAAAAGAAAAAGATATTTAGGAATAAACTTAACCAAGAAAGTCAAAGATCACTATTCTGAAAACTACAATACATTAATAAAAGAAATTGAAGATACGAATAAATGGAAAGGTATTCCACATTCATGGGTTGAAAGAATTAAAATGTCAATACTTCCAAAAGTCATCTATAGATTCAGAGCAATAGCTATAAAGATTCTAATGGCATTTTTAGTAAAAGTAAAAACAAAAACAAAAAATAACATCCTGAAATTTATGTGGAATCACAAAAGACTAAATGCTCAAAGCAATTCTGAAAAGAACAAAAGAGGGAGGCATCACAGTTTCTGATTTTAAGTTATACTATAAAGCTATAATAATCAAAACAGTATGATACTTGCATAAAAACAAATAGATCAATGAAAGCCCAGAAATAAACCCAAGCAAATATAGTCGAGTTATATTTAACAAGGGATCCATAAATACTCAATTAAGAAATGACAGTCTCTTCACTAAAGAGTGCTGGGAAAATTGGGTATTCAAATGTAAAAGGATGAAACTAGACCTCTACTTTACATTATATCCAAAAGTCAGTTCAAAATGGATTAAAAACTTAAGTGTAAAACCTAAAATCATAAAACTCCTAGAAGAAAATATAGGAAAAAGTATCTTTTACATGGGACTTGACAATGATATTTTTGGACATGACAGCTAAAGCACAAGTAACAAAACCAAAAATAAGCAAGGGGGATTACAAACTAAAATGATTCTACATAGGAAAAGAAATAAGAAAGTAAAAAAACAATCTACAGAATGGAAAAAATATTTGCAAATCTTATATGTGATAAAGTGCTACTATCTAAAGTATATAGGGAATTCATACAACTCAATAACAAAAAGAAAATAATCCAATTAAAATGGGCAAAAGAACTGAGTTGACATTTAAAAAATATATCTATGAATGGCCATTAGGTACATGTAAAGATGCTCACCATCACTAATCATCAGGGTAATGAAAATCAAAACCATACTGAGATGTCACCCGCACCTGTTAGAAAAGATATCATCAAAAAAAGCATAGAGGGAAGAAATTCTGGTCAAGATTGTGGCATAGATAAATGATGCACTCAAATCTTCCCACAAACATATCAAAATTACAACTAAAGTACAGGATAACCATCATTCAGAACAACCTGAAATCTAGCTGAACAGAAGGCCTACAACTAGGATATAAAGAAGAAACCATGTTGAGACTGGTAGGAGGGGCAGAGATTCTAAATGGGCAGGACCCACACTCAATTAAAAATTGGGAGGGATATATGAGCTGTGTAGATTTCCCCAAAAGAGCGAAGTGTCCCAGCTCTACACTAGGCTCGCCAGCTCAGGGTTCCAGTGCCGGGCAAAGAAGTCTCCATAAATTCTGGCTTTAAATACCAGGAAAGATTGTGAATGAGTGAGACAGAAGGCTTCTGGACTCCAGCTTTTCTCTTAAAGGGCCTGTTCATGAACTTATTTGGACTAACTTGCTCAGAATTTCACCACTGGGGCAACACCTCAAAAGGGGCCAGAGCCATGTTGGCAGGAACTGAATTGTATGTAGTCAAGAAGTGTTGGAGGGACAAAGCCTATTTATTGTTTCTTTGCTGAACCTTGCTCACACAGATCTGGTGAGTAGGTGCCATTTCCTTAGTCTCCTCCAACTTGCTAACACTGTTCACTCAACCCTGGTGATCCCCTGAGACCCCACCCCACTCAACTTGTAGGCCAAACCATGCCATTTCCTATGGCTTTCCATTACAAACAAACTATGCAATTGACTTTCCTAAAATCTGTAAAAGCAAAAAAAAAAAAAAAAACAAACAAAAAAACAGCAGCATGCATCCTTTGGATGCCCCATACCTCTTATTAAGTAGTTCCTGGCCTAGCATCATTGGTAGCTGGCCTTGTTTCACATCTTGGTTGTTGCTGGGCACCTTCAAGCCCAGCACAAGTAGTAGCCATCTGCAGATTGCTTTGTAGCTCATGCCATGTGTCACCAGGCAGGGTTTAGGTGGTGGCTGACCTTGGCCTATACCTCCTGGGAGAGAACAGAGCCAGTGCACATGGTCGGCAGCTTCAGACCATGCCAAATTACAATTCAACCATCTCAACAAGGGACACACTCAATGGACAGCCTTGGCAGGCACCAAAACCCCACTAAGGAGTTTTGCTTCATAGGATCAGAACAGTGTAGTTGCAGCTGATACTCACAGCTGATTGGTTTGGGTTTAAATCCTTCCCATTGACTTGCTAAGAGCAACCAAGGTTCAACTATAATAGAAGGCTTCATACAGCCAACAATGGGGGGATGCATCTGGAGCACCCAGTTTGGGTAAACAGAAAGACTACACCACTGGACCATATAATACACCTACTATGTAATGCCACTCTGTCAAGATGAAGAGATGTATTATCTCTACCTAATACATAGAATCAAAGAAAGGGAGGTTGCAGAAATGAGGAGACAAAGAATGTCCCTAATGAAAGAACAGAACAAAACTCCAGAAAAAGAACGAAAATGGATGTCAGCAATTTACCAGATGCAGAGTTCAAAGCTCTGGTTATAATCATACTTAATAAACTTAGAGGAAAAATAGATGAACTTAGTGAAAACTTCAACAAAGAGATAGAAAACATAAAAATGAAGATAGAAACTTAAAAAAAGCAGTCAGAAATGAAGGATACAATAGCTTGGATGAAGAGTACATTACAAAGAATCTATAGTACAGCAAATAAAGAAGAGAATTAAATCAGTGCTTTGGAAGATAAGAAAAGCAGAAATCACACAATGTGAGCATCAAAATAATAATAATAATAGTAATAATAATAATAATAATAATAATAATAATAAATGAAGATAGTTTAAGATGCCTCTGGGACAGCTTCAAGCATACCAACATTCACATCATGGGAGTGCAGGAAGAGGAGAGAGAGCAAGAAGTTGAAACCCTATTTTAAAAAAGAATAATGATGAAAGCTTTCTTAACCTGATGAAGGAAATAGAAAAAGTGCAGAGGATCCCAAACAAGATGAACCCAAAGAGGCCTACACCAAGATACATTTTAATTAAAATACCAACATTTAAAACCAGAGAATATTAAAAGCAACAAGGGAAAAGAGTTAATTACCTACAAGGTGAGAGCTCCCTTAAGACTGTCAGCTGATTTCTCAACAGAAACTGCAGGCCCAAAGGGGTGGGCACACAATATCCAAAGCAATGGAAAGCAAGAACCTACAACCAGATTACCCAGTAAAGCCATCATTTAGAATAAAGGGCAGATAAAGAGTTTCACAGATATGAAAAAGCTAAAGGAGTTCATCACCACCAAACCAGTATTACATGAAATATCAGAGGGAAGAAGAAAGAGGAGAAAGAGAGGTAGGGGGAGGAGAAAGAGAAGAAGAAGAGGAAGAAGAAAAAAGAAGAGGAAGAGAGGGAGATAAGGAGGAGGAGAAAAAGAAGACATGAATAATAAAATAACAATACTTTAAATGAAAGTGGATTAAATCCTTCAACCAAAAACATACAGTGACTAAATGAGTTTTTAAAAAACACCTTTGCATATGCTATCTACAAGAGACTTTCTTCTGATCAAAAGACTCACACAGACTGAATGTAAAGAGATGGAAAACACTTCATGAAAATGGAAACAAACAAAAAACCAAAAAGCTGGGGTAGCAATACTTACACCAGACAAAGATAAACTTTTAAAAGAAAGGTTATAACATGAGACAATGAAGGACCCAGTAATTCAATTATTGTTATTTAGTCAAAGAAACTCAAAACACTTAATCAAAAAGACATACATCCATATGTTCAGTGCAACATTATTTACAATAGCCAGAGATACAGAAGGAATCTAAGTGTCCATCAGATTTATGGATAAAGAAGTGGTGCATATTTATAATGGAATATGACCCCACCATAAAAAGAATACAATTTTGCCATCTGCAGCAATATGGATGGATCTAGAGGGTAATATGCTGATTGAAATAAGTCAGAAAGAGAAAGACAAATATCAGATTATTTCACTAAGATGTGGAATCTATACAACAATATAAACAAACAAGCATATCAGAAACAGACTTTTAGACACAGAAAATTTTGAGGGTGTCAGAATGGGTGGCAAGTTAAAAGGATGGGTGAAAAAAGTGAAGGGATTAAAAAGTACAAATTGGTAGTTATATAATAGTTATGCATGTGTGAAGAACAACATAGGGAATATAGTCAATAATATTTTAATAATCATGTATGGTGTCAAATGTGTACTATTTTTATCAGGGTGATCACTTTGTAAGTGATATAATGTCGAATCACTGGGTTGTACACCAGAAACTAATATAATATTGTGTATCAACTGTAATTGAAAAATAAAATATACATTTTTTAAAAAAATTTAAAAAGAAAAAAATTGCTGGTGGGGAAAGGGAACCCCTGTGCACTGCTGGTGGGAATGTAAATTGATACAATCATTATAGAACAGTATTGAGGATCTTCAAAAAATTAAAAAATATGACTACCATATGATCCAAGAATTTCACTTCTAGGACTATATCAGGAGGAAATGAAAACACTAATTTGAAAAAAATATTTGTATCCCATGTTTCACAACAGCATTATATACAATAGCTAAGACATGGAAACAACCTAAGTGTCTATTGTTGGATAAATCAATAAATAAATGGTGATATATATATATATTATTTAGTCATAAGAATGAGGAATTCCTGCCTTTTGCGACAATATTGATGGACCTTGAGGGCATTATGATCTCACTTATATGTGTAATTAAGGTGGGAAACCCCAAATAATAGAACTAGTAATCAGATTTGTGGTTAATAGAGGCAGGTAGGTGGTCAAAAAGTAGACTCTTCCAGTTATAAGTTAAATAAATATTAGGGGTGTAATGTACAACATAATTGCTATAGTTAATACTGCTATATGATATATAGAAAAGTAAGAGAATAAATCCTAAGCATTCTCATCACAAAGAAAAGTATTTTTATTAAGTATATGTATGAGCTGATGTTAACTAAAGTTATTGCAGTCATCATTTCATATATATGTATTATAAGTCAAACTATAATGCTGTATACCTTATTCTCACACAGTGATGTATGCCAATTATATCTCATTCAATAGAACTTGGATACAAACAATCAAACAATAAAACACTGTTATTGACTTTGGATAGGCCCTACACACTTCTGGATCTCAAATATGTATTCCCCTATAAAATGAGGATCTTGAGCTATGTGAATTTTAAGGGTCCTCTGGGCCTAATATTCCAGGATTCTAATCAAATTAATAGGCATTAAAGTTGATTGTATCTGTGTACAAGGCACTGAAATAGCTTTTATTGTTTACATGAAGGTAATATGTGCTGTGCATTTTAGGTGCAAATGGCAGCAAAGTAGACACTGAGGGCAGGGAAATCAAATGCTCCTGAAATCCCAGACACCTGGATCCCTGCATAGTACATGCTTATTGCCCTGTTTTTGGTTACCCCTTCAGTTGTAATCAGATCAGAGCAAAGTATAAGGCATTATCACATTTCTCAAAGCAATTATATACTTTCCAATATGGGCCAGTAATTTGTGGTTTTCTTTATTTTTAATATTTTATTTCATCTTGGTTTTTCTGTGGGAAGAAAATTACTTCTTTGAAAAAGTCTGTTCTTGTGGAGAGAGAGACACTGGTGTTGTAACCAAGCAGATAGTATGTACCATATTCCCCCATGTATAAAATGCACCCTTTTCCAGAAAATTTGGGGTCTAAAAACTGAGTGCATCTTATACACTGGTTGTAGTTAATGAATGGGAATTTTGACAGTGATGAGGAGTTGGATGAATTTTATGATGAATAAAACTTGTGTTCAATAACTTTATGTAATACATTTTGTTTCAAATTTCAGGCCCCAAAATTAAGGTGTATCTTATACATGGGAAAATATGATATTAAGCATGTGACATGTACTAACATATTAGTCTTCTTTTTTCTACCTCTCTTTTTGCATTCACAGATAACCACACAGTGCTTAGAGCATAGTAAAAGTCTCAGGAAATGACTTTTGAATGAATAAATTAATCTGATGGGGACCCTTTTCCCAAAATCTTAACAAAGAAAAATTTGGGAAAACATGAAAGATTTACAGAGAATCATCAGGCCAAATTAAATAAATGTATGAGCTGTATAGGATAGTGATAACAAGGCTAATACTGAGAGCTACCTTTTACTGAAAACTTCCCAGGTGCCCATTGTTGTACCAAACACTGACAACAACCCCTTGGAATGAGTGCCATCATTATCTCCACTTTACAGATTATAAAACTGAGGCTCAGGGAGGTCACATGATATACTCCCCAGACTGGACGAATCTCCATTTCTTTTATCTAGAATTTGTAATTATGAAAATCTGTGTTGCTTCTTGGGGGTGGTTGCAACTTTGTGAGGCAGGTGGAACTGGATTAGTAAGCTTGAGAGATGTGGAAGCATTCCTATCCGAGGGCCTGGCTGTAGAACTGTGTCTGGGTATCTCCTGGCACCCAGATATTCTGCAGATCATAAAGAAGGCCCAAGGAGTAGACTAGAAGCCGTGCTTATGCATTGCCCATGGGCCATATCCTTTGCACAGTTCTTTCTTAGTGACTAAAATAGTTGTTTGCAAGATGCTTTCACATAGCTTCTGGACAAGGAAGGCTACACCACTTTTCTTTCTTGGTTTCAAATTACATCCCTTAATCCTGGCTCTGAGTACACTTTTCCTAACTTGAATCCCCAGGAAAACAGTGAAACTTCTGCTAGCTGTGAAGTGTGAGATCCACAGAGGCTCATGATGAAAGAATAATGCAGTAGTCTTGGTCTGATTTCCTGATTTATACACTCAATAAGAGACAATTTCAAAATTCATTCTGTGCAAAATTGTGTATATGTGTTTATATTAAAGTTATACTATTCAAAATGTTCAAATATAAATAAATATAATTAATTGAGTAGCTGTCATAAAATAAAGTAGTTATTGACTTCAATTTAATGTTTTTCTGGAAACCACAGTGATAAGGCAAGGCTGTGAAAAAAAGCTGATACCCGTGGCAGCACAATCAATTTTCTCTTCCCTGGGAATCCCTTCCTGTGATATGGAAAGAAGTGTTTCACTTTCTCAGTGGATACAATATAACAAACTCAGAGTTCTTTCTGTACCAAGATTTCAGGGAGTCTCTGCTGAGACACTGCTGCTCCAGCCGCTGTCTTGTTGATTCTTGGGTCTGCTGTAAACGGGGAATCTGAAGCCCCAGGTGATTCTTTTTTTTAAAGTGAGAGGAGAGGAGACAGAGAGACAGAGTCCTGCATGCACCCCAATCAGTATACACCCAGCAACCCCTGTCTGGGGTAGATGTTCTGCCCATCTGGGGCTGATGTGTGTAACCAAACTATTTTTAGCTCCTGAGGTGGAGGCTCAAGGGAGCCATCCTCAATACCTGGGGCCTACACACTGGAATGGCTATGGAAGGGAAAGAGAGAGCAAAAAGGGGAGTGGGGAAGGAGAAGCAGATGGTCGCTTCTCCTGTGTGCCCTGACAAGGAATTGAACCCAGGATGTCCACACACTGGGTCCACACTTTACCACTGAGCCACCTGGCTGGTGCCTAAGTGATTCCTTAAGATGTGAGCACCCTGCCCAGAAGCCAGAGCTCAAGTTCTGTTCCAAAGGCTCACAAATAAAATCTTAAATGGATATATTTCTGCTCTACAATCCTTTAGTTGCTGGAATGCCTCTCCCAGACTGCTCACTGGAGATATCTTTAAAGTGAATTTCATTTATTTGTCAATCCCTCAAAGAGGTTGGTAGAGAGAATGAAAAGTTCAATAATGCAGGAGGAATCTTGTAGGGCTGGCAGTAAAAGAGATGAAGTTAAAAAAGGATGACCCTTTTCTTCTTTCCTAGCTCCCTTTGGGCTTCCCTTTCAGGTTTATATTTCTCTTACACTATAGTTTGTAGTCTCTACTCATCTCTCTGCCCCACTCCTTCCAGAGGTAGAGAAACAGTGATTATTCTGTGCTTGGCAATTGCATGGACTTAGAAATTACAGACATAAATAGTCCCTCCCCAATTCCCTATGCCCTGACTCAAGATTCTGATTCCAGCAGATTCTGATTCTGAGTTTCCAGTCCTGTGGAAGACAGCCAGGAAACCAACACTGATAATCAAATAATTCAAACCATTATTACAACTTCAGATTCCAGACCTACGCCTGAAATAGAGTAAAATCGTGAGTTAGTGAATGAATAAATGAATTAATTAATAATCTAAAGGATTCTGAGTCTTCCTAGAAAAATGTGGGACCCAATTTAAATTATTCTTGTTTCAGAACCATATTTAAGTTCTAGAGGGTAAAGAGGGGGGGTTTCAGAAAATTCCAAAATTTTCCTAAAAGAAGTAGGTGGAAGGCCCTGGCCAGTTGTCTTAACAGTAGAGCATCCGCCCAGCGTCTGGAAGTCCCATGTTTGATTCCTGGTCAGGGCACACAGGAGAACTGATCATCTGCTTCTCCACCCCTGCCTTTTCCCTTCTCTCTCTCTTTTCTTCTCCTGCAACCATGACTCAAATGCCTTGAGCAAATAGGCTCCAGGAAATGAGAATGGCTCCATGGCCTTTACTGAAGTACTAAAATAGCTCAGTTGCCCAAGCAATACAGCAGTGGCTACAAATGGGTAAAGGACTGCCCTATAGAGAACTTGCCAAGTGGATACTGGCCAGGGCACACGCGGAGTCTGACTGTCTGGCTCCCTGCCTCTTACTTAATTAAAAATAAATAAATAAATAAATAAATAAATAAATAAATAAATAAATAATACATACATACATACATACATAAATTAAAAAAAAAGAGGTAGGTGGATTCTCCCAAGGAGTCATCCTACATTATGTTGGAATCCATGGGAGTCCGAAAGACCAGAGTAACAGGTTTTATTGAAAGGAAGAAAGAAACCCTGCCGGGTACTTCTCCTGGGGGAGAAGAGCACTGGTTACAGACTAGGGGTGAGTTATATAGTGTTGGGGAGAGCCTGAGGGGATACTGAGGCAAAAGTCCTGGTATGTCCGGAATGCTCCTCCTTGGGGGGCTTCGAGCATGTGAGTGTTGAATCAAAAGTCCTGGTGTTTCTGGAGCCCCTCCTTGGGGCGGCTTCTCAGCTTTTTGGAATTCCTCTGTCTCAGGGTCAATAGTCCAGTAAGGGTGAGGTCTGACAGATAAGCGGAACATGAAGAGGGCAGTTTGGAATTTACAAATCTATCACATTAGTCTTGGGACTGGCCACTATAATTGCAACCCCATTTCAAGACCTTGCTCAAAACCTGCCATGAGAGCACTGATGAGTTTAAGTCTATGCAGGCTGGACTCTGGAAAAAGATAGATATACACGTAAAATCCTGGGAACCCTTTCTTGTCCCCACACACCATCTAGCTCAAGGCTTGAGAGTGTTCACTCTTTTGGTGTCTGTTAGAGGAAATTCTGAGGGTGGAGATATCCTTTCATAGGTCTCATTATACAAGAAGGGGGGGGCTCCTGTTCTAAGCAAGTCTTTAACACATCCCAAATCTTGTGACAATGATCCTAAACACTTCAAATCTGGAACGTAAAGACTGCCTTTCTCAGTAGGACATCTATCTGTTTACTGACTTCCTATTATTCTGATGTCACTTTTGGTTAGGGTTATAGACATGAATAACTGCTACACGATTTTCAAAAATAAATGTTGTAAGAATTAAAAACAAAAAACAAAGAAAAATAATTCCATTAGTGGGCAGAAATCATAATATTAGGCTATATAATTTTTTCTGCTATAGTAACTACAGAATGCAAAGATAATAAATCCAACACTAAAGGTGGACATGAGAATTTAGCAGAGCAAAAGCCTAGTTCTTGTGAATACTTCACTTCCTACTTAAACTGTTCTTGCCTCCACACAGACTGAAAGCAAGTGACTGAAATCAGTGCTATGCACACTCTAATGTGTCTGTGAATCTCCTAGGTATATTGTTTAAATGCAGATTATGACTCAGAGAGGAAATTTCAGGCAGGCCTGAAATGCTGTGTTTTCAACAAGTTCCCAAGTGATGCTGCTGTCACTGGTCCCAGGTCATAGCTGGCATAGCCAAGACTAAACAAGATCCAAGATAAACCCTAGATGGGCCAGGCCAGAGAAGCTACATGGTGCCAGATAAGAAATGCCCAGATGGAAGACAAGATAGTAACGAAGTAGGTGAATGGATGTTCTACTTGCTTCCTCCCAGGACCAAACTGGAGTTATAGCTAAATTGAAGAACAAGCATCCTGTAAAACCAACACAGGACTAAATGATGAGGTGTCTACAACCAAGGATTCACAGATGGAGCCACATCAAGACTGGTAGAAAGGGTGGAGACACAAATAAAGCTGTTCCCACTCCCAGAAGCAAGCAATGGCTGAGGGTCCAGAGGAATATTTCAGCTTCAGGAAGGTTTTCCCTGATAAGTGCAGGTCCTAATCCCCAAGTATGGAGCCCCAGCCTAAAGCACTTGTGCCTAGAAAAGGTGCCCACATAGCATTTGGAAGTAAAAATAGGCAAGGTTTCTGTCTGCAAAACAGAGACAGAAGTTTCAGAGGCTCAGGCAACCTCTTAAAGGCCAATGCAGAAAATCTTGTTCACAGCCACTTACCATGGGCTCCAGCAGAGCAAAACCTGACAAGACTACAGTTCCATGAGGAGAGTGTGAAATTGGCATCCCAGAGAGACATGGTCAGGGACAGCTAGTGGCACCCCTGTCCTAAATCATTCTCTAAAATTGCAATCACATCTTTCTTGGGTGGAGCAGTCCTCTAGTTACAGTATCAGCCTGAGAGAAAGCAACTGCACAATTCTAGGGAATCCCTTCTGCCCCACCCTATAGAGATTGGGTGCTGCTGAGAAATAAGCAGCTTTGGTCAGGAAGCAGGGTGATAAAACAACCCAGGTGTTTACAGTGACTTACTTTTCTGGCATTGAGGCCAGAGCTTCCCCCCACCTCACTTTCCCAAGAATATGACTGGTGTTTGCACCCCACAAAAAATTCTGTAGAAACTGTCTGTATTGTTGGATGACCAAATCTCTGGGTTTCAGAGGCCATACACATGAGACTCCTAGTGGCCACACCCTACTGAGGACTGTAAAAAAAATTAGACAACAATATTTGTGGCCCTGGCATCAAAACCACACCCATAATCTTTCTTCATGCCTGATTACCCCAATGCTGGGCAAATGAGTTTGTAAAATTTGTATTTTTTTAATTTGCTCACTTTTATTGTTAAAAAAAAATGGCATAGTGCTGGCCAGCCACTTGTGTGCCTGCCCTCAGAGCAAGGCAGTTGATTGCAAATTCAGATTGCATTCCTGCTTGGGAGGGGCCATTGTTTTGCTAATGTTTGCTGAAGGAGGGGTCCTTGTGGGCCCATGTAGTTTTGCAGAAAGAGCAGAGAGAATGCAGAGTGCTGAGAAAGAGGCCATGTTTGCAGAATAAAAGTGTTATAAAGTACCGCACCCCAGATTCTGAAAGGCACTGTACCTCATTTCATCGAGTTCATGTAGAGACACCCAGTCCAGATGAATTTTGAAGAGTTTTATTAGAGGAGGAGATTTATTAAATATGCCGGCTGCATATGGCTGACATGGGGCATCTGCAAGCCCAAATCGTGTAGATTTAAAAATAGTGCAGGGGTTGTTTATATACCCTTGCTTACACACGGGCGGGGGAGAGCATGACATCATGGTACAAGCTGGCAACATTTGTTTAGGGGATACACAGAAACATTAAGACTTTCAAGGTAACACAATCAAAGGTGTTTACAAATCTTTCAGGGTTCACCATCCCTCACTAGCCTAGAGGTATTTTACCCTCAAGATTCCAGGAAGGGGGATGAACTACAATCAATGCAAGGTGGTATGTAAATTCTGCCTCCTATTGAAAGAGAAGAAGTTTCTGGATTAACCTTTATTTTAGATTTAAAACTGAATAAACCATTGTTCTTGCAAGCCAGAAACTTCTACATTCTTCTTCCTCCCTTCCCTAAAGGAGGGGTGAGACAGAAAAGCCTGAAAGGGAAGCCTGACCTTTTCTCCCAGAATATCAATATCAATTTTCAGCTTTCTTGTACCTTACAACAAAAGGAGAGAGAATGCAGAGTGCTGAAGAAGAAGCCATGTTTGTTCAGAGAGAGAGAAGGTGTGCAGATGGGGAACCAGAACTGAGGGTCTTTGGGAGCCCTACTGAGGCTTGTGGGAGTATCTTGTTGTAAAGTACCATACCCCAAATGCTGAAAAGTACTGTACCTCACTTCTGCGGGTTCACATAGAGACACCAAGTCCAGATGAATTTTGAAGAGTTGTATTAAAGGGGGAGATTTATTAAATATCACAGCTGCATATGGCTGACAGGGCAGTTGCAAACCCAAATCATGTGTCTCAAATACATTTCAGGGGATGGTTATATACCCTTGATCACATATGGGCAGGGGAGAGCATGATATCATGGCACAAGCTTACAACATTTGTTTACAGGATACACAGAAATATTCAGACCTTCAAGGTAACACAATCAAAGATGTTTACAAGTATTTTAGGGTTCATCTTCCCTCCTTTTCCCAGTGGTATGTTACTCTCAAGATTCCAGGAAGGGGGAGGAACTACAATCAATGTAAGGTGGTATGTAAATGCTGTCTCCCATTGAAATAGAAGAAGTTTCTTTATTAACCTTTATTTTAGATTTAAAACTAAATGACCCATTGTTCTTGCAAGCCAGAAACTTCTACATTCCTCTCTCCTCTCCTCAAAGGAAGGATGGGACAGGAAAGCCTGACCTTTTCTCCTAAAATATCAATATTAATTTTGCAGCTTTTTAGTATCTTACTACATTTGATTCTATAAGGAACTGGAGAAGATTCTCCTGGTTGTGGAACTGGAGAATGCATCAGGGCTTTGGGAGTCTGAATGAAAGGAAAGTGATTTCCCTGCCTGTTTACTCATAGGCTGTTGTGGGACTTGAATAAAGGAATGGCCCACCATTTTTTGGCTCCACCGTTTCTTTACCATCTGCCTGAATCCAATGAGAACCTGCATGGCCACAATGGTGGTAGCCACTGGCCATATACCCAGTATCTATAGAATACCAGATGTTTTTTCAGGGGCCAAACCTAACAAGAAGACAGAGGTAGTTGGAGGCAGAACTCAGGGAACCTTGTGTCTTTTACTCTTTTACCCACAGGTGGATTTAACAGCAGGTGCATGAGGCACATGCCTTAGGCTCCAACTTCTGAAGGGCCCTGCAAAACCTCAGCTTTATACTTTTTCTAATGACACAAGTTTGATTTCATATGTGCAATTTTAACATTAATAGTACATAATATTTTTATTTATTTAAAAATGTTTAACATACATTTTCATTTTCATTTTCTCTCTCTCTTTATTAAGGGGCTTAATATTTTCTTCTGTGCCCAGTGCCTCAACTGACCTTAACCTGCCTCTGCATTTAACCCCAGGCCTGTTGTTGGTAAAAGCCAGCCTAGGTGTGCAGCTTGGTCCTTTCATGTGTACCTAAACCCAGTAGAGGCAGCAACAAACTCTGGATTGCTTATAGCTTCAGAAAGGTTGCTGAGGGCCAGTCACAGACAGTGTCTTAGACTGGTCTGCACCAGATTCCCTCTTAAGAGACTCAGAACCAAAACATCCAGTGACCAACTACAGACAACAACAGAGAAGGATTTAACTACCATTACTAGCAGCATATCCAAAGAGAGAGCTTGTCAGGAACCAATACAAGCTGAGGCAATTCCATTATCTGTGGTAAACTCACATGCATTGGACAAGGTCAAGCCTCACAGTCAGATAGCCTGAGTCTCGCATACTATTCCCCATTAGAATAAGTTCCACAGGGGGAAGGAGATAAGACTTAGAGCTCAAACATTCAAAGTGTGAGTTCTTTGAAGCTTACTGTTGGGACTTATTGAGGGGTTTACCCACCTTCTTGGAGTCCTAGACAGCCCTAGTAGAAGATGCTCTCAATCTTCTTCCTTGACCAGAAGCTCCCCAGCTAAAAAAAGCTTCTGAAGAGGGGTCTGTCAGCCTCACACAACCTGAAACTGCTCCTTACCTCTCTGGGGAGAAATAGAATTGGAGTCTCCAGCAATGGCTGAGGGACTAGGCTCTAAAGAAAAGGCCACTTTCTTGTATTGAGCTCCTGACAAAGAGAAACCCCCCAAGTAGGGGGTCCCACTAATGTTGTTATCCCAACCTCAGTTGCTCTAACCCACCAATCTTGAAACAATAGCAGGGGTTGGTGTGGTGCAGCCATTTTGAGCCCACTCTATAGTCTTTATACAGAAAACTTTATAGGAAGACCAGACAGCTACAAGAAGTGGAGCAGCTAAAAAATGGAGGCAAATCTTAAGAAACTGGGGCTCTTTTATGTAACTGCTGTAAGTTTTAAGCTAGAGGAAGTCAATCTTTATACATAGGATGGCCCCTCCCACAAACATGCCAGGCACAGAAAATTCAGACAAAAATAGTGAACAGAGTAGTAGTTCCAGACAAGTAGCCCATGACGGGTTACAAAGAATGTCTGACATCAACCTAGACCCAAAACTGCCCAAGATGACCCAAAACCAACACAATGAGTAGTGGGTTGCAGATCACATTGATCCTAGACTCAGCTAGCCATGCAGGTGACACACTCAAAGAAAGAGTACAGCAGGCACCAGACCCTGCTGAAAATAAATACTCTCCATAAAACAAATAATGCACAGTGTCTAATACATATGATCAAGGTTGATCTTACAGCCAGCCAGCCTGAAGTGTTAATTCCACCCATAAAATTCCCAACAGCATTCAAGACTCACATACAACAGGAAGGTAAATATAACCCTCAAGAAACATTCCTAGAACAAGGAGATCTGGTGGCTTGGAGGTTAGTACCACTTAGCCTCCTTCTTCATAAAGACATCACAACAAATTTGGGAGTCAGAGCAGAGCTTCCAAATACACTTACAAAATGTGCAGACAAAGAAATATACCCCAAATGAATCAACAAGAGAAATACCCAGAAAAAGAATTAAATGAACTGGAATCAGCAAACTACCATACGCAGAGTTTAAAATAATGGTTATTAGGATGCTCAAGGGCCTTAAAGTAAAATGAATGATCTCAGTGAGAACTTAAAGAAATAATAAGCATTAAAATGGCCATTGAAACTATAAGAAAGAACTAGTTGGAAATAGCAAATACATTATCTGAACTAAAGACTGCACTAGAAGGAATCAACAGCAGGTTGGATGAAGGAGAGGATTGAATCAGAGATTTAGAAGACAAGGTAAACATAAGCACACAAGCAGAGCAGCAAAAAGAAAAGAGACTCACGAAAGCTGAGAAATTGCTAAGAGACCTCTGTGACACCATCAAGTAAAACAACACTAGCATATAGGGATTCCTGAAAGAGAAGAGAATGAACAAAAAATAGAGGAGTTTCTTGAATAAATCATAGCTGAAAACTTTTCTAATTTAATGAAGGAAATGACACAAGTTCCAGAAACAGAAGTCTCATTAAAGATGAACCAAAAATGTCCCACACCAAGACACATCATAATTAATAAACCAAAGAGAAGACACAAAAAAGAGTCTTAAACGCTGCAAGAGAAAAGCAGTTAATCACTTAAAAAAGAGACCCCATAAGACTGATATTTGACTTCTCAGCAGAAACACTTTAGGCCAGAAGGGATTGGCACATAATATTAAATGTAATACAAAACAAGAACCTACCCTAAGACTAATTTATCCAGCAAGGCTACCATTTAAAATTGAAGAAAAAATAAAGAGCTTCTCAGAAAAAAGCAAACAAACAAAAAAACAAGCTTAAGGAGTTCATTACCATCAAACCAGCACTGTAAGAAATGTGAAAGGGTGTGCTATAAGAAAAGAAAAGAGAAAACATTGAGAGAAATAGGGCTATAGATTTAAAGAATAAACTGACAATAAAATAATACATATCAATAATAACCTTAAGTGTAAATGGATTAAGTGCTTCAATCAAAAGAGGCAGAGAGAAAGAGGATGATAGGATGGGATAAACCTGAATGAAAGGAGGAGAGTGCTGTAGGGAGGGGGGCAAGGAAAATGTTGAGAGGAATAAGGGGGAGGGGAGATGCATTCGAGGAAACCCTTGAATCTATGTAAACACAATTAATTAAATAAAAAAATAAAATAAAGACATAGGATAGCTGAATGGATAAGAAAACATGACCCATATATATGCTGTCTACAAGAGAACTACCTTCGAACAAACAATACACATAGACTGAAAGTGAAAGGATGGAAAAGTATTCCAAAAAATGAAAATGAGTAAAAAAGCTGAGATAGCAGTATTTATATCTGACAAAACAGACTTTAAAACAAAGCCTATAGTTAATGACAAACAAGGTCACTACATAATGTCAAAGGTAGCAATTCAACAAGAGGATATAACCATTGTAAATATTTATGCACCCAATATAGGAGCACTTAAATACATAGAGCTGATTGTGATGGACATAAAGGGAGAGATCAACAGAAATACAATAATAGTAGGAGATTGTAGCACCCCAATAATGAGGAAGAAGCAAGTCTCCCTTCTCCTGTGAGAGGGGAAAAACTAGAAAAATACAAGGAAAAGAAGCCAGCAGAGATAACTAAGTCAGTCATTTATAAATTAACTACATTCCATAGTTCTCTAAATGGTTGCTTAGAGCCACTTGCAACACAATGCAGGAAAAGCAGGATCTGTATATAGCTATGGCCAGTGATCTGGAAACTGCTGTCTCATTGCTGACCTCACCAAAACTCCCCCTCACCTTTCCTTGAGTCCTGGGAAACTTTAAGCAAAGGAATCATGTGATGCCCATTGCTTGGATACTGTAAAAGATTACAACCTGTAAGGAAATATAATTTGGGGAGCTCGTGCTTTGGTGCTACTATCTTAACGTGCTCTGCTGACTACTAATAAATTCTCTTTCCTTCATAAATTAAGTTGTCTGAGTATCTCCTCCATCGGGGTCATTTTCCTGCAACACTAACATCAATGATTAGGTCCTCCAGACAAAAAAGTGCATTTTCTGGGATAGACCATAAGTTAGGACACAAAACAAGTCTCAATAAATTGGAGAATATTGATATCATATCAAGCATCTTCTGTAACCACAATGGCATAAGACTAATAATCAACTGCAATAGAAAAATTAAAAAATATTCAAACACTTGGAGGCTAAATACCATGTTAATAAATAATGAATGGATAAAAATGAGAATAAGAAAGAAATAAAAAATTTCCTTTATGCAAATTTGGGACACATCAAAAGCAGTCCTGAGAGGGAAGTCCACAGCATTAGAGGCATACCTTAAGTAACAAGCAGACAATGCAAGAGTGATGGCAGCATGAGAGATACTACTGATCTCTACCCTTGAAATTTCAATAAATTGAATAACTATAACATAGGCAGGGGAACAATACTGGGCTCTTAACCTTTCCTGGAAGATCCCCACACCGAATGGACTGAAGGTGAAAAGGGTTAAACAGGTGGGTAGAAGATAAAACACATCCATGGTTGGCTTCAGAAAGAAGCCTGGAGTGACTGTTTTTAATTTTTTTTTTCTCTGCCAGGACTATGGAGAAGAGGAAAGCTTGGAATGTCTGGGTTTTGTCTGCTGGGAATACCAGAGGGAAGCTCGAAATGACTGGGTCTCCCTCTTGGGGAAAATACAGAGAGATTGAGGGGAAGAGGGTGTGATGCTAAACCAAAATAGAGGCAGAAGGAGGAATCACTCTAGTGTTCCTTCAGTCAGTCTGCAGCCCACACTTGGTTTAGATAGAGAAAATCAAAGTGTGACTCCCCAGCCTCCCAGACCCCACCTCTCTCATCTTTTGGGTATGAAGAGTGGCAGAGAATGATCCCACAGCTAACTCACTAGAGCCACTCTCTGCCTTGAAGAACAAAGATGCTCTGTGTTTGGTCCCTTGGTCTATTTAGACATGGAGAGGGGTTCCTGGAGGGCTGAGACTGCCATTGTTAATGCCATAAAGCTATAAAGCCAAAAGGCACTCACAAAACACCTCATGGACCAACATGCTGCAGCCCAGCCTACATCATTGTGACAGCAACATCTCAGCAGAAGTTAACCCAGGAATTTCACAAAGGTAAAACTTGTAATACAGCAACACCTACTGGAAAAAACTGTAACCTCTCAAAACTGAATTTTTTTCCACTTTTCTTTTTATCCCTTTGAATTTCATTTCTTTTAATTTTCATATTTTCTTCCTATTTTTGTGTGTGTTGTTATTTTTTGGTTTTTAACTGTTTTTTGTGTTTTTTAAATTGTCATTTTAAAATTATTATATTTTTATTGTATTTTTTCAACTTTTATTTATCCTTTTTTTAGTTGTTTTTAAATCGTTAATAACAATACCACTCTCAAATGCCACCAAGGATGGCCTGACCTGTGGTGGCACAGTGGATAAAGCATCGACCTGGAAATGCTGAGGTTGCCCGTTCGAAACCCTGGGCTTGCCTGCTCAAGGCATATATGGGAGTTGATGCTTCCAGTTCCTCCCCCTGTCTCTCTCTCCTTTCTCTCTCTGTCTCTCTCTCTGTCTCTCTCTCTCTCCTCTCTAAAATGAATAAATAAAAAAATGCCACCAAGGAAGAAGAAATAAAATATTGTTGCTACACAAGACAGAAAAATAGTTCAGACAGAAAATTAAAAATCTCCAGAAAAAATCTCAATCCCATGGAAATTTTGGAATAAAACAATGGGGAATTCAAAATTGAAATTTTGAAAATACTTAGCTAGATGCTATAAAACACAAAAACACTATTTAGAAGCCTAGGAAATAAAACAGACACCATACCAAACAGATTAAAATTTTAAAAATAGTGATGAAGAACTCAATACATGCATTGAAAACTGAGGTAGCAAGTTTAGCTAATAAAAGAGGCCATATAAAGAAGAGAATTAGTGAAATTAAAGACAGGCAACCAGAGATATGACAGAGAGAAGAAGAAAGAGACTCACAAATTTAAAATAAATGAGAGAGCTTTATGAGAATTTTTTGATTCCATCAGAAAGAGCAATATAAGAAGAATGGGTACATCAGAAGAAGAAGAAAGGAAAAAGGGGAGGGAGAATCTATTTAAACAAATAATTGATGAGAAGTTTCCAAACCTAAAGAAAGAGTTAGAGCCTTGAATCTAGGAAGCAAACAGAACACCAAGTTACCTCAACCTAAGCAAACCTTCTCCAAAGCACATCATAATAAAAATGTCAAAAATCAGCAACAAACAAGCAAACAATCCCATTAAAAATGAGGAGGGGACCTGAATAGACATTTCTTCTACTAGGACATACAAATAGACAACAGATATATGAAAAGACACTCATCTTTAGTAGCTACTTGAGAAACTTAAATCAAAACTACAACAAGATACCACCTCACACCTCTTAGATTGGCTATAATCAACAAGACAGGTAATGACAAATGTTGGAGAGGCTGTGGAGAAAAAGAAATACTCATTCACTGCTGGTGGGAATGCAAATTAGTACAACCATTATGAAAAAAAGTATGGTGGTTCTTCAAAAAATTAAGAAGAGAACTGCTGTATGACTCTGTAACCCTCTTCTGGATATCTATCTCAAAATCTCAAAAACATTGGTATGTAAAAACACATGCAGCCCCATGTTCATTTCAACATTATTCACAGTGGCCAAGACATGGAAACAACCAAAGATTCCCTCAATAAAAGATTAGATAAAGAAAATCTGGTAGGGGAGATCTGAAGATGGCAGCAGAGTAGGCAGACACAGACTCCCAGCTCACACCACCAAACTGGATTACAAATTAATTTAGGAACAATAAGCATGAAAAACCAACTCTGGACTACAAGAACAGCTCTCAAAAACCAAGGATCGGCCTGACCTGTGGTGACGCAGTGGATAAAGCGTCGACCTGGAAATGCTGAGGTCGCCGGTTCGAAACCCTGGGCTTGCCTGGTCAAGGCACATATGGGAGTTAATGCTACCAGCTCCTTTCACCTTCTCTCTCTCCTCTCTCTCTCCCTCTCTCTGTCTCTCTCCCCTCTCTAAAATGCATTGCTAGTGCTATAATACTGAAAAGCCATAAAACTGCAAAGCCATAAAGCTTAAACTGTAAAGCCCTCACATACCACATCAACCAACTCGACTGCAGTGCTGCCTACATCATTAAGACAGCATACATTGGTGGGACATAAAAACGAGACTAAGAGCCTTGGGCAAAAGTGTGGTGGTTACCAGGGGTGGGGGGAGGGGGGACATGGGAAAGAAGGAGGGAGAGGGGAAGGGGGAGGGGGGACATGGGAAAGAAGGAGAGAGAGGGGAAGGGGGAGGGGGAAGGGCACAAAGAAAACTAGATAGAGGGTGATGGAGGACAATCTGACTCTGGGCGATGAGTATGCAACATAATTGAATGACAAGATAACCTGGACATGTTTTCTTTGAATATATGTACCCTGTTGTTGTTGCTGTCAGTTTCTTTTGCTGTGCAAAAGTGTCTTAGTCTGATGTAGCCCCATTTATTTATCTGCCTTCACTTCCCTTGCCTTTAGAGTGAAATTTATTAAATTTTCTTTATGGCCAAGGTCCATGAGTTTAGTACCTATGTTTTCTTCTATGTAATTTATTGTTTCAGATCTTATATTTAAGTCTTTGATCCATTTTTTATTTATTTTTGTACAAGGAGACAAACTAGTCGCAATTTATTCCTTTGCATGTGGTTCTCCAGTTTTCCCAGCAACATTTATTGAAAAGGCTTTATTTTCTCCATTGTGTATTTTTGGCTCCTTTATCAAAGATGATTTGTCCATATATATCTGGTTTTATTTCTGGGCTCTCTATTCTGTTCCATTGGTCTGAGTGTCTATTTTTCTGCCAGTACCATGCTATTTTGATTATCATGGCTCTATAATATAATTTGAAGTCAGGTATTGTAATGCCCCCAGGTTCATTTTTTCTTAGAATTACTTTGGCTATTCAGGTTTTTTTTAGTTCCATATAGACCTGATGATTTTCCCTTTTATTTCTTTAAAAAATAACATTGGAATTTTGATAGGAGTTGCATTAAATTTGTATATTGCTTTGGGTAATATGGTCATTTTAACTATATTTATTCTTCCTATTCAAGAACAAGAAATGCTTTTTTCATTTTTTTGTATCTTTTTTGATTTCCCTTAACAATGCTTTGTAGATTTTATTATATAGGTCCTTTACATTCTTTGTTATGTTTTTTTTTCCTAGATATTTTATTATTTTTGTTGCAAACCTAAAAGGGATTATTTTTTTGAGTTTATTTTCTGTAGTTTCATTGTTGGCATATAAGAAGGCAATACATTTTTGTGTATTAATTTTGTATCCTGTGACCTTACTGTATTGGTTCTAATAATCTTTCTGTGGAGTCTTTGGGGTTTTCAATATACAGGATTATATCATCTGCAAAAAGTGAAACCTTTACTTCTCCTTTCCCAATATGAATGCCTTTATTTCTTTCTCTTGTCTGATTGCTCTGGCTAGAACTTCCAGCACTACATTGAATAAGAATGGAGAGAGTGGGCACACTCTTCTTGTTCCTGATTTTAGAGAAAAAGTTTTCTGTTTTTGCCATTTAATATGATGTTAGCTGATAATTTGTTATAAATGGCCTTTATTATGTTGAGATAGTTTTCTTCTCTACCCATTTTGTTGAGTGTTTTAAACATAAAATGATGTTGTACTTTATCAAATGCCTTTTCTGCATCTATTGATAGGATCATACGGTTTTTGTTCTTTGTTTTGTTAATATGGTGTATTATTATGTTAACTGTTTTATTTATGTTGAACCATCTTTGTGATTTTGGGATGAATCCCACTTGATGATGATGAATTATTTTTTAAATGTGTTTTTGTATTCTATTTGTGTTTTTTTTGTTTAGGATTTTAGCATTTGTATTTATTAGATATATTGGTCCATAGTTTTCTTTTTTTGTGTTGTCCTTGCCAGGTTTTGGTATGAGGCTTATGTTGGCCTCATAAAATGATTCTGGAAGTATTGGTTCTTCTTTAATGTTTTGGAAGACTTTGGGTAGAATAAGAACCATATCTTCTTTGAATGTGTGATAGAATTCACTAGTATAACCCTCTGGCCCTGAACTTTTATATTTTTAGGAAGGTTTTTAATATTTGTTTCTATTTCCTCAATACTTATGGGTCTATTTAGAATATCTACTTCTTGACTCAATTTAGAAAGATTGTATTGTTCTAGGAATTTATCCATTTCTTCTAGATCGTTAAATTTGGTGGCATATACTGTTTCATAGTATTTTATGATATTTCTTTGTATATCTATAATATCTATCGTAATTTCTCTTCTTTTTGGATTTTGTTTGTATGAGTCCTTTATCTTTTTTCCTTAATGAGTCTTGCCAAGGGCTTGTCAATTTTGTTGATCTTTTCAAAGACCCAGCTTGTTGTCTTATTGATTTTTTCTATAGCTTTTCTGTTCTCTATTGCATTTATTTCTGCTCTGATTTTTATTATTTTCTTTCTTCTGCTGGTTTTGAGTTGCCTTTGTTCTTCTTTTTCTAGTACCTTAAGACATGATGTCAAATTGTTTACTTGGGTTCTCTCTTGTTTGTTCGGATAAGCCTGTAGTGATATGAACTTCCCTCCTATTACTGCTTTTGCTGCATCCCAGAGATTCTGATATGTCGTACTGTCCATTTTCTTTGTTTGTATATATCTTTTTATCTCTGCTTTTATTTCTTTTTTGACCCACTCATTTTTTAGAAATATGTTGTTTAATTTCCACATTTTTGTGGGTTTACTACTTTTTTGCAGTTGAAACCTAGTTTCAAAGCTTTGTGGTCAGAGAATATGCTTGGTATAATTTCAGTCTTTCTGAATTTGTTGATGTTAGTTTTGTGGCCCAACATATGGTCAATTCTTGTGAATATTTCATGTGCACTGTAAAAAAATGTATACTCTGGCATTTTGGGATAAAATATCCTGTAGATGTCTATCATATCCAATTGTTCTAGTGTTCTGCTTAAGGCCAATATTTTTTTTATTGATTTTCTGTTTGAATGATCAATCTAGTCCTGACAGCAGTGTATTGAGATCTCCAAGTATGATTATATTTTTGTCGGGTTTTTTTTTAGATTGGTTAGTAGATGTTTTATATACTTTGGTGCTCCTTGGTTTGGTGCATATATATATTATATTAACAAGTGTTATGTCTTCTTCATTCAATGTCCCCTTTATCATTATGAAATGACCATCTTTGTCTCTGATTACCTTTGTTGTCCTGTAATTAGCATTGTTAGACATAAGTAGGACTACACCTGCTTTTCTTTGGATATTATTTGCTTGGAGAATTGTTTTCCAACCTTTCACTTTGAACTTGTTTTTATACTTGTAGTTTAGGTATGTTTCTTGAAGGCAGCATACAGTTGGATTTTCTTTTTTGATCAGCTCTGCTACTCTGTGTCTTCTTATTGGTGAGTTCCATTCATTTACGTTTAATGTAATTATTGACACTTGAGGGTTTCCTTTTGCCATTTTATATATTGCTTTCTGATAGCTCTGTATCTTGTTTGGTTCTCCTCTTTTGATTTTCTTTCATTTGTTTTTGTTTGGTTGTATTCCATACTTCTTTGTACTGTTCTCTTTTTAAGCCATGTGTTTCTGTAGTGTTTTTTTCTGAAGTGGTTACCATTGGGTAATAAAAAGGATATATATCATATTCATTGTAGTATGTTATCTCATGAGTTCTTCTGAACTCGATCTTCCTTTGCTACTATTAATTTTTGTCCTCCTCCCCTTCTTTTTTATTTTGTTCTCACAGATTAATCTTTTTTTTTTTTTTACACGGTTATCTTGTTGGAGCTTTTACTTGTGGTTTTGTTCTTTGTATAAGGTCAGATAATCCCCTTTAGTATTTCCTGAAGTGGGAGTTTTCTGGTGATAAATTCCCTCACATTTTCTATACCTGTGAATGTATTTATTTCTCCTTCATATTTGAAGTATAGCTTTGATGGATATAGTATCCTTGGCTGGAAGTTCCTCTCTTTCAGTAGTTTAAATATTGGGGTCCACTCTCTTCTGGCTTGTAGAGTTTCTGCTGAGAAATCTGATGATAGTTTAATGGGCCTTTTTTTATATGTTGTATTCTTCTTTTCTCTGGCTGCCTTAAGTATTTTTTCTTTGTCATTGGTTTGTGATAATTTTATTATGATGTGCCTTGGAATAGGCCTGTTTTGGTTAATGTAACTCGGTGTTTTGTTTGCCTTTTGGATCTGAGGCTCTAATTCTTTCCACAGGCTTGGGAAGTTCTCATTGATTATTTGTTTGAATATGTTCTCCATTCCATTTTGTCTCTCTTCTCCTTCTGATATACCCATTATTCTTATGTTGCTCTTTCTGATGGAGTCAGACAATTCCTGTAGGGCTTTTTCATTTGTTTTAATTTGTGAGTCTCTCTTCTCTTATCTTTGTAGTACCTCTAGTTGCCAGTTTTCTATGTCACTAATTCTCTTCTCTATCTGGCCTGTTCTGTTAGCTAAGCTTGTTACCTCATATTTCAGTTCACGTATTGAATTTTTCATTTCCCTTTTATTCCTTTTTATAGTTTCAACTTCCTTGGTGAAGTATTCTTTTTGTACATTAAATTGTTTTTTGATCTCTCTAAATTGCCTTTCCATGCTTTCTTGTATTTCCATGATTATTTTCAGGACTTCAATTTTTAATTCTGTCATTACGTCCAAGGTTTCCAATCAATTAAAATTTTTTTCTAGATATTTTTCATCATCTATGTGAGCTACATCTCTGTCATTTTTATCCATGATATTTGATTTCTTTTTTCTTAATGGCATTTGAGAGTGGTATTTTTAATAACACTAATAAGAGGTAATTTAAAAAATAAAATAAATACCTGGTGTGCAGGAGTCCTGGGTTTGATTCCTGGCCAGGGCACACAGGAGAAGCTTCCATCTGCATCTCCACCCCCCCCTCCTTCCTCTTTGTCTCTCTCTTCCCTTCCCGCAGCCAAGGCTCTATTGGAGCAACATTGGCCCAGGCGCTGAGGATGGCTCTATGGCCTCTGCCTCAGGCGCTAGAATGGCTCTGGTTGCAACAGAGCAATGCCCCAGATAGGCAGACCATTGCCCCCTGGTGCGCATGCTGGGTGGATCCCAATTGGGTGCATGCAGGAGTCTGTCTGACTGCCTCCCTGTTTCCAACTTCAGAAAAATACAAAAAACAATATTGAAAAATACAGTAACAAAATGAAAATTCTATAGTGATAAGTGGAACAAACACTACAGAAAATAAGGAGCAGGAACTGAGAAAAAATGACAAAAGAGATAAAAAATGAAGTCAATAACATGCAAAATTCCACAAAGAAAAATATTAATCCAAAATATAATAATTTGTTGATAAATGATGATCTAATGAAAGAATAAGGAAAAGAAAAAATGTAAAGGTTTTTGAAATGAAAACCTTATGAAAAACAAGAATGAAAAATGTAAGAACTATGAATAATAAAGTTCAAAAAGAAAAGAAAAGAAGGTAAAATTACCAAAATGGAAAAAATATATATAAAAGAAAATAAAGTTATAAAAATATAATTTTTGCCTGACCTGTGGTGGCACAGTGGATAGTCAACCTGGAACACTAAGGTTGCCGGTTCAAAACCCTGGGCTTGCCTGGTCAAGGCACATATGGGAGTTGATGCTTCCTGTTCCTCCCTCCTTTCTCTCTCTCTCTCTCTCTTCTCTCTCTCTCTCTTCTCTAAAATAAATAAATAAATAAATTTTTAAAAATGTAATTTTTTCTAGTTTTGAGAGGTAGCTTCTTCTTTTTTTGTCAAGTGGTGCTGTACTACAGGTTTTGCCCCTGTGGGACTCTTGGGCAGATGTTTGCTGTTTTGTCACTGTGGTGATGACATAGGCTGGGCCACACTCCTTTTGGTAGATGGGGCATGTTAGGGCTTAGAGGCTCTGACAATGGGAGACTCAGTTTTCCAGGTGCCTATCCCACATCTCTCCCACCTGAACTAGCAGCCTGTGAACTTAGCTGTGAGGTTCACCCCAGCCACTGCTTGCAGAGTAAGAGGCTCTAAGAGCAGCCAAGTCCTTCTTCCAGTTCCTTTCAAAGTACAATTATGGTAAATCTGTGCTACTCAGAGCTGCCAGTAAGAGCAGGCAAGGCTGGGAGCTGATTACAGATCTAGTGCCTTTCTAAGGGCCAGTGGATTGGTCTAGCATGTCTCAGCATGCCACAGGCTAGGAGCCAATTTCAGATCAAGCGCCTTTCTAAGAATCCCTGGTCATGTCTAGTACACCTCAGTGCTCTGTGGGTCTAATCTTCAAAGGCTTCTCCCTTGTGCACTGTTTGGTAGCCCGCAGCAAGCCACGTGTGCACCCATGACTTCAGCAGTGCACACAGAGGCCTGTATCTGCCCACTTAGGCATACAGCACCTGTGATCTCAGTCAGAGCTGGGAATGAAGGAATGTGTTTTGAAGCCTGTGTTGCACCACAGAGGTGCTCCACCTGGACAGTTCCAGGCTCAGGAATCTCAGCCTTTGTGCACGTCTCATGTTAATGGTTGTGGAGCTGGAAATACACAAATATGTTGGCAACAGCCCACACAGATGTCTATCACTGATAATTTTGGGCTAAACCCTCTATTCTGAGCATGTGCACACCCGCACCAATGGTGCCACATGGAGTCACTAGCACACCACCTGTGATCACAGAGCCGGGGGTATACAAAGCTGCTGGCACTGGTGTTGGCACCCATGGTCACCCTGCACCAATAACCTTTGTTGGAACCTGCTGCCCGTGTGCTTCTCTCATCCACGATCTCAGGCAGAAATAGCATGGTCTTTCTTCTGCTTAATCATCCAGCCCTGCTCCTTCTCTCTGCCTCCGACCCTCAGCTTTGCTCAGCCTCAGATAAAAGCGATCCTTCAGATCAGTGAGGGAAGCAAAATACCCTGTTCTCTATCTTATTTCCTTCAGAGTGGATTATATGTTCTGCCACTTTTTTACCCAAGCATACCTTTATCTGGTGTGTATATATTTCAGGTGCTCTTGAGATTTTTTCTCTGTCTTCAGTTGTTGAATTTGTTGACATTTGAAGGGGAAATATAGAGAGCACCCCTCACAGTGCCATTTCTCTGATGTCACTCCAGTGTTTTATTTTTGATAATTTTTCTTTTACTTTTTTCTCTTTCTTCCCTTTTCTTTTCCTTTTTTCTTTTTCTTATATTTTTATTTTTTCTCAAATTATGTTTTTTCTCTTCTTTTTTCTGATGTTCTGTTTATTTTTATTTCATTTGTTTCCTTTTATCTTTCTTTTATTCTCAGTTATTGCTCTCTGTTTTCTGAAGTTTTTATTTTCTACATATCATTATTTTTAGAATTTTTATTTTTCACTCTATTTTTTCCATTTTTATTTTTCATTTTTAAATTGTTTCTTTTTTTAATTCAGTGAGCGAAGGGAAGGCAGAGAGACAGAAGACAGCCTCCTGCATGTGCATGACCAGTATTCAACCAGAAATCTCACAAGGAGGCAACCCTCTGCCCATTTGGGGCATTGTTTTGTTGCTCAGCAACAAAGCTATTTTTAATGCCTGAGGAAGAGGCCATGGAGTATTCCTCATAATCTGAACCTACTCACTCTAATCAAGCCATGACTGAAGGAGGAGAAGAGAGAGACAAAGAAAAAGAAGTGATAAGGGAAGGGGTGGGGAAGCAGATGGATGCTTTTCCATGTACCCTGACTGGGAATCAAACCAGGAACATCCACACACCGAACCATCATTCTAACACTGAGTCAAAGAGACAGGGCTCTTTCTTGTTAGAGTTCTTAACAACACCACTGAAAAATGGCATCAAGAAAGCAAAAATCAAATAACATGAATACACAAAACAGATATGTAGTTCAGGTGGATAATGAAAAAAATCTTCATAAATAAATCTCAATCATATGGAAACCTTGGAAATAAATGATAATAAATTCAAAATTGAAGGTCTGAAAATACTGAATGAGATGCAAGAAAACACTAATAGGCAATTTAATGAGGTAAAAAACAAATTACTGAACAAAAAGAGTAGTTCACCAAAGAGATTAAAACTTTCAAAAATAACCAAACAAAAATGAAGAACTCAATACATAAACTGAAAAATAAGGTAGCACATTTCCATAAAAGAATATGATAGAAGAGAGAATCAGTAACATTGAAAATAGGCAAATAGAGACACTACAGAGAGAAGAAGAAAGAGACTCACAAATTAGAAACAAAATGAGAGTTCTCTACAATAATTGACTCCACAAGAAAAAACAATGTAATAATAATGCGTATATCAGAAGAAGAAGAGAGGAAGAAGGGAAGGGAGAGCCTATTCAAACAAATAATTGATGAGAACTTTCCAAGTCTGTGGAAAGTGTTAGAGCCTCAAAACCAAGAAGCAAACAGAACACTGAGTAAGTAACTTCAATCTAAACAGAGCAGCTCACATGCACATGATAATGAAATTTACACAAATCAATGACAAAGAAAAAATTTTCAAGGCAGCTAAGGAAAAGAAGAATATAACATATAAGGGAAAGATCATTAGCTTATCATCAGATTTTTCAGAGGAAAATTTACAAGCCAGAAGAGATTGAATCCTAACATTCAAGATACTGAAGGAAAATAATTACCATTCATAAATACTATATCCATCAAAGTTTTCTTTCAAATATGAAGGAGAAATAAAAACTTACAAACATAGAAAAGTTGAGGGGATTTATCACCAGAAAACCATACTGCAGAAACTACTCAAGGGGGTTATTTGACCAGATACAAAATACAAAACAAAACTAAATTTCAAGCAAAAGCTCCAACAAGGTCACAATAGAAACGGGGGACTATCTGTGAGAACAATAACATAAAAGGGGAGAAGATAAGGATCAGCAGTAACAAGAGAGAATGGAGTGCAGAAGCACTCATAAGATAATGGACTATTGTAAATAAGACAATTATTTTCTTAGTAAATTAATGGTAACCACCATGAAAATGTCACTACTGAAACACATAGCCTAAAAGAAGAAAAAACTGGGGCAATAAATATGTATTACCACTAAATAAAAATAACTAACAGAAAAACAAAAGAGAACAACCAAAGGAGAAACAGTGTTATCAGAAAGCAATATACAGAATATGGCTATAGAAAATCCTCATATCAATAATTACCCTTAATGTAAATACAGTAAGTTTACCAATAAAGAGACACAAAGCAGCAGGTTGAATCAAAAACAAAACCCAACCATATGCTGCCTTCAAGAGACATGGGTAAGCTGCAAGGACAAAAATAGAGTCAAAGTGAAAGGTTGGAAAATGATTATTTGAGCAAATAATACTAAAAAAAAAGCAGGTGAAGCCATACTCATATCTGACAATGCTGACATCCAGAGAACAAAGGTAACAATAGAGAGAGATAGTCATTTCATAATAATAAAGGGGACATTGCATCAATAAGACATAACACTTCTGCCTGACTAGGCGGTGGTGCAGTGAATAGAGCGTTGAACTGGGATTCAGAGGACTCAGGTTCGAGACCCCTGAGGTCACCAGCTTGAGTGTGGGCTCATCTTGTTTGAGCAAAAGCTCACCAGCTTGGACCCAAGGTCGCTGGCTAGAGCAAGGGGTAACTCCATCTGCTGAAGGCCTGCGGTCAAGGCACATATGAGAAAGCAATCAATGAACAACTAAAGTCTCACAATGAAAAACTGATGAATGATGCTTCTCATCTCTCTTCATTCCTTCTGTCTGTCCCTATTTATCCCTCTCTCTGACTCTCTCTCTGTCCCTTAAAAAAAAAAAAGACATAACACTTCTTAATATATATGCACCAAACCAGGGAGCACAAAAATATATAAGACATCTAAAAACTTATATAAAAATAAAAATGGAAACATGCACAATCATACTTGGAGAACTCAACATACCATTTACAGCTGTTGATCGATCATCCAAACAGAAAATCAATAAAGAAATATCAGCCTTAAATGACACACTAGACCAAATGGACATAATTGACATTTATAGAACATTTAATTCCAGAACTCCAGAGTATACTTTTCTTCTAGTATACAAGGAACATTCTCAAAATTAGACCATATGTTTTGCTACAAAACCAATATTAACAAATTCAGGAAGGTAGCAATTTTACCAAGCATATTCTTTCTTTATTTTTTTTTTTTTTTTTTTTTTTTTTTTTTTTTTACAGAAGCAGAGATAGACAGGGACAGACAGACAGGAACGAAGAGAGATGAGAAGCATCAATCATCAGTTTCTCGTTGTGCATTGCGACTTCTTAGTTGTTCATTGATTGCTTTCTCACATGTGCCTTGACCGTGGGCCTTCAGCAGACCAAGTAACCCCCTGCTGGAGCCAGCGACCTTGGGTCCAAGCTGGTGAGCTCTTTGCTCAAGCCAGATGAGCCTGCGCTCAAGCTGGCGACCTCGGGGTCTCGAACCTGGGTCCTTCCACATCCCAGTTCGACGCTCCATCCACTGCGCCACCACCTGGTCAGGCACCAAGCATATTCTTTCACCATAAGGCTTTATAATTAGAATTCAACTACGAAAGACAGAAGTAAAGAAACCCACAAAAAAGTGAAAGTAAACAATATACTCCTATGATTGGGTAAAAGAAGAATAAAGGCAGAGATAATATATATATATATATATATATATATATATATATATAGAGAGAGAGAGAGAGAGAGAGAGAGAGAGAGAGAGAGAGAATTTGATCAGGTGGTGGCACAGTGGATAAAGCATTGAACTGGGACACAGAGAACCCAGGTTTAAAACTCTAAGGTCACCAGTTTAAGCTCAGGCTTCTCCAACTTTTGTGCAGGCTCACCAGTTGGAGCGTGGGAACACCTGCTTGAGTGTGGGATCATAGATATGATGCAATGGTTGCTAACTTGAGCTCAAAGGTCACTGTCTTGAAGCCCAAGTTTGCTGGCTTGAGCATGGGGTCACTGGCTCAAGCCCCACCCGTCAAGGCACATATGTGAAAGCAATCAATGACAACTAAAGTGCCATAACAAAGAATTCATGTTTGTCATCTATTTTCTGTCTGTCTGTCCTTATCTGTCCCAGACAAATAAAAATGACAACATGATATGTCAAAATATCTGGGATGTAGTGAAAGTGGTAATAAGAAGGAAGTTTATATTATTATAGGCTTATATAAAGAAACAAGAGAGATCCAAAGTAAACAACCTAACATAACACCTTGAGGAACTAGAAAAAGAAGGACAAAGGCAAACCAAAATCAACAGAAGAAAGGAGACAGTAAAAATTATAGAAAAAATAAATAAAATAGAGAACAGAAAATCTATAGAAAAAGTTAATACAACAAAGAGCTGGTTTTTTTTAAAAGATCAATTAAATTGAGAAACCCTTGGGTTGACTTACAAAGGAAAAAAGAGAAAAGATTCATATTAACAAAATCTGAAATGAAACAGGAGAAATTGTCACAGATATCACAGATATACAAAGGATTATTGTAGGATACTATGAAAAATAATATGCCCCCAAATACAACAATCTAGAAGAAATGAATAAATTGCTAAAACTATATAATTTTCCTAGACTGAGTCACGAATAAATGGAAAACCTAAATAGACCCATAAGGAAGGAGGAAATAGAAATAACTATCAAAAACCTACCCAAAAATAAAAATCCAGGACCAGACAGCTACACTAGTGAATTCTATCAAACATTCATAGAAAATTTGGTACCTATCCTTCTCAAATCTTTCAAAAAATAAAAGAAGCAATACTTCCTCACACATTTTTAAGGTCAACATAGTCCTTTTACCAAAATCTGGCAAGAACAATACAAAAAAAAAAAAAACAACTACAGACCATTATCTCTAATAAATACAGGTGCAAAAATCCTAAACAAAATGCTAGCAAATTGTATACAACAACTCATTAAATAAATAATTCATCACGATGAAGTGTAATTCATTCTAGCAGCACAAGAATGGTTCAATATATGTAAATCAAGTAATGTAATGCACTATATTGACAAAACAAAGAACATAAATTTTATGATCCTATCAATAGATGCAAAGAGGCATTCAATAACATACAACATTCTTTTATGTTCCAAACACTCAATAAAATGGGTATAGAAGGAAAATATTTCAACATAATAAAGGCCTTATATGAAAAACCATCAGCTAATACCATACTAGGTGATGAAAAATTGAAAGCTTTTCCCTAAAATCAGAAACAAGACTATGCTGCCCACTCTCTCCACTTCTATTCAACATAGTGCTGGAAGTTTTAGCCAGAAAAATCAGACAAGAGAAAGAAATAAAGAGCATTCATATAAAAAAAGAAGAGGTATAGATTTCATTTTGACTGATGACATTGATCCTGTATAGAAACCCCCAAAGGCTTCACAGAAAGATTGTTAGATACTATAAACCAATACAATAAGGTAACAGGATACAAAATCAATAAACTGAAGTCTATTGCTTTCATATATGCCAACAATGAAATTTGGAAAAATGAACTAAAAAAAATAGTCTCATTTACAGTTGCAAGAACAACAAAAAATAACTAGGAATAAACTTAACAAAGAATGTAAAGTATCTATATACTGAAAACTACAAAGCATTATTAAAAGAAATTGAAAAAGACACAATGAATTGAAAAATATTCCATGTTCATCTATAGGAAGAATAAACATTTAAAATGGTCATATTACCCAAAGCAATACACAAATTTAATGCAATTTCCATCAACATTCTAATGTCATTTTTTCAAAGAAATAGAAGAAAATATCACCAGGTTTGTATGTTACTACAAAAAAAAACCCTGAATTGGCAAAGTAATCTTGAGAATAAAGAACAAAGCCGGAGGTATTACATACAATACCTAATTCCAAATTATACAGCAGAGCTATGATAATCAAAACAGTATGCTATTGGCTGAAAAATAGACACACAAACCAACAGAACAGAATTGAAAACTCGTAAGTAAAACCAAATATATTTGGCCAAATTATCTTCGACAAAAGAGCCAAAACACCCAATGGGGAAAAGAAAGCCCCTTCAATAAATGGTGCTGGGAATATTGGAAAGCCACATAGATAAGAATGAAATTTGACTACAGTTTTTTCCCCTGCACAAAAATTAATTCAAAATGGATCAAAGACCTAAACATAAGATCTGAAACAATAAATAACATAGAAGAAAATATAGGTACTAAGCTCATGGACATTGGCCACAGAGAACAATTTATGAATTTGACCCCAGAGGAAAAGGAAGTAAAGGCAAAAATAAATGAATGGGACTATATCAAATTAAAAAGCTTCTGCACAGCAAAAAAAAACAAAAAACAAAAAAACAAAACCCCAAAAAACAAAACTGACCACAAATCAAATAGGCAGCCAACCAAATGAGAGATGATACTTGGAAACAGTAACTACGTTAAGTGGTTAATATCCAAAATACATAAAGAAATCACAAAACAGTGCAGCAGAGAAGCAAACAATCCAATTAAAAAATGGGAAAAGGACCTGAACAGACACTTCTCCTAAGAAGACATGCAAATAGCTAACAGATAAAGATGTACATCTTCACTAGCTATTTGATAAATGCAAATCAAAATTACAATGAGATACCACCTCACACTTGTTAGATTAGCCATTATCAACATGACAGGTAATAACATATGTTGGAGAAGCTGTGGAAAAAAGGAAACTCTCATTCACTGCTGGTGAGAATGCAAATTAGTAAAACCATTATGGAAGAAGTTAGGTGGTTCTTGAGTAAATTAAGAATAGAATTACCACATTACCTAGCAATCCCTCTACTGGTTATCTACCCCCCAAACTCGAAAACATTGGTACATAAAGACACATGCAACCCCTATGTTCATCACAGCATTATTCACAGTGGTCAAGACATGGAAGCTATCAAAGTGTCCCTTGATAGAGGATTGGATAAAGAAGATGTGATACATATATACAATGAAATACTACTCAGCCATAAGAAATGATGAGATGGTGACATTTACAACAATGGACCTTGAGACCTTTAGACTGAATGAAATAAGTATATCAGAAAAAGCTAAGAACTGTGTGATTTCATACATAGGTGGAATACAAAACTGAGACTCATAGTCATGAGTACAGTGTTTACCAAAGGGAGGGGGCATTAAGGGAGGGACGGGAGTGTGGGGTGAGGAGAGGGTTTGGGGGAAGGATGTAAAGAGACAAATATAAGGTGATGAAAAATGATTTGATTTTGGGTGATGGGTATACCACACAATCAACTGTTGAAATGATGTGGAGATGTTAACCTGAAATCTATGTACTCTTGTTGATCAATGTTACCTTGTTAAACTTAATTTTCTAAATATAAAAAGTTAAAAAAAAAAAACAAAAAGGAAACAAAAGAAGAAGTCTATAGCAAACACTTAAATATAAAATGTTAGAAGAATTCTCATTCATTAAAGCCAGGGACTGACAACACAATAATATATGCACTCTTGTTTATTGTTCTATCTGGAATGCATAGAGCTATGAATGTAAAATTATATGAGATACTGATATTGAAAAAAGATAATATTTGATGACATAATCTATAAATATTTTATTTATATTATCTATATTCAAAAATATACATATGTGGGCCCTGGCCAGTTGCTCAGTGGTAGAGCATCGGCCTGGAGTGCAGGAGTCCCGGGTTCAATTCCTGGCCAGGGCACACAGGAGAAGTGCCCATCTGCTTCTCCACCCCTCCCCCTCTCCTTCTTCTCTGTCTCTCTCTTCCCCTCCAGCAGCCAAGGCTCCATTGGAGCAAAGTTGGCCTGGGCGCTGAGGATGGCTCTATGGCCTCTGCCTCAGGTGCTAGAATGGCTCTGGTTGCAACAGAGCAATGCCCCAGAGGGGCAAATCATTGCCCCCTGGTGGGCATGCCAGGTGGATCCCGGTTGGGCGCATGCGGGAGTCTGTCTGACTGCCTTCCCGTTTCCAACTTCAGAAAAATACAATACACACACACACACACACACACACTCACACACACACACACATATGTGATATATTCAAATGAATAAGAGACTTCAGAAAAATATAATATGAAGAATTATTATAGCAAAATCAAGAATCTTGCCACCTAAAACAATAACTAGTTATTACATGTAATAGAAATTCTATTTAAAATGGCAACAAAGTTCAAAAATTAACTAAAAGGAATCTTAACAAAAATGTACAAGATATTAATGGAGGCAAATATAAAAGTTTGTTGGTAGATTCAGCTAAAATAATTCCCAAATAAATAGAACATTAAAAGCTATTTATTAACAGGGAACAGAAAATTATAAAGATATAAATGCTCTTTAAAATATTTACAGATTTAGTTCCTTATCTGTGGATGCCAAGATGACTGTCAAGTTCAGACTGCTGACTTCCTCTTTCCAAATCAACCCTCAATAACTATAGAAGGGGAGGGGGAATCAGCCAGAAACTCAAGACATATGAAATTTCTGGAAGAGATGAAAAACTGTGGTGAGCTGGTACTTTGTGTTTGGGGTAAGAGCATGGAAAGAAACGGGATGTTGGGAGGGGCTGTAGGTTGTATAGATGCATGTTAATAGGGTAGGAAGAAGGAAAAGTTTAAACTTCTGCCCTTACTTCTTGTGGAAATCTGAGACAGGGCCTCAGAACACACATACCAGTAGCCCTGGAGGCATACCTCGGAGATATTGCAGGTTTGGTTCCAGATCACACAGTAAAGTGAATATTGCAATAAAGTGAATTGTAATCTTTATTCCAATGAAGGGTCTCATCTTCAATTTGTAAAGAAAAAATGTAATATCTGTGAAGCACAATAAAGTAAAACACAATAAAGCAAGATATACTTTATTGTAAGAGTATAGAAAAGATGGGATGATTGAGATAGGAGGGCTTCAAATTTAGTGTTAATTACTACCTAAAACCATTTTAGTTAGTGTGCTAAAAAAAAAAAAAAAAAAAAAAAAAGTAAGACCAGATTTGAATGCTCCTGGTTCACAAAGTTTCTTTTTGGTGTGTGCATGATAAACTTTTGCTAATTACTATTTTGGTTATTCATTGGTTTTACTTCTGTTATTCTTGAACTTTTTTTGTTGTTGTTGTTAACTTCAGCCTGAGGGCCTGGTCTTTTTTTTATTACTAATTTTAATGGGGTAACATTGATAAATCAGGGTACATATGTTCAGAGAAAACATCTCCAGGTTATTTTGTTATTTGATTATGCTGCATTCCCATCACCCAAAGTCCAATTGTCTTCTGTCGACATCGGATCATTTACAACAACATGGATGGACCTTAATAACATTATACTGAGCGAAATAAGTAAATCAGAAAAAACTAAGAACTATATGATTCCATACATATCTAAAATATTTTACAGAGTGATCCACACATTGTAAGTGTAAATATTCTTTCAGGAAATTATACATACTTGGCAGAGATATAAAATACTTTTTTACTAGGAATGAAGGTTAAGAAAATAAAACACCAAAATGATAAACTTGACACAGCAGTCCCTCCCCAAATTCTATTGGTCAGCTTCTATGTAGAAAATAAATCTTTTATAACAAAATGTTTCCAAAGTCTGTTGGTTAATGAAAAGACACTACTGGAAGATAACGTTCCTCTCTGACCCTCCCTTGCAGTCATGGGCACTGCAGCTTCCCATCTAGCTCTGAGTCTGAGACCTGTAATCATCTGCAAGGGTTGCAGCTGGGCAAATGCTCAGAGCTGACAGGTCAGCAGATCACAGCCAGCATTTATTCTAGGAACCAGGAGCTAAGATGGGGACCCACATGAATAGGAACTGAGGGGGTCTACCCTCCCAAGGGTTCCAAGGAATTCTGCTCCACTCCTGCTAACAGCCTGGAAGAATCCTGTGAAAAAATCAGGCAGAAAGCCCACCTCATTTCTGCCTGGGTTGGGTGGTTTCAGAGCAATGAGGACCTTGGCTAGAACCAGAGAGACTCAAATCAGCAAAAGGAAGAGTCCCAGATCCTATCTGGTGTCAAGGTGGGAATCTTGAAGAAGCATTGAAGGGACCTCCCAAACCAGAACCAAAGGTGTTCCTGCTATACTCTGCCCCTACAGTCAGCCCCTGGAGACCCCAACTTTCTCTCAGGAAGCAGATATGCAGGCCTTAGGAAAGTGAAGCTTGGATAGAGGGGTGTGTCTTCAAATCACCAAAGAAATGATTTCCAGTAACTGCCAAGGGCCACGATAAGAAGGACCCTGAGGAAGTACTGAAGAGACTGGGGGTTTGCTATAAGGAGCGGATCTCAGATCAGCAGATGTCATGGGGAGGACCTGGCAGAGTCAAGGTGAGGACCCTGAGGGAGTACCGAGGGAACCTGGGACTTAGAACAGAATCAGCCCTGGGAGTCAGTGCTGTGTCTTTTTCCTATCTCATCCAGATCTGAGAGATTTTGGAGGTTTAATATAAGGAGCGAGACTTCAGATAAGCAGAGGGCGGACTCAGGCCTCACGAGCAGCATTCTCTGACTTCCATATCTGAGTCTGAGAGACTCTGGGGATTTGGTATAAGAAGCAAGACTTCTGATCGGCAGAGTGTGGGCGTAGCACCTTCCAAATCAAGGTAGGACCCTAAGGGAGGACTTCAGGGAACCTAGACCCCACAGAAGTCCGCACTTCTTCTCAGCCCTGGGATTTCCAGAATAGCTTTTCTCTTGAGACTACCACTCCATTTGCTCTCAGGAATCTGAAAGAGGTGGGACCTTACACCAAGAGTGTGGCATTTGGCCAGCAGAGAGAGTGCACTGAAGCACTACGAGGAATTAAGCTATTGACAATGAGGAAGGAATGAGAGGGAATTCTACTCCAGAACAAATTTGGGTCCCACAGAAATCCACCCCACTGCCACTTTTATTTCTGAGAGACACCGGGCAGAGCTTTTGACTGATAGTACCCTTATTGTCTGGGGTGATGAGCCTCAGGTAGGTGACAGACTTGGATTAAGAAGGCTACATTTATGTCACCAAGGAAGGGAGTTCCAGGCCCTGAGTTCTTTAAATGTTAGGACTCTGAGGGAAGACAAAGGTAGCCCTGATACCCAGAGCATAGGGAGCCTAACTGCTCCCTTGCTCCCAAGTCTTGCTCCCTTCCTCCCAAAACTCAGGATGACTGAGGAGAAACTCAAATCAGAATATATGAAATCCCAGCCCCATTTTGCCACTTTTTTTCTGCCATGAGAAGCAGTTAGTACATGGTGGTTATCTGTGGTGTCTCTCATGTCCTGCTTCAGTGTCTCATGAAGGTGAGATTTCAGTCTCAATGAAAGTAGCCTGAGGTCAACACAGGGAGTTATCTCAGACCCTGTAAGACATCAAGGTTAAGAATGAGAGGACTCCCCATCCCAGAACAGACAGACCTCACAGAGTTTGGCTATATCTTGCTGTCCCCCATGGGAAGTTGTGGGTAAATGTGACCAGATGTGGGACCCCCTCAAATTCTTCTGTTCAGTCTCAAGCCTGTGTAGCATTGTTCTGAGAGTTTTGCCTTAGGGAGACAGAGGGGATGTCACAGGCCCTGCCAGGGGAAAGGTGAGAACCTTGAGTGAGCACAGAGGGACCATGGACCATAGAACAGTGGTGACCTCACAGAGTCTGAACTTTCTCTTGACAGCTCTGGAGGTCCATGGCTGTGCTTGCCCTCTGAATGCTGAGGTGCTCCCTTGTTTCCTGTTACAGGAGCTCCAGGAACCAGGAGGTAAAGGCCTTGGTCTGAGGCATGCAAACACAGGTCACAGAGCAGAGGAAGTCCAGGGAGTGCCAGCAGTCAAGGTAAGGTTCCTTCCCTGAATGTGTCCCCAGGGTCTCCCCCACACCAGAGTAGAGGAGATCCTACAGCACCTGACCTGACACCACCACACTGTCATCAGGTTGTGCTGACTGTATCTTGAAGAACCATATGACTTCCTCCTTCAGGATCTTAAGGGGCAGCCTGCTCAGGTGGAGAGATCCCAATGAGGCCTGTGAGTACCCCTAAAGGGGAGACCTGCAGGTCACCTTTGTCAGAACTGCCAAGGGTGTGCTTCTCAGATAAGGCAACTTACACTTCCTCTCTCCCTCAGGTCTGTGGGGCCCCTTTGCCCACCTCCTACCCACACTCCTGTGGCTGCTTGAAAAGAGTCGTCATGCCTCGAGCTCCAAAGCACCAACACTACATGCTTAAGGAAGACCTTCCATTTGAAGGGGATGCACAGGGCCTTGTGGATGCACAGGTTTCCAAGAATGAAGAAGAGGATATTTCCCATTCTCCTCTACCTGCTTCTCCTCCATTCTTTCTTCTTTCCCATCCTCCTCCTCTTCCTCTTGCTATCCTCTGATTTCAAGTACCCCAAGTACCCCAGAGGAAGTTCATGCTGCTGCTGGGACGGAGAATTTTTCCCAGAACCCTCCAAATGTGTGTTCCTCCTCTACTACCCCTGTCACTCCATTATGCCAAGCTAGTAGCCAAGAAGAAGTGAGTCCGAGCACCATCCAGGCTCTGTCAGACACGGAGTCCCTGCCCAGATATGTGATTGATAACAAGGTAGTTGATTTGGTGGAGTTTCTGCTCCTGAAATATCACACAAAGGAGCTGACCACAAAGGCAGAAATGCTGAGTAGTATCATCAGAGTACCAAAAGCACTTTGCTGTAATCTTGAGTGAAGCCTTGGAGTGCATGCTTCTGGTTTATGGCATTGCCATGAAGGAATTGGATCCTACCAGCCACTCCTATGTCCTAGTCACAAACCTGGGCCTCACTTATGATGGGATGGTGGTGGGCAATGAGCAGTGTACCCAAGACTGGCCTTCTGATACTCATCCTTAGTATAATCTTCATGGACAGTGATTGTGTTTCTGAAGATAAGATATGGGAAACATTAAATGTTATGGGGATGTATCCTGGGCAGGATCACTGTATATATGTGGAACCCAGGGAACTCATCACTAAAGATTGGGTGCAGCAACAGTATCTAGACTACCGGCAGGTTCCAAACAGTCAGCCTGCATGCTATGAGTTCCTGTGGGGTCCCAGAGTCCATGCTGAAATGAGCAAGATGAAAGTCCTGAAGTTTTTAGCCCGGATCGATGGGAGTGACCCCAGATCCTTCCCACACTTTTATGAGGAGGCTTTGAAAAATGAGAAACAGAGATCCCAGGCCAGAATTGGCACCACAGATAATACTACTGTCATGGCCAGTAGCTCTTCCTGCCCTGAGTGAAGTCCAAGGCAGATTCTTTAATTTGCCTTTTAAGAGAGAATTCAGTGATCTAAGTAGTGGAGGGCCAAACTGGAACTGAAGGAATCATAGTGAATAATATCTTTTGGGTTTTTTTTTCCATTGGTGTGACTTAGAAATGTATCTTCTTTTATTTTTTTGGTATTTTAAAATGTTACTTTAAGTAGAATGTTTACTAGCTTCAGAATCTAAGTTTACAAATGACACAGGTCACACATTTATTGCTATTATCAAGATTAAGAGAAAGACTTTTGCTATTTTGTAAGACAAATAAGGAATTCTTATATATATTTTATCTGTAGTCTGTAATGAGATAACATGGCATTAGAATAAGAATTCTTTTTGAAATGTAGAAGAACTTAGCAGTAAAATAGAGAAAACAAAATAGCTAATTTTTGAATTCTTGCATCATTTTTAGTCTGTCATTCTGTAAAATTAATATATATATATATATATATATATATATATATGGATTTTCTTAGCTTCTTCAAAAAGGTAAAAAAATAAATAATAATAAATAAAAATCTCTTCTCACTGGCTCATTTTTATCCTAAGCATTCACTGAACCTCTGCTATTTGGAAGATCCTGTGTTAGGAGTGGGGACACTAGTATAAGCAGGACACACCCACCCATAGAATTATGATATAGGAGCCACAGTCATATAAGAAAGGTGATGAGGTGTCCCCCTAAGTCCTCCAGGACAAGTAAAAGAAGAGGAGAGTCAGTGGAGCTCCAGGGAAGAGCACTCAATTAAAAATGGCCTGAGCTAAGGCAGTTTGGAGCTTTGGAAAATTGTGATTCCACTTGTGGTGGTTGATTATAATAAAGTTGAGTGGTGGCAATGGCCTGACTGTTGTGTGTTGTGCCAGACATATGGCCTGAGATAGCCAGAGTTGACTCAATTAGAAGTCATTTTAATTAGATTGCCTTTAATATAATTTGGGTGATTTTAAGCAATGTATAGATTTTTGTTGGGAGTAAAATTAATGAAAAAAAAAAGGTTTGGATGGAAGAACAGCTGTGAAGAAAGGACAGACTTGGTCTTTGATTCAAATTTTAGGAACTTTGACTAGCATCCATCTGGGGAAGACTTCCCACACCCAAATTTAGAAATGTATCCTCTAAGAAGGAAGGAAAATATACTGAGTTTTATTTACAAAGCAGCATCTTTGATTGGTTTAGTATTTCGTGTACTATTAAGCTAAATATTCTCTGAGATGTCCTAGATAACAACTGTGGACAAGTCCTGCTGGGGGTAAGGATGACAGAGACACAAAGACTTGACTCTGGGGACCAGGTTCAGTGATGCAGATCCACTTTATTCAGGAAGTAAGCTAGCTTATATACATGGGTTCAGCCAGTAGGGTGTTACAGCATGTCCTTCATAGCCAATGGCTGAAATGTTCAGGGAGATGCATGGTTGGCGCTAAGTCACTTCCTTATAGCGGGCGAGCTCCCTTCCTGGGTATTCCCAGGAGGATTCTGGGAGCTGGAGTATTCTCACAGCATTGCATCAGTCACAGCTGCTAGGAATGTGCTCTGTGCTCCACCCACATCTCCCCTTTCTCTTTTAATTAAGGCCAATTGGACTTGATGAATGACAGCTTACTGTTGTTGTAGCTTCTGAATGCTACGCATTATGCAATGGAACCCTAGTAGAACTAAAATAACTATAATACCTATTATACTGTATGCTAATAGATTAGCTGGATTAAACAATGAGGCAAGCTTCTGTAATGCTTGGCTAGTTAGAAAATAGAATGGGGGGTCTTAAACAAGAGATTCCTCCTAGGGGTCGGGATGTCATTTCCTTCCCATTGTGTTACAGAGACCTTCTAGGTGCCGTTAAACACAGTTCCATTTTGATTGTAAAAAATGTACATATGTCTATGCATACCCCCTTCCCACAAAGGTCTCATCATCCAAACACAGAACAGTTGGCTTGCCATAGGCTGTGTACTACACATGGTTGCATTCGTCTCTCAGCTTCCGAAAATGGAGGGTTCACAGGTGTTGGAGGCATCATTGATGGGGTCATCTTGGGACACTGGGAGTGGCTGTACGTTCCTTCCTAGGATCCAAATTGGATGTGGGCTATTTTCTGGAAAAACACAAGCATAACCTCTCCCTTCTGTTAGAAGAGGGTGCGGTCCCTGCTACTGAGCTGTGGCTGGGTCCTTCCACTGTACTAACGGCAATGGGTCGGTTGGCTATGAAGGCCTCCTGAATGTTTATAAGTGGGAGTTATCCTTCAGAATCAAAAGTTAAATAATTGAGAGTGAATACAGCACTGAGGAGCACTTCTCCAGGTGAGGCCCAGGGCATATCCCCCCTTTCTTTTTGAATTTGAAGCTTAATGTCTCTGTGTCGCGGTTCTACAATGGCTTGTCCTTGGGGATTATAAGGAATGCCAAGGCAGTGTGTGATTTGCCATTGGGAACAAAAGGCTTTAAATTAGCTGCTGGTATAACAGGGCCCATTGTCAGTTTTAATTTCCCAAGGTACACCAAGGCAAAGCATGGCCTGTTGAAGGGCATGAATTGCATGTGTAGTTTTTTTTTCCTGCTAGGGCCGTGGCTGAGATGGCTCTGGAGAAGGTGTCTACTGCTACATGTATTTAGCAGAGTTTGCCAAATTGGGGGACATGAATGACGTCTATTTGCCACATAGCATTAGGCTGTAAGCCTCAAGGGTTGACAGCCGGTTGTTGTAGAGGGCCTAAGAGTAATAAGGGCCCGCACTGTTTAACTGTTGCTGAACTAGTTTGTGTAGCTGTTAATGGCCACTATTCAACACAAATTGGTTGGTCAGTATCCCATGTAAGTTTGATGGGTTCTGGAGTTTTTAATTGAGCAGTGGCCTTTAGAATTGAGGGAGCTGGCTGGTATTAGAGACATGAAGTAAAGACAGCATATCCCATCCCCAAAGTGTATGTGACAATTCAGTCATAAATAAAGGACTGAAAACTCCAGTCACCCCGTCAGGATCTGTCCAATGGAGTGGCCAAATGGCTTGTTGGGCCGGTAATACTCCACTAACTCCTTGTGCTAAGGGTCTGGGCCACATGGCCCAGCCTTCCTTTTTATCTTCCTCTCTGATTACAGAAACATTAGCATCAGAATCTATGAGCCCAAAGATGGAATGGCCCTCTACTCACAGGGTTAGAAAGGCCTTATTCTGGGTTAAGGGTAAGGTCCAATAGACTCCTGTGTGGAGTTGCTCTCTTACAGGCAGGGCTGAGAGCTGCCCTGCTTCCCATTTAAAGGCTCTAGAGGATTTCCACCTGAGGTGGTGGTTGAGCAACAATCTCACTTCCAGTGAAATCCCTTTCTACAATGGGGGCACACAGAAGGTGGCCTTTTATCATCTTTCCTTTCCTATTAGGGCACTGCCGTGTAAAATGTCCTGTGCCCTTGCATTCAAAGTAGGCTCCTTGTGTCAGTGGCTTCTCTGATGAGAGACACTCAACTGGGTTGCAAAAGTGGTAGCACAGGCCGCCACTGAGTTGCTGCCCACATCTTGGCAGGCAAGGACCCAATCATCTAGGGGTGCAGCTTTAATTGGCCCTATTGCTTGTCTACACTCTCCATTGGCACCTTCCCACACCAATTCTTTAGTTAGAGCATCAACCGCAACAGTGTGCATAACTATGCTTTACAGCTTCTTGTACCCTTCCTAGAAAATCTGAAAAAGGTTCATTGGGACCCTGAAGCAATTTGGAAAGCTTTAAGGACCTTCCATGAGCATTAGTTTGAGTAAATGCTTTAGTGGCACATAGGTGCACTTGATCAAAATACTGAGGGGGTCCGGTAGCCTGTACTGCAGGGGAAGTAAATTTCCCTTCTCCTTTGAGGACTTCTAGGGGGAGGTTAATACCAGCCCTTTGATTTCTTTCACCTATTATTTCACATTGCTCATTGTATAAAGCTTTCCATTGAATTAAGTCTTCCATGGTAAGGACTGCTCGGGCTAACGTTTTCCAATCATGGGGACAATTTAAATCAACACTGATATTTTCAAGTAATGAAGGCCATCTTCCTGGATAGCTTTTCTGAGAATAACAACTGTTTTTTGGTCATGTGGATACCATGCTTGCAGTCGTGCAGTGGTAGGGTTAATATTGACCGAAAAAAGGTGAGGGGGCTCTAGTCCTAATGCTGCACGAGAAATATTTCTTTGCTGACACATGAGGGCGTATAGGCTGGCCCATGGGTCTGTGGAAGGAACACATGTTGGAGAAAATGGAGTCCGAGAGGCTGGGGTGGGGCATTGAGCCTCGGCAGGGAATGTGGAAGTAGCGACTTCTGCTTTTCCCGGTGGCAAAGCTGATGGTGCAGTTAGCAGTTTGGTTAGTTTCATTTCTGCACGCTCAGCCACAAACTCGGAGGATAAACTACTTTCCTCCTCAGTGGAGGGAGGCAAATAGGGAGGTAGGGGCTCCTCTGAAAGAGGAGTAGCCTGTAGGACCTTAGGGACTGGCAGATGGTCCCCAGCAGGAGCACCAGTCAAGCAGGCATTTATTGCCAATAAGACAGGAGTGAGGCTGAGAGGGAAGGCCCGTCCCTCATGTACCTCGGCCAAACGAATGCGTCGGAGAGCTTGGGCTTAAGTATCCAGGTCCCAGAGGGGCACGTCCTCAGTCCAGGGATTGAGACCAGAGAGAATCTCCCAGTAAGTACAGAGATCCTTTTCACAAACTTTAACTCACCTTCTCTGCAATAGGGCATGCAGGGCTCGAGCCTGCGGAGTTCAAGAGTGGGGGAGAAGGTTTCCCATTGCAGAGGGTCACTCACCTGTCCCTTGGATGCCGGTTAGGTCCCTGCCCGATGTTGAGTGCCAGTTGTGGACAAGTCCTGCCGGGGTGAGGATGACAGAGACACAAAGACCCGACTCTGGGGACCAGGTTCAGTGATGCAGATCCACTTTATTCAGGAAGTAAGCTAGCTTATATACATGGGTTCAGCCAATAGGGTATTACAGCGTGTTTCTCAAGGCCAATGGCTGAAAAGATCAGGGAGCTGCGTGGTTGGCGCTAAGTCACTTCCTTATAGCGGGCGAGCTCCCTTCCTGGGTATGCCCA